>NC_143553.1:140005681-140619545 GCF_054136105.1 Typopeltis vanoorti
CATAGCCTGTCATACTTTGGTCATATGAGATTAGTCCATTTATAAAAAGCAAGAAATACTTTAGTTACCAAGTGTCTGATCAGGTCCAGTTTGCTACTCAGCATGCAATTCTTTCTAGTCACTGAGTTGACTATAACAAAATAAAATCCTATATGAAATACCATTTCCTATTAGAAAGGCTACTGAGAAATGTAAGAGCCCTGAGGCTCTATGAGACCTTAAATAGCAATGATGACTTCCTCAGTCTCTCCCAATTTTGAAATGTAATTTTGATAAGAACCCAAAATTATTGATAGATATATATCAGCCATCATTTTGCCGCCCAATTCCTATTGGACTGTTAATATTTTAGCACAAGGTCTTACCTGTGACATCAGAGCTTTATTATTGTTGTTTAACTTCAAATGTTTTATTTTTCTTTGATTGTTATGACATCTCTGTTACCTAATCATTTACATCACACATGGCCACTGCAGGAAACAAGATGGTAATATGTACGATAGATTAATTTGAGGAAGCCAACATATATAACTGCTTTTCACTCTAAATCTGATAACTTTATTGATTATTTGATTTGTGACAAAAATGTTATACTCAGATTGTGGGTTGCATTCTTTGTCTGCTGGATATCTATAAAACATATCTAATTTTTATTGAAAATTTTGTGCAGTTTGCCATTTATTCACCAAGCAAAATGAATGATGGATTGCATGATGCTTTGGAGAACTGCACCATGACATGATAATTTGAGACCTCTACTTAAAACAAATGCAATTTTACACATTTCTTGAAGAAATTAATCTCCACCATTTGTACTGGAAGAATTATTAAACAGCATTATTGTAAATTGGCAGCCATAAAGCTTCCACAACTCCGCTATCGATGTGGATAAAGATATGTCACCATTTTAATTGATTTAACTTTTCTATTCAGTCAAATGGCATAATATAATAGTAATATGTAAGAGTATGCTTCTAAAAAGGACAATATAAGTAAAACTGTAAATTGAATATTTGCTAATAGCAAATATAAACCAGAAACTAATATTTAATAATAAACAATCATGCAAACTAATAATGTAAAAGCAGTTATGAATTATGTTGGTACATTTCATTTTCATCCAGGAACCTGGAGTCTTACATCAAATATAAAAACTTTAGAAGTTTGCAAACTGAAGTTTCTCATTTCTTATACAGCAGCTTGTGAGCTCCTTTGCCCTGCACATTTCTGATAAGAGAAACTTGGAGAATGCAGTTCCTTTTAATAATGAAATGTACAATTACAAAATTGTTGCTAAAATTAAATTCTTTCACTATAAATAATTATGTGGCTTTATATTTGTTTTGGTATATATAAGTATTATCTCCAAAAGAGGTTTGCCACTTTAGTGATAATAAATGGTCTTAAAAATTATCCTATACTTACCATTTTTGCAACCTTTCACCGATTCCCCAAGGAGAAACTGTTTTGAAGCTCTCCAAGTCTGTATGGCTAAGATAAACATGTATTAAAATAACATAGATATTTGACATTTACTAAAGCTCTAAGTAAATTTCTTAAACTTTAGAAGTGTTAGCTCTTGGAAACAATGATAAAACTAGAAATTCAGTTTAAATTTAACAAGAAGAGAATTTATTTAATGGGTTAATTAAAACTGAATGGCTATTTCACATTTTGTTAATGTTTTAATTTTGATACAATATTTAGCTTATATTTCTAATGTTAATTAACTCTCTTTTTGGTTTTCTTTCATTATTGTGCTTAAATCATCTTTATAGCTAAATCAAACCTAGTTTTTATGATTAGATAAGTATTTCTAAATTTTTAATGAACCTCCTTTTATATCTATCCAAATTCTTATATTTTAGTATTGGTTTTAGCATTAAATATAATTTCAGCGTACTCTGAATAAAACAATAACAAAGCAAACAATTATTTGCATATATTGTTCTCTCTCTTTACAAATTATAATGGAATAAAATAAAACATACTTTAGGGATGTGTTTTTGAACCTTTTGAAGAAAGAAATCTCTGATTTATACAAGGTATAATATGTGTAGTTTCAAGAAGCTTGTAAAATACTATGCAAATAGTGTCCATAATGGCAAACTTGTGATCCAAATTCCTTTGGCTGATAAATTTTGGTATTCATCTCATCACACCATGTGTTTCTGTCCTTCAGACTTAACCTGTACTCTTGTAAATAGTTGTTGCTAAAAGTTCACAATATAGGTTAATTATGGTTCTCACTCACTAGAATTCTTGATTACCGCTTGCTAGAGAAAAACAAAAACACCAGAGGGAGGGAGGGGCTTTGTAATAACATTGATTATATATCATAATAATGTGGGCATGTCTAATTATCTTTCCTTTGTAAGGATATTGTACATTTTGTAACTTGTTTAAGGCAGATCCCTAAAATGTTTATGCCCTTTGCTTGATACATTTTCCGTTATTTTTTTTTCATTGAAATCACCTGGTAATTGTGATTTCATTCAAACACATTTTATTGTATTCTCAAAACTTTTGAAATTAAGAAAATTAATTTTTCATATTTTTGACAAGTACAATTTTTAAAAATTATTTTAATGAAATCGTTTCAAATCTCTGCATGGTCTTTACAGGGATTTTAACCATATGACAAAAACTATATTCTATAAATAAGCTTTAATTATTTATTTTTATTTACAGTTATATTTTATCCATATAAAGCTACAGTGAATGTGATTTAGTTTTGTATTAAGAGAGTCATGTAAAGGGTTATATTTGTTTATTTTTCATCATGAAGTGTCACTTCACTTTGAGTGTAAATAGAATGTTACCACTGTATATGCATAATCCCTATAATGTTACTGCTTTTGTTTACCCCCATTACTATTTATGTCCACATTCGTGTAGTGTAAAGGAAGTAATGTATTATTATTGCCCACTTCTGAATAAGAATTTATAAAGAGAAAAGTATATATATGCACCATAACACAATTTGGCATGTTCGTTGGAAATGTTAATTTTATTTTTATTTTACTCTTCTGTGAAGCAGCATTTAACACTGTGGGCATGTTGACAATGTTTAAACTTAATTAATTCCCCTATTCTGGGGAAAAGAAGGGGAAAGAAAGATTCTGCTAGGATATATTTAAAAGAAAAATATTCAGTTTTTTAAAAATTTCAAAGTAAAATGATAAATGTTGTTTTTGCACATTCTTTCTTTGTATAAAAAGACCATAAAATTCACCAACTGACTATATAAATCATAAATTATGCATGTATTCAGATTTTTCATACATTTGGATGTAATCAAATTGGTATTTTGAAAAAAGATCCTGTTTATTTTTTTTTAATTAACATAATATTGGTCGAAAAACTTTTGCAAATAACTAAAGTGTTCTGAGATTTGTATTTTATATATATATATGAAAAAAATTCCTTTCTTATAGCCTGTTCATTTCACACTTTCTTGTACTTTATAGATTGCTTTAAAAAAAAAAAATACTGTAATACCATATGAGTAATTGAAGCGTCATGGACGTTAACATAATTTTTGTGTAAATTTTTCCCTTCTGTAGATGCTTTTTTTTAATCAAATTATATCTGCAAAATTCTGGAAAGAGGAAAAAAAAATCTTAAAAACACTAATTTGGAGATATACCTATAAGGTGCCAATTTGCTTTTACATAGTGAATTATGAATAATGAAACGTTTTTTCATAGGTATTATTTATGGCAAGATTCCCATCTTACTCTTAAGTAAATATTATTTTTGTTGTGGAGTGCCCCTTTTATAATGTCATTGGCTTTTTACTCAAATTTTAGGGCATTACTGATGTTTTATATAGAAGGAATAATTTAGACATACCTTTGTAGGATGTAGCTGGCTGTCTTAGTGGCATCCCAGCATATGGTGATATACATTCATCTGCTGTTAAAGGAAGGGGGTTGGAAATGTGGGGGTAAAGAGATGTGGGAGAATTATTGGTGAGGAAAGAGATATGTGAACTTCTTGAAGAACCTGGGTTTTTTATTTTTATTTCCCTGCACACCTTTAATAATAAAAAAACCCAGGTTTTTCAAAAAGTTCACATACCTCTTGATTCACCAATAATTCTTCCACATTTCCAGCCTCCCTTCCTTTAACAGCAGATGAATGAATATCACCATATGCTGGGATGCCACTGAATAAAAAGACAGCCATTACATCCTACAAAGGTATGTCCGAATTATTCCTCCTATGTATTTTTCATGTATCTGTCTATATAAAACATCCTTAATGCCCTAAAATTTGAGTAAAAAGTTAATAAAAGGGACACTCTCCTAAAAAAAAAAATAGGCTTAAATAGCCATAAAAATATTTTTTTCATGAAAAGAAAAGTGAGCAATTAATTTTTATTTAAACATTTCATTTAAAATATTTTCTTTTCATATCAACTCAGTGATTCATTAGGGTAATTTTTATCCCACCCACTTAAGCAGAGTAGTGGCAGATTGCCTATAATGTACAAAACAATGGAAATCTCATCTAACACATCAGTGTGGTTGGGGGGGGGGTTCAAAAATTTTCCCCTTCATTTAAAAAAATTTAGAAATTAAACTGTTAGAAAGCATAAAATAATCCAAAAGTTTACCCTGTTTTGAAGCAATGGGGGGGGGGGATTTACTGCACCCATTTATTAATGAAATGGTGACTGTTTACTATTAAATCTAGTAATGTGCTAAGGTTTATTAGTATGAGCCATCTTCTAGTTAAAAATAATGTAAATGGCTGTTTGTATGTGTGTTTATATATATATTCAAATTCTTGGGTGGACAAATAGATACTGCTTAACCCTTTTAGATAATACTTTTCCTGAATAGTTTTTTCCTCTTTTCATTATTTTGACTATAAATTCCATTGTTTATCTAGGATGATGATCATCATTTAGTATATTAAAGTTTTGTGAATAAAACTTTTGTTTAAATTTTTATCTAATATTTGGCAGATAATTATTTAACTTAATGGTCATACATTAATAATTTCATTAGATGCAAAAATAAATAAAATATTTAAACAACCCATAAGTGTTAAAGCTGTGCTATGTAAATCTTTCAAAAAAAAAAAAATTCTACAGAGTTATGTACAGATATGGTACTTCTCATTGCTATCCAGCAAGCACAAAATAACTATTTGAATGTAGCTGTACTTTTTTTAAATAAACATGGTTTATGGAAAGTGGGTACTTTTTGACTTTTTTTTCTCTCTCCCTCTCATAACTATGCATATTATTAGAAACCAACATATCCATTTTGAGCTGATTGTGGTATTCCAATATATGGGCTAGAAAATTATTTAAGTAATTATTCTGTCAGGCCACAGAGCTCTAAAATAATAACCAAAATAGATTCATTCTACAAAAAAAAATTAAAGGTTAAAATTTTCCACTGAATTCATGTGTGCACACACATACATATATATATATATATATATATATATATATATATATATGCAAATACCACCTCTCAAAATGCTTAAATCTGCAATCCTACACATATGTCCACATATTCCATTGAATTTAACAATGGAATGTCCACATATTCCATTGTTAAATTCAATGGAATATGTGGACATTCAGTAAAACAGTTTGAAGTCTACATAAACAAGCAACAGAATTAATTTACAGCATACCTGACACCTAGGCAATGATCAACACAAAATCATAATTATAATTACTTCAACATGTGTGTTTTTGTCTTCATAAATTCTTCACATTGTATGTTGTGCATTTACAGGGTTTATCATGTCCAAGCACTCAGGTTCACTCAATCTGAAACTTGACAAGTCTAAATCCAAATTTTGTATATGTTGTACAAATTCTTTATTTTCACTTGTACAGAATTCTTGGTTACCTTTACTAATAATGCTCTCTGTGTGTCATATCCAAAGTTATAATATTGCATTTAATTTGGATTTAGAATATATCTAACATTTTACTCTTGAAAAATATATATTTTAAGATGAATCTTCCAAATTTACACACATCAATTGTAAATTGTAAACAGTGTGTAAGATTGCCAATTAAGATGCTCCCGTTGAACAAAATTCATCTTTTTTAAGTAACTGCTTCGTACGAAGTTAATTCATATGCTAAACGTCATATTCTTGTAAGCTCTCTTACTTTAAAAACTTTATCAAAAGTTTCAAAGAAAATTGTATTCTACTTGACTGTTATTTTATTATTACGTGACTACTACCATCATCTACACTCGATCCCATCTACTGCCCACCACTGCTAGTTTTATTATTAGCAGTGGTAGGCATAATTTATTATTATGCCCACCACTATTAGTTCTGTTATTCTGTCACCTAGTAGTAGTGAATCAGAATAGATTTGACGTATCTAATTGAAATAGTTTCTGACAATACCATTAAATCGGAAATAGATTCTATATATATGTGTGTAAACACACATTTATTTGAATTTATTCTTAACTTAGTCTGGTGTGAACAAAAAGTTCATACCAGAACTGTACAAAAGTAAATATAAATATTATCAATAAATTACTACAGAATAAAAGTATACAAATCAACACTGCAATAAAAATATCAGAGAGCTTGTCATTTGCCATCACTTGCAATTATATAGACTAAAAATGAAATAATTTAAATTCTGCATGATGATAGGAAAATGAGTTTTTTTTCCCTGTCCACAATATTTCTGTGACCTTTTTTTTTTTTGCCAAGAAATTTAGGGCCCACAAAATATGTAGCCTGTACTGCCTTTTTTTTTTTTTTTTTTTTTTTTTCAATAATACTAGAAGGAACTGGTCAGATTCAGATCTAATCTGCAGACTAAAGGAAATCGGATTTTCAAACCCATAACTCAAAATCAGTTGTAGAACTCGTACCATTTCAGACAATAATACCGATTAAGATTTGAAACATGAGATAGCGACAGTTTGGCCATCGCATTCTTTTCACTTGTGAGCTTACAAATCAGTAAAAATGAACTAACGATTGCTAAGAGTGGCTACCAATTTCCAAAAGTTAGCACTAAAGTATTTGTTCTTCCCAGTACCCTTTGGGGAATTAAAAAGCATTAGTGGATTTATTTATTCTTTATATTTTCTATGAATAATATTCACTAGGCATAGTGCTAACCCACCTTATCCTGGAATCTTTGGCAGATGATGTCAGATAGAATGAGCTGATTAATCGAACGATTTTTACTTCAGAATTTCAACAGAAAAACTCCCTGTGTGTACGGCTGCTTGGTGATTTAATTTACACATGATTGTTCAGATACTAACCTTTCTTAAAACAAATCTTTCTAAGACAAACTTTGACATGTAAATATAAGGAAGTTATTTTGTGCTTTACAAGACCTTGATACGACTACACCGGGATTATGAATACTGTATGCAAATTTGGTCTCCTCTGTTCCGAAGGGATAAGGAAGCTGTGAAGAAAAATTACAAAGATGATATTGGGACTGTGGAATGTAATGATAGATTGAGAGTACCCACATATTCTGCAGACACTGGTAGACAGAAGAAAGAGGACAATGTGATAGAGGTGTATAAACTTAAGAGGACATGATATCGATCGTTATATGTTATCCTTTCTTAACAAAGTTAAGAAAGGATAACATGACTTGCCTTTCTTAACTTTGTTAAGAAAGGATAAGAGCTAGTTTTTCTTTCCCAGAGCAAGTCAGTGAAACAGTTTGTTGAACCAGTGACTGCATCTGAATGATAGGTGTGTGGTGATGTATAGCCTCCCTCGATGAGAAAAAAAAAATCTGACCGCTGATTTGACTTCTCAGACTTCTGTGGATAGGGAACATATTGTTTCACTTTTTTCTCTTATGATGCAGTGTACTGTAAAAAATGAATCTAGTCGAGATGTAAATAAAATTGTTCGATCAACCATCTTCGCATGGAATTAAGACCGAATTTAAAATAGTAATATACTGTCTGGTTCGCGCGGTTAGCCGTGTGGTTACGTGCTCCGCAACCATATGCCTGGGAAAGTGTCCTGCGTTTGAATCTCTTCGCCGACGTGAGGAGCTAACGATCTTTCTCAGACAGTCAAGTTAGCCGGTCTTGGGCTTGAACTGCAGGGTTCTCCTGCAAAGCAGACAAACCAGTCTTAAGAACACAACACTTCACAGACAATTACACATAGTTGAGCATGGGGGTAACGACCTCATCTCGTAGTAAGTTATGAAAATCCGAAATCCAAAAACGGGAGGCCAAGGCCCTACATGGGGTTGTAGTGCCAATAGAAGAGTATATTGTCTCATTTGTGTATGTTTGAGCTATTTTTAATTACAGATGAATGAGCAATATGAGATGCATTATGCATGTTAATTGCATGCGTGTTTTTTTTTTGTTGTTGTTTTGCGAGATGAACACACCAAGTTATGGGAAGGAAAACCATGCCACTATTTTCACCACAGGAAACTAACTAACCTTCATCTAAAAGATGGTTTGAGCTTTGTCGAAAGGATAGGGAAGTGAGATCAGAGAGATATTTTAGGAAAAATAAGACAGAAATTTGTGTTGATAGAACTGAGGATCACTAAACTGTGTTTTCACGCTGTAGAGTAGATGTGTGCATGCCATGCTCGTGTCTTTAACTGTTTGATTTTATATTGAAATAAAATCCCCCAATATACGTTTGAAAACTGGATGAAGATTGCAGGATGTAGGTTGTTCATCTCTAAACAAATAGCGTCCATCCTTTATCGTCTCCTCAATCTGTCATAGCCATTCAGGCTATGACAGATTGTTTTAAAGAAATAATATTTCTTTAAAATTCTTGCGATAGGTTCTGAAATACCGGAGATATAAGGAATAGGCACTCGACGCATTGAAACTTTGTTGTTTTGTGGAGGATTATAAGATTTGAGAAGATGTTGAGTACACTTTTTTCAGAAAAGCCATTGAGTTTCATGTGTTGTTGGATAGTAGAAAGTTCTTTCTGTAGATAATCAAAAGTAGAACAATTAGTTTTGACTAATTGTTCTATCGCAAGAATTTTAAAGAAATATGATTTAACAACTACGTATTCACCTATTAACAAATTGTCTTCTCATTTTCCTTCTCCTAAAGACAAACGCTCAACTTTATCTCTTCCTGGAGTTTATCAAATTCCTTGCAGCTGTGATATCTCCTATTTTGGATAGACTGGACGTTCTCTTGAAAAAAAGAATCCAAGAACATCAATCCTCCATTCTTCACAACAAACCTGAAAAATCTGGATTGGCTCAACACGGGATTGAAACTGACCACAGCATCTTTTGGTCCAGGACTCGCCTCTTACATAGATCCCGTTATAGGTTCGAACGTTTGTTCAAGGAAAGCGTGGAGGCCTTTGTCCATCGTCCCAACCTGAATCATAATGACTGTATATCTATATCAAAAATCTGGGAAAGTCTAATTAAGATTACTCATTAATTTTTTTTTTTTTCAATCATGTCTCTACTTCAAAATATTCCGTTTCATACTTAGTGATATAACATCACGCGGCGTGTTCTATTTTTAACGATCTATTGTTAGTATTCTAGCTTGTATTTTTTTAAACTGTTGTTATAATACCACTGAAGATGGTCTGTTATTTCCAGACCGAAATATTTAGTTAAATAAATATCTTTCTTGTGTTTACGTGAATATATCATTCAATCTTATGTCACAAGTATCCTTAAAACAACATGCACATATGCATTGTCCAATTATCAAACCGATTGTTATATCTGTTTTCTTCCTTGCACTCCATGGAAGTGTCCAATAATAATATCTATCGTATATTCCATATACAATTACAAGCAAAGATTTTACCGCATGAAAATTTAACAAATCTGAAACCAGAACAGGAAATGATATTAGTTGATTGGATTTCGATGGACTGATGTAATCCTAACTACAGTCCATCTGTACCTTAATTTTTCTCGTTTTTTTTTCTCTTGCTTTTTTCTTTTGCTTCTCGATTCTGTTAATGATTTATCGTATATATTATTCTTGAATATCAATAACATCCAGGTCTTTTATATTGTCTCAATTTTTAATGTAATCCTACCAGTGATGCCATCCGCTATCCTTCCCCTATTATTTCATTTTTCTCAGAACTCTTCTGCACTCTCCAACTGATATTCTGACTACGATTTTTTCGGTCTTCTGCCCCAAGCTTTCGATGAAGTGAACCATTTGAGAGTTTGATCGATCCTCTTGGCAGCTTTTGAAACTTTGTGTGGTTTCGTAGTGCAACCACTGTCTTAAATCTTTAACTATTTCTCTGGCTGTCACTATTCTATCCTTCATTATCCGTCCACGTCACATGACTTACAATGATTGCCCATTATCATAGAGCTGAACAGATACTGTCGGCCCTTAGCAATCTCTGCCTATTTATGGCAGATACTTGCCCCATGTCGTTATCTGTGCATTTGTTGAATTCCATTTGATTATGGGGATATCTGTGATATTTTGGCCAATGAGCCAACTGTACAGAAAGAAAAAATGAAAAACAGATTTTGAACGTAGATATTTAAAAGGGAGAAGTGATTCTGATTTAGGTTTATCAGAATATAGACAGGCCTTTCAATTTTGAAATTTTTTTCGTTAAATTTTCTTTCTTTCCTTTCTTCATTGTGAATTCCACCCACCAATAATTATTAAAGGTATAGTACATTAAGATTAGTACATGCATAGGGATCCTCCCTTAGCTGTCAGTATTATCAACGATGTCCTTTTTTTATTTGATTTTTATGGCACAAAGACATCAAAGGCCATACTGAATCAGGACACAGGTTATAGCAGTACATATGGTAAACGGTCAGTAGGACAATCACAAACGTCCATGCCCTTGGCAGGTTCCTACCCATAGCCTCTTAGCTGGAGAGCAGATTAGCTACTCACTCGAACAACCAGGCTGGCTATGATGTCCTCCACCCTTTGGAAAGAAATATATGTTATAAATGAAATATTTCTTAATCTCATTTACGGATTGAGTTTTATTCATACTTAAAGCAATACCCTTTAGTTCTTCCACAAAATGTTATCAATCAATCAATAAATAAATAACCAGCTAACGTCTTTTTATTCTCTTACAGGGAGTAGGTGAGGCCTTTAAACCCTATCTAGGTTTTTGGAGACTCAGTGGGCAGTTCAATCTCCACTGGATGTCAATCAGAGATAGCTAGTCCATCTCTATAATTAGTGTAGACAATTTTATTAGTATTTTTAAATTAGTATTAGTATTTTTTAATTTTTTTGGGGTGTTGCTATTTTAATGAAGAATCACTATTCTTATATCTGGGAAATCTAAATCTGAGTATTATTATTTTCATTATTAGACCTCCATGGAGTCAAAACTCTCATCAGGGGAGGTTTCACTGTCGCACACATAGATCATCATACCATGCCTTAAATACATTCAAATTTCTGCAGCACCGTACTCTCAGGCAATGCATTCCAATCACTAACCACTCTCCATGCAAAAAATACTTATACAGCTTCTAGGTATGATCTCTTGTTCTCTCCTTGTCTTCAGTCATTCTATGCAAAATCTCATCCACATTAATCTGGTTATAACCCCTTAGTAACTTGCATGTCTCAATCATTATCAGGCTACATCTGGATTTAGAGGAGATGAAGATACTTTGGAGAGAGTGCAGAGGCGATTGACAAAAAGTGATATCAGGCTTGTGGAATGTTAGCTATAAGAATAGATAGAAGTAAGAATTTGGCTGATAGAAGAAGAAGGGACGATATGACTGAGACGTTTAACACTTTCATTGCCAAGCTGAAAATTGGAACTTCGTGTGGTGGCCAAATTTTTTTTATGTTTTTTTTCATTTAGTTAGCGACGTCCACGCGATAACGCGTGATCGGCCGTTTGGTGAGAACTCGCATCGCGCGAAATCGCGTGTTTGGCAATGAACATGTTAAGCTCTTCAGTGTTTTTTTTTTTTTTTTTTTTTTTTTTTTTTTTTTTTTTTTTTTTTACGTGGAGAGTGGTGGGTGAGTGGAATGCATTGCCTAAAGTATATTATGAATGCTAAGATTGTGAATGAGTTTAAGTTTCAGTATGATAGATATGCTACAGACAGGAGAAATTTTTCGTAAGTCTGGACTTTTCTAATATATGTATATGGAATCCTTCGCAGCTGAATGTCATAGTTGGTTACATTGTGTTAGCTTACTGCTGTCAGACGTTGATTTGATTCCGAACGACGCTCGGCAAATAACAATTGTTGACCATTGACCATTGACGTTACTGACAGGATGGGTGAAGCACAAGTGCTTTTCATATTCCCCTTTATCTGTAATGAGAGTTATTTGGGAATGGGAGATTTGTGAGCAATTAAGCTCGCCCTCTGAGGGCAGTAGTGTTAGCTATGATCAGTTGAGAGAAGAATAGCCTTCGGTCTTTTGTGTTTGTAGTAATCAGTCTCATTGTAATTGACAGCTTGCACGATTAGTGGGTTTGAATGTGAACTTGACTTCACGAAGAATTTTTCTGCAAGATCACGAAGAAGAGAGGAGATGTATGGAGTGCCGGTTTCTCGGTGAATTTGTGAATTTCTGATGAACCACGGTGCATCCAGGATCATCCTAAGGCATTTGTTTTGGATTCTCTGTAATTTTGAAATGTTTGATCTTGAAGTGTGACTCCATGCTGGTGAGGCGTAGGTAATGACTGGACGTATTACCATCTGGTAAAGAAGCAATTTATTATGTAGGTTCAATTTGCTCTTGCGGTTGATCAATGGGTAGAGCTGAGCTATGACTTTGGAAGATTTGGAACAAACGAGATTGATGTGTTTGTTGAAAAGGAGTTTCTTATCCATCAATACCCCAAGATATTTGGTCTCTGAATGCCATGGGATCTTTTGACCAGAGAGCAGGATGTCTTCTTTGTTGCAGATCTTTCTTCTTGAAAACATCATGGCTGAGCTTTTGAGGGGGTTTACTTGAATTCTCCAGTTGGTGAACCAGTTTGCTAGCTCATTGATACTTCCTTGGAGTCTAGTGATTGCTAGGTGAGGGCTGAGCGATCTGGCTAGAATAGCGGTGTCGTCGGCATAAAGAGCCGTAGTAGTTTTTGGGTTGAGAGGAACATCTGCCATGTAAGTTGTGAAAAGTATTGGGGCATATAACAATTGTTGATATATTAGTATTATGTAATTTGTGTGTGTGTGTGTGTGTGTGTTCAGTGATTTACTTATTTTTCAAAACCTTCGTGTGCTTGAAAAAATCTAAAGGTCATTTTCGAATTTAGCGTTTAAAAATACTTATAAAGCAAAGCAATTTTTTAAAAAATGTAAAAGATTTTTAAAAAAATGAAAACATTTCCTTGGTGCTATTTATTTCACACTTCGGAATTCTCACGGTTTGTTTTTTTTCTCCCATTAGGAATTAATATGGAAATGAATTAGTATTTTATTAGAGCAGACTATCGACTGTAATGAAAACTACAAAAATGAAATGAAAATTCGAATATTTTATCTCAAGCAAGATTCGATGTCACCAACATTAACAAGATAAAAACAATTTTGGGATTTTTTACATGTTCATGTATTTTTCGTACCCTTGCCAACTTTTATAAATGAACTGATTTGCTTGATCGAAACAGTGTAACTGACAAGGTTGTTCTGCATCATTGATAATCATTTTTTCCCCTTTATTTCTTCCCTCCATTTTAAAATACCTCTCCACATTCTGTTGGTCAAGTTTCTAATTTTACAACGTACTTATTTCAGTTACTCACCGTAACACTATACAAAAGTAAACCTTACGACTTTTTATAAACTTTTCTTTTAAACAAAATTGCGATTATACATTTTTATGTCCCGCTCCTTAGTTTCTAAAAGACCCTCAGTGACCTTGGTACCGAGTTTCAGTTTGTCCCATAAAAAGGTCCTACTGAGGGATAAGCTTTCGGTTCGAAGATTAATGCCATTTTACAATTTACAGAACATTGGATATTGATCCTATTCAAGGGTGATCAGATTTTGATTTTTGCAATTAGGAAGTAATAATAATAATAATATATTTTGTTAGTTGAACAAAATAGCATACATCACAAAAAGCAATAAAATAAAATTGAAAAGTTTTATTTTATTGCCTTTTCTATTTTATTGTATTTTATTTTATATTAAATATAAAATAAAACTGAAAAGTTTTATTTTATATTTATGGTAAATTTTATATTTATATTAAAGTTTTATTATATATATATATATATATATATATATATATATATATATATATATATATATATATATATATATATATATACCACTAATATTTCATAATAATTCGTTTAATATAATAATAACAATAATAAAACTAATCATAATAATTCAATAATTCATTAATATATCACTAGTCTCGGCAGGCATTATTTGCTCGTTAGTGCGCATGTTCAAGAGTGGATAAACGAGGTGATCACGCTAGCAGCCAGAGGCAGGCGATAACAACTTCTTCAGTTCAAGCAAAAAACACCTATAGACGAATTAACATTTCTTTCCAGAGTCGATGTAGCGTTTAATATTCGGTCACTTGTTTCGTATGCCGATGATGTCAGGACACGAGAAATTGTCAACTTCAGAAAGTTTGGAGAATACCGAAATATCTGGCCATCTTTGTCTTACTTAATTTGTGAGTAGGGATTCTTTCTCCCACAGAAATCTGCAAATCTACAGAAACGCTTAAATTAAAACACTTGACAATACTCCCACACCATGTGCCTTCACTTAGTCAAAAGCACAGTACAGTAATCCCACGATTAATGTGCCCCCCGATTAGTGCGTTTTCGATTAGTGCGTCATTTTTTTTTCGATACCCAAATTCGATTACTGCGCCTATATACATCTTAAAAATGAATGTTACAGATTTTAAAAATTTTCTATCTATACATTTTTATGGCTAGCTATTTTAAAAAATCACTCACCAGAATGAAATAATTTAGTTACCGATTTAAAACATTTTACAAAGTTATTTTTAATGGCATACTACACTACTTCCATGTACACTATGTATACTATGTTCCAAAAAGTTTACCGTCAAAATTTATGTCGTCTGCTATAGTACGCCCACAGATTCGAGACCCTTCGACACTTCTGTGCATGTCACAAAAAAGGAGAATCCATTCCGATAATAGGGTAATTAATCCGTCTTCTGGGATGAGTTGTTTATTATTACACGTCGGAAAATTAACTTCTCTTTTATGATCATTGTAATTTTTAAAGTGGTAACTATTTTGCTTGTGTAACAGTTGGGAAATTGTATCTATAAAGCACGTGATTTAGCGTGTTGGTGACCAATTAGTACGTCCTTCATTTCTTTCTCCCCTTCATTGATAACGCTCAAGAGTTAATTAAATCTCATTCTGAAGAACTGAGTGATTCCGACCTGCTAAATTTAAATGCAGCGGGAAGATCCCGAAGAACAAGAAAATTTAACCACTGATAGTCAGCCAAAAGAGATTTCACAGGAACAATTTGAAAATATTTTTCATACAATCGAAGTTTTTAAGCAGCAATGCTTAGAGGCTGACCCTGATGAAGAGAGAAGCAGGAAAATTTGCAGAAGAGTAGAAGAGGCAATAGGGCCATCCGTCGGTTGTATGAAAAAAAGAAACAAAATGCCCGCCAAACTACGTTAGTTCAATTCTTTGTTAAGAAGTAGATTAATAAAATTTATATTCTGAATATGTTTTATTGTCTTTCAGCTTCATGGTTTTCCTTTAACTAGACCCTGAGACATACCTTAATTCTTTTTTAAAAAAAATTAGGGGTCAAAAATGAAATCTGAGGAACGAATTATACATTTTCCCATAGATTATTATATTCGATTAGTGCGTTTTTGATTAATGCGCCTGTTTTAAAGAACGCATTAGGCACACTAAAAAGTAGAAAAGCATAAGACATTTTGATATTTTTCGTCCCAAAATCTATATCGGGACCAGTGGCGGCTCGTACATAAGCACTGCGACACTGCAGGAAAAAATGAAAAAATTAAATTTTGTTTGTGTTTATAAATAATAATAATGCTTACAACATTATATAGATGCAGTAAAACATGTTAAAGGTTACAGCTTATGTTTTGATATTGATTGAACAGTTAATAATTGGAATTTTTTGATTAACGCTTTAGATTACGAAACAAATGTACTGCGATCTAACGCAGCGTCGGAATTATCACATTCGGCCAATTGCAACTAGACTCGCCGATATTCGTTTGCGCTTCTCATTGCACGTTATAAATGATTCCGACACTGCTCGTTTGTGCAGTGTATCGTATGCTTGCGCGCTTTATTTCTGTGAGGTACGAAACTTTTATTATTGGTGCGTGTTCGTGGTGAGGGTGAACTATTTTTTATAAATCTTATTTTAGTTTGTTAAAATAACATATAATTATTTATTTATTATAGATACAAGGCTGAATTATGACGAGTGTCACTGTTGAAAATATGAAAAGAATTATATATTTTCAATTATCGTTACACGAAACAAATGCACTTCGATCTATTGCAGTGTGAGAATTATCGCGCCAATTGCAGCTAGACTCGCCGATATTCGTTTGCGCTTGTGATTGCACATTACAAGTGATTCCGACACTGCTCGTTTGGTCAGTATCGCTTACAGATAAATTGTATGCATCCGCGCGTTATTTCTGTGAGATACGAAACTTTTATTATTGGTGTTTGTTGGTGGTGAGGGTGAAATATTTTTAATAAAGCGATTTTTTAATATGTAAATTTATTTATTAATAAATTGGTTACTGATTAGGAAAAAAATAATTTTTTAAAAATTTTTTTATTTTTTATTTTGTATATGCAGCACCCCTACTTGAAATTTTCACCAATCGGGACCCTCTAGTAAAATACCATTCTCCACATATTAAATACAGAAGATGCATATTCATTTTAGATATTTTTAAGCAAGAAGATAGTCATGAGGATATGAAGGAAATATGAGAATATTTGCATAAATTGTATTTTCCCCCCACTCTTGCCTGAGTTGACGTGATTCTAACAATAACAGTGATCACTCTAGATTTTAAGATAGCCATGTGTGAAAATTAAAGGATAGGAATTATTATTCTTATTATTACAAATATTTCTAGAGTCAAATACATATCGTGGAAGGTAATTGATTAAAGAAAATGAATCTACCGGTGAAATATCTGTCTTATCGTACATTCAACTGATCTGCTGCTTGAGCATGTACGCTCACTATTCTCTATCAACTTCATAGCTAATAATATTCCACAGCCTGATACTGTTTTTTGAAAGGTTATTCATAACCTCGAATGGTTGTTCACTCTTCAGTTCGCTTTTTATATCTTTTTACGATGATTGCCTTTAGCAGTTCGTAAAATTTAAAAAAAATTCATCAGCTAACGACTTTTATTCCCTTATAGGGAGTAGGCGAGGCCTTTTAACTTTATCTAGCTTTAGGATACTGTAGGCAGTTCAGTTTCCACCGGTAATCAATCAGAGATAGCTGGCCATTACTATCACTAATTATAGGCGACAACCAATGAAGAGACCGGAAAACAAGTGCTGTCATCTCTCGGTACCCAACCCTAACAGGATATTTTACTGTCTGAAATAATGTGGGTTCTAAGAGTTCTAATTATTATGAAATTATGAAATAACGTGGGTTATGATCAGTGGTGAGCTATAAGGGGCCCGCGGTGGCTCGCGCGAGCCCTGTGTTAATTTTTTTTTTTCAATTTTGCGAGCCCCTTGTTCTTCTTGTTTAATAATCTTATAGAACTAGAAAATACCACCGTAGAATGTATGCATGCTACTATAATTGCTATAATACTATAATTTAAATTCATATGGATTTTCTGAAAATTATATAAAAAATTATTTCATCGCATTTTGTTCTGATGGAGCTAGTGTAATGTTAGGAAACAAATCAGATGTTCAATCAAACTTCTGCAAAAATTTCCCAATGTTGTGATTTGGCATTGCGCTCATCGTTTACACTTAGCATTAGACGATTCGATTAAAAACATTAAAGAAATAAATCATTTTGAAATATTTATGGATAAATTATATGCTTTTTATCAACAATCACCAAAAAATCGACGAGAATTAAATACGATTGCGAAAGACCTTGGTATCGAAATTTTAAAGATCGGCCGTGTGTTTGGACCACGATGGGCAGCTTGCAGTTTACGAACGGCTCTTGCTTTGTGGGGAAATTACCCAGTTTTATGCAAGCATTTTGCATCGAACGATTAATATAAGGACTTTTTAAAGCGACTTCTCAATTTGGAATTTTTAAAAGATCTAGCATTAATGATTGATTTCCTACAGAAATTATCATATCTGTCAGAAGCTCTACAAAGTCGCAATATAAAGTATTATAAGGGCTTTTTTTTTTTTTTTTTTTTTTTTTTGCTCGACGATGTGAGCCCTTTGTTAAATTTCCATATCTCACCACTGGTTATGATCCATGTTTTGTCCCTCATGAAGTAGAGTATTCATTTTTTTTTTTTTTTTTGCTTAGCTAACACGTAATTAAACAGAATCCTCTAATTTGCAAAATTTTCCTCGAACTACTTTGATACAAAAGAGAAAAAACTTCAAATTTTCTGGCAATGATAGAAAATCATATCAGAAAAAAAAAAAAAAAAAAAACAATCCAAAACTAGAAAGGAAATTTTAGGATATTCATTCGCAGGAAGCAGGAATAAATATCTTTCTTTTCCTTTGCTAACAATTGCAAAACCTTTGTTTCCTGTAGATCTTCATCCGTTTCCTTCCACAATGCAGAGTCACTGTTAATAAATCCGTTGCCTGCAAAACATTTTCCCCAAATAAGCGTAACAAAGATATTTTATTAAGACGTTTCGCAAGTGTTTGATTCTCGTGCATATCTGTGTGTGTCCCTCGAATTAAGAAATTATTATTTCTAAGCTTTAAATCTAGAAAATTCTATCCACGTGGAAGAGAGAGACCAACTGTACACGAAAAAAAAAAGTTATATTAACACCAAGGAAAGCTTATACCAAGATTTTGGTATACGATTTTGGTTAACCAAGACTGTGCCACGTTTTTACCATTCAATCTCTATCCTTCATACTGCCACAGAACTACAGATTTCTCTACTACCCCTACCCTAAGCATAGAACAAACATTTGTTCATCGTTCGGAAAGACCTGGGTTCGAATCCCGTCAGAGGACGCGAAGAAACTTTTCTATGTACTTTTCACGTGAAGGTGAACTAGTCGGATTCTTCCGTAGGTGACAAGGTTTTTTTCTATCTCGAAATCAGACATACTGGTAGGAAAACACGCAACTAAGAAACAATAAACTGATAAGTCCCCATTACCATCTAATAAAATCTAACCAAAGTCCGTGAATAACTTTATTACGGACGGTTAGAAAAAATCTTATAGATGTTTACATATTTGCAAGAGAATCCTAAAAAAGTAGGATTCTACATTGGAACTTCCTAACAATGCCACTGTCCATTGTCAATCAGTGGACAGTGGAGTTGCTGGAAAGTTAAGTGACAACAGCTAAGAAAGCTGCAATGAGGTTGTTACTGTTCATAAGTTGCTGTTTCATTTGCTAAAATTGTGGTGGCGGAGGTAGTAGAGTTATGATGCGAAGATGCTTCTGGTTTGGAATAAGAGTACCGACCAAAGGGCTTCGTCTATACCGACTGAGTTATGGAGGCTCAGTTTTTTTTTTATTTTTTTTTCCCTCTTTCTATCGTGCACTTATGCATGGAAAATAAAAAGCATCGAAGATTATATTGCCATTCCGGATATTTCTGGCACTATTTCATATATACACAAAAGGATATAGTAGCATGCTTTGAGAAAATGGGAACGTAAAGAGTTATTTGATTTGGATCGTTTGGAAAAAGTTGAAACGTCGATTGGGTCATTCTTCTACCATTTTATTAACTGAATGACCTGAAAATACTCATGTTTATTTACCAATATTTTTAAATATCTTATAGCATTAAATGTGGGAGAAAACATGATGTGTTCTACTAACTCACATTAAACTGACGTCATATGACTTGCGCAAAACACACTATGTTTTCTCCAACCAAGGTCTCTTTCTCACTTTGACAAGCGGCGTGTGTGAACGTGTTACAACGTGTCAGTTCGGTACTTGCATTGGTGTTGTGCTTTGTTCAGTGCCTGCATTGATGTTATGTGCTGTTCTGTGCCTGCGGTGCAGAAGACAGTTTTGTTTGACAGTTCTGAATGTCGCTTATAAATTCGGGACAATGTCAGGGTTATTACAAAAAAAACAAACAAAAGTAGATGCAGAGAATCGTCAATTTCAAGACAAGTGGACGGAGGATTATTGTTTTATTCTGAATAAAGGTTTGCCTGTATGTTTGCTGTGCAACGAATCCGTATCCGTCAACAAAGAATACAACTTGAAGAGACACTTTACTTCGAGACATGCGGATCACCCAAAAATTGATGGACAACTACGAAAAGATGAAATACAGAAGTTGAAGAACTTGGATACCGTGCAGCAAATGTTCAACAAGCACCACAGCATTGTCAAAGCCAGCTTTGTGGTCAGCGAAAAAAATCGCTAAGCATTTTAAGTCATTTGATGAAGGGAAATTTATCAAAGAATGTCTGCTGGATGTTGCAAGTATAATATATCCTGAAAAGAAAAAAGACTTCGAGAATATTCGTTTGTCGAGACGTGCTGTTGTCCGACGGATAGAAATTATGGCTGATGATATCAAAAAATGTTTAAAAGAGAGGATTGCTAGATTGGAAGCATTTTCAATTGCTTTGGATGACAGCACCGATGTCTCCGATACAGCACAACTAGCAATATTTATTCGAGGAGTTGATGCGGATTTCAACATCACAAAAGAATTATTGGCGCTTCGGCCGTTAAAAGGAACAACTACCGGTGAAGATATATTTGAAACAGTCAACACAGCCTTCGAGAGAATTGGGGTTAAATGGAGTTTACTATCTGACATATGCACTGATGGAGCCATTGCAATAGTTGGTGCACAGAAGGATTTATTGGAATAGTTCATGAAAGAGCAATAGAACTACAGATCCATCCAGAAAATTTAACAAATTTTCACTGCATTATCCACCAACAAAATCTGTGTGCAAAATCGATTAAATTCACAAATGTCATAGAAGTGTAGTAGCCAGTATTAACTTTATTAAGTCACGTGCACTTAATCACCGCCAATTTAAGGAGTATATGGCAGACCTATTTTCGGAATATGAAGATGTGTCTTATTATTGTGAAGTGAGGTGGTTGAGTAAAGGTAAAATGTTAAAACGATTTTATGATCTGAGACAAGACATCGCAGATTTTATGGACATAAAAAGAAACATAATTAACCAAATAAGAGATGATGAGTGGTGTGTGATTTAGCATTCCTTGTAGATGTCACCGGATATATAAATGAACTGAATCTTAAATTGCAAAAACAAGGACAATTGGTTAATGAACTGCATGGACATGTCAAAGCTTTTTGTAATAAACTAAGATTGTTGGAAAGTCAGATAAGAGCTAAAAATTGTTATCATTTTCCTACTCTAGCAACTCATAAAAATATCCCTTATAATTGTTATGGAGATGAACTGAAAGCGCTAATACAGCAATTTGATACAAGGTTTGCCGACTTCATAAACAAAGACTCCACATTCGCTATATTTGCTCATCCGATGGATGCTGATGTAAATAATGTGTCAGAAAACTTACGGATGGAACTTATTAAGCTTCAGGCGCATTTACTAAAATCACAATTTAACAACATTGCTTTGACGGATTTTTATAAATTTTATTTGGTGGAAGAAAAATATACAAATTTACGCGCCTTTTCAAGAAAAATCATTTGTCTTTTTGGCAGCATATATGTGTGAACAGTTTTTTTCGAGGATGAAATACAATAAATTAAAAATTCGGACAAGAGTAACGGACGAGAACCTCGAAAATTCTATGCGATTATCCTTAAGTAATATTAACGTCAATATTGATAGTCTTGCAGTTGAAGTACAAGGCCAATCTTCGCATTAAATTATGTTCATTATATTATAAATTTATGTAGAGCTTTATACCAAAGCATTATATTATAAATAAATGAAATATGAAGTAGCAACTTGTTTTAATTCATTTAATATTAATTTATTTTATTTAATAATTTGGTCCGGCCCTTGACTCGGAGAGAGAATGATAATTTGGCCCTCGAACTAGGAAAGGTTGCCCATGCCTGTGTTAACCTAACATTTAATGCAATGGTTATACAGGGTAGCCATAAAATAACTTTCCCTCTTTGGAGGCATCTGTAGCTAAAACCAATAAACGGAATGAGTCCAAATTTTATATTGAGACTTTTGAAGGCATGGGGAGATGATTTCCGCGAAAAATATATTTAATACCAAAAGTCGCCGATAGAGGAAATTTTGGCGCTGGCGGAGACGAAACCAAGGGATAATTACATTAAAAGCAGATAAAATGGAATAATAACATTTCGACGGTGCAAGCGACAGCCGCGTCACTCATTCCAGCTGGATATGTGGCGCGTTACAATGATAATAAGAATAATTAAGATAAAACAACAACTTGCAAGAGACACAGAAATTAATGCAGTATTGAACTCACAGGAAATAATATTTTATTCATCAGAATCTGGGTCCCCTGGACCACATACACGATTTTTAATGTGCCTTTCTTGTGTACAACAAATTGCATCTGGTGTGCGACATGTTCTACAGCTGAGCGTAAGGAGTCGGATTCATAACATTCGGATGTTCATAACAGCACGTTTTATGTTCTCTTTTGTGACTTTTGGCTGGGGGGGGGGATATTTGAAATGTGTTGTGTATGTTGGTGGCGTTCCCAACTTGCATGTCTTGAAAGAGAACATAAAACGGGCTGTTATGAACATCCAATTCGACTCCTTACGCTCAGCTGTAGAGCATGTCGTCCACCGGATGCAATTTGTTGTACACAAGAAAGGCACATTGAAAATCGTGTATGTGGTCCAGGGGACCCTGATTCTGATGAATAAAAGATTATTTTCTGTGAGGTCAATCACTACATTAATTTCTGTGTCTCTCGAAAGTTGTTGCTTTAGTTTAATTATTATTATTATTATCATTGTAACGCGCCACATATCCAGCTGGAACGAGTGACGCAGATGTCGCTTACACCGTCGAAATGTTATTATTCCATTTTACCTGCCTGTAATGTAATTATCCCTTGTTTTCGGCTTCACCAGCACCAAAATTTCCCCTATTGGCGAGTTTTGGTACTAATTTTTTTTCTTTTTTTTTCTTTTTTTTCTCGCTGAAATCATCTCCCCATGCTTTCAAAAGTCTCAATATAAAATTTGGTCTCATTCCGTTTATTGGTTTAGCTACAGATGCCTCCAAAGAGGGAAAGTTATTTTATGGCCACCCAGCTTCAAAAGTCGTGGCTGAGTTTTTGTAAAAGCCAACCTCGTGTCATCCTCACCATTCAGTCTGTTTCTTGCCTTTGTTTTGATATGAAGCATTGAAAATTCACTCTCGCAGAGATATGTAGAGGCAAATGGAAGTAAACCTCGAATTGCAAGCATCGGGACATTTGGATATGACTGATACCAAGCACATCAAAACTGAGTCAGCAATTCTTCATAAAATAAATTACGTGCCGAGGAATGGTTTCACAGATCCAAGAATTCCTGTAGTTCATTTTATGAAAATGGTTATTTCAAAGTTTTTCTTATATTTATTGATTTAAATTAATAATTTAAATTTATATTATGTGAAGACCTTGTCTGTGTAGCCATGTGACAATGTTTCTGGTTCCACAACTCTAACCTACCAAAAAGAAAGACCGTTATCGCCAATTAAAATAAATGATTCGGATAAAGACGTAGATAAAGAAACACTTTATCTACGACTTTTACAATCAGTTCCAGAGTTAATCGATCTTTAGCAAACGCAATGGGATTTTTACTTCAGGAAACGAATTTTAATCGCAAAACTCAGAAAAAAAGCGATCGTAGAAGTCATGTTTCAGACATACCATTTGGAGTTTAAGATCAGAAGATGCAGAGAGATTTTCTGCTATCCAAAAAAAATGAAAATCATCAACAGTCATAAACTCATCTATCGGTGACAAGGGGAGCTCGACTGCTTACTGAAAAAAGTTCTGATTACTTCTTTTTGAGAAATAAAAAGGAGTTAGAGGAGTTTTCTGAATGATGTAAACAACTGTATCAATTAATGTAGTACTAATTCCTTACATCAAAATCTTTAGTTTTTAATAAATAAAGCATTCAACCAAGCTGGATGATGTTCTCCAGCTTTTCATCATAAATTAAACAAATATTAGAACATGATTTTTTAAATTGTTTTAAATTTATCTGATTTATGTCTGGACTAAAAGAGTACCACCTAAACCAATCACATCGCCACAAATGTCATTGTTCCTTCAGCCTAACTACCAGTCCATGTAAAACTACTTGGAAAGAAATGGAAAGACCCCCCCCCCGCCATAGGCAAGATGCATCGTGCCATGTAACGAGTCACGTGTTTGTAGTCGGTATAAACAGGAGGAATTTACTAAAATAAAGAGTCAAAGCTTCATTTCGGCGATGCAAAATTATGTATTATTTAATATTCTAAAATTTAACATCAGAAATGCCAACTGGAATATATTTGAAGATGTCTGTAAAGGAACTAATCTTCAGCACAGAAAAGGCCAGGAGTTACGTCCAATGTAAAAAATTTAATTATAAAAAAGTCAAATAATTTCAATTACAAAAATAACTATACTGCACTGAAATAATGACAGACGTGTTATAAAGTATTTAACAAATAAAGCTTAGACCATAAAGTACATGGGAATTAGAATATTAACAAAAATTTTAACTGCTTTAGAAATTAAAGATAATATATAAAAACCGCCATTCATCAGTCGACATGCTGAATGCAAAGTTTCCGGCATTGACTGGAACACGAATCTGCACACAAAAACATTCAGAAACATTCACACAAAAACATTCCGAGGCTCACACCTTGGGTTTCCATGGTAAGACCGAAATATGCAAGTCCACGTTACTCTAACCAACATGTAGCGTCGTCTTCAGTGGTGCAAAGAGCCTGTACAGGGGGACCTGGAAGCTTGGAAAGCTGTGTTATGGAGCAATGAATCACGCTACGTCCTCTACCGAGCAGATGGATGGGTATTAGTGTTGGCGGATTGCCCAGCGAACGTCTGTTATCAGAGTGCGTAACCCCAACTATGAAATTCGGAGATGGCGGTGTGATGGTATGGTTCTGCTTTTCAAGGTTTGACAGAGGATCTCTGTTTGTGGTATCACTAACATTGAACGCCAAGAGGTATCTGAACATTTATTCTAGACAATGCAATGTTTCCTACTTTGTGGGTTTCTACGGAATTGATCATTGTCTCATTCAGCAAGACAAGACAAAGCACTGTGTCATAAGGCTGCTTTGCTGCGTGGTTTGTGGACATGAATGTCACCACACTTGACTGGTCTCCACACAGTCCTGATCTCAACCCTATTGAACATCTGTGGGATAGAAGGGAGCGTCGGGTGAGGGCAAGGGACGTTCTCCCCAGAACAGTCTAGGACCTCATTACATGACTAGAGGAAGAATGGTTCAAAATTTCCATTGATCGCTATCGTACACTTGTGGAAGATATTACCCGTAGGATTACTTGCAGTCATCGGAGCAAAAGGAGATCCTACATGTTATTAAGGTCAGCACCGTGGCTGTTTGTTCATCACACTGTGGTGTCCTTTGACTTGTTTCCAAGCAGTGCAGTTGGATGCACTAGTTTGCCTCGAATGTTTGCTATTAACCTAGGATCAGAGTATCGTTTAGGTTTGTGAAGTTTTTCTACCTCATTTTCCTCTAACGAAGCAGCAGAACCTCATTTTCTCACAATGCGGAAAATAGTTCATCACAGGGGAGTGTTACATATCCGTCTGCGTTCATACTTCCAGGCATAACGAAAGGTTCAAGTCCATAACGGATGAAAGAGATTATTACATCGCCTCCAAACTTTACACGATATAACTGAGCATGTTACATTTCCCCACCCCCGGAAATCATGGCACTAAATTTAACTATCCGGTTGGGAAAATGGTGAAAAAATTGCTTCATATCATGAACTTCCAACAATTCTAGAGACCAGACACGATGTTCTTAACACCAGTGTATTCTTTTGAAATGTATGGATGGTAACATTATTGGATGAATATAATGATGCCAGCTAAGGAGGGAATTCTTACATTCGCCCAATAATATTGCTTAATTGATTTGTGTGCGCGCGTGTGTGTGTGGTAACGTGCACACACACACACACATATATACAGTATGCGAAATATAGGTACATAAAATTTATATCACATTAAAATATAATCAACATGCACATATTTCAAGTATATTTAAATATTTACATTTAAACGTTTAAAATAAAACTGGTTTCAAAATTATGTTTTTAAAATTCATTCAATTATTTTTATATAACTAATATTTACTTTTCGAAAAAATTTGCATAAATGGAGCAACTGAGGCTGTTCACCTTGTATTATCTGGGAAATGGCGAAAGATAAGACGATATGGTTTTTCGTCCGATGGCATTCATGTGGCTACAAGAATGGCCATTGTGTACTTTGGTGAAGCGTTTTGAGTGTTATGTGTTCGTCGATATTGAAGACAATTTTTTTTTTTTTTTTTCTGAGAGGTTATGCAGAGACTGCTTTCAATTTAGACCAACAAGTAGTGCTAAGAAACCAGTGTGTAATATCAGTTAACTGCGTGTTCTATATATATAAAGAGCTTCTCGCACGCATCTTAAACCTAATAATCCCATTTTCTTTGAAAAGGTTCAGAAAGCACTAGATCTTTGTAGGCAAAGAGCACGTGTGGCTCTCTTCCGAATTCAGTAGAGGTATTTTTGGCAGAGAAAACACCAAATGGAAGCATACCATAGATTAGATAACTTTATCTAATCTCTTCATGTGCAATGTATCTGCAAACGTTTTCATTTTCTTATATTGGCCTGTTAGATAAATGTAAAACAATGTTTCTTTTTGCATGGAGATCGGTAGATGGGGATGGATAGGATTTGGGAATAATTTTTGGGATATCTCGTTATTTTCTCTGGAATCAGAGAGAATAATGAGATATCCCATTGAGAAAAGAATAATGAAAAAAAAAAAAAACAGTACAACGATAATACGCCATATGTGAAAGTTCAGTACTTTTTTTTTTTTTTTCCCCTGCGCCATACCGCCCATTTATAACGATTTCTTACTTAAACGAATATGGATATGATCCGAGATAATGATAAAATGATAAAAGGTGCATTTCGCAGAACTTTTTTTTTTTTTACGGGATTAGTTTTAGGTATTTTTTAATGTATTGTTTCGCGTTCTTTTCAGTTGTGCAAAGCACTATCTCCTGTGTAATAATAAGCGGATTAGCTAGTAGGAAAGAGCACTATATGCCATCATGGTATCGTGGTAAAGAGCACCAAGTGGATAAGTAGCCGTTTACTTATGCGTAATGAAAGGGACATAATGTCCTCTGCCTCCGGTGTACAGATATATAATTTATGTATTGTCATGTGTAATATACTTCTCTATCTTTTTTTGCTTAATTTGACAACGAAAATATAAATATTTTTACCCGGCAAAATAAATTTTAACTGAGATCCTTATAAATACTATTTTTCATTCAAATGATATCTAACCAGAATAATGAATATTCTGTATCATTTCAAATTTTACGACTGAAAACTGATTGAAACTAAAATTAAGACGACTCGATAAATTTTAACAAGAATTTTACATACTGAAGTTAAATAAAATCCGATATAATAGGTACCAAGCACTTTTCGAAAGTTACCTTAAAAAATAAAAAAATAATTAAATAAATAAACATTAATGTAAATTTATAGTGGAATTTCATCTTTTTTTTAAAAAAATTCTTTAAATCACACAAGATGAATAGCCATCAATTTTTATCAACACTTCAACAAATAAATATTATCTTAAAAATATGAAAAAAAAAAGTGTTATTCATATTTTGCGATAACGATGACCCTAAAATGTAGAAGGAGGTCAGACTGTAGAAATTGCACACTCTGGGTAAGTGATAAAAGATCTCTCGTGATGTTTCTTGCACACGATACGTTATATATTAATTGCATAACATGCAGACAAACAAGTCTCCCCTTGAATTTTTCTATCTTTTGTTTGGACATTATTAGTAGGAAGATTAGATATCCAAAACAATCGAAAATCTAGTTCCGAATGAGAAAGCTATTATGGTTTAACTTTGCATCAAGATAAAACAATGATCGATACCATCTTACTGCTGGGGCTAAGTTAGATAAATAATGCAAATATGAAATATGCTTCGTATCATAATCAAATGGCTTGTGAGTTGTGGATCACATGCCGACTGACAGCTTGTAGATCAAAGCTGTCGGAACTTAATTTATTTATTTTGTATCTACAAAGAATATAGATATTTTAATGTGCTTTTGAAAACCTTTGCATATATATAATTATTAATTTTTCCTCCCGGAAATTCGGGTTTTTCTTCCCACTAAACAAGCAAACCGGGCCAATTGAGCACATGCAATAAACAAAGACAAAATACATATGCGAAGTAGATTAGTGTAATGTGCGTCTGTCTCACGCGATGAGTCCTGGGGATGCCGTTGCATAATAGCAATATTATATACTTAATTGTCCAGCTGGTATCCCAACTATTGTGCCAAAATCTTGTAATTCAGAATTAACACCTATCCCATATCGCCTCTTCGATCTTTTTCTCGACTGACATCTACCGTGCAGCATAGAAACCAGCCTATATCCGCAGCCCACTCCAAAAAGTGTAATACAACCTAGTCGTTTGTCGAATTGTCCAATTGCTCTTTCACATTAGTTCTCTCTCTCTCTCTCTCTCAAAATAAATAAATAATAAATAATAAATAATCTTCTAACCTACATAGCGTACCTTTGGACTCAAGCCATGGAATGGTCTGGAGACACTCACCTGGTTGCTCTCAACACTTCCAAGGCATACCTAGAGATCCAAACACAATTAAATTTCTCTTCTTCAGCTGACCTGCACCTCCAGTCTTTCCTGGCTCAAACATCTCAGCCATAACTTCTGCTGTTGTCAAGAAACGCGGTACTTTTCTACCTTTTAGAAGAACAGTAACTCAGTGATGTTCTGTTTCTGACTGAACCTCAAATTTCTACTAAATCAACCACAGTTCATTTAAACTGTCCAAATTACACCCCTTATGACTACTTCTGCTATAAGGGAGATACTTGTGTTTTTGTGCATTCTGATATTCTTTGCCAAAAGATGCCTAACCTAGAATCTCACCTTTTTAACCTCCTATGGCTTAAAAATTATTTGCCACATTTTCTTTCATTCATCTGCTGCCTCTAGCGTTCCCCCAGTTCTGAAAATCATTCTGACCTATTTCACTTCCTACCTTTAAGGCCAGATTCATTCAACCAAAATTTCCAAACAGTGAAATCGTCTTTCTTGGTGATTTCAATATGCATATTCTAATTGGCTCTCTTTTTCAAATATGAGTGAAAAGCTGGAAGATAAGCCATTCACAACCTCGCATACTCTGGCATTACAACAATACTAAGTGGGAAGACTTGAGTGACTTCTATCCTCTTTTTCATGGTCAGACTTCAGATCCAGATACATGTTGTGATCTTGTTACAGAAATAATCCATTTCCGTAAAATTGGTATGGAAACTTTCATTCCTTACCATATTCAAATTCCTCAACCCATATTTAAACCATAGTTCTCCAAAAAGTGTGCGAAGACTGTCCAAGAAAAGCAAACAGCCTTTCACAAGTAGTTTGAGACTAAAACACACCAGTTTCATTCACAGCCTACAAAGTTGTCTGCAACATTTGTAAAATCATCATTAAGAGTGCAAAGTTTAAATTCAACAAGGATAAATACAGAAAACTCGCTGCTTCGGCCATCGGCAGTCGCGCTTTCTGGTCCCTTGCCAAAGCGTTCGGGCTCAACTTTTGTGTATCTGTACTTCCTCCTCTATCTCATCCTAACGGTAGCATTGCAACATCACCAAAATATCAGCCAAGCAAGGCTGATATTTTGGCTTCGTTCTTTTCTTCCAACTCCTGCATAAATGAACATGGCAACTTACTTCCTTGCCTAGATCTTGCATCTTATGGCTTTTGTGACCATCATAGAAGTGTTCTCTGTGCTCTCTATCATCTATTCACTAAGCTTACTCAGCTGGCATCCATATCAGTTCCCAAAAAAGGTGATAAATGTTTACCATCAAGCTATTGACGTATTGCGCTCACATCAATTTGGTCTAAAGTAATGGACAAGGTTATCAACCGTCAACTTCAGCATCTTGAGAACTGCTATAAATTAGTGACCGCCAGTATGGATTTCGCCTTTCCAGATCCACAAGAGATCTCCCAACCTACGTCACTAACATTTGGACAGATTCCATGGAAAGGTTTAGAGAAACCTGTGCCGTTGCTCTTGCTATCTCCAAGGCTTTTGATAGGGTCTGACACTAAGGACTTCTCAACAAGTTACCATCATTTGGACTGCCTTCGTCCTTGTGTAAATGGATCGCCAATTTTCTCTCAGATCGATCCCTACTTGTAATGGTGGTGGTGGTGGTGTTCTCTTCTCACACTTTCCTGTCAATACTGGTGTCCCTCAGGGCTCCATCATTTCACCACCCTCTTTCTGATTTATGTAAATAAACGACCTGCTGTCATTGACTGCAAATCCTATACATACTTTCGCTGATGCTAGCACACTCCACTCGTCCTAGTCATATGAAAAGCCATGCAGTGTTCAAACATTTGAAGCTTCAAGGTCATCCGTGACAAATGCCCTGAACACCAATCTCCACAGCAGTCTTGATGGGGATGAAAACAACCTAGCCAACTTCAATGCTTCCAAAACGCAGTTTGGTTTATTTTCCTGTAAAAAGACCTCAGATCTTGTGCTCTTGCTTTTGATACTGTTCAGCTCAACACTCCAGACTAAACTCTGTCTCTCTCTCTCTCTCTCGACTGACTCTTACTGCAAACCTATCCTGCCACAATTACATCATCAACAGTTTAAAAAAACTTGGCATCCTTTTCCAGTCAAATTTGCACTTCTCTGCCGAATAGTTACTCTGTAAATCCCCAATTTGACCAACAGTGGAATATTGCTTTCATGTATGGCATGGTGTACCTAAAACCTCCGTAAACATTCTTGATGCTGTTCAGAAAAGGGCGGTCCAGTTGATAAATGCCATTTCTCTCACAGACGCTCTTTAGCCACTTCTCCATAGAAGATCAGTCTCCAGATACTTCTATGGCCATTGCTCAGCAGAATTGGCATCTATTATGCCTCATATTTCTGCCAGATCTACAGGAGCTAGTGTTACAGCTGCTGAACATCCTTTTACAGTTGAATTGCATACTCACCGAACCTGCTACTATCAGTCATCTTTCATTCCTTTCGCCTCAATTCTGTGGAACATTCTCCCTCATGAAGCGTTTCCAAATGACCTTCAACAATTCAAGAAGAATATCAACGGATTACTCTGTTCCTAATCCTGTCCTCACACAGCATCCGTTTGCTATAGGCTCTTCTGCCTTTCGCGTGTGGGGCACACACACACACACATATAATATTTCGATTTGGACCTATTATTATGGACCTATATATATATATATATATATATATATATATATATATATATATATATATATATATATATATATATATATATATATATATATATATATAGAGAGAGAGAGAGAGAGAGAGAGAGAGAGAGAGAGAGAGAGAGAGGCAAAGCGAAGATGTCTTGATACCAAGAATTCCGTTAAGAACAACCAATATGTCAGTCCAAATCGAAATATTATATGTGTGTGTGTGTGTGTGTGTGTGTGTGTGCCCCACACGCGAAATATATATATATATATATATATATATATATATATATATATGGCGTTGTTTGCATACCACCGCGCTTGGCCGCACGAAGGAAGACTTCATTTCGAGTCTAGTCGGCGACTAGAGGAAATTTTTCTAAGCCTTTTTTCGACCGGTTCCCGAGTTAGTCGATCTCTGGCACGGGCAAGCAGGTTTTTCCTCCCGGAAACTCGGTTAACCCACATTATTTCAGACATTAAATATATTGTGTTAGGGTTAGGGACCACGAGATGGCGGCACATTTGAGCCGTCTCTCTTCACTGCATACCGCTTAATTAGTGATAGCTTTGGGCCATCTGTCTCTGATTGGGTACCAGTGGAGATTGAACTGCCCACTCAGTCTCCAAAAGTTAGACAGGGCTAAATGGCCTCGCCTACTCCCGTATACGGGAATAAAAAAAAAAAAGGCGTTAGCTGATTTTTTTTTTTTTTTTTTTTTATATATATATAGTCGAGATAGTCGGATTGACGACAAAGAAACTGAAAAAATTACAAAGTATCGTGATTTGCAAGTCGAAGTTGAACCAAAAGAAAACAAAAGTTGTTCCCATAATAATAGGTGCTTTAGGCGCCATCCCTAAAACATTGAAAAATCATCTAGAAGCACTCGAGTTAGATGAATTAAAAATTGGGCAGCTGCAAAAGGCCGCTTTGTTCAGCACAGCTTTCATTTTCAGAAAGTATTTCCACAACTCATAGGCCCTTGGGTAGGGCTCGAATCAGTGGAATATAACCAGCCTTTTCTTAAGACTGAGGAAGCAAATCAAGCTTTGATGAATATTATATATATGGTCGTAAAACATAAAATACGTTACTCATGATATAATTTAGTGATATAATTAGTAGTACATGTAATATAACGTACTGAACTAAATTATAATAATTAAAATCAAAATATATTAAATAGCATTCTCTGTTATTTAAATATTGTTATATGTTATTTGTCTGTTTCAGAGAAGTAGATAATTTCTAATTTTTTGTAAATAAATGATATTTTGATTTTAGTACTTGCTTCAAGGAAGAGTGTGAGGGACGTATCTGGTTAGGATGTAGTTGTAAATAATAGCATTTCAGATTTCTGACTATATGCTGTTGTTGAGTAATCTTCTAGTTGTGACTATTTCCTGTGTTTTATGTACTGCTGTGATGAAAGGCAATGGAAGTAATTTTTCTTTTTTTTTTATGTTGCGTTCCATTTATCATTTTTTTTTTTGGTCGCTATGACATATCAGGAAATGTCATAGCGATCAAAGCATTTAGTCGTAGAAATGGGAAAATTAAAAAAAAAAAAATACTGTTACGTTGTCTTGATACAAAAACCCTCAAACATACTTTCTTAATGTGCTATAGGAATATGTGTTCTATCATTAAGTGAGAAAATAATTGATTTGTGAAAATAATTAATTAACTAGGAGGGATACAAAATTACTTGTTCATATGATTAAAAAGCGCACGTACTTAAAAATAAAATAATTTGTTGAATATAGGGCTTCTTTGTTATTTCTCTCTAGTTGGATTTTAACATGTGATTAGTTAATCACAAATAAGGAGCAGTACACATAATGCTGATTAGAATTTTAGTTAAGGCACCGTTTACCTTTTGAACTGTCTGACTGAAGAAATATTATTTTGTCATTTGGCAGTATCTTATTTTCTCACATAAACTGGATAGTTATTAAAGTTACACATACCAGAACAAAATTTTAAATGTGAATAGAGCAGATATATATAGCGCCATACCCACCCTGAGCTAAACATATATTGTTTTTCATCACCTTTAAATTATTTGTAAAACATGCCGCGAAAGGGCGCTATTTACATAAAATAAAATAAAGGGAATAAAAATTAATTAAAAATTAAAGGAGATAATAAATAAACTTACACTAGGTCGCAAACCTATTGTACACTGAAGGGAATATAACAATTATTCAATCCAAAACCATGCTGTGGAGACTAAATATAGAATTTTTTTATAATCATTTGATTGCTTTATCTTCGTTATACGCTTGGTGAAAGTCAACTGTCAGACGACGTAATACATTTGGGCCTCTTTTTATGCGTATCTTTTTTATGCGGTTTTGAAGTTATGCGTGGCATATTTCATGCAAATTTGGGGTTTCCCCGTTGTACATAATAAACAGCGTGTTGCAACACATTCTGGTGTAACATGACAGCGAGTGTCCGTGAAGTTTAATTTTGAATGTGAGTAAGTGTTTGTCTTTTCATTATCGTAAGTATAAATTTTGCTAATTTTTACAGTGCAACCATTCAAACATCTACAGTATCAGCTGAAATCATTACTTTCTCACATGAAATTGGTGGAGAAGGTTTTGATACATTTAGCCAGAATGATGTAGACGAATTGTTTGTGGATAATGCTTTAAGTGACGATGATATTATTGGATATCGATTAACTTTAGATATCGTCGAAGATCCAGAAAACGATAGTGAAGCGGAAGAAAAACCTGTCCCCCTCACTGCAAATATAATTCGAGAAGGTCTTGAACTGTGCAATAAATTGGAAAATCATTTTCTTGTTAATGACACAATTTCTGAACGAGCCTTTCAATTCCAACGTGAGCTGAAGAACTGTATGTCTGAATATTGCGAGCTGCATAAAAAATTAGTAAAATTATCATCATTGCAAAGTTTAATCACTGATTACATTGTCAGAAGAAACGAATCAGCACAGAATGAGGATTAAGCTAATTCTGTTTGTGAAGAACCATTGCCATACAGATCTGATGCGCAGACAATCTCTTCTGGTGATGAAAGTGATTTCGCACCAGTTCGCAAACATTGCCAAATATTGTCTGATAGCGACGATAATTCTGATGAAAAAATGTAAAGAATTGTTATTACTTTTCAATAAAATTAAATGAGTAAAGCTTTAAAACAAACTTAGGCATTTTTATTTTCCTGAATTTTTATAAACATTTTTATGCGATTTTAGGTTTATTTTAATTCATTGCTTCGGTTTTATGCGGTTTTAGAAAATTAAGGAACGTATCCCTAATTTTTCAACGTAGGTTTAGGTCTTTTTTGTGCGATTTTTTATATGCGGTTTTCTGTGGAACTGCATATAAACCGTATCTACTGACAGTTGACTTATTAGTCGTCTATTAGCAGACGACTAACAAATGAAAAATATAAAAAAAGTTATGAAAGTATACTGGAGCCTTCTGTGAAATCGTTGGTTGAACATTACCGGTGTAATTTAAGTTGTTGGACATGTAACGATTTTAATATGGTGAGAGGAAGACGACTTCAAGGTTTACAGGTTGTGAGAGAGAAACAGAAATATCTCTGCAGAGCAACCAAAGGCTATAAAGGGCAGAACTCCTACTTGTATATTGTCACTGAGCTTAAGTTATGCTAGTGCACGTACACAAATTGTGTTCCCGAGTACTTGATCACACTGTTGCGGTGTCTCTATGGACACCTGTGTTGTTAATAATCGACATAGGTAAATAATTAATATCTTATAATATCAAGTAAATTTCAAGGGAACTTTTAAAGCGTTAAAACGGTTTCTTCACAGTTTTCTTCAACGCTGAAGCCACGAGCTCCAGTGGGATTTTTGAGAATTTTTGTTGGACCTTAGGGCGTTTGATCCGAACAAATTCGTTGGTCCCAATAATGTCGTTTTGCGACACAAGAGTTGTCTCATTCTCTCTCAACTTATAGTGGAGAGATCTGCCTAATTCTTATCCCGAACCTGTTTCGAATCCAGACATAATAAAATATTTCTATTTGTGTTGATATAATCAACCCCTTCAGATTGACATTTTGGACAGTCTTATTGCCTGCATCGTAGTGTTATGGAAACGACTGGGTTGATTATCGACATGATAATACATGTTGTCATATTAGCACGGGTGACATGGTTTAAGGAAGTCAGAGTGCAAAGGTTAAACTGATCAGGTCAAAGTCCCAATTTGAACATCTTTGAGAAACGTTATCTTGTCAGTTGAGAGCGAAACAAAAATGTTCAACTTCACTATGTAACTGACTGCCATTTTGGTGAGCAGGAAAAACACCAAAATTGCTGCATTTCCAATTTAGTGAATTTTTATTGGTCAGTTTATCAAATATGACGCCTCTTCATAACTGCTTTTGTAAAAAGAAGCTACTGATCAGTTACACCAGTCAGAATGATGGTCTTAACTCAAGGTCTATTTTTAAGCCCACTTGGATCAATTCAAGGGCACAGTACATGCCAGTTTAAAAGAACTGACCTAGAAACACAGCACACAACTTGAGTCAACGCTTTCAGCAATGCTAAATAGTTATTTAAGGAAGTTCTAGTCAATCATTTGCAGCTAAATCTTGTCAATCTGTTCATCTGTATACATATTATGTTTTACCTGAATTGTTTATATAAAGTGATTAAGGTGTGAAATTACAGTTATGACTAGACTAAATCTTCTTCAATTTTCTACCATACTTCAAAGACAGGATCAACGTTCCATCCATCATTGAAATGCATTCGATCTAATGATACTGTGCTTTTAACATAATCACCTAGATAAGAAAAACCTGAGTCGAATTCCATCTTGGACATCAGGAACCTTTATAAAGGTTTGTCAACTTATTAGCTGCAGACTTTTTAGCCAGTTTCATCGACAGGATGTTTTCTCCCAGTATCAGAGCATTCCTGAAAATGCAACTGCTCCAAGCTCTCTTTGTTCAGCTTACGTACCACAGGCGAAAGAACAACGCAACATACATTCTTCGTTGGAAAAAAATGGCCTTAGAAGATTTCTATGAAATAAATGCTTTCTCTGAAGGGAAACTGTCGAGGTGTACAGTAGGTCAGAAACGCGGATTGTTTGGTTGAAAATGTTGGAAACCTGGATATAGGGAGAATTAAGGAACACCGAGAGCCTTTCCAACCAACGTTGTTGCCCTGACCTAATCTAAACAATCAACGATGCTCTTCACATGATTCGGTATAATTCAAGGGACTCAGAGCTTCTTTCTCCAAAAATGCCTTCATCTGAAGCTGAATCATCTGGTCTCATATCATAACTGATTTTCATTCAGCAAAACAGACAAGCCTCCCAGAAAAACACATATCCAGTTAATAGATATAATACACTGAGCTCATAAGCCTCACTTGCTTCTGCTGTAATATAAAACAACCAACCAATCATCTCCCAAACATGTCTCAAAATAAAGTGTGGGTGGGTGCGCGGGCGCGCGCGTCCCCATACCCAGTATTTTACATGAACATCCATATGATATTAACTTTCTAGTACCAAAAGTCTCCAAGAAGCCCGCCAAAAATAAATAAATAAGATAAGATATGATAAAATAAAATAAAATAAAATAAAATAAATAAATAAAGTAAAAGGAATATTTTGAAATGTCCTATCGTAAATTAGTTTCATTTTTAAAATGGGCGTAGTGATTAATTATTATTATTATTAAGAGGTATCTCCGTGGAGTCCTACGCCTCATCGTGTAAGAACCACGGCATAGCTCATAATATACCTATCATATTACCCACAGTTTCATCATGATAGGCAGAAGCTAACCATTATTCACAGAGTACCTATCACACCTCTCCTTAAAATATAATCATTTCGGGAAAAAAATATGTCCCCTTTGAAAAAAAAAATAATAATGCTTCTCAGCAAGTATTATTTGCTATTAATCTGTCCTATTAACTTTCATGCTTGATTTCACTATTAATAAAGCAAGCAATGATAATTAATCGACATTAATTTTATGCAGTGTAATTTTTATTTTAGTATTTCAATTATTTATATTGGCATTATAAAAATAAGGAAAGCGCAATTGTTTATTTGAATCTGATTTTAACGCATTTCGTTTTAATCATGTGAATTAAAACTAACAATTGTAAACTAAAACGGACTTCCTAATCTCTTAATTTCGTCTTATCCCTCGCTGTGGCTTTCATCACTACTGAGTCTGTTAAGAAATCTATTTAGTACTGTGCGCAAACATATAGCACGTGAAATTCATTCCCGCTCTCTTCTTTCTGTACTGGAACTAACACGCAGTTACGTATGCACTGATCTATCGAATCGTGTGCACTAAGGTCAAATTTGCTGTACCATTTACTCCCCTGTTTTGCAGTTGTTCAGGGCATTTCCTGGGCTGCATCTTTACACAATTCTGCAACTGCTTGAGAATAGGTAAGACATTTTTTTAAAAATTCTGAATGAACATTTGCAAACATTTTTACCCTAATCCTATAATAAACAAATTTGTTTTACTGCCTTTCTTGCCCTGTTAATATTTAAAATTCTGAAGAAATTTTAAATATTATGTCACGCATGGTGACAGGATTCTTTGATAATCTAAACTTCAATAAATGGTATTCAAATAGGGAAGTGGTTACTGTAATTTTGTAACGCTTCATGCGTATTTAAAGTTAATTTAGCTTCTTTTATTACCGAGTCTTTTTTAAAGTTAACGTTACTAATAGTTGATATACTAGTAGTTGATATTTGCTTTCTCAAGTAGCATATTTATACACTGGAGCAGAACTTTTATCTCGTGATATAAACAACGTCAAATAAATCATTACGTTTCAGGATTAGTAGCAGAAGATCAAATTCTCTAAAAGTGCATATTTGCTTGTGTTGGTAATATTTCGGTATGCCTTTTGCAGAGTTTAACATTAATTATATATCCCTTATTTGTTAATATATTATTTTGCATATTATCCAATCACTGCGATAAATTTTTTAGATAGCAGTTAAGTGTTGAAGTTTCTGTCTTATGACAGTGTATGAAGATATTTCAAATTGTTCAGCTAATTATCATACAATTTCATAAAAATAAATGTTAACATTTAAAAGTTGTGAATCTAATGGTGTCTAAAGATAATAAATTTTAGTGGAACGCAATTTTTTTATTTATTTTATTTTTTATAATGTACTTAAAGTTTTTGTAGAGAAAATCACGAATACAAACAATGCTCTTCCAGTACTACTGAATGTTTTTCACTTAATTTTAACTCAAATGAATAAATTTTATATATATGCGAGCCCATTTTAATAAACTATTTAGAGCTTAGCTTTAATTCACTGTCATAAGTATTAACAAAATAGTTCGTCGATTTTCCGCAGTTTAGATAACTTAAGTTATTGAAAAACAAGACCCCCAACTCAATAATGAAGGATAATACAGTTATCTTTATTAATTCGATTACTGAAGTAACTGTATTCCAAGCAATTGCCTGGGTTGGCCATGTACAGAGATGTGGTGATACTGATCACCCATACAATCTTAGCCGTGATTGGTTTGATTATAACTGAAGTGTACCTCCTGTTGTATAATGGCTCAACGCGTAGTTTGCCAGTCACTCAAAAATACCCTGAGCTGAAAGACGTTCGGACAGCATATTTCGTGTACAACTGTCTCTACCAACTACAAGAAGACTTGGTCAATTTCGTTCGACAAATAGGACTATTTTCATTGACAACAGCACGCATTTAATTAAGTCTAAAGTCTGATTCAAGGAAGCAAAGAGTGTAGTATCAACCTGAGAACACAGTCCTCCAGAACAAATGCTCTGGATGGTCTAAATATGTTAAAGGAATTTTTTTTTTTCCCTCTAGTAAAGTTATTGCGTCTAAGTAAATAACGATTTCCAATAGTACTATCGTACTTACTAGAAACTAAATTAATACTTAAGTACTTCTAGCGTTTTCTGAAATTTGTTAAGCATCTCTATTACAACACTTTACATAGTTATTCCACTAGTTTATTACTCTTTCTTTAAATTTTTCTTAAATGTAGCTTAGAACTATTTATTAGTTTGAGAATGCCGATAAGCCCTTCTTCTAACTACTTATCAAATAGTTATTCCCACGAAGTGTGCTATTCGAATCTTTAGTAGTCGTGCTCTCTTTCAGTGACAAGAAGCAGTTCCAATCTCAGGATTGCACACCCGATGTACTAGTATGGTCTCCCTCCCCTTATGCGAAGTTACAAAAAAAAAAAATAATAATAATAATTCAGTGACGCTGGTAAATTTTAGAGGATTTGCAGTGACCTGGAGAGCCTTTTCAATTACGTCACCAGCACTTTCAGAAAAACAAACATTAAAAATGCAGCAGATAATTTCAAAAATATATAAATGAACCTGAATTTTTATTTAATGTGAACTAAAAGGATTTCATTCTTTGGTAAATAACGGATACCTATTTTATTATTTTTTTTTTTCGCGGCCAGGTATGCAATCTTTTTTGTCCTAAAACCATTTTCTGCATTAATTAGCACATATGGTTCGATTAGAATTAGTAAAACAACGTTAAGCTAGGACGTGTAGTGTAACTCATGGCAAAAGTGGTTCAAGCTCCCAGGTTATTCAAAAATTGTTGTTTGAAATACTTAAACTTTTTTTTTTTTTTTGTCGTTCACTTACACAAATTACTTATCAAATCTTGGTGTGTCAATCACTTTGAGGATATGCACGAAATGTGAATCAAAATGTAATGATCTTTGACTTGTGTACTACTCAACGACTTCTTCGACTTAGTCTGAAGTGATCAAACTCATCTTAACAATGAGGTAATGAACATTCAGTGAAGTACGTGAATGTTGCCTGTTTGGTAATTCTGCAGAAAAGATCTGGTTTCGAATCGCAATCAGGACTCGTATAACAAAGACTTTCCAATTGAAAGCGAGTAAGCTGCTGGTCTCGTACATAGTTAGCATAGTTTATATATATATCCTACAAAAGAGACAATCCGGACAGAGGAATACATACGATTAAAAGCTTTTTTTTTAATCCCATGGTATTATTACACCAGATCATAGAGGTCAAGTTCATGTATTTTATACAGCATCTTTTCTGGGTTGTTATAGAGTTCACATTTATTTGGAAATATTCATACAGTTTAGCAAATGCATTGGTGATGCTTCCGCGATGTTACAGATTTTGCAGGTGGGGAAGACTTTTATGCCATTGCTAAACTTGATTGGTCTTGTGTGGCCGGTCTTAGGCGAGAGATCATGGTAGTGGCATTGCGATTAAACTTGGAGTTGATGGTAGCTCTTGGATTTTCTGCTAAGTACCAGTGGTGAGTCATGTCCTGAAGAATTGTTCATTTTATGTTTTCTTTTTGGGCGGTTTTAAAAAGATCGAAATCTGTGGCCATTTTTGCTATTTCATCTGCAGTTTCGTTTCCCTTTAATCCCACATGGGATGGGATCTATTGGAAGATTATTTTGGAATCCTTATGTAGTTTGTTTTTGCTATGTCTCTAAGTATTTCTTGATGGCTAGTGTAGCAGTTCTTAATAGCTTGAAGGGCTGCTAAGGAATCTGTGAAAAATATAAACTCCTTCGGGTTTTGTTAGTATAAATATTGCAGTGCTGTGTTAACAGCTATTAATTCTGCATGGTATGAGTTGCATCCAATACTGTTAGTTGTTTTTATTTCTATATTATGAGAGCCATAGACCAGTACGCCACTCCCAGAATTGCCATTTGGATTTTTGGAGCCATCTGTGTATATTTTTGAGTCAGGTCCATATTCCATTATTTTTGAAAGGGCTAATCCCAAGATTTCAGGGTTTTCTAGGCTTTTTTTTTTTCTCATGTTTTCCTATTTCAGAGTTGATAATTATATTTTTCCTGTCTCGATTTGGAGGAAATGCTGGGTAGTCGGCTATTTTATTTGGACAATCCAAGGGAATTTTATTTTCTATGATTTCATGCATTGTTGATTTTTTTCTTTATGTTTGTTGGTGTCCAGTTTTTAAAGTTCACTTGTTCTATGATGTACACGCCTTTTACTGCTATCTTAGATCCATGTTACTTCCAGATTACTCTGGAGTGGAGTTTCCGTTCTATTTCTGTCTACGCTGTTGAATGTTTGTCTTTTTTTTTATCTCAGTAGCTCAACCAGGATTAAATTGTAACTGGTTCGAATAGGGTCTAAGACACATTAATCAGTTGAATTTTTCTCTCTCAGAAAAATTTCTCTCTACTTTCTCCGCAAAACTAGGCTAGAACACGCCTATTAACAAACAAGTCGTAATTTTAAAAAAAAATGCATTATTGCCATATATGATAATCGAATTTTGAATATTTTCCCTCCACTTCATCTTCTTGATTAAGTGGAGTTGAAATGCTGCGGAAATGAAAACACTGGTCAAGGATTTTGTAATCGAAATGAAAATTAGGGCGTAAAATTTAAATGAACTTTTCAGACATCTGGGTTCCTTGTTAAAAAAAAAAAAAAATGCGCCCTCTGTTCAAAAAGAAACCGAACTTTTCGAAAATATAAGAAACTAGTGGAGATACCTGTTGTATCTTTTTATTGTCGAAACCTTCATTAGTGTTGTCAACTGTTTGACATTTTGTTTCATTAGAAGCAGAGTTATAGTGCCAAGAGTGACTGTTTTGACGAACGGTCGGTCTTCACGATATTCATGCCATACGCGACGAATTTTCGCTTCAAAACTTCGAGATAAAACTCACCATTGACCGTTTGGCCAGGTGGAACGAATTCTTTGTGGATAATGCCCTTGGAATCGTAAAAACAAATCAGCATTGTCTTTACTTTTGACTTCTCCAAGCGATTTTTTTTCGGATGCCCCCCTCTTCTGGTGGTTTCCAGTCAGCATCTGGCGCTTTGTTTCGGGCTCATACTCAAAACACCGCGTTTCGTCACCAGTAACGATCGTTTCAAGGAAGTTTGAGTCCTTAGGAGCGGTTTTAATGAGGTCCTTGCAGTGTTCAATTCGATACATTTTTTGATCGTCGGTCAACTTTTGGGGAACATATAAATCCGAATTCAATTTACCAAGGCCCAAACTCTCGGTCAAAATGTTGTGCACAGTTGATTTTGGAATTCCCAATTCATCTTCAATCAATCTCGCGGACGATTTCGGGTTTTCTTTGAAGAAATCACGCACTTTTTGGATGTTAACTTCGCTCAGTTCAGTTTTTTCGACGGCCCGGCTTTTCGTCGTCCTCAAGCGTCTCACGACCACTTTGAAATCGCTTAAACCAATCGTAAACTTGAGTATGGGATAAGCATTCATCACCGTATGCTTTTTGAAGCATTTGATGCTTCAAATACGAAATTAACACAAAAGTCAATCGCAGCTATCTGTGTTTTGACGACCGTTCGTCAAAACAACTGTCACTCTTGGCACTATAACTCTACTTCTAATGAAACAAATCTCAAACAGATGGCACAACACTAATGAAGGTTGCCGCTTTCGACAACAAAGATACAACAGGTGGCGCCATTAGTTTCTACTATTTTCGAAAAGTTCGGTTTCTTTTTGGACAGAGGGTGTATGTCAACACAATAATTGAACAATACTTTTTCCAACTTTAAAGTTAATTAGGAAAAAAAAAAAAAAATATATATATATATATATATATATATATATATAACAAATATATATATATATATAACAAATATAAAATAGCCAATTCGAGAAGTTGCATGTTTACAAAAAAAAAATAAAATAAAAATAAATAAAATAAGTGCTTTATAGCTACTTCGTTTGTTCTCAAGTACTTTCGCATGTCACTTTGAATGATTATAAAAAAAAAAAAAAAGAAGCATTTTTTCCTCCGTGGTAGAGCTGCCTTTGTTCGTTACTCACTACTAAGGTTTTCAGAAGAATTTCTGGATAAGAATGGAATGTCCTGTACCCGATAAACTAAAAGCAGTCTGGGCTTATAGTCTTAACTAAAGTAGGACATAACAAATTATAGAAACAAGAAGTTCAAAGATATCTGAGCAAAAGATATCAAATCGTTTCGGACATGTGTCATATCCCATTCATTTTCAAACTGTCACAGTACAAAAAGGGGTAATTAAGTCGATATAAAACTTAGTATCAATAATTTGTGATATCAACAGTAGAGCTTGTTAATGTCCACTTAGTTTTATGAGCTTTCACAATAACAACAAAAATCCATTCAGTATTTACGACAAACTAAGGATCTTATCTTAATATAAAAAATATTCCCTAATTGGAGCTTCGCTGGTCATCTGTAAACCTAAAAAATCTTGCTTTCCATCTAATAATTTATGCTGTATTTCATCTATTTAAAATGTATTAATATCTCAAATCGATCAGTCTGATTAAAAACTTAAGCATCTTATCAGAAAGAAAATGGAGAAATCGCGTGAAACTTAAGAAATATTCCTACGCTTTGGCTTCAGCAGTCGTGCTTGATTAGCATAAGTCCGAAGATATTCCGAACTGTTTTGAATACTATTTAATTTCAGTCTTATTTACCATTTAGAGTGCACTTTAACAGTAATTTAACTTCGACTTTATAAAATATTCAGTATTAGATTGGAGCTGTTCCTGAAATACTTCAAGTTTATTAAATGGCATTTATCTTATCTATAGTGCGTCAAGGAAAGGTTACATCATAGAATACTTGATCATCTGAGCGTCAATGCCAGTTAAATACTTCTTAGCGATTCTACATCCATTTCGCATCTGTTTTTAACAATTATTTATCTGTTGTTTTTATTTTAAATCAACACTTCAGATTCTAGGTTAATCTCTTTTTATCTCGTTTGGAAAAAGGATAGTCAGTAAAAGTGAGTTGACTTACAAGACCTTAAAAAAAAAAAAAAAAAAAAATCGGTCAGTCTGATTAAAAACTTAAGCATCTTATCAGAAAGAAAATGGGAAAATCGCATGAAACTTAAGAAACGGACTTCAAAATGACCTACAATCTTTAATTTGAAGTTATTCAAGAAATCGGTTACCCAGTTTGGATAACGTTGGTCAGCGGCAGAATTGAGAATTTGTGGGTGATACAAACTTACACTAGTTTTCTAAAATTAGGTCTTGGGAAAATGACCTCTTTTCTCCCTATAAATGAGCCGTGTTCCAGATTGTCAGACGTCTGACAAAGACGTGTCATCCCTTTTGAAGACTTATGTTCAGATGGCAACTTCTTTGCTTTATTTACTTATATATTTTATATACGTAATATTTTAATATAAAATTCATACTACCTTGGCCATGCTGTTTCCTCTAACCGGTCAACTGTAACCGATCTGGATCCAAGCGCTTATTTAGGAATAGGAAAGGGATTTAATGGAATGACGGGCTACTTCAGTCCTTTAAAGTAGACAAAGAATACTCTATTAGATGATTACTTCACCAACCAGTCTCATATAGAGAACTGGATTTTCCTCTTCTGTAAATTCCGGATTTTTTTTCTCGTTCTTAAAACCAACAAGCCTGGATTATTCTTACACGTATTTCATACCTCCGTCTTGGTAATTGCTAACTCCTGTATAATAATAAAGCATTTTTGAAATTACAGCACGTGAGAGAATCAGTTCTACAATAAATGATTGTGTGAATTAAAAAAAAAAAAAATGCTTCTTTGAAATTCTGTATAAAGTATACCTAGCCTGGGTGACTAGAGTACTGTGGCTTCGCTTTTGCAACAACGGGTTATGGATTCGATCTCCCTGTGGTATCTATAACGAATTACTAGTACCGTGTGTGGGTAGTAATTGCAAGCCACTGTTACTCTTAAAACGTACCAAGGAGTCTCCGTGGCTAGGTGGTTTCGTTGTATCAGAACAATTCGAGACAGGTTCAAATCCTGTCAGCTTAGTTTTTGCTTTATTTATAAATTTTGCTTTATATTTATATATTCTCAAAAACGTGAGAATATATAAATAAAATAAATGGGTGAACTAAAAATGCAAAAAAAAAAATTTTGCTTGCGCGTGGGACAGAATGACTTCTTAATTTGTTCTTTCGCCAAGAGTTAATTCGATTCTTAAACTTGTTAGATTAACATTTTCGGAGTCATTGAGTCGTCGGATTCCATGGAGAATGCTGCAAGAAGATTGACATCAAGTAATTACTGTGTATATGTAATTTATTTTTGACTCCAGATTTTTGAAATGAGATTACCAAAGAAATGTACACATTTGGTGATTTATATTTGCTTTATGAAATAGCAGCTGGTATTCTCTGCAGGAAATGAAAGGTTCACAGCTCTCCTACCCCCCCCCCCCTCCTCCATTCCACAAATGGCAGCATAGAGCATGTACATGCATGATGGGAGGAGCCATAAGTTGGAGATCAGTGAAATAACAAATCAGTTTGACGTCCCCCGCCCTCTCTTTATTCATTTGACTCAAATTTAAGGCCATATTCAAAACATCATTCAGCGTTTATCACTATCATAAAGCAACAGCTGTTTCACAAGACATTTTACAGGTGGTACGAATTTTATCTCATTTGCAGGCAAAAAGCTTTCCCTCCTGTACGCTTGTAGGATATGTAATCATTCACGTTTGTATCACACAAACATTCGTTCGCCTGTTGTTGTTTTTTTTCGTCAGTTTCTTAATTTCCCAATTTTAAGCGAATTTTCTTCCTTGTAATGAAGACTTTATAGACTTTAGGTAAGATGCTTTTTTTCATCGATAACTGTTTTAAAATGTCTGACCTTAATGAAAATGTGCACACGATTCACGTAATATACTGGGCTCCGTATTTGTTAAATTCGAAACGGCCAATTTCGATGGGTAATCGAGATTATATAGCGCTGTGCATTCAGGGTGTTTTAGTCCAGTGCTTCCCAAACTTCTGGATGTCAGGGCCCCATTTGGAAAAATTAAAATATTTCACGTCCCCCTCGAAAAAAAAATCATAATATAGACATATATTATTATAATATTTATTGTATTTATACTCAATACAAAACATACACAGCGAATATTGCAAAAATCAAATGCAAATATTACATTTTTAGCATCTTGCATACACATTTGACATGGCACAGTATCTCATATTTTTATATAGATAGATATATTGTTATTGTACATTTGCAGTATAAGCACATGAAACGTAAAACAATTAGTAATAAAGAATTAGAAACATAAACGAAGTTTACTAACAATTTAATGTGATGGATGCGTTTCAACACTGCTACACCAAAAGTCAATATCAGGTGAAATATTTGAAACTGCAATTCTTAGATTTCTGCTTTGAAATGAAACTTATACGAATAAGCATATATTTACTAATATCCATTAAGCGCCGAAATACGCAAGAAGCAAAATTTGTGAACCCGCACCAATGTGTGATTTTTTTCCATTAAAATATAAAAAAAACAAAAATAAATAAATAAAAATTAAATACTTTTTTTAAGATAAAAATCTACTTAGTCTTAAAACATTTTTAATTTGTTTTCATTATTTCACGCCCCCCTCAACAAAACCTACGGACCCCAAGGGGGCCGCTGCCCACAGTTTAGGAAGCGCTGTTTTAGTCCACCATCATGAACGATATCACCCCCCCCACACACACATCCGTGACGAACCTAACCCGTTCTTTACTATTGTGCAACATGCTTTCAGTGGACTTTTGAACTGTAGCTTAATTCCATTCGTACCTTTTTTTTTTTTTTTGAGCCTGCTAAGTTCATTTTTATATTAAAATATAATCTGGTTGAATTTCTAATAGTTATTTAATTTTAGCGGGGAAAAGTAATTTTGTAGCAGTATCGAAAATTTTTCAAGAGAAATGAACTTTTACATTTAAAAATATCGTTAGGTCTATATACTGTTAGCTGATTAAAATGATATAACAGCGGTCGTTAGACTCGCGCGTAGGTAAGACACAATCCTATTAAATCAATGTACTGGATTATTATTGGTTGAAATGTGTCTGTAAATTACGTTTACTCTTTGGCCGGTTTGTTTGCCTTACGGATAAATCTTCCAGGAAAAGAAACTGCCACTATTAAGACTAAACTCAGTTGAAAAGTTGTTTTAAGGTTTTTGGCGTCCCTACTGGGATTCGAACCAAGTCGTTCCAACAAAAGGACATCGTGTTAGCTACCAAATTAGTGAACTGAATTATATGTCTCAATATCGCACACAAAAAGTTGAAAACTTAGTGCATTAATACCGTTAACTGGCCAAGGCATTGATTCAAAACTTTAAAATGCATCCGTTACACAGTGGTCCAGAATTTCTCCTTTCCCATCGGAAACTTCAAGTTTTCATCCCGCAAACTGGCCGTAGAACATACGCAGTTAAGACCAGTACACTGGCCTCAGCCATAATTCCAGTTTTCTCCCAAGATCTTTTTCATTGCGTTCCCCCTTTATTTTCATTCGTTAATTTTTATAAATAATTCATAATAAATTTATAGTGAATAATTCAGTATTAAATACTAAATTATATAATACATTTACAAATAATTATTGCCCTGAGCATCCCAAAATTATGTCGCAATTTTAAACTTATCTAAAAGTGCGAAATCAGTTGATGTATGTGTATAGACGTACAGAAATTTTATGCCCATGAAAGTCCGTTTTGGTTGAATAGCACTGACAGTGATTTCACAGGAAACGAATTGCATATATGCTACAAAGTGCTTTTTATAATTCATAAGTCTGAAAGAGTCACTTTCGACAGCAGTTATAAAACGGTTTTCATCACATAAGGCAGTTCGAAAGTAGTATATATGCAACGATTGGTCATTGCAGTGTCCACTACTTGACTCCCAGATTTTTTTTTACTATAGGTTAGGTCGAGGCAGAAGTGTATCGACTCCTCTTTCTATACCAAACCCTTCATGAACTTCGAACACGGATTATTGCAACTGTGACCTGCTCGTTCGTGTATGGGAGAAAATGTTTTATAAATGTGATAACACAAAGAACACCTGTGAAGTAACGATGTGCACACTTCAAAAATGGCACGCAGTTTGTTTCGGATCAACGCGCTTCATTTCGAAGTTTAAAATGCGAACACCTAATTTTTGAATGCTCTATTTATCTTTATTAAAATGTATCAATTCGTTTAAAAGTAAGTCTTAAGCTACGCAAAAAAATTAATGCGTAAAAATGTGAACACATCAGGATTTTGAGTAATATAAGCAATTACATTTGTCACTTTTTAAATAAAATAATTTCACATTTTTTTCAGCAGTTTCTCAAATTGGGACTCTTTTTTTTTTACTTAAAAATTCCCTTCGGTGGAGAGTTAATGCACCAATTTTGTTGAATTACGTAAATATTTTCATTAAACCTATATCTTGATATAGGCATGTAAACATTTATGCAATTTTATAAACGTAGCAATATGTTTACACTTTATAATTCATGGTACTTAAATGTCACACACAGCAAGTTATTTACATAATATTACGCTGCAAATTATGAAAGTTATTTAGACAACTTCGTCCTTAGAACATTGTTCGAAAGGATTTTTTTTTTTTCTTCAACCTATTGACCTCCAATAAGCAAATTGATAGCCTCACACCTATTGGTTGAAGCATACACTAACTATTCAAACATACAGGCGCAAAACTTGTAATTAAAATTATCAATTGCCGAGTATTAATACATTTAATTACTACATGGTTTAATTGACTTTCCCAATGATCCATTGCTGATCCAGGAAATCAAAAGCAACTAAATGTATCAGCCGTATTTTAAACTGAAATTAATAGAAAATGTTCAGTATTAAAGTGTTTTTATTTCATTTTTGAATAAAAAAATAAGTTAACATTTGTTAGTGGCTTCGTAAGTTGGAATGCCCTTATTAGATAAGAAGGTTCGATTCTTGTTATAACGCGAATTTATATGCGCTTTTTTTCATATTGAAGGCCAGTTCTGTCATCTCAAGGGATTTTGGGTCATTTTGAGAAATCAGGTACACAGTTTTGACTAAATGACTGTTGATGAAACATGGCTTCATCACTATGATCCAGAGACCAAACAACGGTCAATGGAGTGGAGACACTCCATTGACCGTTGTTTCTTCGAACTTCTTTAGCCATGGAGAACAAAGGTTCTCCATGGCTAAAGAAGTTCCGAACCCAAAAGGAAAGATTCTTGCCATTGTCATTTGGGATATGGATGGTGTCATTCTTACTAAGTACCTCAAAAAAAAAAAAAAAAGTGAAACTATTACAGCAGCAGTTTATTCAACAGCTCTTGGAGGAACTGAAGGAAAAACGCTGCGAGAAACTGAGCAAAGGCGTGTTGCTTTTTCAGAACAACGTTGATACCGCTCATGAAACCAGACAGACAATACACAACTTGGGCGTTGAATGTCTGCCTCACCCACCCTATTGGCCAGACCTGGCCCCATCTGATTATTTCCTATTCCAAATTTAAAGAAACACTTAAAGAACAAATTTTACCATAGATGAAGTCATATCTGCAACTGAGGACTGGTTTGTGCAACAAGGGGAAGACTTTTTTTTTTCAGAGGTGCGCAAATGATGCAGCAGCGTTGTATAAAATTTCCTGGGTAATATGTAGAATGTGTAAGTTACATTGTTCTACCTCAATTCCTTTATGGTGATTATTACAAATTTTATTTATCGTATGGTGGTTATATATCGTATATATAACTACTAAACTTTCATTCAGCAGTCCAGAAATAACTTGGGTTCAGACGGACAAAAACGAACTTAACAGCTGTTTACGCTTTAAGCATAACACCTAGAAATAGTTGTAGAAAAGCCAATGGACCTTGTTTTTCAAAATGATTTAAGATTTAAAATTATTAAATTAAAAGATTAAAAGATTTCCAGCTGTGTACCACATTGATGGAACGGTACTCCAAGAGATTGATGAGGCTATGGACTTGGGGGTATTAGTGGATAGGGAATTGCAGTTCAGAGGACACATTGCTAAGCTGTCCAAGATGGCACATAGGATTACTTGGTTATTGAAGAACACACTAACATCCAGAGATAGAGATTATTATTCCTCTTTATAAGGCGTTGATACTTCCACATTTGGGTTACTGTGCTCAAGTCTGGTCGCCTGGATTCCTTGGAGATGAGGAATTATTGGAGAGGGCTCAGAGGAGAGTGACTGACTAAGTTGGTGAGTGGTATTAAAAAAAAAAAAAAAATAAATAAATGCTCCCTACATTGATAGATTGAGAGCTTGTGGATTACAGAGGTTGGTTGATAGGCGGAGAAGAAGATAAATGATTTAAATTACTAAAAGGTTCTTATAAGATTGATGCAGAGGAAATATTTCAGCTGTGTGATAGTGATGGACGAATAAGAGGTCATCCCTGGAAATTTAGAAAAAGTGTGGTTAACAAAGTGTGAGAACTAGATTTTTTGCTTGGAGAGTGGTGAATGAATGGAATGCATTGCCTGACTCAGTTGAGTTCTTCATCTGTAAATGAGTTCAAGAAGAAGTATGATAGATATTGTTTTGATAGCTTGGGTCTCCCGCGATGAGTCTTCTGACTCCATGGAGATCCCCATATAATAATAAATTGCGATGACTATTTATTAACCTTACAAAGATCACGACACTTAATCGATACGAGTAGTGTACTTTTAAATGCCTTTTTTTAAAAAATAATGGACAGAAGTTTACACACTCGCTGCATAGCGATCGGGAGTTTTTCAGTTAAAGTAAGTTGAAGTCTTTGAGGGTAAGTACAGAGCAGAGGTATAGAAGACTCGCAGCGCCAATACTCTTTTATTCCTGCTATGTACAAGTGGAATTTTTACTTGATCTGCTAACTAGACGGTTTGTAACAGCTATCAAATAAGATTTTTAGTAATGAAAAATCTCCACTGGGAAACCTTTTGAATTAGATGAAAAAAAAAAAATGGTTATACTGTACTTGTCATGAGAGAACCCCCATTTCATTTAGTACAGCTTTGCAAAGCGATCAGAAAATTGATTTGGTATCAGGCAGGCATAAAAAAAAAATATGCAGTTATTTGTGTCAGCCTGTCTCTCCGTAAAAATAAATTGCACATTTGTAAACCTGTTAAAATTGCACATTTTAAACCTGTTTTAAGTGGTGAACAAATTTATGGTTTTTAAATATTAATGAAATTAGAGTACACATAACATCACACGATATTACTTCATAGTTTCTATTTATGCAATCGATTGCGTCAAAAATAGAACAATTTTAAATATTGGATGTTTTCCGAGGGGAAAGAAATATTTTTCGATATATTACTGTATATTCTGAATGGCTTTTAGTCACCAAAATAGTTCGCTAAAATGCAGAGAATTAAAAAGAAATTATTTCTGAAATAGAACATGTAAACAACCGTCTTCAATGTTAAAGATGCTCACCTTTGACACCAAATAGTCTAAAAGAAAGTGCCGTGCGCACCAAATGTAAAGATAACCGAGATATGTTTGTCCTTTTGTACAGCCATCAAGGTCAGGCATTTTGTAAGAGGAATTAGTTACAGGTTACTGCACCCGGCACTCTTGTATGTCAACGTAATGGTTGGTGGAACACCCGACAGTTAGGAAGTGATAAAGAAATTGCCGTTTTATCTTATCCAAAATGCTTATCGGCTACGAAAAATTAGTAGCTTAGTCTTTTAAGCAAGGAGCTGTAATTTTTTGTGGAGGACAGTCTTGATATAAATATCTTCAGAAGAACATTGCTAACGATGGGAAAAACAATAAGAATGCAATACAAAAAAATTTTCACGTAGGACATTTTGGTGCTTAGTCATATAATTTTCTCCCGAATTATTACTGTAATATGTATTTTTTCGTCTAAATTAACATTACTTTAACTTTTAAGTATAAATCAAGGTTAATGGATGATGATTTAGGTTATTTTAGATACTTATTTGGAGATTACCATGCACTTACCTTTGCTATCGGATCCCTTGGAAGGGGACAAAAGCCACCAGATTTTTAACACTGGCCATTAAATTAATGTGTTTTGGAAAAACGAATCTAAACAACTGCTGGATTCGTTATACCAGTACTTATATAACAATTACCCTCTAATAAGATGCATTTTCGTGAAATTGGTATAAGGAATCTTAAAGTTTGTTGGGCTACCTCAATTTTGGTTTCAATAGGAGTATTTTATTAACAAAACGATTAGAAACAAAACTTGCATTATTGTAAATAAGCTTCCTCTGGCACATAAGTCAACAACCGCAGTAGACTCAAATTGCTGGCATGATTGCTTTTAAATCGTGTCGGATTATTTTCATATTAGTCTTATTTCGATCATAGTCCGTGCGGTTAGCCTAGTAGCTATGCGTTTCGTAACCATATGCCTGGGAAAGGAGTGTCCTGAGTTCGATTCCCGTTGCCGACGTGAGAAGCTTAAGGATCTTTTTCAGACATAGCCAAGTTAGCTGGTCTTGGGCGTGGACAGCAGGTTTTTTTTTTCCTCTCGCAAGCAGGCAAACCTGCCCCGAGAACACACGCAGGTACAGCCATAAGTGATTGCAAGGATGCGGTATAAAATCGCGGTTCATCAGTCTGCCAATTGAACCTGGTGTTTTCATACTGCAGCCAAAATGGACGACTGATGCTGAGCATGAAATCAAGTTTGAGAAACTATCAAATTAGAATGACATGGATAGAAAGTCCAATTAGTATGTATATATTTGGTTCTCTCGCTAGTTTTGTGTGTAGTAAAATCCGAATTTCCAGAAGGTTCACCCCCCCCCCCACAAAATGTTTTTTATATTTAAGAAATTCTGTACAATACTGCTTAATATTAATGATTGAACTTGAAAAAATAATATGCTTGAAATTTCAATATTTTTTTATGCTGTAATTATTTCAAATCTTTAAAGAAAAAGAAAAACGACTAATCAATAATTGTCGTAAAGGAAAATAAGTTCACTGAAAAAGCTTTCCAACTTTAAAAACATAAACCAGTATATGAAAATAAATTTCCTAAATTAATGGGAATTTTCAGTAACAAATTATATGAAATATTCCGGACATGGTGGCGCTGGAGTTGTTTCCTGGTTCTGTGACTTCTGATAGATTACGTTACTGATGGGGGGGGGGGGGGGAACGGAGGAAGACTCAGTCAGAGCTTGACGCTATAATCCCGGATGATTGATTTAAAATCCATGAGAGCAATGATTAATCTCAATTTGTATGACATTCCTTTGCATCAATAAGACGTGACATTTGAAGATCACCGCAAACATTCCGAATGTTTACACGTTACAATAGCCGAAGCATTTGTTTAGAAATTAAATAAATACAGCTTAGAGATGCTACATTTTTTTATACCAATTAAGCTGTCTGAGTACATACAGAACTCAGTTAATTTCGAAATATGTGGGTGTTTAATTATGCAAATTACAAAAATACCTATCTAAACTTATTTGTAAAGGCATAATTAATTTTTTGGTTAGTTTAGATGTTTAGACTTGAAATTGATTTTGATACATTTAATTTCTTTAAAGGGTAATTTTAAGGTTGTTCGAGCGGGTTATTGAAGTGTTTGTACGCAAAAACATCTGAATCTTTCATTAGCATATACAAACAACAGTTGTTAGAATAAACCATCTGGCGATCAGTGCGACATTCCAGAAAGAACTATTTCCGTAATTACGATATTTAATCTCTTTCTGTTTATTTTCATGCGTGTTTTCGTATATGCAATGCAAACCACCGATTAGCATCGCCACATATCGTCTGTTTCAAACGCTCCCACCTTACAGTATAAATGTAATTTAAGTTAAAATAGAAATATGGGACATTTCACATTCCCTATAAACATTACAAAATTATCCTAATTTATAACTTCATACATAATTATGCTCAACTAAATAGATTACTCAGACGAACTGTGCATGCACCATTTGTTTTCCATTTAAATAACGAAAAACCTGTATAGCACAAATTTACGAGATGTCAAGGCAATAAAGCAAAAAGTAGCTCCACAAATATTGCCCAGTTCATATTTTATTACTAAATGAATAAATTTAATTCAATGGCTTTCACTTTAGACATCTGAAGAAACGATTTTAAATTTCGTAAAGCTCTGTTTACTTTCGAAAATCGACTTACTATGTTTATTTTATCAAAATAATTTAAACGTAATTTTTCTTATTGCATCAAATTATATAAGAAAGGCTATTCAACAGACCCGTTACTTACCTTTTTTTTTTTTTTTTTTTTTTTGTTATAATGGTTGATATGTATTTTATAATCAATCCAGTGTTTCGCCGCAACTTTTGATTACTTTGCTCCGTAGCGCAATTGGAAGAACACCAGAACATTGCGCCCTCCGATTGGAAAAGACCCGGGTTCGATTCTCCTCGTAACGAGGGGAATCTTTATTGTAGGCTTCTTCAATTGAAGGTTGAGTTAGCCGATCTCATACCGGTTAACAGGGTTTTTTCTACAAGGAACTCGGGTTTTTCATCCCGCGTACAAACGAATCGACCTTCAGAGAAAACTAAATTTACAGACAAAAAAAAGTGTTGTTAACGATGAGCGGTAGAAGGCGTTGATGGTGGTAGTAGAGAGGGTGAGATGTAGTTAGCGAGGTAGTAGAGTTCCCTCCCGCGATGAGTTCGTGGACTCCCTGGAGGTGTCACGTGATAATAGAAATTCTTTTAATAATTTCTGTGTAACTGTATTAGTCTAGACTAATACAGTTACACAGAAATTGCAGGCATGATCAACCTTTACTTGTTCGAGAGTCAAATTATCATTGTCTCCTAGTCAAGGGCCAGACCAAATTATTAAATAAAATAAATTAATATTAAATGAATTAAAACAAGTTACTACTTCATATTTCATTTATTTATAATATAATGCTTTGGTATAAAGCTCTACATAAATTTATAATATAATGAACATAATTTAATGCGAAGATTGGCCTTGTACTTCAACTACGAGACTATCCATATTGACCTTAATATTACTTAAGGATAATCACATAGAATTTTTGAGGTTTTCATCCGTTATTCTTGTCCGAATTTGATTTATTGTATTTCATTCTATTGAAAAAAACTGTTCACACATGTGTTGCCGAAAAGACAAATGATTTTTCTTGAAAAGGCGCGTAAATTTGTATATTTTTCTTCCACCAAATAAAATTTATAAAAATCCGTCAAAGCAATGTTGTTAAATTATGATTTTAGCACTAAATCCGCCTGAAGGTCAATAAGTTCCATCTGTAAGTTTTCTGGCACATTATTTACATCAGCATCCATCGGATGAGCAAATATAGCGAATGTGGAGTCTTTGTTTATGAAGTCGGCAAACTTTGTATCAAATTGCTGTATTAGCGCCTTCAGTTCATCTCCATAACAATTATAAGGGATATTTTTATGAGTTGCTAGAGTAGGAAAATGATAACAATTTTTAGCTCTTATCTGACTTTCCAACAATCTTAGTTTATTACAAAAAGCTTTGACATGTCCATGCAATTCATGAACCAATTGTCCTTGTTTTTGCAATTTAAGATTCAGTTCGTTTATATATCCGGTGACATCTACAAGGAATGCTAAATCACGCACCCACTCATCATCTGTTACTTGATTAATTATGTTTCCTTTCATGTCCATAAAATTTGCAATGTCTTGTCTCAGATCATAAAATCGTTTTAACATTTTACCTTTACTCAACCACCTCACTTTACAATAATAAGACACATCTTCATATTCCGAAAATAGGTCTGCCATATACTAGTTAAAATGGCGGTGATTAAGTGCACGTGATTTAATAAAGTTAATACTGGCTACTACACTTCTATAACATTTGTGAATTTAATCGATTTTGCACACAGATTTTGTTGGTGGATAATGCAGTGAAAATTAGTTAAATTTTCCGGATGGATCTGTAGTTCTATTCCTCTTTCATGAACTATTCCAGTAAATCCTTCTGTGCACCAACCATTGCAGGGGCTCCATCAGTGCATATGCCAGAATATGCACTGATGGAGTACACTTAAATAGTGAACTCCGTTTAAGCCCAAATCTGTCGAAGGTTGTGTTGACTATTTCAAATATATCTTCACCGGTAGTTGTTCCTTTTAACGGCCGAAGCGCCAATAATTCTTCTGTGATGTTGAAATCTGCATCAACTCATCGAATAAATATTGCTAGTTGTGCTGTATCGGAGGCATCGGTGCTGTCATCCAAAGCAATTGAAAATGCTTCCAATCTAGCAATCTTCTCTTTTAAACATTTTTTGATATCATCAGCTATAATTTCTATCCGTCGGACAACAGTACGTCCCAACAAACGAATATTCTCGAAGTCTTTTTTCTTTTTAGGACATATACTTGCAACATCCAGCAGGCATTCTTTGATAAATTCCCCTTCACCAAATGACTTAGAATGCTTAGCGATTTTTTTCGCTTACCATAAAGCTGGCTTTGACAACGTTGTGGTGCTGCGTTCTTTGCTTGTTGAACATTTGCTGCTGGATATCCAAGTTCTTCAACTTCTGTACTTCATCTTTTCGTAGTTGTCCATCAATTTTGGGGTGATCCGCATGTCTCGAAGTAAAGTGTCTCTTCAAGTTGTATTTTTATTTACGGATACGGATTCGTTGCACAGCAAACATACAGGCAAACCTTTATTCAGAATAAAATAATAATCCTCCGTCCAGTTGTCTTGAAATTGACGATTCTCTGCATCTGCTATTGTTTTTTTTTTTTTTTTTTTGCATTAACCCCTGACATTGTCCCAAATTTATAACCGATATTCAGAACTGTCAAACAAAACTGTCTTCTGCACCGCAGGCACTGAACAGAACGCAACATCAATGCAGGCATTGAACAAAGCACAACACGAACGCAAGTACCGAACTGACACGTTGTAACACGTTCACACACGCCGCTAGTCAAAGTGAGAAAGAGACCTTGGTTGGAGAAAATAGTGTTTTGCACGAGTCATATGACGTCTGCTTAATGTGAGTTAGTAGAACACCATGTTTTCTCCCACCATGAATCAGACAAACTTCGCTGAAATAGATAAGGACCGGATCCTGTCCGCGGGCCGGGGGTTGCCCATATGTGGTGTAGAGCAATATATGCATACTTTTCATTCTGCAATACGACTTCATGCGCAGAGTTAGTGATACGCCACCACATTTTGAAGGGCTTTATGTGGATTGATGGGGGGGGGAGATATTCAGTTGGCTGGTGAAGAGTTGGGAGAAGTGCTGATTCTCTTCAGGAGGATTTGAATGGACTTGGGCGAGTAGGTTGGTGTGGTTGCACTTTTAATGTTTGTGCGAAAGTGTTGGGATATGCTTGCTAGTGGAACTGTTTTAGGGATTTGGATCTGGGGAATGGTTGATAGTGACCGGGATACTGGTATTGAGAAGGTTGCATAGCGCATTGTTGCTGTGAATGGGAATGCATTAACCAGTGGATATGGGAGGATGGTGGTTTTGCCGCTGTGTCCGGATCATTCAGACTGTGTCTTGCGTTTTGCATGGTTTCTGTTGTAATGTGGAGGCTTTGAAAAGCTTCAGAGTGACCAGGATTTAGGAGTGTTAGTTATGGGAAGGGATTGAAAGAAGTGTAAGCTGCATGGATTGGTGAGGTGATTTTTGTTCGATTAATACAGAAGGGGATTGTGCATGGAGATTATATGGGAATGTAGTGAGGAGAGGATTTTTTTTTTTTTGCATGGAGAGTGGAGTGCCATGCTGGAATTAAGTACTAAGAGTGTGAATGAGTTTAGGATTCGATATGTTTCTCATTGACATCCCACGATGTCATATTCTACTGAAGTTTATTACAATAATACTTTTCAAGCATACTAAGTTCGTCTATCGACATTATGATTATTGCATAGTTAAAATCGCAAAACTCCATACTTGGCTTCGTAAACAGTTGTCTGTCAGATTTTCAAATATCTGAACCGGAAACGTTTGTATGATATCATTCTTAAACAACGTGAGGAATTTAACCTTTTTCAGTGGCGGTACCTTCGTGCAAGACCTTTTCTGGTATGTTTTATTCTTAAATCAACCCCATGCACGAAAGGTTGCAAAATTACTAAAATAAGCGAGTGTTAAAACGTGATTAGGGAGAGAGAAGGAATGTTTAGTGATGAGTGGAGATCGCATGCCTTGTAAGAAAAGGAGAAAAACAATATAGGGAAGGCATTTTTCTAAAGAACAGGTAATGAAATGAAAGGGGAATGAGGAAAAATTGGTTTGATAAAGGTGAAACGGAACTGTGGATGTTGACTAGCAGGTGATGGTCGTTACTAGGTCACTGGAACGGCGCCCATGACAGTAATAAAAAAAGATGAGAAGGTGGTTGGAGGAAATCTCGGAGAGATGCTTAATCTATTAAGCTGATTGTCTTCTTCCTAATAGCATCGGCCATCCTTAGTGAGGTTTCTGGTATACCATCCCATTCGAGTGTTGTACTACCGGAATTATTTACGATTTTTAAGCGTTAAAGTAGTATAGGCGAGCAATAGTACCTTGAAGAGGATTTTTTGAGGCTGTAATTGTGTGCTAGGTAAAGCTAGAGGTGAGTGGTCAGCCCAAGAAGAAATTTGAATATTATTCAGCGTATTGTGTGTGGGGTCTAATGAGATCTGTCTTACAAAAAATAAAACACAACTGTGATTTGGTAGCGTTGAAACTAATTATCCTTACCCTTTCAAGAGTATGGTAAGGAGTCAGTATTTGAGGCATTGAAGTTTGAATCATTTGAACGCAATGTAAGTTGGAAGAATGGTGTGTATCATAAAACCATGGATGGGATTCGAGGTGAGAGAAGGTTATAATAGAGGAGAAATCTGTGCCAGACCACCAATCGAATGGCCTGGAAATGTGGAGTGTGACCACATGCCTTTCTTCAGATCTTTCCATGTCTTCTGTCCAGTGTTGTAAGGTTGGTACATGGAATGGCGAAAATTGATCACTAACCAGTGAGCCTCCAGATAAAAGCTTTCTCCGCTGTTTTTCAGAGGACTGAAGTGGGAGTAGGTTTCATTTTGGTAGAAGAAAACTTCATTGTGATTTTAAGTTACTCAATAATTGTCAATTCAATAGGCATGAAATAAGAGTTTCATGTCTGTTAGCATAGCTATCAAATTAAATGATTCACGATGTTTAGCGAAGTGGTACGCTTGTAATCCACTGTAATCCTAATTTCTTCGGAGTTGTCTCGTCTAGGAAAAAATAAAACCTTATTTAAGAACGAGTGCATCATTTTGTTTGCCAAATATTTTTAAGATGAAATTCCTTCACAATTAATGTTTGCGAAACTTCAGTGTTTCCTTTACCAAAAAGGATAAGGATATCCTTTACCTTATCTTGTTTTTCATAGGACATATTTTTCTTTAGATGTGCTTTAAATATTACCTTGTGACGAAAAAATATTAAATTTTAGCAAAGTAGACTGGTATAGTATAAAAAGAAACCTTTTGTTTTGGTAAAAGGGTACGCAGCTTACAAGCAGTTTTAATTATGTATAATTTACAGACTAAAACTTTAATATCTACTGAAAAATATAACTCCTTAAGGAATATTGTGTAATAAACACAGGAGTAATACTTAAAACTATTTCATAAAGATCAGGATGACACGTATTCGCTGTCAAACTCTTTGATGGCAAACGTAGTCCTACAAAGAAAAGCACAAAAACATGTAAATGTATTTAGTAACTTATTTTTGTACTAACTAGCTTCAAGTTTAGAGGAACATGTTCAGCAACTTTTTTATGCTGGTTTTAGGCCAAATCTGAATTTTTTTAAAGTTAATTTCTTCCTATGCTGATCCCCATTCTATTACCCGCGTCAATCAGCTTCACTCTGAAATGCTTATACCATCTCTGATATTTCCACAAGATTCTACATCCAAATTTGAATCTAATTCCAAAATTTACTTCAAAGAATGAATGCTTGCATTTTTTTTACGTCCTCAAACCAAATTGTTCGTATATCACCAGTTTGATTTAGTTAGAACTTGGTTGAATTCTAATTAGTAAATAACAAGAACTGTTCCTTATAGTATGCAAATTTTTAGCTAGTGCGTGTGCAATGAAAGTTGAAGCGAAATCTATCAGTCTTAGTATAGTCAGACCACACAAGCGAGAGCTCTTGTTGGCAGACTGCCAAGAAGAGTCAATTCATGTTGCAAGGGAGAAAGAAATAAGGCGATGAACGAATTGGTCAGCAACACGCGAAATCACATGCTTTATAGGTAAAATTTTACAACTGTTATACAAGCAAAATATTTACCATTTTAAAAACTACAATGGGTCATAAAAGAGAAGTTAATTTTCCTACATGTAATAATAAACAACTCATCCCACAATACGGATTGATTACCCTATTATCAGAATAGATTCTCCTATTGACATGCGGAGAAGTGTCGAAGGGTCTCGTATCTGTGGGCGTACTATATTCATGCTACATTTATTTCACGGCGGCCATAACCACAGTTAAAAGAACCTCGAAATTTTGAGTGTACAAGTTTCAAGAACATTAGATTCCCATTTTGGAAACTTAAGATACCAGTATTTTACACGCACACAAAACGTAATTAAGACATTGACTTACAATCTTAGTTGCATTGGCTGATATTCCTTGTGTCAAAGGGAAAAAGGGAAAACAACAGTATAGCGAAATATTCGAAAAGTCTTGTCCAAAGGTTTTTTCAAAAGAGCGGTGAACTATTGTTAGCTAAGACAATGTTCGGATATAATTATTTTTTTAGTAGTGTAGGGAGATATTTATTAGAGGCGCATGCGTGGCATTTTGTACCAAGAAAAATGAAAACATACACCATAGCAGTGACGGCCTGTACATAAGCACTGCGACATTGCAGCATCCCCAAGGAAAAAATGAAAAAATTAAATTTTGTTTGTGTTTATAAATAATAACAATGCTTACAACATTATATAAATGCAGTACAACATGTTAAAGGTTACAGCTTATGTTTTAACATTGATTGAATAGTTAATGGAATTGTTCGATTAACGCTTTGAGTATAAAACAAATGCACTGCGATCTAACGCCGATATTCGTTTGCTCTTGTCATTGCACGTTATGTCATTCCCAACTGTAACTGCTCAAACAGCAGTGTATTTTTAGTATGCTTATGCGCCTTATTTCTGTGAGATATGAAACGTTTATTATTGGTGCATGTGTGTGTGGTGAACTATTTTTTGTAAATCTTATTTTATTTTGTTAAAATAACATAATTATTTATTTATTATAGATACAAGGCTGAATTATGACTAGTGTCACTGTTGAAAATATAAAAAGAATGTTTTCAATTATCGTTACACAAAACAAATGCACTGCGATCTAACGCCGATATTCGTTTGCTGTCGTTCACGTTACGTCATTAGATACACTGCCCAAGCGGCAGTGTATCTTATGCCTGCGCTCGTTATTTCTGCGAGATACGAAACGTTTATTATTAGCACGTGTTCGTGTTGAACTATTTTTTTTTTTGTAAATTTTATTTTGTTAAAATAACATAATTATGTATTTATTATAGATACAAGGCTGAATTATGACTAGTGTCACTGTTGAAAATATGAAAAGAATCATATTTTTTCAATTATCGTTACAAATGCACTGCGATCTAACACCGATATTCGTTTGCACTTGTTCATTGCAATTGACACGAAACTTTTATTATTGGTGTTTGTTCGTGGTGAGGATGAAATATTTTTAATAAAAAAAAAAATCAACGCCTTTTATTCCCTAATAAGAAGTAGGCAAGGCCTTTATACCCTATCTAGCTTTTGGAGACTGAGTGGGCAGCTCAATCTCCACTGGTAGCCAATCAGAGATAGCTGGCCCATGTCTATCACTAATTATAGCAGCCGCAGATGAAGAGGCTGGCAAACAAGTGCTGCCATCTCTTGGTACCTAACAAGATGTCACTGTCTGAAATGATGTGGGTACTACGGTCGATTTTCTTGAGTTTACGGGACGAAAAACCCACTTGCCTGTGCCAGAGATCGACTAACTCGGGAACCGGTCGAAGATAGGCTTAGAAAAAGTTCCTCCAGTCAGCGACTAGACTAGAACCTAGGTCTAACTTCAAGCGGCCAAGCGCAGAGGACGCAAGCGCCACTTCCACTGAGCTACACAGGCCTGAAATATTTTTAATAAAGCAATTTTTAATATGTAAATTTATTAATATTAATAAATTCATTACTGATTAGGGAAAAAAGTGTTTTTTGTATATGCAGCACCCGCCACTTAAAATTTTTACCGGCCACCACTGCACCATAGAAAGACCGCAAAGGTTTCCATGAGATAGTCGCATGTATTTTTCTTTCTCAAAAGAAAGAAATGCTGAGAACAGAGTGGTACATAGTGCTTAATTCCCAATTTTAAAATGCTACTGACGACTTATCAAGCGTTCAGCTGTGACACAACAAAAAGCAAGCTATTTACTGCAGTGTATCTAATACCAACATTGGTTACCTGTTAATAAACCCATTGTGATTGTTATACCGTGTCTAATCGCAGTTATTTATAATTATTTTTAAGAATTGTAACACTTTTTCCATGTTTTAACTTTCGTTTATTTTTAGTTTTGGCAACTGGAGAATTCCTGAAATTAAGACATTCATCTGTTTCATTATTACAAATCGACTTGGTAATTTTTAGGATTTCATGCATTCGTATTAGTTCTAAAATAGGAAACAAGCTTCTATATGCACTTTTTTTTTCTTCCCCCCCCCCCGAATATCAAAGGAATTTGAGACATTTTCAACAGAAATTTGAACCCAAGAGTCTAATATTTTGTCATTAAAAAAAAAAAAAAAAAAGACATTGGATATTAAATGTCACCATTTCCTACATCTGCTATTATTGCAGATGTAGGAAATATTCGTATATCTTGTTAAAAATCACTCGGTGCTTTTGGCTTTCTAATTTTTTTTTCCTTCAGTAATTTTGGGAATAAGAGTTGTTTTAAACTGCGGAGAGGTTTTTAATTGATGGATATTGGAGAGATTTTTCAAATGATTACAACTAGAAGCAGGAAACAAATATTGTGGCCATCCTTGGAACTCGCGCAAGTAGTGAATAAGTTTTTACATGGGGAATGTGTTAAATCCTGAAAGTTAATGAATTTAAGAATTTAGTATGCTAGATACGAGTATGTTGCAGGCAGAGTTTAACTGTTCTGGTAAATCATTTAACTAAGGGACTTGGAAGTAAACATTGCTCAAACGCCTAAGTTTGCTAATTAATGAGTAACTCTCAAAATAGGAGCTGCACGAACTAGTTCGGAGATTCTCATTAAACAAAGATTTTGTTTATTTAATACATGTGTAGATGTAATGTAGCGTGGAGTAGCTTTTCAAGGTGAGTCCGGGACTCCGTGAAAATAGCACCCGTATTAGTAAACTTAATTTTCGTTTACGGTGGTATCCGATTGTAATGAGTTCCATTTTTTTTTTTTTTTTTCCCCATCCAAAACGTGCTGAGAACTGACACCTATTGAAATTTCGAATGCTATTCTGTTCTTAGCACAAATTCTCTGGCAAAGAATATTTTGTCAATTTTATACAAAATAAAGAATGATTTTGTATAATCAGAATCCATTTTTTAATTGATATACTGTAAGGACAAATACTTGAATAATTATTTCATTTAATTCCATCAAATTAAATAATTATTCAAGTATTTAACTACATGTCTTACCTTTTTTAAATCCTTCGTAAAATGTAACAGGCTACGTTTGCTAAAAGATCTCTTTTAATAATTAATTTTATTATAAATAACTTTTATTATTAAAAGACCAGAAGATAAATGATAAAATATACAAAGAGCCAACAAGTTTCACTAGCCACTGTCTAGCATTTTCAAGGCTGAACTGGTGTGAAAACAAATGCATTAAGTTATATTTCAAACATACACTTTAGTAACTGGTAGGCCGTTACATTTGATCATTCTGTTTGAAGGCGTGCGTGTGTTCGAAAGCTTCAGTCAGATTCCGGTACATGACCACGTGTTTTGTAGTTATTTGCATATTGTAATTCTGTCGAACTGAGAGAGATGATGAGATTTTTCCATATGTCTTTAAGAACAATGCCCTGATTTCTATTTAAATTATTGCCTGGGCGTAGTACCACAGCTGCTTCTTTTAAAGTTCTGTATCTGTAGTCATTCTCGATGTAAGGCATAGAACTGTTTTTCCAATCTATAACGTGATTTGATGTTGGGAAATGATGTGCTAAACCAGATGTGATGATTCTATTATGATTGACATCCCCCACATGTTCCTTGTCTTCTTCAAAACTGCTAGAAGTCTGACCAATGTAAGAAAGCCAATAATTTAAATAGAAATCAGGGCATTGTTCTTAAAGACACATGGAAAAATCTCATCATCTCTCTCAGTTCGACAGAATTACAATATGCAAATAACTACACAATACGTGGTCATGTACCGGAATCTGACTGAAGCTTTCGAACACACGCACGCCTTCAAACAGAATGATCAAATGTAACGGCCTAACAGTTACTAAAGTGTATGTTTGAAATGTAACTCAATGCATTTGTTTTCACACCAGTTCAGCCTTGAAAATGCTAGACAGTGGCTAGTGAAACTTGTTGGCTCTTTGTATATTTTATCATTATTCTTCTGGTCTTGTATTAAAATAAATAACTTATTATTAAATCAGACCAAATATGTACAATTTAATTAATTTTATTATTGGCCGTTCACCAGGAAGCTTTAAGGTAGCAATAACAAAATGTACAAATGATCAGTGTTCGTATTTGTATACCATGTGATACATGTAACTACCAAATGCGCTTGAGACGGGTTTTGTTTGTGAGAAAACCGGCGCACCCGGAGGTAAAGTAACTAGTCCCTCGATGCTGGAGTGGGGGAAAACAAGTAAACAGTATACTTAGCGATCACATATGAGAAGTCGATGCATGTAACACGACTCATCCACATAAGTTTATGGGTGAAGATACAATACACAAACCAGTACACAAACAATACAATACACAAACTAGTACCGTCGACAGGTTGTAGCATAGAGGCAGTCTGCCTCACGGCGCGGCTTAATAAGGGCGCTCGTTCAGCCATATTGCCTACCGCAATATGGCTGAACGAGCCATATTGCCTCGTTTCGCCGTCGCTACACTAACAATTCCTGTTAGCGTAGCAAGTGTGGAAAGAAGTTTTTCCAAGCTTAAACTGATTAAAAATTAGCAGACATACAAGCACTTATAAACAGTTTTATTGTGAAATATCCCCATAGAGCAAGCATTTAATTAATTTTTATTTAAGTTAAGGGATATTACATCCCATATTGTTTCTTAGCCGAATAAGAAACTCAGAGTTTCATGCCGAATATAGAAATTATATAAAGTTCGGCGATTCCAAGCGTAAGCAAATACCTGGATAGTGCAGCAACTGACCCTTGAAAAAAGTAGTGCAAGCTGAGGCAACTCATAGAAAGGGTGGAGCAAGCTCCGATCACTATTCTTGATATTTACCCATAATGTGAACTTAACTCCTAGGAGCTGTATTATTGTTCAACATTATGAGAGAAGGTCACTACCCAGACCGCTTTTGACCTTTTTGAGGTCTCATCAGTGAGTAGGTAGACCTAGTTAATACCAAGTTTGTAGTGAACAGAACTTACATCCCCTTCTATGAGAATTGCCAAGAGGTGTCCTATTAAATTACTAATTATAATGCAGAGCCAAAGGCTTCAATTCGGCGACATGAACATATTTAAGTTAAGGGATATTATCGCATATTGTTTCTTAGCCTATTGTTTCATTTAATATTAATAATAATAGCCCATATTGTTTCATTTAATTAATATTATGTAATCGTTTTGCATTACTGTTTCTCTTGTAATAAAAACAAAATAGCAATTGGACATTTTGTTATATTTTTGTCGTATAATCCATCAGGGGCGCGATCTCATCTGGCGACGGCCCTGCAAACCAGCCTATTAGCAATTATACAAATTGTAGCCGCTTAGTTAAATCCAATTATAGTTAATTTTAACTACTTTTATCCAATTAACTAAATAGTGTGCATGGGCATTAATTCAAATAGTCTGTCTCATATTTAAAACATTCATTCACCCATTTCCCCAAGCTACAATAGCTTAACGCTCAGTGGCCCAACCTCATTCCCCTCTCTCCCTAATGTTCAGTCATACTGTTGGTAATGGCGGATAGTAGGCACTGATGGTAATAGTATCGATGTGTGTAACGGAATAGTTGAGTGCTCTCCTGCGATGAGGTCAGACATCTTTGGAGATGTCACACAATTAATTATATTGTTCAGTACAACCCCCCACCCCCCAAAAAAAATACTTAATGCTTCCTCGATGCAGATTTATTTGAACACGACATATAGAACTAGCAATAAAAAAAATTCGTTTAATGCTTCAAATTGAAAGATATCCCTGGTCACGAAATGGCTATTCGATACTTCATGATTTTTAGGTTTGCAAGTCAATTCATAGTCGGATTCCTTCAGAGCTAAGTGCACTTTCTTCCTCAGCGTCGAAATTAATACATGGAGAGGAAAAATAAGTTACATGCCACATTTCTGACAAACTTGATATACTTCAACAATTCTTATCAATTCCAAGGGGCACGGAAAATAGCTCTTGGGTCGAATACTGTCCACAGTTACTGTTTTTATTACAAGAAACATTAGGGCAGAAATTGAACCAGGAGTAACTTCAGTTCCAAGGAAAAATATTATGGATGTCTTAGTTTTGACAGCAACATTCTTCAGGACAAATTTTATTTTAAGTGCATTAAATTCCAATCAAAAGAATTATAACATCTTGAAATTTTCAACGGACGAAGCCAAAAAATGATTTTTGCTTCTCAAACACCTCTATAGAGTGCATTGTCGAATATACTCTCCTCCTGTTGCTTCAAAGACCGAGAATTCCAACATCGGATCAAAACGGGTGAGTAGAGGGGGTCTCACTAGTTTTATTTCGAATTATAATAAATTCGAAAATTTTGAAATGTTAATTTTAACACCATGCTTCGTTTTAATTAATCTCTGCAAAAGAATTAGTTATACTAACAACGTACTGTAAACGGGTGGGGATCTATTTATTTATTTATATATCTTAGCTTATATGTTTCTTTAACTTAATATTCGTCTTCTATTATTTCCCTTCTTTATTGTTCTACCTTAAGTATAATTTTTCTTGCCTGGGATCTCCAGATATTTATTTGATTGAAGACTGCGCCTCTGAAATTCCCCTATAGGCAACAGAAAGTTTTTATACCCTAAGATCAATTAATCACTTATATCCTATTTTAGCCAAGGTTTGCAGTCATGGCAAAATTTTACTCATAAATCACTACTAATCATTGGGGTTCTGCCATCAGGTCTGAAATGGTGTTTTTTTTTGAATCAGTGCATTGCAAAAAGATTGAATCGGACAACTATTTTTTTTTATCAACAATAACAAGTTTAATTTCTGATCAAATAATTATACATATCACATGAGATCACAAGATTCATTTATGAAAGGTAATTCTTAGTCTTTCTCAATCACTCAACTTGGTTTCTATTAAATTCTCTCGCACTCACTTAGTTGAACCTTCAAGCATACTTGATAATACAAATATCAGGAAGTTATACCTATAACATGAAATCGTTAGTTGCGCTTGACATTCCTAAATTAGCATCAACAAAAATACAACATGTATACAAAGATATCTCTCAGAATCTAATTTCCTTTCACTGAATCATAATCTAGGCAATTATATTTATACAATCCACCTCGTTGAGTTTCAGACATTCCAATGATACGATAACAGGAACATACCCAATCACAATATTTAATCATAAGTACACCTATAATTCATTAAAGAAATTTCAACAGCCCAACATTTTCTCCAAACGAAATTAACTGTGCTCATGCTTCACTCATTTCGCGATTACACACATTTGCTCTAAATACTATCTCTTTAAACTAGACAATTTAACAGTGCGATAGGGAATTCTTTCTTACTTCATAAACAATAAATGAATATGTAGACTCACATGGGTCTCTTCCTATCTTATGTGTCTTCTGTCCTTCTTTCCTTATTCTGGCGCTTGAGTGGGGTTTCTCTCCTCCGTTCCGCGTTTTGGAATTCTCCTCGAAGCGACACCAGGCATCGAGGAATAGCCGTAGCAGCAGGCGGGATATGGGGTAGGCGTTCTGGCCGTTTTGAACTGCCTGGCAAAGATAGGCCTGGTCATTCTGCATAGGCCTGGTCGCACTTATTAGACTACAGGACCTTTTATGGCAAGATTTCTCCTTAACTATTGCCTCCGGATATCTTCGGCTTTGACTGGAATGACGTCGATGGATGGATCTCTCCATCCTCCCCTCCGGAACTTGCACCTCGGGTCCTCTCTCGTGGATGGCTCACTCAGGATAAAGAAAAGGAAGCCCCTCTCATCTTCGAACCAACCCTTTTATACACCAGAGTTCCTGCACCTTTGATTAAGTTTTTGGGACCCCTAGCGTCCCCGTGCGAGTCTTGCTAGTAGTTTGGAGAACCCTGTATAATGTATGTCGAAAATTCTCCGACAATCTTACTTCCTCCCTTTACTGCCTTAATCTTGCCTACGGGCCTTTCTTTTTGATTCGCGCCGCGCCCTTTCAATATTGACCTTGAAGGTCACCTGCGACGGGTCTTGCAAACAATCTTCAAAAGACATGCCCAATTTCGGGCGATGCTCTTGGAAGAAGGGATGTAGAAGTATTGAAACAATGAGCGAGTTAATTCCCTTTGGAATTATTTTGATTTATTTCTTTATGCAGATTGCTTTACATAGGTGGTTAAAATATACATTTTTACAAAAAAATTCAGGTGAATTCCTACTATAAAAAGTCGATGTTTTTAGATAATTTATTTTGGCAACATCGAATTTTTACAATACCATAAATGTGGGAGGATGTGGCGTTTGATTATGTTACGGGATGATATACGTGTGGAGGTTGCAGCCTCTTCTGTGATTACAGAAATATTAATTCCAAGAGGTGGGGGGGGGATGCATCTGAAGAAAATAGTTTCGAAAAATTTTTCAATTGTTAGACCTTCGGCAGTAAAAGCTCGCTAAAAATGAAAAAAAAAAAAAATAATAAATAAATAAAAGCGCTAGCGGATTTTTTTTTTTTTCTTCAAAGGGAGTAGACGAGACTGTTTAGTCCTCCTATCTAATTTTTGGAGACTGAGGGGCAATCAATTTCTCATGTAACCAACCTGAGATAGCTGGCTCAAACTATAATGATCTTGAACAGCGCACGGTGAAGAGAATATGGCAAATAATTGCTGCCATCTCGTGGTCCCCTAACGCAATACATTGTCTGAAACAGCCTGGGCTCTACTGTCGATTTTCCTCAGTTTATGGGATGAAAACACGGGTTTTCGGGAGAGAGAGAGAGAGCTGCATTTATTCAACTTATTTATTGCAATTTATTCAACTGGCTCCTCACTATACTAGCTTTGCTAATTCTGCTATTTCCAAATTAAATAGGAATTTTCATTAAAAACACTGCCTAAATAGCTGAAATATTTTACTTGTTCTATAGGTTCCCCACTTGAGAATGCCGCTGAAGTTTCCTATGTTCCTACCTATTTATAATAGTCTTTTTATTGCTTGATTTTCGTGGCAAATGTTACAGCCTTTATGCAGTTTAGCCTGGAGACTTGCAAAGAGTTAAGCTTTATCTCCTATTTTAATATCAGGTTTAAAGAAAAATTTAAAAAAAAAAACCATCTATCATTAAAGGTTTCTTTCTCTGCATATTCTATAACGGGAATATTGGTCTAAAATATCCTTGTCACTATATTTAATAGATTTTACGAGTCTCCTTCAGTACCCTTACTTGATTTTCTCTGCTATTATTAACAACATAACTGCAAACAGTTTATAATTCACAGTGATACACCGAAAAACAGATACGACGTAAAACTGACTCAACGAAACCTTCACATCTGAATCATCTCATCGTAACCGTCGCTAAACTCTAAAACTGTCGTATGAGCGAATGTGGCGTCGTGTCAATGGGCACTGATCATAATTGAAAATCGTCGTATGAGCGAAGTGTCGTGAGGCGAGATCTTACTGTACTATGAAATTTCATCGAATACTTTTTTGTACAAAATTCATTATTTTCAAAATGACCCTAGCGGGTAGCATATTGAACTTAGACTGCAACCTTTGTCTGTCGATGAATACTCAGATAAATTTCTAGTTTGTCGGAAATATGGCTGAATTTTATTATGAACGAAAGAGTGACTGTCTCGACACTGAGAAGACTATTCTGAACTCCGCCTCGGTGTTTCCGCATGTGTAGCAGCATCCGTTGCGGTGTTCCTGGTTGTAATGCAATATTAATTTCACTTGATCGAACTAAATGTTATGCTTGGAACTAATCTGTTTTGGGCTCAGTTTCGATGATGCTTGTCTCATCCGTCACTGCATTTTTTTTTTTTCAACACAGTAAGAAATAATATAATAATAATAAATTTATTAATAAGATGTCGGATAATTCAAAGTGTGCGTGCGCTATTTTAAAATTATTTATTGCCTTTCATTTATCTTTCATGACAACTTAAGCAAGGCATCAAATTTTCTGTTGCGTATGAGTACGATACCATCCCAAATAAATTGAGCCATTTACGTCATGTGACGTCATATTTTAGAGAATGCAGCATAGCCTTCACTGACCCACCTAGATTTTTTTTTTTTTTCTTTTTTTTTTTTCTCACAGATGTAAACTTGTGCAAATTTTGAGTATTCACAACCTGCCTAACCATAATTAATTCAGTCGTAAATCTCGTATTTTACTTGTAGAGTTATTTCGCTTTTACAGTGGATGGTTATGGCGTATCATAGGGATAAATGTTCTTTAGTTGAGTATATTCATTTTTGATTTTGAGAGTAAAATCTTTATCCTTTGCAGATGATGGGATATGCAATTTGATAAGAAAATATTTCTTAGGTATAAATGTAAAGGCTTTGAGCATCCTTGAATAAAATAATTTAGGTATTTTGATGATAAATGTAATTTCTGGAATCACTTTACAACTCTTAATTAAACAAAGCTACACTTTTAGGAAGAAGTCACTTTTATAATAGTCTGATCAGCCAATATTGAATTCAGGCTTTCGACTTTGATTTTCCGTATTTTAATAACGGATGCTCAGATAACCGAAAGTCTTAACGAAATGCTTGCAGGATATCACGACAGTTAACAGATTAACTTCTTGAGCTCAACAGAAGAAGAGAAGTCAATTGAAGTCTGCAAATTAGGTATAGGTAGCAAACGCAAACCTTTTCTCGCAAATTTAAAAAGGAAAAATAAAAAACCTGTTTTGATAACACTCGGCTCCAACGGTCAAAACCATTCAAATTTCTTCGAGGACAGACAATTAACCCAGTCTTTCTTCGCACAAATTTAGTTCGGCTTCAAACACTTGGCTTTTTTTTTTTTTTTTTTTTTTTTCGCCCAAGACCTTATCATCCAGCTTCTAAATCTGCGCACAAATCCCAAATCCGTCAACTCTTGGAATACTGCCCTCCAATTTGGAGTGGCATACCTAAAACCCGTACATTCTTTGATGTTGTCCAGAAAAGAGCATTTCGGCTAATTGACGATCCCTCACAGACCCTTTAGTTAGTCTCCCAGGTAGTCAATTTCCGTATTGTCTGTTCTAGATATTTCTATCGGCGCTGGGTCAGCAGCACTTGTGGATACAAGTGCTGCTGACCAAAATTCGACCAGTTACCATCGGTAACTGGTCGAATTTTGATCCCATTCATCTTTCATTCTATCTCGGTTGACTACTTGGGGAAAGATAGCCTTCCCCCAAAAGTAACCCTCCAGCGTTTCAAAAAGAATATCAACAGATTACTTTTCTTTTGACCCTTGTTCATACATGGCATTGATATGCTAGCTACAGGCCATAGTAAAATAAATGAGTTTAGATTTTACGGTTATAGTAGAGAATAAAATGGCTTTAATATTAAAAAAAATGGAAGTGCAGAAAAAATTGGAATAAAGAGAAGATGAAAAATTGTTGATAGACTTGTCGCGAAATATTATGGTAGGCATGATATAACAGGTTTTCCCCTTTTTAAAATTACACATTTAAAATGGCGATAAAAGTAAATGGGAAAAGGAGGAATTTGAGTGAATATGCATAAGCTAGTCTGTAAGAAGAGGGGGAGATGAAAGAATCTCGTTCTGTGTATCAGTTTCTTCGGACTAGTGATAACAGTCGGTGCATTGCTCACTCGCAAGTTGATTTCTCACTACTCAGCTGACATTCGAAATCTTATTTGGAATTTGATGCATTTCCATACCACCAGAGTGGAGTTTTCTTTATATAATTTCGAAACATTTTCAATAGGTGTCAATAAGTGCTCCCCGCTTATTGACACAGTGGTACTAGAAATTTCTCATACGAAGTAGTTTATGGGAATCCTGACACGAAAGGTGTGTGAGAACCTATCGCACATTACCAAGAGTGGATGTTGGCGGATTTAGAATTAAATAATCCGAAAGCCTTGTACTGTACTTAAGCAGTATGGAAAATAGGTCTTATGTGAATTGGGAGATGATTTTCAAGTAGAGCTTAATTTAGATGAATTTCTATTCTGCTTGTTCATCAACCAATAAAACACACATAATGAAAATTAACATTGCTCGACTTTTATATGATTTATTAATCGTTACAATCGATTAGCAAATATCGTGAAGTTATGTGGGCCATAAGGAGCTCGTGATCGTTAGTTGGGGATAAGCTAGAGCAAGAATTAATTTTTTTAAATCCTGATTTTTCGTTATTCCCATCGGCTCGTGTGGCCAGAATGGCAACGTTATAAACTGGGGCCGAAATATCCCCACCAATGTCTTTTGATCCCACACTCGTCGCCTGAACGCGAGTATTCACTCATAACGTATCCTTCTCCAAGATATTTTACACATGTTTATACACAACACAATAACTTAAATTTTTTAAGTGCTAAAATTTAATCGTTATACATATTCTTAATGGGAATCCTGCCTCTTATATATGTCCTGAACTAAATTCAATTAAACCTTCTCTCTGTCTCATGTTAAGCTTAAACTAACCAACTGATTCTCGTTTCTATCACAATACAATTCCAGTACGCACATAGTGAATCTTTTCCGAATATCTTCCGATTCTGCTTGACTCTTCGAAATCTTGGTGAGTAAAGTTGTCAGTGGCAATGCAAATATCAGCATGAACAGAAATATGTATAAATCCTCTTCTCTTTCACTTTTAATTAACCTACAGTCTTCTTTCGTTTACTAGTTGTCTTATCAACGTGATTTACCAAATTGCATATCAACCAAAATACTGAAAGAAAGAAAAAAATGTTCATTAACTCTTTCGAAAGATTTAATCTGTTATCAAATCGCGCACATTGCATTTGTCCACGCTACTTTTAAACCTACTTTTTTATTTTAAACCTCGGCTTTCTTGATCTTTTAAGATTATCCATGAAGAACTTAAGTTATCCAAACTATTCTACTCAACGGATTTGAAATCATTCAGCGCACTTTTTTCTCCCCCCAATAATTTAAACCAAATCATTTGAATATATTAAATAGGGAGCTCCGAACACTGATTCCTCTTAACTGTTCTTAGATTCCCCTTTTACACTACTTACCTGTTGGCTGCTATCAGACAATCATAATCACTACTACATTTTTGGCACATATTATAATTAACGGTGCTCAGGTGGATTAAAGGTTTTGCAGATCCAAAAAAATATCGCATTATAACCATTACTGTGTGTGTGTGTGTGTGTGTGTGTGTGTGTGTGTGTGTGTGTTTACTCCTAAGAGTTCTGGAGGAAATATACACAGGCAAGAACGGAATATTTGTCTGGGCTGAAGAGTTATGGCAAATCTCTTGAATATAAGTATATATTTACCATGTTTGTGTGTGTGGAGGGGGGGGGGATTTCGATATTTTCCACTAAACGTATGACTTTAAGTTCTTGGAAGGAAGCCAAACTCAGCCTTGTTTTTTCTGTCTTAACTTCTCATGTCTAAACAGCAGTGTTTACATTGTTTATTTCTTCCATAAAAATATTTGTCTGTCCGTTCTATTTTGTTTATCATATTGAAAAGGACACAGTTACGAAACAGTTATACAAGCTTTTCTTTCTCGAAAGGCTTGACTACTCATGAATACATTCACGAAAAGTTGCTGCTATCAACCATTTCATTCCTTTAATGTGACCATAAAACTTGTTTTGATATTAGTTTATTAGTACATAAACAGTTACTGTTTACAATAATTTATTTACTAATTGTCTCGTTTTCGCGTTATGAATATTTTTTTTTATTTTTTTTTCAGGTTGAGAGGGTCTAGCTAGATGCTATTTATGAATTATATAGTTTTATTTTGAATATTTGTTCGAAGAAAGATTTATGTATAGGATTATTTGTGGACTAATTAATAGATGGATTATTAGAATTATTTGCATAATGTAGAAAGTGTGCTATTTAAATTAGAACTGTTGTCGGCACTTTTCCAAAAAATTTCAGAGGTAGTAGTTTTTATTAGAGGACCACACTTGAGTCCGATAACCCATTGTGGGAGGATGCTCCACTACACCCACCATTTCGCTATTTAAGCCTCCATCACACAAGTACATGTACTATACACCATCTACCGTATTTACTCCAATATAACTCGCCCTTGCGTATATCTTGCACCCCCAATTTTACTTTACGAGAAAAGAAATTAAAAAATTTCGCATAATGTTTAAAACTTTAAAAAAAATAGTGAAAAAGATAGTTTCAGATATTTTGGAATTTGGTTGAAGAAAATCAGCCTTTCAACTCAACAACCATCGACTTTTCTTTTGTTGTTGAGTCGCGGGATCTTAAAAGTCAATGAAAGGAGCCAAGATTGGATGACTAGATTCATGAAGAGGAAAAGTATTTCCCTTCATCCTTCGATGCCAAAGAATGCCGAAAGATTGCTAGGATAAAGTGATAGATTTTCATCGCTGTATGATTCAACTTAGGAAGAACAATAACTATAGACAATTGCGACATGTCGCACCAAACAACAATAACAGAAAAAAATGAAAGAGTGTGATAAAGCGTACAACTGGAAGTGAAAAACAACGACGCACCCATCATGCTTGCAATTACCGCAGATGGAAGAAAGTTGCCTCCTCACGTAATATTCGAAAGGAAAATAATGCCAAGGGGGGAATTTCTACCTGGAATTCATGTACGAGTTTAAGGAAAAGGATGGATGGACACTACAATGGTTCAAGATTGGATTAGGACAGTTTGGGACAAACGGTCAGGGGCTTATTTCGACGCCCTACTCTCCTCGTGAGGGATACTTTCCGTGGACATTTAGGACCTGAAATAGCAAAACAACTTTCGGATGTGAAGACCAATATGGCCATTATTCCTGATGGTCTACAGCCCTTGGATGTATCGCTCAACAAACCATTCAAGGACTACGTAAGAAAATTCTACAATAACAGAAACAATTCTACAATTAGAAGTGTTGTGCAACTGGATTTTGAGAGCTTGGGGCACGATTTCGCCAGAAATAATTGCCAAGAGTTTTTTTTAAAAAAACCGGCATCTCTAATCACCTGGATGGGAGCGGAGATAACGCTATTTGGGTAGATGACCTTTACAATGCATATGAGGAAACTGCTCTCGAAACCGGAAGTAGCGAAAACGAATAGTAAATTTTTGTTAAGTCATATCCATTTTCAGTTTTTTTTTAAATCATGGTGATCTTATGATTCCGAAATGATAAACGGACAAGCAATATGAACAGTTTTAATTTAATTACGGAAGCATTGTCGCTAAAGATTCAAGTATATCGCGTGATGAAGATGAGCGGCCGATCGCGTAAATAACGTTGATAATTAAAATTTAAATGCATTCATTTTATGAATGTGAGCAAGTATAAATTATAACGAATCCCGTGAATACACGCAGCTGGAGGCATAGGACTAACCACCTTATCCTCGGGACGGGTACGGCTTAGAAGGGCTAAAGATAGCTCCGTAACAGGCCACTAGGCCTAATACCTGAAGGGAAGAAGACTGAAAATTTAATTACAAACGTCATAATTTTTTTTCCCTGAAAAACTTTATCTCGCATTTTATTTTACTTTATATTCGAGTAAATACGTCATCTACCGCCCGCTCATTTTTGTCTGTAATTTGCGTGGGTTCTCGCGATTTGCATGTATGCAGGATGATAATAATAAAAACTCTGCTGCCTCCCTCTGACATCGACTAACTGACCTTCAAATTGAAAAAGCCTACATAAATATTCTTCTCGTTACCACGAGAGTCGAACTAAGGTCGAAGACGCAGTCCCGTATTACATGGAGTTAGCAAATTCCAGTGCGCATCTTATATCCTAAATTTTAATACATTCCACCTGCCTGAGAGTTCTTGCAATTTCGCTCTTTTACGTTCATACAAATAGTCACATTGAAATTTTGAGAAAATTAATGTGAATCGTCAATTTTGGCGTTTCGAATCCTTAATAAAATACAAATTAATAAAGCACGTGTACCCAGTTTAGAAAAAGTTTCCGTAAGGACGAAACGAATAAACTTGGGAAATTTGCGAAACCAGCCTAAAATATGCACTTACAATTAGCAGTATGTTAGCTTTAAAGTTTGATAGTTTCTGTTAAGATACTCGATGGAGTACTAAAATGGGGGGGGGGGGTTCTATATGAGGCTGCAGTCATGACTGATCCCAACATTTCCTAATAGGAAATGTCATCCATGAACGCGTTGGAAATCGCAATATAAGATAAAAGCTTATGTTGGTACTTTTTATCGGCAAGAGGGGAGGGACGGGCACTCAAGTGAAATAGTCGGAATGGCACCGTTCTGAGACCTCCACAATTACGAAATGTGGAAGTTTGTATGTGGGAAGTAAATTTATTATTTTTTAAGTGGAAAATTTGGTTGGTTTCAGGTTAGGCCTATTATTTCATGTTGAAATTTCCTACAATGATAAGGTTAATAATTATATTAATCCTAATAAACAAAAGTGGCTTAAAATTTAAAATTTTTTTGGCACTTATAAGCGCTCTTTTCATGTTTTTTTTTTACTCATTTGCAAATAAAAGTAATAAACTTAAATGTTATTTAGACATAGTAGCTATTGAAATTTATTATATTTAATTGGGTATTTAACTTTTTATATAATTTTAAACTTTTAATGTTAATTGAAACTGCACTTTTATTTATATTTTGGTGCTTTACCTATGCGTAAATGCAATTTACGTAAGTGGTACTCTGCAATGCGAGGGAGTTCTCGAGGAATTTCTGAAGCCATACAAAGGCTGGATTCATGTTCCTTCAGAGAGGATAAGGACAGAAAAATCTTATGCCGGTGAGCTTCATCTGGAAATAAGAATTACGTAAAAAAAAATTTTTTTTTTTAAATTCCAAAGATTTTTTAGAATACTTCAAACGTGACATAATTCTAGATATTCGCTGTCGCATTTCTCTTGTCAGTGGCATCATTTAAAAGATCGCCATTTAGGTGTCCGAGTGATACCATCTTCATGTTACCCCAATTCACATTGAAGAGTAAATGACCATATTAATTTAGGACCCTACCACCTAAAGACTAGTTAAAGATTCGACTCAAATTGTGCAACAATACTAATTGGAAGCCTAAAGCGGCATAAAGAGAATACGAATGTTTTAATATCTACAGCAGAGTTTCTGATTAATTTAAGCTAGTGTCTGCGGTATTATGTATTTGTTCGCAACATTTCATGGATAGAATTATCATGCAAAGTAATAGGGTAATCAAATACAAGCATATATTGATAAGGAAGGTAAGCTTCGTATAAATATCCGTGTTGATTGATTTTTGAAACAGTCGCTGTGTTAGATCAGTGCTTCCCAAACTTATGGATGTAAAGGCCCCCTTTGGAAAAGTTAAAATATTTCACTGCCCCCCATCAAAAAAAAAAAAAAAATCGTAATACAGACATATTTTATAATATTTATTGTATTTATATTGAATAAAATTTATATTCAAGATTCTGCGTTTGTAAGCGTTTTTTCATATCAATATCTTTTGAAATGAAACTTATATGAATAAGCAGATATTTACTTATATTCATTAAGCGCCGAAATACGCAGAAAGCAAAATTTGTGAACCAACACCAATGTGTGATTTTTTTCAATTAAAATATAAAAAATAAAAAAGAAATAATAAAAATTAAATACTTAAAAAAAAAACTACTTAGTCTTAAAACATTTTAAATTTGTTTTCATTATTTCACGGTCCCCTCAACAAAACTTGCGGCCCCCAAGGGGGCCGCGGACCACAATTTGGGAAGCGCTGTGCTAGATAACAGTGCTGCCCCCTATTATATTAACTATTTGTAATATAATGATTTCCAAAATCGGCTCGTATGAGAAATGTATCGTCCAAGTTTTTACGAATTTCGTATGAAACGTTTTGAAATTTTTATTTATTTTTCTTTTTTGTGCAAATCTAAACTACTTAAATGAAGATTATCCGAACGTATTTACCGAAATATTTTCACATAAAATTTAGTGAACATATTTCGTGCAGAAGTTTTACAATATAGTATTATTTTTGAGTCGCGACAGTGATTTAATATGGGAGACTGAATAATTTAAACAAATTATATGCATCTCATATGATTAAGAGCGAAAGTCAGTATCATTTTTATTATTCTTTTTAACTGATCTCAGTACAGTACCTACCTTGTATAATTGTTTAAGAAGTTAGTCCGAACATAAAACATCAAAACAAGAATTAGAGAAATTAAAAGTATTCACTAATAGTGTGTAAATCTAAACTACTTAAATATGTTTGTTTCAAATAAATTGCATTCAGTTTGGTTTCATAAGTAGCAGTTTCACCAATTTAGACTTACCTTGAAAGCGTGTAAAATGCATTTCCGTCCGGTACACTTTGATCAGATTTTTCTCACATTTTTTTTGTGATTTAATCTTTTCGAGGAACTATACTAACGCGAAAACTGACATGCCGGAAAACAAACGTTAACACGTTTCAGGTGTTAGATAACCTTCTGCTAATTTCCTCGCAAGTTATTGTGGCCAGTATTTTTAAAGGGGAAAGCAGATTACTGAATGTGTTGTTATAACTGATGGAAAGCATTATAATTGAAATTCTCTTTCAGAGAATTAGTTTTGGCTTTTGCAAAACTGGTAAGTTTAATGCTCCTAATTTTCAAATATTGCTCAAAGTGCTTGACAATTGATAAAGTAAGTGGTCGTTTCTTAATATGCGCAATAGAAACAGAACTGTGTGAAGCTCTAGCTTGCTTTCGGCTTTATTTAAATTTCTCGTATTTCCATACTCGATTAATACGGCTCGCTGATTTCGATCAGCTTCGTGTATAATGTATCCGGTGTGAATATATACTTATTGTACATTGTACAACGATAATTCCCGTGTAAGAATATGGGAAATTCGAAAACAGTCGCTGGCATTTTCCAGAACTTTGCAATTAGCGATAGCATATTTGTGCACGTCTTGTATCAGGTACGTTCCGAGTTGAGAGCGCACCACTCTGTCATAACGAATGTAAGCTCTTCGCGAAGTTTACAGTTTTCCTACTAGCCCTTAAACAATCAACATAAGCTTTACTTTGAAAACATAGGCTAGCTCTCCTTATGGCTTCAGTGTCCAATCCCGAAGTTTTAGTGTGTGGCGAGGAGGGGTACGTTTTTTAAAAAATTACATTACTTGTTTGATTAATATAAATCATTTCAGCTTATCACAAACATTTATTTAGATTTTGAGTTAATAATACAAAAACTCATTTTTCAGTTTTATCTAACTGAAAATGCACACCTGTGTGATGTCAAGTTAATATTTTGTTAAACGATTGCTTTCTTACTGGATGCGCTAAAAACAGCTTATAGCTGTTACCTGGCCAGCTTAGTGATTAAAAAAAAAAAAAAAAAAAGTCAGGGGAGAATGAGAAACATTTTTCAAGTGAGAACTTAAGTTATCTTCAGGTTGGACTTTCTCCTTATCTTTTGCTTTTCTTATGCGGCTTTCATGTTTGTATATTGTAATATGTGTAATATAGTGAGCATTCAGTAAATGCTCAATTTGGATTTGGTAAAACTTTTTAAACATTAAATAGGAATGAGATTGAAGCATTCACAAAACTTAATCTAGGTTAATAACAAAAATGCAAGTGCGGAAACTGAATGGGTTTAAGGGACGGTTCGATGATTTTTTTTTTTTTTTGCATGAGCGATTATAGACCTCCGACGATGTGTCCTTTGATTCCATGGAGATCAGATGTTAATAACATCTGACCTCCATGATTGGATTGGGTAGTACCATAAAAATCAGTGTTACTACTGAAGACTAAGAAAGTAAACGTGGCGAATTTGTGTATATGGTACTACATTAACTTTTCTTCAGATTTAACTAAATTTTTTTTTTTTTTTTTAGATATGATTTTAATTCTACACAGGCTCCTGTCATTAACACAGGATGTTAATGACAGGAGCCTGTGTAGCTCAGTGGATGTGGCGTTTGCCAACCACGGCGCTTGGCCGCACGAAGGAAGACTTGGTTTCGAGTCTAGTCGGCGACTAGAGGAAATTTTTCTAAGCCTTTTTTCGACCGGTTCCCGAGTTAGTCGATCTCTGGCACGGGCAAGCAGGTTTTTTCTCCCGGAAACTCGGGTTTTTCGTCCTGTAAACTCAAGAAAATCGACCGTAGAACCCACATTATTTCAGACATTAAATATATTGTGTTAGGGACCACGAGATGGCGGCATATTTGAGCCGTCTCTCTTCACTGAGTACCGCTTAATTAGTGATAGCCTTGGGCCATCTATCTCTGATTGGTACCAGTGGAGATTGAACTGCCCACTCAGTCTCCAAAAGTTAGATAGGGCTAAATGGCCTCGCCTACTCCCCGTATACGGGAATAAAAAGGCATTAGCTGTTTTTTTTTTTTTGATGATTTTAATTAAATGGACACTAAAGAATCAGCGGAAGTTAGTTGGTACTAACAAACTGGTTCACTGATTTAGCTGCTGATAAGGGTGATTCCATAATTTTTCACACAAGACAGAATGGTTGCCACGTTAATATGATAATATGTTGAATAGCAAGAAAATGTCGTGGCTCCTGTTTCTAAAAGTATTAAGAACACTTCCAAGAAGTTGCCTATTCCTAGACATAAACTAATAACTCTTTTTTTTTTTTTTTGCAAATGATCAGTCTACCTGAACTGATGGAAATATAAAACCAACATATTAGTTGGTCATGAAATCAAAGAAGGGTGAATTTATGGCGGAAACGTAAGGCTGTATTTGACATCCTCACAGGATGTTAATGACAGCACAGCTGTCAGTTGTGAGTGATCATGAGATAATGTTTTGGAAGGTGATCAAGCATGAGAAGGCTAATCTCCACACAGTTTGATTTCACTGTTCTTCAATTTTACTCATATTTATTTTTGAAACACATGGAATTAGAAAGTAGGTGATTATGAGAAGCTCAACTAGCATTTAATGTTGTAGGTTGAACTGCATGGAAAAGAGGTCTGAATATTCAAGCAATATGCATCTGTATTCCAAGCAGAGTAGGAATGAATTAAACAGTGAAATCAGACAAGCAATGTAGGAATAGATATACACTGAACATGTTGCAAAGGCTACACTGTGTATTTATTACTACTATAAGGAGCACATTGATAAGTGGGATAAAGAGGTGGGTTGTGTTACTGTAAAAGTTGGTCAGACCATGTATGAAATTGTGCTTTAATTTAGCTACCAAGTTGATGTGGAAAATCTGGAGAGGATCCAGAAATGAGGCAATAAGACAATATTGGAACTTTAAGCATTGATTATGGGAAGAGACTGAGGAAATGTAATTTACAGAGTTTAAAGGCTAGACAAAAGAGATGATATAATAATTGAAGGAATTTTACTGGATTAACCCAGAAGGGCTTATGCAGTGGATGGGAGAGGGGAAGAATGAGAAGCCATTTTTGGAAGTTGTGAAGAGAGAAGTGAAATTTTTACACAAAGTGTGAGTGAGTAGGATATCAGGGTGCGTTGTGAATGCTAGAAGCAGTGGCGCACTCAAGATCTAATCTTGGAGGGGACTGAGTGCTCAGGATTTAACCTTGGGGGGGGGGTGAGTTGAGTAGACGATTTGCGAATACACACTATGCATCACATACGACCTATGATTGAGCATCTGCAGTGATTGCTAATTCATAAGTAGTATAGAAATAGAAGACACGACACAACATAAATTAAAAAAAAAAAAAAAAAAAAGAATTTTAATTAGGAAAAGATTTTTCGAAATTTTTCTAGTGTTTTTCCCTTTTCTTTGGGGGTACACGGGGCCCCTTGCCCTCCCCTCTGGGTGCGCCACTGGCTAGAAGTATGCATGAGTTTAAGGTTTCAGTATATGTTGCTTTCTGAATGAGATCTCCTGTGCTGAGTGACTTAATAGAGGTTTGTAGAAGTAATAATGCACTTTTTTTCAATTTAGAAAAAAATCCATTAATGATATTAAGATAATTCTTGACTACATTTCAAACTACTCAGGCTGTGGGTTTGAATCATATGGTGACATGAATGCTTATGGAAGTCTTTAGGTAGTGGTGGAGATTTTCATTGCCCATTGTGAGACTTTCTTGCTTATTTGATGCCCAAAGCAGCTTAAAAAGTAATCAGGTTAGTATATGCAAATTCTGATTTTAAGCCAATTCACAGTACTTGATAAATGATAGGTATAAATCTTTAATGGGTTGAATACACATTAAAAATCAATTATCTGTTAAACTGTATGTGTCTGTGCACACACATGTGATTACCATTTACAAAATGTTGTAAACCTATATTATATTAGTACTGTAGGTGTTTTTATCTTGAATGTGTACATATTTTTGACAATCTAGAAATTCTACTTTAAAGACCAAAAATGAAACTCTCCTCCCCCAAAACACTTCAGGCCCCTCCAATGAAAGAGACAGTGGTCTCACACTAGGCAATGAAATTCATCTCCCACCCAAAGATGCTTTTTCAGTGATTTGGACTACCAGCATGCAAAGAGCAATGATTTAGCCCATCTATGCCAGTTATGTTTCCATCTGGGTTGCTTGCATTTATATTTGTCTGTAAAAGCTGGAAATAATTTATCAAAAGATCTTTATTTTCATTCAGTATTTCAACTGTTTCATAGTCATTAAGGACGCTTGTCAATATAATATGTGTGTGTGTGTGCATACACTCTAAGCATATCTAGTTTTAATTCAAACTTAATAATGCTTTCTCTATGAACATTATGCTGCAAGAAAGGTGAATATTCACTATTTAATTAAACAGAAAAACTTAAGTGGTGCTGAATTCAAAATGAACGTCTCAGAAGTTATCATTTCATGTTTTATTGGTCAGAGCTTTTCTATGAAGAGGCAAGTGAAAAAAAAAAAAAAAAATCTGCACCTCTGATAGGATAACCCTTTTTGAATTTGATGCTGTGACTGAATTGGACTGCATGGAGTACTACATCAGAGAACCAGTTGTGAAAGAAAAGATAATCCTGATGTAGATTTTTGAATGTTTAGAAATTGCCTTTAACGTCTACTGAAGTTGATTCTAGCAGACGATGCAATCCAAAAACTGTCCAGTCAGATGGAACAGGATTGAAGTTCTTGATGTGTTTGATTATGTAAGGCTGTATATGATCCATATACAGAGAAAGCTGTATATGATCTATAGTCTTGAAAGAATCTATACTTGAATTACTTGTCTCATTCTGTCTGAGTAGTTTGGATTACATTATTTGCTAAACACAACTTTTGGCTCTTAAAAAATATTCAGAATCAGGATTGTATTTTCTTCCCCAACCTAACATACAACCAGAGAGGTCTAATCTAGTACATGTAGTCCAAACTAGTTGCATGTGGCTGTCAGGCAACAGAGTAGTATATGGAGTAGTATCCAGGGGAATGAGTGCCTAGTGGAGTGCCTTAGGGCTTTAATATAAACAATAATGATCCTAGTTCAATGATATAGGAATGATTTAAGGGGAGAGTATTCATGCTAAACTGGGGAGGACAAGTTAATAATGGTGCTGTACAGATTCTGCAGGATGACATAAGTTGGCAGTGCAGATAAGGGATAATGGTTGTCAGTTTAATGTGGCATAGTGTAAGGTTATGCACTTTGGGATGAAAAGATTATTACATGACGCCTCCAAGTCCAAAGACTCATCGAGGAAGGGCACCTACTCTACAACTCTCCATCTCCACCACTCAATCCACCAAATGCAGCAAACTGCATTATCTACACCAATGCCATCTACTGTCCACCACCACTAGTATTTTCACAGACAATCACAAACATCCATGCCCATGGTGGGATTCTAACGTGCAGCATTTGGCTGGAGAGCAGATATGCTAACTACTCGGTCAACCAGGCTATCATGATGCATGATATGCATACAAGAAATTGAAGTTAGAGATTTGGGGATGGTGGACAGAGTAGAAATTCTGAGAGAAAGTTTTGCAAAAGTTGGCAAAATGACTTGGGGGATTATTTGGATGTTGAGGAACACTGATAAGTAGATGGGAGAAAGGGGATATTATCCCTCATAACATGGCTGATACAGCTGCATCTTGACTGTGGTGCACAGATTTGGTTACCTGGATTTCTTGAGGATGAAGAAATGGTGGAGAGGATCCAGAGATGAGTGATTAAGATGATGACATAAGTTTAGATGACAAGGGGAAAAAAAATGATGCAATATAAAAATCCATTAGTAACTGAAATTTCTAAGGATAATACAGAAGAAATTTTTAAATACATTAGTAGGGAAAGAGAATTAAGGCTTTCCTTACTCATTATGGAAGTTGTGTAAGAGTGGTCAGTAAGGTGCAGGAGAGGTGAAGTTTTTTTTTTTTACTTGGAGAGTGGTGAATGATTGGAATGAATTGTCAGAGGTAATAGTGCACAGACAGTGAATGAGTTGAAAGCTGTGAAGTTGGATCCAGAAACCAAATTTGAAATGTATCTAGTTTCGGGTAGTGCATTCAGATGCAACACTACCTATTAAATTGCATTTTAATTAGAAGTAATTATTAGTATTAGACCTCTACAATGTCCTGTTATCCTTGGGAGATCCTTACTATCCCTCAATATGCTTGTTAAACCATGCAAAGTCATTGTTTCTGTACTTGTCACACTCTTGGGCAGTGCACTTCATTTATCAATCATTCCATACAAAGAACCTAGTCCTTATTCCCTTGCTCACATTCTCTTTATTCAACTTCCTAGTCCTTATTCCCTTGCTCACGTTCTCTTTATTCAACTTCCTAGTCCTTATTCCCTTGCTCATGTTCTCTTTATTCAACTTCCAAAAAGCCTTTTGTTCTGTCCATTTTTTCTAACTCCATGCAGAATCTCTTCCTCGTTAATCTGGTCAAGACCTTTCAACTTGTCTCATATTATCCTTCCTTCCATGCACTAGACTCTTCAATTTCAGTTTCTCTTTATACCCAACATTCCAGAAACCTGATGCCCCCCCCCCCACTTAATCTCCTCTGGATTATTTTTCAACATTTCATATTTCAACATATTTTCATCGCCTTTGAACACTCAGTGACAATTATTAATCTTTCTTGCAGGTCGGTTTGCCTGCAAAAACCATAAATAACTTATTTATAGATCTTTATTTTTATCAAGTGATTTTTAATTTTTATGTTTTATTTTTTGTTTATCCTTCATTTTTTGCTCTCAATGTGTATCACTTTCTGGCAACTAAGTTAGCATTCATTAGACCACATATTTACAATGTTATAATTTTATTATTGCAAATACTTTGACCAGAAACTAACTGGTTATCAGTGTATCATTATAATCACAAGGTAAAGCTTTGTTGTATAATGAAACCTGAGTCATTCATGACTAAGCATACACACGTAACCACAGTAATAAGATTTTTTAATAAGTAAATATTTTGTCCTAAGTATCATAGGATATCATCAATACAGTTAATTCAAACAATGCTAGAAACTGCATTCAGTTAGGGTGCATGCTGCATAGAGGAATTCCATTGTAAGCATGCACCCTAATGGAATGCGATTTCTAGTATTGTTTGAATTAACTGTACTGAGGATGTCCTATGATACTTAGGACAAAATATTTACTTATTCACAAATCTCATTACTCTGGTTACATGTGTGTTTAGTCACAAGGTAAAGTAAATGTCAATTCTATTTAGAGTTGAGCCTTGTCGGATGCTACCTAGTTGGTGGTTACAATAAAATAACAATTAAAATCCAAATTTAAAATTAAGTAGTAGGAAATAAAATTTAATTTAATTACATAATGAAATGACAGCATTTTACACACACACAAAAATATACAATCTATGTACAGAAAACCTAATCATACTAATAGATATCTGCATAATCTTTCTCATCATTTTCCACCACAAAAACTTGGAACTATATCTACCTTAGGACACGGAACACGCTCTCTCTTGAATGAACCAGATGAACTACAAAAAAGAAATAAATCACCTCACTCTTATCTTTAAACAAAATGGATACTCTGAAAAAACTATTAAGAAATTTCTTCTGGATCCTCCTAGGCAGTGCACAACAGAAACTATTAATTTTAAAGGTAGCATCTCCATTCCATACATTAGCAGTCTCTAAAAAAAATTAGCTAAAGTCCTTATAAAATATAATATCAGGACGTTCTTCACCACACTTCCTAAAATCCGTTCTCTGATCAGCCATCCAAAACCTACTCATCACAACCTAAAATATCCAGGTGTACAGGGTGTTCGGGATAAATTTGACATATTTATAATTAATTATATTTTTCCGTAAGTTACATGTATTAACACACACTTCTCTTCATTTAAAAGTTTGGACCCTTCTTCATTCATATACAAGATGTCAGAAAGGATGGATAGCTGGAACCCACCTGAATCATGGAAGAGAATAACTTGTATCATGATGATTCGTGCCCGCCATCAAAATAAGGATATTACGACTGCTGCCCAATGCTCCCTGAATACAGTAAAAACAATCAGGCATGAACTAGAGACTTGCAATGGTGACTACGAGGATGTAGCAAGAAGAAAGATCCCTAGCAGACGATCTGATTGCGTTCGTACAGCAGAATTCCTCGCAAATCTGCAGGAACAGGTGTTGAAGAACCCTGGCATTGGAATTCGGGCTTTGTTCGTGGAGTTGCTAACTGTAGTCAAGCCCTGGATAACAAGGGTAGCCAATGGTAGGCCGTATGTGTGGCAGCAGGATTCGGCCCCTTGCCACACCTCTGGGAAAAGTCAAAAATGGTTGTCTGAAAATTTCTACGACTTCACCAGTCCAAATGTTTGGCCTCCAAACTCCCCAGACCTTAACCTCATGGATTATTTTGTATGGGGCGCAGTTGAAAAAGACACCAATCGCACTTCCAGTAATACAAAAGCCCAGTTAATGGATAAAATTAAAACAGTTTTTGCGGCCCTTCCCAGGGAGACTGTAGCATCAGCTTGTTCGAGGTTCCGAAGCAGAATTGAAGCTGTGATCGATGCTAATGGTGGTTATTTTGAGTAAATCTTGTTGATAGTATTGTAATTAACTCTGCCTGTGATGTTTTTTTGTCAATTCATTAAATTTAATAGATACAAAGAAGATTTTCTTTTTCCTTACGAAACTGTCAAATTTATCCCGAACACCCTGTATATAAATTATGGTGAGATTGCAATATCCCTTATTTTGGACCAACTAACAAATCTATTGAACAATGTATAGAAGAGCATAAGAGAGACATCTCTTACAAAAGATCTCATGCAACTGCGTTATCCAGTCATGTTCTTTTTTCAAATAATCCTAATGATGATCAACAAAGCCACTCCGTTTGCTGGGATAGATCAGAAAATATCTTTCGCTGTGATGATGAGTTTGAGAGAGAAATCCTGCTGAACCCATATTGCTCAAATTGTTGAGTAAGTGTCCAATTACTCAACAATTTGAGTTATAACATCCCAGATAGCCATGCTGCAGTTATTCAATATTGGCGTTCACGTGAGCCTGCACGCACACTTGCAATAAACAATGGCATGCCTGTTAGAACAACTTGAAAAAATACGTTTTTTATGTATCAATTATGTGTGGCAATTTTTACCTGTAATTTCCAGTTTGTTTAGATACGTCAATGTTTATTACTATTCTTTTCCTTTAAGAATACCTGAGGAAGGATGTTATAAGCCGAAACTAGTCGTATTATTCTTATTAAAATCTTTATAATTTATCTCGGTTTTTAGTCATTAAATCTATGTTTTTAAAATTTATAATGTATATATATAATATACCTGTGCCGTAGGCGTCTTTAAATGATACTTAGGACAAAATATTTACTTATTAAAAAATCTTATTACTGTGGTTACTTCTGCATGTTTAGTCATGAATGACTCATAGGTTTCATTATACAACAAAGCTTTACCTTGTGATTATAATGATACACTGAAAACCAGTTAGTTTCTAGTCAAAGTATTTGCAATAATAAAATTATATTATTGTAAATGTGGTCTAATGAATGCTAACTTAGTTGCCAGAAAGGTGATACACAGGTATATAATATACCTGTGCCATAGGCACCAGGGGGCTGAACCCCCTAGTATGTGTATATATATAAATACAGTGGAATGCACTATTGCTTGACATTTGAGGATATGAGACTCTCCCAAATGTTAGCAATAGTCATTCAGATTTAAATTCAGACAGTGTAGAAGTTCCTCAGCACTCTTTAAATAACTGCTCAAAGCTAAACCTGCACTGATGTAAAAGGTGAGTATTGTACCATAGAATATTGTGGTCAGTGTTTGCTCCATGCTGAGCAAGGCCAGATTTTTTCAGATTTATTGTTAATATAAGATTGATGTTCTTTTTAATTGTTTTTCAACAATGTTTGTTTGTTCAAAGCATGAGCGGAGTCACTGACACTAACTTAGTAAACACCAGGGCAAGAGAGGAGGAGTTTATCTTTCATGGATGGTAACCAAGAGGAGATTGTATTATAGGAACTAAATTGTATCTTTTCAAGATTTTAGCAATTGTCTTGGAGATGCTGTGATATATGGGATAGGGACTCCCCATACAAGTTCAGGTTTTTGGTGATGTGCTTGTAAGAATCCAAGATGAATTTAAACTTCCTTGAGGTGAAACCATTTTATAATAAGATGCATAGGATAGTACTCAATTCTAGTTGTAGAGCTTTGGAATTTGAGTAGATAATGTGCAATGTTGTTGACTTGATGTCTAGTTTTTGAGATGGATGATGTGTTGAATCTTACTGTATATAGTGGCCTGTGGAGGTATGTTTATGGTCAATAGATTGTAGCAACTATTTCAGAAGGGGTACAGAAAGGGGGATGTCCAGGAAGGCTAATTTTCCATCCTTTTCATTTTTCATACTGAAGTTAATGCATGGGTGTAGGCTATTTGATTTTGATTAAAAAGGTAAGTAGAGATTCTTCCGAGTCTGGCCAGGTGGCAAATATACCATCTACATATCAAACCCAAAAGGAAAGTTGGGGTTGTATTGAAGAGAATAGGGATGCTTCAAGTAGAAATTCAGCAAGTGCAGTTGATAACGAACTTCCCATGGCAGTTTTTTTTTTATCTGTTTGTAGAATTGGTTCCTGCAAATGAAATTGCCTGAGTGCATGGCAAAGCTGAACTGTTCAACTATGTCTGGAGGGAACTCTCCTGATAATATTTGGAGAGTGTCAGCCAGAGATACACTTAGTAAATAAGGACTGGATATCAAAGCTAATCATGAGATCTGTAGGCTGAATGGTTAGGTTTATTATTGTCAAAATCTGGTGACTTCTTCAGAAGCTTATTATTATTATTATCCCAAGACCTCATGGAGTCAAAGACTCATCTGGGAGGTCATTTTATCACACACACCTCATCATACCGTGTCTTCCCATGGCAGTTTCATGTCTTCCCATGGCACACACTCAAACTCTTTGCAGACACCACACTCTCAGGCAAGGCATTCCAATCATTCACAACTCTGCACGAAAAAACCTGTCTCTCACTCCCCCACTCACACCCTCTTTATACAGTTTCCAGGGATGACCTCTGGTTCCCCTCTGATCTCCCACTATTCTCTGTAGAACTTCTCCACCATTGATCTTATAACAACCCCTTACCAACTTGTAGGTCTCGATCATATCTCCCCTCTTCCTCCTTTCCACCAGACTCTGCAAATTACATCTTCTCAATCTTTCCTCATATGCAACATTCCAGAGGTTAGAAATACCTTCGTCAGTTGCCTTTGGACCCTTTTCAACATCTCTTCATCCTTCTGAAAACCCGGTGACCAAATCTGGGCACAATAGTCCATATGTGGGTTAATTAAAGCCTTATACAACTGAACAAGAATCTCCCTACTTCTACACGTCAGTGTCCTACGCATCATTCCCAGAAGCCTTTGTGTTGTCTTCGCAATTTTGGTGATGTGTCCCCTGAATTTTAGATCCTTATCCACTATCACCACCAGATCTCTTATTTCCTCTACCTCCAACAATATATTCTCACCAAGCCTAAATTCTGCATCCCATCTTTGTTTTACAAATTTTAAAACCTTACATTTTGCAACATTGAACTCTCATCCCCATTTCTGTGCCCAATCACTCAATTTATTTAAGTCTTCTCAATTTATTTAAGTATAGGTAGCTTAAAAGTGATCTAGGAATTTAGCTATGATCCGTGAGTGGGGGAGAGGTCTATGCAGTCAAACTCTGAGTGGAATTCCTTATGTATTTTTGGAAAGTCATAAAAATGTAGAGGTCTACCAAAATAGGTCTTTCAATTTTTTGATAGTTTCTTCATCTCAACTGATCACTTTGATTTTTTTTCTTTATATATATAAATATGATCCACTCACGAAAGGCCACAAGATCCATAGCACACTAGTGCCATGAGTGGGCAAGAGGAATAGAAGAGAGGAGGAGTCTGTTCACATTTTGCTTGAACATCTGAGGGTTGTAATCTTTCGGGGTGGGCAGAGTGGAGAGACTGTTCCAAAGGACAGTAGTAGATGTAATAAAAGAGGAGGCACTGAAATTGGTTCAGTGAATTTTAAGGCGGACTGTAAAAGGGTGTTGGTTAGCTGTGGCTCTTGTTTTAATGATTTTGGTGGGGGAGTGAGGGAATAATAGTGGCCAATTCAGCAGTGCACTGCCCATCAAAGTATCTGTAAAAGAGGCACAACACAGAAACTGAAAGTCTGAGAGAGGGATTGAAGTAGGTTTGTGAGAGAAGGATCATTAATTAGCCTGATTGCCCTCTTCTGGATAGGCAAGTAATCTTGGAGAGGATTTTGGTGCACCACCCCAAATATGGGAGCAATATTCCATGGCTAGGTGAATTTGTGCTTTGTATCGGGTTAGCACCTGTGAAGGTGTGAAGTAGTGTCTTGTGTGAAAACGTACTCCAAGTTTTTTGGTCACTGCAGAAGCTGTAGTTGAAATATGGTTGAACCAGGAAAGATCAGGGGGTACAAGTCAATCTGAGAAGAGAAATCTGATCATGTTTGGTTATCTCAGTATTACTGAAGGTAAGGGGGGGGATGTTTAGCTCTTTCTTACAAGAGATCAAACAGAACTGGGTTTTGGTGGCATTGAAGTTTACAAGGTTGTCCTTGCCCCACTGGAGCTAGGAGATCTGCATTCAAGTCCCTGGTTGTGGTAGATCTTGAGGATGCTAATACTTGAGCACTAACATTAAGGAATTAAGTTTAATTTGGCTGTTGGTAGAGTTCTGGAAAATCTCCTGCTAAGTGGACTGATCTTGTAACAGAAAAGAAATCTTTTTGTTGTACTCGGTGTCTATAACTACAGCTTTACCCTCATCTGCTTTTGTTATGGTTATTATATCATATGGAATTTTAGAGCCTTGATTTCAGCTAGAGATAAATTTAGGGGAAGACGTTTAGCTCTGAGTAGAATTGAGTAGTAGGTTTATTAGCATTATCACTTGAGAGGATAGTTAGGTTCCTCTCAGTGTTATGTAACAAATCCAGATATAGAATTCTTTTAGGCACTATAGCAAAATCTTGTCCTTTTGTGAGAACTGAAGTTTCTGCTGGAGCAAAGGAATGTCCAAATATGTTGACAACCCATCTGTTTATTGCAGGGTTTACCTTTTGTTGGTTGATTTTTGCTTTTGTGCAAGTGTATCAAACCTGTGGTTGAGAATAAGTGTTTTTATTGTAAGATGATTGGAGAGACTGTCCAGATAAGCTTAAAACTAAGTTAAAAAGATTGGTATTTAAGATTGCATATGAGCACAATGCTAGTGTCTAATAAACATTATGCAACAAGTACCATTTAAAAAATTCAACTAAGCAAAAAAATTACATATCCAGTTGATAATTCATAGATGTTTTTGTATTTTCCCAGTTAATGTGTGTTTTTAGTTCAGTTCTTTTCTCTGGTTTATTGCAACAGATTAGGTGAATTGGATACTCTGATATGGATTGAAGTATCTATATTTAATATCTGATACAGAAAAGAAGGAAATGAGGATCAGTGTAATTATCCCTCTCTTTCAGAGTCGTCAGCGTCATCTGGTAGCATCCTCTAGCAAGAGGGTTGCAGCAGATGAGCAGCTCTTCTCCATTTCTCTCTGTCTGTCGCTTCCATCATTCTTAAACTAGTCCACTCCACGATGTCATTAAACTCTCTAGTTGGTCTTCCACGTCTTCTCTTCCCCTCAACTTTCCCTTGTAATATAGTTCTTGTCAGGTGTCCCGAAGAACCTCTCAGAAGATGTCCTGCAAATCTGGTCTTTCTTTGCATAATATTCTTTAGCAGTGTTCTTTCCATCCCAACTCGTCTTAAAACTTCTTGATTTGATATTCTTTCTGTATAGCTAATCTTTTCCATCTTTCTATAACACCACATTTCCAATGCATTAATTCTTTCCATGTCTCTCTTTCTGAGTGTCCATGACTCACTTCCATAACTTGCAATACTCCAAACTGTTGCTTTAACTATTCCAATTCTAATGCCTATTTTAGTGTTCTTGTTTATTAAAATTCTCTTCATTTCCATAAATGCCGATTTAGCTTTGCCTATTCTATTTCTGATGTCCAACTCTGAAGTTCTTTTCTCTAAGATCCAGCTACCTAAATATCTTTCCTCCACATCTTATTTTTACATTATCTCCTATTTTTCTAACCATTATCATTATCTTGGTCTTTTTTGTGTTAATTCTTAGTCCATACTCTTTACAAGAGTTTTCAATTCTTTGAATAATTTGTTGTAACCCATTTTCACTTTCTGCCATCACCACTACATCATCCGCATATCTTAAGTTATTAATGATTCTTCCGTTTATTTTTATTCCTTCTTCTACATCCTCAAGTGTCTCTCTAAACATTTGTTCACTATAAAGGTTAAACAATAATGGTGATAACTTGCATCCCTGTCTAACTCCTCTCTCCACTGGGAATTCTCCTGTTTCCTCTCCATTTACACATACTGATGCTATTTGTGACCAATATAATCTCTTTAAAATTTCCAAGTCATAAGAGTCGATATCAGTATTTTCTGGAATGTCAAAAAGCCTAACATGTTTCACTGTATCAAATGCCTTTTCAAAATCTAGAAATCCCCAAAACAACTTTCCACCATGGTTTAGTGTTTTCTCCCCAATAATTCTTAGACAAGTTATAGCCTCTCTAGTTCCTCTGTTGGTTCTGAATCCAAACTGTTCCTCATTCATTTCTTTTTCTATTTTATTCCTAATTCTCTCTAAAATTATTTGCACCAGAATTTTTGCTGTGTGAGTTATAAGACTTATCGTTCTAAAATTGTTACAGTCTAAAACTCCCATCTTTTTTGGAATGGGAATAAAAATTGATCTTCTAAACTCCTCTGGTAATTCTTGTCCTCCATAAATTCCATTAATAATTTGCCATAACATTTCCATACCTTTTTCACCTATATTCCTTATAAGTTCTATCTGTATACCATCTATTCCAGACGATTTTCCTTCTTTCATCTTTTGAATTGCTAGATTCAATTCCTCTCTCATGATGCACAGTCTCTGCCCACTATGTTCTTTCCTTTGAATTTCTCCTCTTTCCCTGTCTTCATAAAGTTTACTTACATATTCTTCCCATCTCTGTAATATCTTCTCTTTTTCTATCAGAATTTCACCTCTTTCATTCTTGATTGCTCCAGTCCTTAGCATATTTCTCCTTCCTGTCATCATATTAATGTTTTTTATAAACACCTTTTATGTCCTTTCTTTCTGCCTTTGCTGTTGTATCTTTACTTATTTCATCTAACCACTCTTCCTTTTTCCTTATCTCTCTTTGTATCTCCCTACTCAAGTCTTTATACTGCTTTTTTCTCCTCTGTTTTACTATTAAATAACTTTCTTCTTTGTGTTATTTTCCTCAAAATATTTTCTGTCATCCATGGCTTCTTTCTTTTCTCTCTTTCCTCTTCTTTTTTGACTAAATGCAATTCTGTAGCAGTAATTATGCTTTCCTTCAGAATCTTCCATTTTTCATTTACATCATCATTTTCTTGTATATTTCTCTCGTTCATTTTTTTCCTCTACTTTCTTTGAGAATTCATTTGCCGTACTTGGTATCTTCAGCCACTCCATGTTCCATGATTTGTTCCATTTCCCTGTAGTTTTGGCTACCAGGGAGGTCACTTGTTCTCATATGGATATGGACCAGATTGCATGTCAGTCATATGAATCTTCTTTACTAAAGCCTGCGGGAGGTGGAGAAGTGGAAGATGGAAAGTATTCATGTGGAAAAGGGGTTAAAAGTAATTTTTGCATTGGATCTTGGAATGTGAATACCTTATATCAAACTGGAAGATTGGAGATTGTAAAGATGGAGATGCCAAGATTGAAAATAGATGTTCTGGGAATGGCTGAGGTGAGATGGAAAGGAAAAGGAGATTTTAGAACGGAGGATGGAATAAGAATAATTTACTCAGGAGGGGAAGAGCAACATCAAGCAGGTGTTGGAATAATATTGAATAAACGAGTACAGGATGTGTGGAAGGCTACTGGCAAATCTCAGACAGAGTTTTAGTGGTAAAGTTGAAAGCAAAACCAAGAAATATTTTACTTATCCAGATATATTTACCTACTTGTAATTATGAGGATGAGAAGGTAGAGTTTATGGCACTATGGAACAGGGCTTGAAATGTAAAGAAACAAAAGACATAATTATAATACAAGGCGATATGAATGCAAAAATCGGAAGAGGAAGGGAGGAAGATATTGTTGGGATATTTGGATTGGGAGTGAGAAATGAAAGAGGAGATATGTTGTTGGATTTCTGTAGAAAGCATGATTTAGCCATTATGAACACTTGGTTTAAGAAACATCCAAGAAGATTATACACATGGAAAGCCCCAGGGGAGGATATAAATAGTAGAAGAAATCAGATTATATTTTGATAAACAAAAGATATAGAAACGTTATAAAAGATGTGGCAACATATCCAGGAGCAGACTGTGATACAGGTCACATATAGTTGTCAACTAAGATAAGGATTAACCTAAAAAAGGTAATTTTAGAGTAATCTTTCAGATTACTCTAAAATAATCAAAAAAATATTTTTATAATCTTTGAAATCATACCTTTCCTACATTTATGAAGACTAGATCAGTGTTTAGCTAAATTTGTTTTTATGTAAATTTTATCTAAATTATGATTAGATATTTTGGCACCAATGATACTAATCTCCTCTCCATCTAGCTAATCTATTATTCATCTTCATTTTTCTTTGCATTGCCACAAGTGATGTACAGTCTATTAGATGCCTTCAAAATGTCCAAAAATAAATGTATAGTAGTCCTGTTTATCCAGCTCATTATGAAATGCAAGTGGATTGCTAAATTAAGGTTTACACTTCAGATTTTTGCTGATTGTTATAGAAAAATCCTATGTGTATTCTGTTTGTAACCAGTCTTTCCAGCGCCTAGGCTACAACTGTAGATATAAGACTGATAATTGGAAACATTTTTCATACCATTTTGTGCTCTACTACTATTTTTTAAACTCCTTGCATAGTCACCTCTTTGGCATTCCCTTAAAAAAATTTCTTTAACATCAGTTCAAACACCTCATGCTTCTGGTTCATTCACTTCTAGAACTTTGATAGTGGTTGTGAAATGATGTGTAACACCCTGCCTCCTTTCAGGGTGTTGTACAATTACCCCTAGTATATTTTATACTGGTTGTACAACCAGTATAAAATATACTAGGGGTAATTTTCTGCAGCGGTAACTGTATATTGCCTATGTCAGATGTTCTAACTATTTCCTTTCAGATTATCCAATAATATTGATGTAGGTTGATCATATGCACTATCCAATCAAAATATCTGGACATCTCTTCGTAGTAGAGGATATAGCTATATACCCCACAACCATGCTTCAAACAAGTATAAAAGGAAAAGTCTTTACCATCTTTATAGACCCACATTAACAGTAAAATGGGCTGTACTGCAACTTCTGATGTGGTACTATCGTAGGAAATTTCTGGAAATTTCTGTATTACTGCAGTTGCTCTGATCATCTATAAGTGATGTTATTGTGAAGTGGAAATGCCTAGGAGCAACAACGAAACAATTGCAATCTGGAGTGTGGAATGGTGTGGTAGGACACAAAATCAGAGCAGAACTACTGCGTGCTGAAGTGTGTAGTGTGAAAAAAAAAAAAAAAATCACCTTTACTTAGTTGAAATAATTGCTACTGACTTCTGAAATGCCTCTGCAAGCAATGCCAGCACCACAACTATTCATGGGAGCTGAATAACACAGGCTTTCATAATCACAATGTTGCACACAGGCTTAACATCCACAAGAGCAATGCTAAGTATTAAGTGTGGAATGGTGTAAAGCTTGTCACCGTTGGGTTCTGGAACAGTGAAAACACATTCATCTGGAAATTAAAGATGCCAAGAAATTATATTCTTGGTTTAATCCTTTATCCAAGTGTAAGCAAACAAAGTTTGCATGTGAAGTAAGTTCACGACTGGACAACTCTTATATGAAGTGATGTAATGACTTCACATCACTTGCCTTTAGTATTCCATAATTCAAAGCAGATATCCTTATGAAACCAGTCTGGGTAATGACCCAGACTAGTTTCAAAGTTTGAGGTCTCATCGGTGGGAGCTAAACCCAGAAGTGATACCAAGGTTGAATTAATGCAGAAGTCATATTTCCATATACAAGTAGCCAAAAAGTGTTGCACCTTATTACTAAAATACTCTGGATTATGTCATTAGCCTCTATATACAGTTGCCCAGTTATGAAATTACCATGATTTGGTCTGTGCCATCCATAGGTCTCCAGCCTGTTAATAATTTAAGCAATTATATCTGGCTATGTGCCCAGCTCATCTTCATTTCAAATGCATAATATATTTGATGCCCTGTAAACTTTTTGTTGATCTTATTAAATGGGAGGGTATCCGCTCTCTAAGCATTGCACTGAGCATGTTCCTTTCCATTCTTCTCTGGGTATCTTTCAATTTTGTGAACTATATGGGATCACTGAGATGTGGTTGACAGAAGGGGATATAATAACAGGAATAGAAGTCGCTGGGTACAGTATTTTTTGTCAGGATAGGAGGGGAAAGCGTGGTGGTGGGGTACTGCTTATGATAAGTGATGACCTATGTCCTCTAAGAGTGGAGGCTTTGGAAGGAAGTGAGACAAATGATTTTGAGAGCATATGGTGTGAGGTAGTGGTAGGCAAGACAGGATATTTAGTGGGGTGTTGCTACAGACCCAGGAGCACAGAGGATGGGGACCAGGAGATGTTTAGATAGTTAAATTTGGCAAGTGCAAGAAGAATGATTGTTATGGGAGATTTTAATTACAGTAGTATAAATTGGAGAGAGGAAGATGCATGTAGCAATAGGGGAATGGAATTTCTAGAATTCTTGAGGGACAAATGTCTTAGGCAACATGTAACAGAGGGAACAAGAGGTTCAAAAGTTTTGGATTTGGTTATAGCATCAGAAGAGTTGATAATAACTGAGATGACATCTCTCCCACCAGTTGGAGATAGTGACCATATGGTTTTGACTTGGAAAATGAATAAACATGCAGGAGTATCAAAGAGACAGGAACTGATGTGGAATTATAAAGCAGGTGATTATAATAGTCTTAGACGTCAACTTGGAGAAGTTTCATGGAGGGAGGAATTGGAAGGCAAGGATATCATTAGTGCATGGGAAATTGTGAAAGAATATTTGTTAGCAGCAATGGTAAGTTGTATACCACGAGTGAAGAAGACACAATTTGGAGTAAAGTGGATGACAAACAATATTAAACAGGAATTACATGCAAAAAAGAGGCTATGGAAGAGATATAAGGAGACAGGTGAAGAGAAGATGCATGAAAAATATAAGACACAGGCCAGAAGAGTGACTAGTGTGGTAAGGAAAGTGAAACTGGAATATGAGAGGAGATTGGCCCTAAGATCCAAAGAAAATCCTAAGGAATTTTTTAGCTATGTGGCCAGTAGGAGGAGAAATGACTGTGGAAGAATGATATTGTGGGATAAAAATGGGAATAGAGTGACTGATGCAGAGGACAGTGGAATTGTTCAATGAACACTTTATTGGAGAATTTCATCCTAGAGGAGCGGTTTTAATGCTAGAGGGATAGGGCTGGTTCGAGGTTTAGAGGTACAGGTGGAGAGTGTGTTTCAGATACTGAGTACTCTGGATGTCAGTAAATCTTTGGGACTGGACTGGATGGTATTTTACCACGAGTTTTGAGAGAATGTGCCAGGGAACTGACAGTGCCTTTAACCTGGCTTTTCAATGAAAGTCTGGCTGTGGGAAAGGTGCCCAGGGAATGGAAGGAAGGTAAGATAGTGCCATTGCATAAGAGTGGTAACAGACTGGAAGTGTCTAATTATAGGCCAGTCTGTGTCAGTAGTTAAGATCTTGGAGAAAGTAGTGAGGGACCGTATACAGCATTGGGCAGATGAGGGTAATGTTATCTATGAGAATCAACATGTATTTGTGAAGGGGCACGCTTGTTTTAGCAATATGCTAGCCTTTTATGATAAAGTTACAAGAGCATTAGATGAGGGAAAGGCATATACTGCCATTTTCTTAGAATTAGCAAAGGCATTTGACAGGGTGCCACATGATAAGCGGATATTTAAGTTGTAGCACATGGGTCTGGATGTCGGATTGGTCAACTGGATTCAGGATTGGCTGTCTGCATAGGTATCAGAGAGTTGTGTATGGTGGGGCAGTTTCAAGGAGGCAGAGGGTTACAAGTGGGATCCCACAGGGCTCAGTACTAGGACCTATATTGTTTAACCTTTATATCAATGACATTGTCAGTGGATTGCAAGGGGATATTCAGTTGTTTGCGGATGATGCGAAGCTATGAAGGATTATTAGTAATAGGGCAGATGTTGTAGCCTTGCAAGAGGATTTGAATAAGCTAGATAGATGGGCAAATGAATGGGGATTTCAGTTTAATGCAGCAAAATGTAAGGTCTTGAGGTTTGGGAAACATCTAGGGGATGCTGCATACTCTATGGGTGGAGTTATACTGGAGGAAATAGGGGAGACAAGAGATCTCTGGTTGATGATCGATAGAAACATGAAATTTAGGGTACATATTGCAAAGGTGGTGAAGGTAACACAGAGGATTGCTGCAATTATGAGAAGGACACTGACCTGCAGAGATAAAAGGGTTATCATTCTGTTGTATAAGTCTCTGATCAGACCACACTTAGACTATTGTTCTCAGATTTGGTCCCCAGGATTTGAAGGAGATAAATTAACTGTGTATAAGGATAGTTTTGAGGTTCGGCTGAGGGAATGTAGACTGCAGAGTTTGGTGGATACAAGAAGGAGAGGTGATATGATTGAGACTTTTAAACTGTTGAGAGGTGGTTACAGGGTTGACACTGGGGAGTTCTTTCGCTTGGTTGAACAGCGGGAAGGAGTGATAAGAGGCCATCCCTGGAAGTTACGAAAGGAAACTGTGAGCAAGAGGGTGAGGAGTGGTTTCTTTGTGTGGAGGGTGGTGGAACCATGGAATGCATTGCCTGATGGAGTGGTGAGAGCGAGAACAGTCAATGAGTTTAAGGAGTGGTATGATAGACTTTGTGTTTCTTAGGGGGACCTCCTCTCGATGAGTCTTGACAGACTTTGTTCTTAGGAAGGACCTCCTATGATGAGTCTTTTGACTCCATGGAAGCCTGAATAACAATAATAATAATATCTTTAATTAAATTACCAGGTTTTACTGTTTTTACCAGGTTTTATATAATTATAGGTTGGACACATTGGTCATAAACTTTCCTCTTCAAAATAATGAGAATATGCCCTTTGAAGATATTTCATCCTTGCAAAAGCCAGCCATGCAATCTTATTATCCTTTTGATTTCTTCTGTTTATCCATGTTTGAGTTCTTTTTCTCCCAAATAAAGATATGAATATAAACACTCTTCTGTCTTCCATTATATATAATAACTTTTATCATTCATCATTAAATTATCATTACTTTACTTTTAAATTTTTATTCAGCCTGATTTGACTGAACACTGTTCTTATATTAGTCAATCTGTTAATTTCTCCATTCTTTCTCATGAAAGACTTCCTCTGAAACAGATGTAAAGAGTTTGGGAAATCATCTTCGATTCCTCTATTTATTGGAAAACTTTTACTTCTTATGCAATTTAATGAGAGCTGGCATGATAATAATTTTTTCAAGGTTTTTGTTTCTTTTCCTTGTTTCCAACATGATTCTAAGATAGATGAGGTTTTAATGAAGTCAAATTATTAATGTCAGACTTCCATGTTGTAAAGACTCATGGAGGTACACTGTCATACATATAACTGATCAAACTCCTTCACGGTGTCCACATTCACCATACTCAGGCAAGCATTCCATTCACTTGCCACTCTCTATACAAAGAATCTGCACCTTTCTCCCTTGTTCACACTTTCCTTATACAGCTTTCAAATATGTCCTCTTGTTCTATATGTCTTTCATTCTATGAAAAATTTCTTCCACCTTACCCAGTTAGTAAGGGTGTGATATCAACTCATGTCTCAATCATATCCTCTTCTCATTATATCCATGAGGCTATGCAAATTGCACTCTATCTTCATATCCCTTCATTCCAAAGACCAGATACTACCTTAGTCAAACAAACCTGGACCATTTCTAATATATCCCTATGAAAACCAGGTGACCATATTTGTGCACAATAATCCATGAGACTGATTGAGACCTTATATAATAGAACCATTGCATGTTTTTTCTGTATGTCAAGGTTCTCATTGCCATAATCCACTGTGATATTGATACATGAGCATTGTAATCTTTTACGGTGGTAGATCAGGGGAGAAGCAGAAGTCATCCTCCTTCAGAATTTCCCTACTAAGCGTATATTTTGCATTCTATCCCTGCCTACCACATTTCGGAACCTTGCATTTTGCAACATTGAACTGACAGTTCTACTCACTTGCCTGCCTCATACAGTGCATTCAAATGTAACATAGTCATTTAATGATGCGTTATTATACTATCTTTATTCTAATTATCAGTGCACTTTTTCTTTTGTAACTTTTCTTACTTATTGTATTGCATAATATGTTTATCCACCTTTCATATTTACTAGTCATATGCCTTTGAACACTGGAAAATTTATTTAAGACTGCACCACCAGTATTTCTATATCGGCATAAGACACAGTAATGCATTCGGTAGATCTCTCTCTCACTAGCATAAATTCCTTCAATAAAGTTTACGTAAACAGTCGTGGCTTCTCAAGTACTTAAACTACTCTTGATATGCCTCAGTTGTTTCCTGCTCATAAGTCTGAGTTTATTTAGGAACAGTGCATTGTAATTTAAAGAATCAGGTGGCACTCTATTGGCATATAAATAAAACACATTTAAAACACACAGGTTAGCTAACTATGCCAAGTTATTTCACAAATCTTATGCCAATCATTACCATTCCAAATGACTCTCTTATGGACACTTCTTATTGCTATTAAGCTAATTCTTATCAGTCCATCTATAACATATCTCCTAGATTTTACAAGAAAATGTACAAAAAAATTAGAACAAACTTACAGAGGCTCTGTATCGCACATTAAATCGAAAGTCTTGCATAAGTCTCTATGGCCTTTCTTTCATCTCAGGTCTTAGGCTTCCTTCAGGAGTGTCTTGCATCAGCAGTATCTCATCGGGAATTGGCAGGCTGTGGACTGCAACCTGTGGTACTCGAATTGCTCCGGCAAGAAGTTGATCTCCCATGGCAAAAAGACTTCAGAGCGAAACTGCTTTGGATATTTACATTGGCTATTCTCTTGTCATTCCCAATTTTCTCCTCTGACGTGGGCTCGCCGTAACATCCGATCCTCTGGATCCTACTCTGATACTCCTGCCTCTACTTGCCGATGACTGGCTCCTTGGCTGCTGACTCTGATAGCTCTAACTGCTGCCTCCGATGACTGTAACTGGTGTCGACTGGCGCCTATTGATGTTCGGCTCAGTCCTTTTTTATTACACCTTCTCAAGGACCTTGCATGAAAGGTTGTAACCCCCGAAGAATTCGGCACGACTCCTTGATCTTCTTTTAAGACCGACCTGTTCTTTCTTCTTCTCCATGCATTCCTTTGATCGTATCTTGTTGTGCAGCAGAAACTTGTCTGAACCTTTCAGATCTTTCAGGCACTGACTTTGAAGGTGTTTATGCACAGAGCTCATAAACAACTTTCTTATGCCCTCATATAGAGCTATTATACAAAGTTCCGGTGGCAAAGCATTACCTTTGTTTTTGACATTCTAAAATATTCTTGTTAAAGGAGTAAATACAGTTAATTCCCATAGGATTATTTACAGTAATATTTAGCATAAAACATATAGAGACAAACAAGGTTATTTTTGTAACATTCTCATGGGACTTGACCTCTGTAAAAATCGATGTAAAGTGCTTTGGCATTTCCAAGCTACATAGTTTTACACAAATCCTCCTGTAAGGTTTCTGCTTTTCCAATTTCGTCATCTGCAAACAGTTGCATCTCTCCAGTTAAATCTGTCCTAATATCATTAATATAAAAGTTAAACAGTGGGCCTAAAACAGACTATGCTCATATCTAGTAACCTTCCTCTTTTAGGATACTACTATACTCCTCACACAAATGCTTTTACTGTCTTGGGAAAACCAAATAGAGGTTTTATGTTAATATGCTTTTTATTATATAATTTGCACAAGAATATAGATGTGATCAACGATACTGCAGTTATGTATAACAAAAAATGTAGTTTTGTATTCAAAGTTTATTTTTCACTTGCTTAGACTATAATAAATTTAGTTTAATCCTTTATCCAAGTGTGAGCAAACAAAGTTTGCACCTGAAAATATCTTCAGGACTGGGGTAAGGTAGTACAACACCAGGCAACTCGTAGCAAAGGTGGACCAAGCTAACATCACTCCTATCTCAGTATCTCCCATAATGCAAAACACATATCCTTGTGGATATGTCTAATGTTATGCATTAAGGGAAGGGCCACTACCCAGACTAGTTTTGACCTTTATGGAGGTCTCTTTGGTGGGAGCCAGGCCCAGAAGTGGAGATACCAGGCAGAAGCAATGGCAAGGTCATCTTTACCTATAGGAGTTGCCAAAAGGTGGGCCACCTTTTTATTAAATTACTCCGGATTTAGAGAAAGATGTTGAAAGTTAGACTATAATAAATTTAAACTTGGTTAGACTATAATAAATTTAGTTTAATCCTTTATCCAAGTGTGACTTATCCCAGTCCTGAAGATATTTTCAGGCACAAACTTTGGTTTGCTCACACTTGGATAAAGGATTAAACTAAATTTATTGTATAATAAATTTACTTTAATCCTTTATCCAAGTGTGTGCAAACAAAGTTTGCGCCTGAAAGTATCTTCAGGACTGGGATAAAGTGGTACAACACCAGGCAACTCCTTGCAAAGGTAGAGCAAGCTACCAACACTCCTATCTCAGTATCTCCCATAATGCAAAACACATCTCCCCACGGATATGCATAATGTTGATGCATTAAGGAAAGGGCCAATTCCCAGACTAGTTTCGACCTTTATTGAGGTCTCCTCAGTGGGAGCCAGGCTCAAGTGGAGATACCAGGCAGAAGCATTAGCATGGTCATCTCCTCCTATAGGAGCTGCCAAACAGTGTGCCACCTTTTTATTAAATTACTCTGGATTTAGAGAAAGATGTTGAAAGTTTATTTTTCCTGAAGATACTTTCAGGCACAAACTTTGTTTGCACACACTTGGATAAAGGATTAAACTAAATTTATTATAGTCTGATCAAGTGAAAAATAAACTTTCAATAAATTTATTGTAATTTTGTGTGTGTGTGTGTGTGTGTGTGTATTCAAGCTGATGCATTATTCTGTTATTGCTTTTCTATTTTTGATCATCATGCGTATCAGGGATTTAGGCTTAGCATGGCCTGTTCTGGCCTTAGAAGTCATCGTTGAATTGTTTAAGAGGACGTCCTGGTTTTCTTTTTCCTAATGGGTTGTACTTTAATAAATTTAGTTTAATCCTTTATCCAAGTGTAAGCAAACAAAGTTTGCGCCTGAAAATATCTTCAGGACTGAGGTAAGGTGGTGCAACTCCGAGCAAAGGTGGACCAAGCTCTCATCCCTCCTTGTCTCAGTATCTTCCATAATGCCAAGCACATCTCCTTGTAGACATGTATACTGTTATGCATTAAGGGAAGGGCCACTACCTACCTAGACCAGTTTCGACCTTTATTGAGGTCTTGTCACTGGGAGGCAGACCCAAACGTGGAGATACTAAGGCAGAAGCAATAGGAGAGGTCATATTTACCTATATGGCATGGCCTGTTCTGGCCTTAGAAGTCAACGGGTTGCCAACGGGTGTACCACCTTATTACTTTACTTGTACTACAAGGCTTGTACTTTAAGGCATGTTTTGGTAATCTTTCTGTTTTTGATGCTACTAATAAACTAAGTGAGCCTATATTTGTTTTGTTTCTCTTTTCACCTCTTTTGTAAATAAATATTAATTCTTTTTTCCATGCTTCTGGTATTTTTTTCTGTAAACAACGAAGAGTCTTGCCAGGTAATCACCACTGTCTTTCCTCCAAATTAAAAAAAAATTCCACTCAAATCCCATTCTCAGCTTTTCTCTGCTTCATTGTTTTAAAAACTCTGTCTCTTCTCTTAACTTTGCTACATCCACTTGACAAGTGTTCAAGTTGTCTCTAAATTTCTTCCTGTTCTTAATAAAATTCTTTAATTCTGTGTATTCATTTCTAGCTTTATTTTACAATCCCTTTCCATTAGAGCAATATTTTTTATTTTATTTTTTTCTATTGCTGAAGCTCTGATAATTTTTATTATTTTGGTATTAAATAATTGGATTTCATATAATTCTTTTTCTGATTGTTTTGCATAATTCTGAGTGTTGAATTTTTTATAGTAACATCTCTTTAGACTTATGAAAACCCAAAAGAAAAACAAACTATTAAAGTTTCTTGCATAGGAAATAATTCCACCTATTCGATGGGAGATATTAAGCATTGTATTCTTGTTTTTGATTAATCTCATTTATGTCTTCACCTTTACTCTGATTTTATATGAAGGTTCTCTTTTATAGCAGCTTCATATATTTTTTACAAGTTTTACATTTTTTGGTTTATTGCATTAAATTTCTTGTTTGTTTAGTTTCTCATTTTTTATTGATTATAATTTTAGATCTCACCATTTTAAGATCACTTCCTGGTTTTAAAATTGTTTAAAAATATTACATAATTTACAATGTCTTCTATTTGTTATTGCAAAATCAGTAGCGTGCCCTTGATTTCAGGGTGCACATGAAGGTAATGTCTCCAACCAGGCGTCCAAAGGGTACCATCCCTCCTGGACTTCTTTTTACTCAGCTATGTATTGTCCTGTAATGATAATATAATGATATGTATGTATTGGTTGGCCAAGTGGTTAGTGTATCTGCTCTCCAGCCAAGAGGCTGCAGGTTCGAATCCCACCTAGGCATGGATGTTTGTGATCGTCTTTCACTTTCATACATTCATACGGGTGAATAAACACTCCCCCAAGATGGACTGGATCACCATGGGGGCAGTAGACCCAACCCTCCCACAATGGTACACTTTTTTGATGTGGTACACTTTTTTTGGTCTGCCCTCCTCCATACAGGCCACACGACCCTTGTTATTCCGAGTGAGAGTCGAGCTGGCATGAGGTAGAGTAGTAGGACAATACATGATGATATTCAGCCTGTTTTCTACCCACTACTCGGCCTCATGCCAGCTTGACTCTCACTCGGAATAACAAGGGTCGTGTGGCCTGTATGGAGGAGGGCAGACCAAAAAAGTGTACCACATCAACCAAACCTCAGGATTTGCTCCCTGAACATTGAAGATCTCTTCAGATCCAAAGCTGAAGTCATTGGAAAAATGTCCCAGAATAGTAACATTAATCTCCTGTTACTTGTTTACTCTGCTGTAGAGTACTGCACACCAGTTTGGGAAAGAAGTGCTTACACAAACATTGACTTCCAGCTGATCATAACCATGCATTTGGTTAGTGGGACTCTGAAATCCACCCCCTCTGCCATGGCTAACAGTGCTTTCCAACATAGATCCACCAAATATACGAAGAAGGCAGGCTTCACTAAAAACTGGAGAAAATTGCAAATAACTCCCTACTGCATCTCCACATAACCTTTATAAATTCCCCTTGAACCTGGCTGAAGTCAAGGTACCCATTTTGGGATATAACCAGAACCTTTTCTGGTCCAGCACCTTCAACTCATGACATATGGAACCAACAATGAACTTGCCAACAAATGGCTCTTCTGAAAAAGACCCCTGCAGTTGCCAGCTTTGCTTTATCCTTTCTTAGAAGGCTATGGAGAACTATCAACAGAATAAGGGTGAATCGGGGTAGATGTGGTTATCTCTTACATAAATGGAATATGGCAAATAGCCCTTACTGTGACTGCACCCTTATTCTGTAGTCTATCAAACACATCAGTGACCTGCAGGAGATAGTGTCAGAGGAGGCTCTAGAGTGGCTTTCAACGTTGGACGTTGAATTGTAGTTGAACTCTGCCATAAGAATATACATATATAAATACATTGCAAATTCTACTTTATTAAAGGTGTGGCCATTAGGACTTTTATGTTCATTTACAAGGTTTCATTTTTATTTTAAAAAAAATGAACATTAGAGTAGCAAGAGCAGTGGTTGAGAGTAAGGCATGCACTGTAATTTTTGGGATTTTTCAAAGGCATTTGACAAGGATTTTGCATGAAAAGTTGATTAAGTTGCAACATATTGATTTAGATATCAGGTTAGTGGATTGGTGATTGACTCTGGTAGATATCAGATGGGTGAGCAGCATCAGGGAGTAGGAAGGTTACAAGCGGAGTTCCATGGGGTTCAGTACTGGGACCATTGCTATTTAGTCTTTATCAATGACATTGTCACAGGACTGCAGGAAGATGTTTAGTTGTTTGCAGGTGATGCGAAGCTTAGGAAGGTTATTAGTAATAGGCATTCATTTGCCCACCTTTCCAGCCTATTTGAATAGGCTGGAAAGGTGGGCAAATGAATGAAAAGGTGGGGTTATACAAGAAGAAGTGGAGGAAGTAAAAGATCTCAAGTTCTGAGGACACACTGCAGAGGTTGAGGACATCTCAGAGAAATGCTGCAGTGTTGAGGAGGCATTCTCTGCAAGAGATAAGTGCAGTGGTCCCATTGTATAAAGCTTTGATCAGACCACATCTGGACTTCTGTTCTTGAATCTGGTCACCAGGATTTATTATTATTATTATTATTAAATAAGACTTCATGGAGTCAAAGACTCATCTAGGAGGTCCTTTTATCTCGCACACACATCTCATCATACCGTGTCTTAAACACATTCAAACTCCTTGCAGACACCACACGCTTAGGCAAGGCATTCCAATCACTCACAAATCTGCACGAAAAAAACCTGCCTCTCACTCCCCTACTCACACCCTCTTTATACAGTTTCCAGGGATGACCTCTGGTTCTCCCCTGATCTCCCACTATTCTCTGTAGAACTTCTCCACCATTGATCCTATAACAACCCCTTACCAACTTGTAGGTCTCTATCATATCTCCCCTCTTCCTTCTCTCCACTAGACTCTGCAAATTACATCTTTTCAATCTTTCCTCATACTCGACATTCCAGAGGTCAGAAACTACCTTAGTCAGTCGCGTTTGGACCCTTTCCAACATCTCTTCATCCTTCTGAAAACCAGGTGACCAAATCTGAGCACAATAGTCCATGTGTGGCCTAATCAAAGCCTTATACAATGGAACAAGAATCTCCCTACTTCTACACGTCAGTGTCCTTCACATCATTCCCAGAAGTCTTTGTGTTGTCTTCACAATTTTGGCGATGTGTCCCCTAAATTTTAGATCCTTATCCACTATCACCCCCAGATCACTTATTTCCTCTACTTCCAACAATATATTCTCACCTAGCATAAATTCTGCATCCCATATTTTGTGAAGGGTAGATCATGCCTCAGTAACTTGCTCAAGTTTTATAACAAGGTGACAGCAGAACTGGATAAGGGAAATGGGTTTACGGTGATACTGCTGGATCTGGCAAAAGCTTTTGACAGGATACCACATGGAAATTCTAATCCGTAAGCTACAACATATGGGAATGGATATAGGGTTGGTGAGATGGATAGGTGAGTGGTTGATGGAGAGATATCAAAGAGTAGTTTATTCAGGAGTGGAGTCCAAAAGACGGCCTGTGACCAGTGGTGTGCCGCAGGGTTCTGTTCTTGGACCACTGCTGTTTAATCTGTTCATTAACGATATAGGGAAGGATCTTAGTGGAACAGTTCATTTGTTCGCTGATGATGCAAATTTGGGAAGGGGATAGTGAATGCAGAAGATGTCAAAGTCTTGCAGGATGACTTAGATAGATTGGAGTTCTGGGCTAAGGAGAATGGATGTCAATTTAATGTGACAAAATGTAAGGTTATGCATTTTGGGGTGAAAAGATTAGCAGCAGTATACCACATTGGGGGAACTGTACTCCAAGAGATTGAGGCCAGGGACTTGGGAGTGTTGGTGGATAAGGATATGAAGTTTAGGGGGCACATTGCAAAAGTAGCTAAAACAGCTCATCAACTCACTTAGTTGTTGAAAAATACCTTGACGAGCAGAGACAAGCAAGTTATTGTACCACTGTACCGAGCCCTGATAAGACCTCATCTCGACTACTGTGCCCAGATTTGGTCACCTCTGTTCCTTCTTGATGGGGAGGAGGTGGAAAGAATCCAGAAGCGAGTGACTAAGATGATAGCAGGTCTATGGAATGAACCATATGAGAACAGGTTTAAGATTTGTGGGTTGCAGAAACTAGTTGATAGGCAGAAAAGGGGAGATATGATTGAGACATTCAAATTGCTAAAAGGATTCTATAAGATTAATTCAGAGGATATTTTTGAGATCAGGACTGGTGGTGGAAGAACTAGGGGACACCTATGGAAGCTGGACAAGAGTGTGGTTAGCAGGGGTGTTAGAGCTGGGTTCTTTACTATTAGAGTGGTAAATGAGTGGAATAAGCTGCCAGAGTCTGTTGTGGGTGCTATGACAGTGAGTGACTTCAAGGCAAGGTATGATAGATACTGTGAGAATGTCAAATAGTTGTGTGGACATGGAGTTTAGGGCCTCCCTCGATGAGTCTAAGGACTCCCTGGAGTAGCCTGAAATAATAATAATATCTTTGTTTTCCAAATTTTAAAACCTTACATTTTGCAACATTGAACTCGCATCCCCATTTGCTTGCCCAATCCCTCAATTTATTCAAGTCTTCTTGCAAGGCCACAACATCTTCACTACTCTTTATGGTTCGTTCCAACTTTGCATCATCTGCAAACAACTGAATATCTCCACCCAAATCTTCGCCAATATCATTAATATACAAGTTAAATAGTAATGGCTCTAAAACAGACCCCTGAGGCACTCTACTAGTGACTTTCCTTTTCCTGGATATTGCACCCCCATACACAACTTGTTGATACCTATCAGATAGCCAGTCTCCAATCCAGTGCACTAATCTAATATCCAACCCCATCTGCTCTAGTTTGACTGTCAACTTATCATGAGGTACTCTATCAAAAGCTTTTGCGAAATCCAAGTATATTACTGTGTATCCTTCTCCTCTGTTCAAGGAAGTAGTCACTTTATTGTAATAAGTAAGTAGATTACTAAAACACGACCTCCCTTTAGCAAAACCATGCTGTCCATCAAAGATTATACCATTGTTGTCAACCCAACTCTGGATCCTAGTTCTCACAAGCTTCTCCAACAACTTAACCACAACACCTGACACACAGATAGGCCTATAGTTTGATGCTTGAGTTCGATCACCTCCTTTATGAAGTGGCACAATCTTGCCCTCCTTCCACTCTTTAGGAACTTGACCAAGTGCAAGACTCGTATTAAAAAAATATGTCAAGGCAGGTGTCAACTCTGGCACATTCCTTCAGAATATGCAGTGATATATTATCAAGTCCCACAGCCTTATTTACATCTAGTTTACTCAACTTCCCAAACACCTCTTGCTCACTTACAGTCAGTCTCTCCTCCCCATCATCAACTGCTCTTAATCTCTCCATGAAGTCACATTCACAAGATTGAAAGATCTTTATGAACTGCTCATTAAGTATCTCCACCACACATTCTGCAATAGCTGTCTTTGTACCATTTCCTACAATCAATGTCATCCTGCCATAATCATTCTTTCTTTTGCTGGCTACATATCGAAATAACTCCCTAGCATTCTTTTTGGCTTCATTAGCAAACTGCTGTTCATACCTCTCTTTAGCTACTCTCACCAACCAAGTCACCCTCCTTGCCTGGTCTGTGTAGACCTCATGAAATTGGTTACTTCCACTTCTCTTATGCTGTCTCCACAATGCCCTTTTCTCTGTATTGCATGCTTAATCTCTTTATTCATCCATCTCACACCTACCTTATTTAACCTTCTCACCCATGGTATACATTTAGACATTGCATCTGCTAAATAGTTTTTGAAAATCCCCAAGCTGCATTGATCTCTTTTCCAGCTAACTCCTCATTCCATGCTACACCTGCATGCTGTATCCTGAGCTCTTCATAATCACCCCTTGTAGTTCCACATATACCCTTTTTTCACAGGTGTCCTTGCACTGCTGGCAACCACCCAGGTAATCACCTCATGGTCACTTTCACCAATTGGTGGATGATTTGACACCTCATTGATTTGAAAGGGATGAAGTAATCTTGCAGAGGTGCAGAGACAGATAACAAAAATTATATCAGGAATGCATAATGTTGATTATGAGGATAGACTGAGGGCATGCAGACTTCAGTGTTTGATGGATAGAAGACAAGCAGGAAAGGGAGGGGGGGGGCGTGATCCAGGCATTTAAGCTGTTGAAGAGTTATTGTGCTAACACCGAGGATATTTTTCATGTGGTGGAATTGAGAAGAAGCAAGGACAAGGAGCCATTCCTGGAAGTTGCAAAAGGGAGTGGTGAGTAAATGGGAAAGAAGCAAGTTTTTTGCATGGAGAGTGGTAGGAGTATGGAATGTATTGCCTGAGAGTGGTGAACATGCAGACAGTGGGTGAGTTTAAGGAGTGGTATGATACTGTGTTGACCTTCCACTATGAGTCTTTTGACTCCATGGAGGTCAGTAAAATAATGTCTGTTTTTCAGTAAATTACAGCAGTCTTTCTCACTGCTTATTCCTCTTCCCCAGTCCAAACTTTCCTATTGAATTATTTTTTTCCCCCACCTATTTTTGCATTTAAGTTGCCCATTTTATAAAATTCTTTGCTGTAATTTAAAGATTCTTCTAGTTTGCCATAAAATTCTGACTTTATATCTGAGTTGGGACATAAACTTGCACTTTTTGTAATTTGATAACTTTTGTGAGTATTCCCGTTTCTGTTATTCTAGTTGATATTTAAGTGTAGAATTTGTTATCTATTAAAGTATTAGAAAACCTATACAACAATTAGAATTTTGTTATCAGAGTTGGAGTGTTATAATGTCAATTCTGTAGTTTAATAGCTTCTGAGAATTTAATCATATCCTTTTTTCTCAATAGTTCTTTCAAGCAAAGTTTCACTATGAACAGATATATAAATTGTAATTGCCATTTCTATTTCAGTGATGTTTGTTTTTGTCAACTCCATCACATGCTTTAAGATAATTCTCTCATATTCTAGAAATTCACTTTGTTTCCATATACTACTTTCTCTTCTTAATTCATATTTCCATAATCAATCACCCATTAGGATCATCTGCTTTTTTATTTACTTGCTTATTTGTCTAAATAATTCTTTGCCCTCTGCATTCCCAGGTCTATAGCAATATCCTATTATACTATAGTTTGTTTTATTCTCACACCAAACATCCTCAGTTGTAATTGTGTTGTATCCTTAGCACATTAATACTGTTCTCCCTCCAGGAGAGGAAGATTTTCTTCCTGTCTTCCCAAAAGATTCTCTATCCTTCAGTTTCTACTCCTGTCAGCATCTTGAGTTAAGTTTCATGTATATCAGTATTCCTTGGGCTCATAGCTGTGATCAGTGACACAAATTTAGCACATTATCTGACTCTGAATTGGTATATATAAATGTACCACAGTAAAGTTCCATAAAGCATATCAATGTCATTATTCCCTTTCCTTCCCTTCACTACTTTCATGTTTCTCAGTAACCATTCTCTTCTATTTGAGGCAATCCTACATATGTTATCTTATTTCCCTGCCCCTTAATCTCATCTACTTCTTCATTCTCATGCATTCCCTTAACTTTGTATCCATCAAGACATTGTAACTCAATTGGCAGACAGTACTCTTTGGTTGGGAAGACTCGTTTCCTGTCTAGGATGTGGAGAGCTTTTATGTCTCATCACCTGAAGGCAAGGTTGCTGGTCTGATCTAGAGGTGACAGGGTTTTCATTCTGTAAAACAGGTAACCTTAGCTGTGCAGTTGTGCAACAATCCACTGGTCTCATAGTGTTGGTCTTTGGACAGGACTGTGGGGAAAATAAATTGAATTAAAGTTTTGCCATAATTCAACAGTCCAACCCTTGTATCCACCTTCTGTTGGTCTTTGCTCAATCCTTTTCATGCTCATCAGTCTCTGATCCTTATCCATACTCATTTTATCTTGTCTCTATGCATTCTCTTTTTGACCAACAATTGTTCTAAATGTCCAACACCAAACCATTGACATGGATCCCATCTGTTTTAAGCCCACACATCTTTCCTTTTGAATTTGCTCAATACATTTTGAATTTTATACTGTTTTGTCTTGCATGGCTTAGTTATTATACTGGTAATCATGTCCACTTCTCTGCTCTTTCAGTTTACTCTTTTCTTAACTAATTAACCATTTTCTTGGATATGCTATTATAACAATATAACAACTTCATAAAATCTTTCAACATTTTTTTTCACCTTTCAAGTCTTCTGTATCTCATTCCACCACTAGCTTTATAATTTCCACACAAAGCTTATCATATTGTTCTATCCAGCAAACATATTAGTATTTTCTTATCCACCACAACTCTTACCATCAGATCTCCATAATGTACTTGATCATTCTTGTATACCCTCACCTTACTAACTTGATGGAGAAGTGTCATTCATGTTAACTAATTGTTTCTTCAAATATAAACATAATTTGTTGGATCTAATACTTTTCAACTCAGTAAAAAAAAAAAAAAGTAGTTTCAAATAGTATAGCAAAATATGGTAATAAATCATTTTATGGATGAATGAATGACTATCAAATATGACTTCTGCCATTGAGATAGCTCTGAGTATTGCTATTGTTGTAGCTCTCATTTATCTTAAATTGAAACTAGTCTAAGGTAGCAAACTCACTATAATCAGTAACATTACACATGTACAGGGAGTTTGCTATTCATTGTGGGATACACAGAGCAACCTAACATGAATTAAAACTTGAATGTACAATAGTATAGTGAAGGTATTTCATGTGTAAATGTTTGCTTATGTTTTGTATAAAATATGAAAACAAGAATATTATTGTGTCACGCCAAGTCTTTGGAGTGACATAATCATTGAAGGGCATGTAATTTCTTGTCAAGCATAATATGCTATGAGAAATATATTGGAGAAACAAGACTTGCTGAATTTGGTAAAGCAAATAAGGAAAAAAATATATAAACATGAGAATATAATTACAACATGGACTCTTTAATATCCATCAGCAGGAATTAATTTTGTTTTTACTTTACAGAGATTCTTCAAAAACTATGGCCACAAATGAAAGGATTCCTCTGTGAGTACTTTTTCTTCCAAGGATATAAAAATTTAAATAAATGAACGATTCTGTTGATTTGATTGTATTTGAGTAGGATTTGTCTACATAAAATATGAAATATACCAGACATATTGAAATATGAGCAGAGAGGATGATGTTACTGTTAGATACGTGTATATGCATCTAATCAGGCCTCTATGGAGTCACTCATCAGAGTGACTCCATAGAGGCCTGATCCCTGTCACCCCCCCCTCCCTCCTCATCACACCTTGCCTTAAATGCACTTGTATTCTTTGCGATTGCCACACTTTCAGGTAATGCATTCGTCATTCACCACTGTCCACACACACAAAAAAAAACTACTTTTCATTTCCTTGCTCAGGGGATATAGCTTACAAGGATGTTCTTTTGTTCTTCCCCAATCCTCTATCATTCCATGAAAAACTTTCCACATTAATCTAATAAATTCCTTACCAACTGTGTCCATAATATCAATCCCTCATATCCACTAGGTTCTGCAAATTTCATTTTCTCAACCATTTTTCATATTCTATGTTTCAGAGACCAGAAACCACCTCAGTCAGTTGCCTCTGGACCTTTTCTTATATATCTCTTTATTCTTTTGAAAACCAGGTGACAAAGCTGTCTATATGTAGCCTAATTAAGATCTTATATAGTGGAACCATAATCTCCACTAGGTGATCAGTGCCTTCTATATCATTACTAGAATCCATTGTACATCCTGTAAATTTTAGGTCCTTATCCACAGTTACCCCTAAATTTCTATTTTCTCTGCCTTATTCAGTTTATCTTCACTAATTGTGTATTCTGCTTCTTATCTTTGTTTCCCAAATTTTAAAATTTTTCACTTTGCAGCATTTGAACTGCAAACCTCACTCTCATGTCCATTTACTCAGTCTCTTCAAGTCCTCTTGTAAAGCCACATCTACTCTGCTCTACTCATAGTTCTGTCTAGCTTTGCATCATCTGCAAACAGCTGAATTTTTCCAATTTATCTCCTTTCCATCTAATTCCTCATTCCATGACATAGCTGCAAGCCATCTCCTGAGCCTGTCATAGTCACCAGCCTTATAGGTAGTGGCTAGCCACAGAAGTCCTCATGGCTGGCCATTACCCAAGGAATCATTTTGTGGTTACTTTCACCAAAGATTTGACACCTCAGTTTTTCTATGACTTTAAAACCAAAACTTTTAGTTTGTTGCGCACGTACTACATTCTCAGTACTGCAGAAGGTTACACGACAGTAGAATTAATAAGTTACAACAATTTGCAATGTTTTTATGGAGGAATGCTTATTCAGAATTCAGTTTAAAACTTAACAGAAATTCTTCCTTTAAAAGGTTCACATAGTACACTATAGAATTTAATTTCTACTGAAGGTAGAAACACTTGCCTTCTCCTTTTAGATCTGTTAATTCAAAGATAACTTGACCGATAACTGGTAGACTACAGATTTCAGTACACAGAAAGAAAAATCAACTTGAGTTACATTGCCACATCCTCATGTATTTTGAAAATGATTATCAGTAGAATTCTAGTCCATCAGGCTCACATCTTATGCTCCACAGATGCCTTTTTGAAACAAAAAACTTCATTTTAAATCCACTTTTCTCTTCATTTACAATGTCATCTGTAAACGTCTAAGTCCATTTTGGATTGTGTTGTATTCAAAACTTGCATGAAGCTGCAGTTGAAAGTTAGCTTAGCTCCAGATTGAGTTGACAGATTTTTTATTTCTGAAAAACATTTGCTCAAAAAGGTTTTTTTAATTGTAATAAACAAAAACTAAAGAACTTGGCAAACTGAGTTATTCTTTGGTTTTTCCATTAATTTAATCAGTTACTATGTTTGCCTGACATGCAAAATATAAAGATCACTATACAAGCCAGTGAAACTTTAACAGTATAACTATGGACAGTGGCTTATATCGCAAACCTTATATAATTTTCTGTATTTCCTCAGTTCACATTACAGGTTCTCACTTTACGCAATTAATCGGTTCTATGAAATAATCGCATAACACAAAATCATGTAAAGTGGGTTGATGAGTGAGATAGGGGTTTCATCAGAAGGATAAAAAAAATGAAAACTTTACACCTGTTAGCAAAAGAAATTTTAATGAATGAATTATTTAAACTTATAGCACAAGTTTCATCGAGATTGAACACTTGCTGAGGCAAATAACCATGTTCCTGAATTACTCAGAAATTTTGCTGGTAAGTTCTCAGCAGCAACAACAACATCAGCTTCTGCAGCCTCGCCAGTCAGCTTGGGATTATGGAATCCATGTCGCAAATTGAAATGTTCAAACCACCCATCACTTGCAACAAAAGATTGCACTTTAGGATCAGGATCTATAGCATTCAAATCGTCAAACAAACTTTTCGCTTTAGCCTGGATAATCAAGGTGGATAATGGAACAGCAAGTTGATTTTCATTTTCAATCCATTGGGCCAATATCCTTTCCAATTTCTCCATAATTGGTGTCCTTATCTGTTTTATCTTAGTTGTCGACATTTTCGTCGACAACTTTAATAAATTTAGTTTAATCCTTTATCCAAGTGTAAGCAAACAAAGTTTGTACCTGACAATATCTTCAGGACTGAGGTAAGGTGGTACAACACCAGGCAACTTGGATCAAAGGTGGACCAAGCTCTCATCACTCCTTGTCTCAGTATCTCCCATAATGCAAAGCACATCTCCTTGTAGACATGTATACTGCTATGCAATAAGGGAAGGGCCACTACCCAGACCAGTTTCAACCTTTATTGAGGTCTCGTCAGTGTGAGGGCAGACCCAAACGTGGAGATACTAAGGCAGAAGCAATAGGAGAGGTCATATTTACCTATATGAGTTGCCAACAGGTGTACCACCTTATTATTGAATTACTCTGGATTTAAAGAAAGATGTTGGAAGTTTATTTTGAACTTGGTTAGACTATAATAAATTTAGTTTAATCTTTTATCCAAGTGTAAGCGAACAAAGTTTGCACCTGACAATATCTTCAGGACTGAGGTAGGGTGGTACAACACCAGGCAACTCGGATCAGAGGTGGACCAAGCTCTCATCAATCCTTGTCTCAGTATCTCCGGTCTGGGTAGTGGCCCTTCCCTTAATGCATAGCGGTATACATGTCTGCAAGGAGATGTGCTTTGCATTATGGGAGATACTGAGACAAGGAGTGATGAGAGCTTGGTCTACCTTTGATCCGAGTTTCCTAGTCTTGTACCACCTTACCTCAGTCCTGAAGATATTCTCAAGTGCAAACTCTGTTTGCTTACACTTGGATAAAGGATTAAACTAAATTTAATATAGTCTAACCAAGTACAAAATAAACTTCCATCTTTACAACTTTCTTTTATTTTCTCTGCTTCATTTCTTATTGTTCTTAAAGTTGATTCTGAAATTCCTCTAGCTCTATGTCGACTGTGCGCTCATTATGTTCATACCTCTTTATAACTTCTAATTTTTTCCTCTGTTTTTTAAGGAGACTCCTCCAACAATGGAACTTACTAGTTCTATACCTTCTGTGAGACTGACATGCAGCACGATGCCGCATTGTCAAAGCGGCGCTTGCACAAAGTCACATGACCATGCACAGGGTGACTGCAAAATTGCTATGGTTGCAATTTTTTAAATTAACTTTTTAAAATCGCGTTATAGAGAAAACACGTAAAGTGAGATCACGTATAACGAGGGATACCTGTATTTAAAAGAGAAAACAACTTTATAATGGAATTTGAAAGAAATAATACATTTTCAGAATTATTTTTAATTTTAAAAGGTATATTTCTAGAATTCTGTAAGCCTAAACCACCTTCTGAATTTTTTTCCTGCTAATCTATACCAACCCACATAATTTAATGTCATTAATATTCTGAAAAATAGAACATTCTACATTTTAAGAGACTACAACAACAAAAAAGCTTAACCATCTTATGTGATAAATTTATCCTTTATAGTTGTCCTATAAAGTTTATGAACTGTTACATACAGGGAAACCACCATGTTCAAATACTTCTATACTTTGGAAGTTATATGTATTGTTGCATTATTTTAAATATTAGGCTTGTTTATAACCTATAGAAACTATGTAGTTTCTTGAGATCTCCAAAAGATGGCATCCCTTACCAGAAATATCACAGTCTGTATAATTTACCATTTATATTAACTTGTCAGGAAAATGTTGTGAGCCATGCGAGGCTCTTATAACCTTTTTAACAAATCTTAATAATCAGCACCCTAGGATCCCATTCACCTTGGAAAAATAGTCTCCCCTTAGATAACTTGATTACATGCCAACTTGATGGATCTTTGGCATTTTCAGTTTACAGATGTGTGTATGCATGCACTCACACAGATCCATTCATAAATCAATTATTATTATTATTATTATTAAACAAGACCTCATGGAGTCAAAGACTCATCTAGGAGGTCCTTTTTATCTCACACACATCTCATCATACTACTGTGTCTTAAACACATTCAAACTCCTTGCAGACACCACACTCTCAGGCAAGGCATCCCAATCAATCGCAATTCTGAATGAAAAAAAACCTGCCTCTCACTCCCCTACTCACACCCTCTTTATACAGTTTCCAGGAATGACCTCTGGTTCTCCCCTGATCTCCCACTATTCTCTGTAGAACTTCTCCACCATTGATCCTATAACAACCCCTTACCAACTTGTAGGTCTCTATCATACCTCCCCTCTTCCTTCTCTCCACTAGACTCTGCAAATTACATCTTTTCAATCTTTCCTCATACTCGACATTCCAGAGGTCAGAAACTACCTTAGTCAGTTACCTTTGGACCCTTTCCAACATCTCTTCATCCTTCTGAAAACCAGGTGACTAAATCTGGGCAAAATAGTCCATGTGTGGCCTAATCAAAGTCTTATACAATGGAACAAGAATCTCCCTACTTCTACACGTCAGTGTCCTCCACATCATTCCCAGAAGTCTTTGTGTTGTCTTCACAGTTTTGGTGATGTGTCCCCTAAATTTTAGATCCTTATCCACTGTCACCCCCAGATCTCTTATTTCCTCTACTTCCAACAATATATTCTCACCTAGCATAAATTCTGCATCCTATCTTTGTTTTCCAAATTTTAAAACCTTACATTTTGCAACATTGAACTCGCATCCCCATTTGCTTACCCAATCACTCAATTTATTCAAGTCTTCTTGCAAGGCCACATCTTCACTACTCTTTATGGTTCGTCCCAACTTTGCATCATCTGCAAACAACTGAATATCTCCATCCAAATCTTTACCAATATCATTAATATACAAGTTAAATAGTAATGGCTCTAAAACAGACCCCTGAGGCACTCTACTAGTGACTTTCCTTTTCCTGGATATTGCACCCCCATACACAACTTGTTGATACCTATCAGATAGCCAGTCTCCAATCCAATGCACTAATCTAATATCCAACCCCATCTGCTCTAGTTTGACTGTCAACTTATCATGAGGTACTCTGTCAAAAGCTTTTGCAAAATCCAAGTATATTACTGTGTATCCTTCTCCTCTGTCCAAGGAAGCAGTCACTTTATTGTAATAAGTAAGTAGATTACTAAAACATGACCTCCCTTTAGCAAATCCATGCTGTCCATCAAAGATTATACCATTGTTGTCAACCCAACTCTGGATCCTAGTTCTCACAAGCTTCTCCAACAACTTAACCACAACACCTGACACACAGATAGGCCTATAGTTTGATGCTTGAGTTCGATCACCTCCTTTATGAAGTGGCACAATCTTGCCCTCCTTCCACTCTTTAGGAACTTGACCAAGTGCAAGACTCGTATTAAAAAAATATGTCAAGTCAGGTGTCAACTCTCTGGCACATTCCTTCAGAATACGCGGTGATATATTATCAAGTCCCATAGCCTTATTCACATCTAGTTTACTCAGCTCCCCAAACACCTTGCCCACTTACAGTCAGTCTCTCCTCCCCATCATCAACTGCTCTTAATCTCTCCATGAAGTCACATTCACAAGATTGAAAGATCTTTATGAACTGCTCATTAAGTATCTCCACCACACATTCTGCAACAGTTGTCTTTATACCATTTCCTCCAATCATTGTCATCCTTTCATAATCATTCTTTCTTTTGCTGGCTACATATCGAAAGAATTCCCTAGGATTCTTTTTGTCTTCATTAGTTAACTGCTGCTCATAGCTCTCTTTAGCTACTCTCGCCAACCAAGTCACCCTCCTTGCCTGGTCTTTGTATACCTCATGAAATTGGTTACTTCCATATGCTGCCTCCACAATGCCCTTTTTCTCTTTATTGCATACTTAATCTCTTTATTCATCCATCTCACATCTACCTTATTTAACCTTCTCACCCATGGTATACATTTGGACATTGCATCTACTAAATAGTTTTTGAAAATCCCCCAAGCTGCATTGATATCTTTCCCAGCTAACTCCTCATTCCATTCTACACCTGCAAGCTGTCTCCTGAGCTCTTCATAATCACCCCCCCCCCCTTGTAGTTCCACATGTACCCTTTTTTCACAGGGGTCCTTGCACTGCTGGCAACCACCCAAGTAATCACCTCATGGTCACTTTCACCAATTGGTGGATGATTTGATACCTCATTGATAATTACATCCTCCGATGAGATGACCAAATCCAAGACCCTTAATCCTCTTGTGCCCTCTGTTACATACTGTCTGAGGTAGTTATCCCTCAAAAACTCAAGAAACTCATTTTCTTTACTTCCAGTTGCTATCTCTTCATTCCAGTCTATATTGCCATAATTAAAATCACCCATAATGATCACCCTTTTCTTATTTGCTTGGCTTATTTGACTATACATTTCACTATCACCACCATCCACATTACCAGGTCTATAACAACATCCCACCAAGTATTTGATTCTATTCACCTCTATCTCACACCATACTGCCTCAAAACCACTGGCCCCATTTCCCTCTTGCATCTCTACCTTGTATGGACATAACTCTTTCTCTATCATCAATAGCACTCCCCCTCCCTTTTTACCCCTTCTATCCTCACGAAACACATCATACCTTTCCATCTCTATTCCTGTCAGGATGTCGTCCTCATCTAACCATGTCTCACTTATTCTGAAAATCTCTGGGTGCACAGATGCAATTAGTGCAATAATTTCATCTGCCTTGTTTCTTATACTTCTAGCATTGGTATACAAACACAACTCATTTCTGGATCTACAGCTAGTTCCACTGATACCACTCACTCGATGTGATCTCTCCATGCTGGACTGGGACCATTTCCCTTTCTGCTTCTTCATTTTAGAACCCTTTGCAATTCCATCTGTTTCCTCTTGATCCCTGGTCATCCCATTACTTTCCTGCCTACACATGCTCTCACCTCCTCTTGGAGCATCCACCTTTCTCACGCTGTGTATCCCTGTCCACCCTGAGCCTCCCCGTTTCCCTGCTCCTCTTGCACTCCCATTCTCTCATTTTCTATACTCATACCACTCACTTTCCCCATTCATTTCCACTTCTTCAATCTCTCCTGCTTTACTCTCCTGCTCTTCCACATCACTCCCCCTCTCGATCTGATTCATTCTCTCTATTCACTTCTCTACTTTCCAGCAGCAGTCTCTCCAAGCGACTTGCACCATAACCACTCAAATGCAGTCCATCGCTCCCATACAGCTCACTTCGTCAAACTCATTCCACATATTAACAAACTGTACTCCCATCTCCTCACACATTTCAGCCAGAATATCATTCATAATCCTTGCTCTCCGTCTCATGTCACCACAATCATACCTAGGCAACACACTGACTGCTCTTCCTGTCACACTATTCTCTTTTATCTTTCCAAGCAGTCTCCTGACATTTATTTTGAATTGCTCTTTGTTCTCTCTCAAATCGTTTGTACCAATTAATACAATTAACTCTTTTGCTCTCTCTCCTGCCTCATATTCAATGCCTCAATCATTCTACTCATTTTACTGCCTGGAATACATACTTTGTGCATTTTATCCTCTAGCACACCTTTAATAATGGAGTTGCCATACAATTTTGCCCTGTTGTACAAGGCAAAATTGATTTATCCTTGATAATGCCCTAACCACTGAACTTGAATACATAGCTATAGTGCTTGCCAAATCCAAAAAAAAAAAAAAATAAAATAAAATAAATAAATAAAAACAAACCTTCTCACCCCCCCCCCTTTTAAAGCAGTGGTAACATCTACACCAAATCTGGTAACATCTCATCCAAGGCACAGCTGAAAAGCTAGCAAAAATCCTAATAAGATAAACCTTGTAACCACTTACAGACAATATTGAAAAATGGCATCACTTATCTGCTCCCCCAAAAGACCAGCCACCACAGTCTCTAAACAACCCACTATATATCAGCCAGGTACTATGTAGTTTGACCATGTTGTAAGGTCAAACAAGCAGGACAGCCAATGTCTGAATCACCAAACTTGAATCACTCTACCCATTTTCACCACTACAGCCACTTAGGGCTTGCAAATTATGCTTTATCATCCACCACAAGATATGATGGAAAAAGGAGAAAATTTAAATACAAGATTTCTCCTAGAATCATAGTCTTAAAGAAATTACCCAAACCTCAAATTTTTTGTTATGAAACTGCCTCACATCTGGGAAGCCATTGTCCTTAGAACTTCTGCCCAGCCTGAAACACCCATTCTTAAAGAACACTATTTAGACATGACTTTTTTATGCTTCATTCACACTTGTCTTATGTGGTGCCTGCTTGCACTTATTAATTCGTTTATTGTTCCCTGAATATCTCAATTCGACATTGCTGAAAAATTGGAAATATTACATCAATTAACATAGTTTCCTGAAGTAATATGAATAACATATGTCTTATTACTAGAAGGATAAATATACAAGGGGCTACCCAAAAATAACTGGTATCTGAACTTGGTGCATGCCCATTTTTTAGTTACGGATGATGCTATTAGTCATCGTGCAGTTTTCCATGCCTGTCGGGAAAGTGGTGTCATCCTGTGTGAACTGGTTCATTGTTCTGGCTGATTTTTTGTTAGTGCTTACAAGCAAGTTTGGCGATTTTGTGATGACTGACCACAAGGAACAGTGTGAGCATGAAATTTTGTTTTCTTTTGGGTAAAACTGCAGCTGAAACTATTGTTATACTTTAAGTCTTTAAGGCTGCTTTAGGTAAAATGCAGGTCTATGAATGGTTTCCCATTTCAAAAATAAGGACATGTCAGTTGAATTCAAAGATGATCTGGCTGACCTTCGACAAGCAGAAATGAAAACTTCAAAGGTTTTCCAGGCAATCAATGAAGGCTATCAAAAGACCATTGAGCAAGTTTCTGAAAAGGCAAATTTGTTATGGAGTTCATGCCAGCAAATTTTAACAGAAGATTTACAAATGAAATGCATCTGCTACATTTGTGTCTCGTTTGCTCACATAGGATAAAAAAAAAAAAAAAGAAATAATGTGAATGTTTACCGCAATTTGAGGGAGCAAGTTTTTAATGACCAGAATTTTCTTTCAAAAGTTGACCAGGGATGAGTCTTGGTGCTACGGTTATGATCCAGAAACAAAACAAGCATTAAGCCAATGGAAATGTTGGAAATTCACCGAGACCCAAGAAGACACATAAAGTCCGATCAACTATAAAGACGATGTCAATTTTTTTTTTTTTTTGATGTGAATGGAATTGTATACACAAAGAATTTTATTCCTCCTGGACAGACAGTAAACCATCATTTTTATCCCAACATTTTGAGAAGACTATGTGAGAGTGTGCGACGAAAATGGCTAGAAATGCGGAGTAGCAGAGATTGGTTGCAGCACCACGACAATACCCCTCCCCCCCGCATGGCCTTGTCTGTCCAACAGTTCTTGGTGAAAAACATGGTGGTTGTTCCCCTCCCTCCCTACTCGCCCGATCTCTCTCCATGTGACTTTTTTTTTATTCCCACGGATAAAGAAAACCATGGAAGGTCAGCGATTTGTTGATGTGGATGAAGTGAAAGAAAAGTCACTGGAGGCCATACAGTATTCCAGTTGAACAGTTCCAGAAACTGTTTCCAGCAGTGGCAAAAACGTTGGGACAAGTGCATCGACTCTCATGGAGAGTACCATTCCGAAGGAGACTAGAACATGGTATTATAAACTTTAATAAAATTTAAAAAAATTCTGGTTATTTTTGGATCTCCTCTGTTATTCTATGAAAACTTCCATGTTAATCTGGTAACAATCCCTGACCAACTTATGTCTCATTCATATCTCCCTCTCCTCCTATTCACAAAGGTTTGCAAATCATTTTCTTTCAATTTGTCTTCATACTTCATTACAAAGACCGCTTATCACCTTTGTGAATATTTCTGGACCATTTCTAACCTGTCCACCATGAAAACTAGCTGACCAAATATGCACAGTAATCCATGAGGGACCTGATCAAAGCCTTATACAATGAAATCATAATCTCTTCATTTTTGCACATCAAGGTCCTCTGCATCATTGTCATTATCCTATGTGGCAACTTCATAACTTGTGCAATGTGGCCCCTGAATTTCAGGTCCTTGTCCATCCACCACCACTATTCCCAGATCTCTCATCTCCTCTAATCTCCTTCAAAGTTTTCCCACCAAGTATATTTACATCCTCAACATTGCTTACTAAATTTTAAAACATTATGCTTTGCAACATTGGACTGATAGTTCCACTTACCTGCCCATTCATATAATCTATTCAGTCTATCATTTTATGCAAATATCAATCTATTCAAAGCTCTCTGCTAACAAATTCTGCACTCTGCATTGTCCTCTGCAATTTTACATCATCTGTGAACATACATATCACCAGTTAAACCTATCCCTTAATATACAAATTGAACAACAATGGTCCCAATACAGACCTCCTGCAGCATACCATTTGTGACTATTTTGTGATACTGTACTTCCATATACAACTTTGATATCTATCTGATGGTCATTCACTGATCCAACTCACTAGTAACGTTTTGTCATGTGGCAGTCTGTCAAGCTTCTGTAAAATAGGTATACCACTGCATATGCATCTCCCTTGGCCAATACATTTATTATAGAGAATATTATTATCTACTCATTTCTGTATCCTAGTTCTCATTGATATCTCCAGTATACCTTAACCACAACTCCAGATATACAGATCAACCTGTAATTTGTAGCCATAGCCTCATCACTACCTTCATGCTGTGGAACAATTTTACTTTCCTTCCACTCTCCTAGGACCTATGCTGTTTTAATACGCTTATTAAACAGGTCTGCCAGTGCTGCTATCAACTCCCTGGAACATTCTCTTAAGACACGTGGGATATGTCATCAAATCCTATTGCCTTTTTGATGTCAGGCTTATTTCTCGCAATTAAGCCATATTCTCTTATGTGGTAATGTGGATGGTAGTGACAATGAAATGTATAATCAAATTAGCTGAGCAAATTAGAAAAGGGTGATCATTATGGGCAATTTTGATTATGGAAATATAGACTGAGATAGCAACTGGAAGTAAAGAAAATTTAGTTTCTAGAATTTGAGGGACAACTACCTCAAGCAGTATGTAATAGAGGGTACACGAGGATTGAGGGACTTGGATTTGATCACTTCATTAGAGGATGTTATTAAAAATGAAGTGTCAAATCATCCTTTCCTCCAATCCATTGATTGAAGAAAATGGTATAAGAACAACTGCTGCAGAAATATAGTTGAGATATTTAATGAGCAGTTCATAAAGGTCTTTCATTCTTGTGAATGTGACATGGAGATTTTGAGATCAGATGATGAGAGGCTGACTGTAAGTGAGCAAGAGGTATATGGGGAATTGAGAAAACTTGATGTTAATAAGGTTTTGGGTTAATAATATTATTATTATTATTATTATTATTCAGGCCTCCAAGGAGTCAAAAGACTCATCGAGGGAGGTCCTTTCTAAGACATAAAGTCTGTCAAGACTCATCGAGGGGAAGTCCCCCCCTGAGAAACACAAAGTTTATCATACCACTCCTTAAACCCACTGACCGTTCTCGCTCCCACCACTCCAGATCACTTTGTGTTTCTCAGGGGGAAGTCCCCCCCTGAGAAACACAAAGTTTATCATACCACTCCTTAAACCCACTGACCGTTCTCGCTCCCACCACTCCATCAGGCAATGCATTCCACGGCTCAACCACCCTCCACACAAAGAAACCACTCCTTACCCTCTTGCTCACAGTTTCCTTTCGTAACTTCCAGGGATGGCCTCTTGTCATCACTCCTTCCCGCTGATCAACCAAGCGAAAGAACTCCCCAGTGTCAACCCTGTAACCACCTCTCAACAGTTTAAAAGTCTCAATCATATCACCTCTCCTTCTTCTATCCACCAAACTCTGCAGTCCACATTCTCTCAGCCGATCCTCATAACTATCCTTGTACAGTCCTGAAACCATCTTTGTCATCCGTCTTTGTATCCTTTCCACGGTTAATTTATCCCCTTCAAATCCTGGGGACCAAATCTGAGAACAATAGTCCAAGTGTGGTCTGATCAGAGACTTATACAACGGAATGATAACCCTCTTATCTCTGCAGGTCAGTGTCCTTCTCATAATAGCAGCAATCCTCTGTGTTACCTTCACCACCTTTGCAATATGTCCCCTAAACTTCAGGTTTCTATCAATCACCAACCCCAGATCTCTTGTCTCCCCTACTTCCTCCAGTATAATTCCTCCCATAGAGTATGCAGCATCCCATCGATGTTTCCCAAACCTCAAGACCTTACATTTTGCTGCATTAAACTGACACCCCCATTCATTTGCCCATCTATCTAGCTTATTTAAATCCTCTTGCAGGGCTACCACATCTGCACTATTACTAATAATCCTTCCAAGCTTCGCATCATCCGCAAACAACTGAATATCCCCCTGCAATCCACTGGCTATGTCATTGATATAAAGGTTAAACAATATAGGTCCTAGTACTGAGCCCTGTGGGACCCCACTTGTAACCCTCTGCCTCCTGGAAACTGCTCCACCATACACAACTCTCTGATACCTATCAGACAGCCAATCCTGAATCCACTTGACCAATCTGACATCCAGACCCATGTGCTGCAACTTAAATATCAGCTTATCATGTGGCACCCTGTCAAATGCCTTCGCCAAGTCTAAGAAAATTGCAGTATATGCCTTTCCCTCATCTAATGCTCTTGTAACTTTATTATAAAAGGCTAGCATATTGCTAAAACAAGAGCGTCCTTTCACAAATCCATGTTGATTCTCACAGATAACATTACCCTCATCTGCCCAATGCTGTACACGGTCCCTCACTACTTTCTCCAAGATCTTAACAACTACTGATGACACACAGACTGGCCTATAATTAGACACTTCCAGTCTGTTACCACCCTTATGCAATGGCACTATCTTACCTTCCTTCCATTACCTGGGCACCTTTGCCAAAGCCAGACTTTCATTGAAAAGCCACGTTAAAGGTATTGTCAATTCCCTAGAACATTCTCTCAAAACTCGTGGCGAAATACCATCCAGTCCCACAGCTTTACTGACATCCAGAGTACTCAGTATCTGAAACACACTCTCCTCCTGTACCTCCAGACCTCGTACCAGTCCTATCCCTCTAGCATTAAAACTGACTCTTCTAGGATGAAATACTCCAATAAAGTGTTCATTGAACAATTCCACTATGTCCTCTGCATCAGTCACTCTATTCCCATTTTTATCCCACAATATCATTCTTCCACAGTCATTTCTCCTCCTACTGGCCACATAGCTAAAAAATTCCCTAGGATTTTCTTTGGATCTTAGGGCCAATCTCCTCTCATATTCCAGTTTCGCTTTCCTTACCACACGAGTCACTCTTCTGGCCTGTGTCTTATATTCCTCATGCATCTCTTCACCTATCTCCTTATATCTCTTCCATAGCCTCTTTTTCGCATGCAATTCCTGTTTAATATTGTTTGTCATCCACTTTACTCCAAATTGCGCCCTCTTCTTCACTCGTGGTATACAACTTACCATTGCTGATAACAAATATTCTTTCACAATTTCCCACGCACTGGTGATATCCCGGCCTTCCAATTCCTCCCTCCATGAAACTTCCCGAAGTTGACGTCTAAGACTATTATAATCACCTGCCTTATAATTCCACATAAGTTCCCGTCTCTTTGATACTCCTGCATGTCTATTCATTTTCCAAGTCAAAACCATATGGTCACTCTCTCCAACTGGTGGGAGAGACGTCAACTCAGTTATTATCAACTCTTCTGATGCTATAACCAAATCCAAAATTTTTGAACCTCTTGTTCCCTCTGTTACATGTTGCCTAAGACATTTGTCCCTCAAGAATTCTAGAAATTCCATTCCCCTATTGTTACATGCATCTTCCTCTCTCCAATTTATACTACTGACACACATGTTGAAGAAATGTGCAAGGGAGTTGACATTTGCTTTGATGTATTTTTTTTAAATATGAGTCTTGAACTGTGTCAAGTTCCAAAGGAGTGGAAGGAAGGCAAGCTTCTGCCACTTCATGCAGGATGGGACAGAACTTGAGCATCAGATTATAGGCCTATCTATATGTCATTTGTTGTGGTTAAAGTTTTGGAGAGGCTGGTGAGAACCAGGATCCAGAATTGGGGTGACAACAATGGTATCTTTGATGGACAGCATGGATTTGCTAAAGGGAGGTCATGTTTTAGTAATCTACTTACTTATTACAATAAGGTGACAGCTTCATTGAACAAAGCAGATGGATACTTAGATTTTGCAAAGGCTTTTGATAGATTACCGCATGATAAATTGATAGTCAGACTAGAGTGGATGCAGTTGGATGTTAGACTAGTTGCATTGGATCAGTGGCTAGCTGATAGATTGGGGCACAATATCCTGGAAGAGGAAAGCCTTCTAGATGGTGTTCCTCAGGGGTCTGTTTTAGGGCCACTGTATATGCCTTTTTACTATTTTTTTATTGTTTATTTTTTATTTTTTTTTTATTAGAGCTATCAGCTAAGGCCTTTTATTTCCTTAAAGAGAATAGGTGAGGCCTTTTAACCTTATTTTTAGCTTTTGGAGACTGAGTGGGAAGTTTTAATATTCACTTGTAGCCAATCTGAGATAGCTATCCCACTGTTCTTGAGTTTATGGGACAAAAAGTCAGAGTTTCTAGGAGGAAAAAACCCACTTGCTTGTGCCAGAGATCAACTAACTTGAGAGCCAATGTAAGAAAGGCTTAGAAAAAGTTCCTCCAGTTGGCAAATAGACTCGAACTTAAGGATGCAAATGCCTTCCGCTAAGCTATACAGGCCATTTTTTTTAATTTTAGTTTTATTTTTTGTTTTTGTAGAAGTGCTCTTTGTTAAATTTTCTTCCTGATAATTATTTCTCTTTCATTATAAAAATGCATTTTTGATATTAGGATTATAATTAATCTAGTATTAGGATCAATTCATATTTTTTTGTTGGAATATAGCTTTGCATGTAACTTTTATTTTCAGAACACTCTCAGATAATTTTGATACATATGAATCTATAGTGTCCAAAGAAAATACAATTATTTACTGTTGTCATGGTAAACATCCTGATGATTGCTGTCAGAATGGAATTGTTGGTGATAATGGTAACATTCCTAATGATAGAGAAAGGATACGCAGGCTGGTAAGTTGGTTTACTTGTACAGTAATAAAAAGTAATTTTATCATTCTCATTATTACTTTCTTCTATTAATTTAATTCTATTACTTTAATTTTATTACTTTTATTCCCTCCTCACTTCTTTAAGCAGTATTTGAAGGAACGAGAATGGACTGTCTTGTCCTCTTTCACTCAAGAATCACATTTTAGACTTAAATAACCTAGTCATGTAGACACACTTCTAATTCTTGCATTCTTGTAATGTATATGCAAACGTCCTATTTAATTTAAATGCTGTATTCATGTTGAGATTTAATATCTTGAGCAACTTTGGTTCATCTACCTTTTTTATTCTTGTACATTAACTGTATTATCTCTACCTTTGCAAAATGATCACTTGATAATTCAGCTATTTCTTCTTGTTATTACTTGCCTTCATATTAATTATTTACCATTCCATAATAATTTTGCCTTTTACCTGTCATTTAATTGAACTCTTGAATATTTATGTCTGGCTGATTTTTGATTTTTTTTTATCATACTGGTTACTCTTCTAGCTGCACTTTGTTGCATATGATTATAATTAATCTAGTATTATTAGGATCAATTCATATTTTTTTTGTTGGAATATAGCTTTGAATGACACTTTTTTATTTTCTTCACATTTCTACATATATTCTTTCCACGGCATTTTTTTTTTAATGCATTTCCTTAATGACACTACTTTTTTTGACACCCATCCAGAAAAGGTTATAAACTACACCTATAATCCATTAGCACCATGAATGAGCTAAGGATTTTTTTTCTGTTTTTATTAATTTACTTTTTGTATTTTTAGTTATTTTTTACGTCTTCTATTTAATTTAACTTTCATGTGATTTGTTTTCCCAACTTTTTGAAAAAGTCTGATCTTTCACCTTGTAAAGCAGGCCAACTGGCCAGAACAACACACAACTAACAGACATAAACTCTTTATCTTAGCTGCTTTGGCTGCAAATTCCAAACTGCAGTCATTTTCTAAGTTTGTCATAATTACCTTTTTCTGGTAATTCTATTTATAAATATCGTTATTTATTTATGCATATAAGACTGACTGGTCAAAATGTTTACCCATTTCCCATCACCTAGGAAACTTAGATGTTACTTATGTAATCTTATAATTATTTTATTCATAGATTTTGTTTTTGGATTTATGGCTGAAGCAACTATTGCTATGATGCCAGTATATCATCTATAAATTGCATGTCCTTTGGCTAGTTTGCCTGTCTTACAGGATTTAAAAAAAAAATTAAAAAAAAAAAAAAACAGGGTTTTCCCAAGAGGAGAAATTCTGACACCTCTGTATCAGACTGACTAACTCACTTTGATTCATAGAATTTTTAACCAGTCTGTCATGGTCATGAGCATCTTCATTAAGATTTAAATGACAAGACAATAACAGATCTAATGGATTGTTCTTATCCCCATTATGAGAAATATTACTATCAATGTTAATTCAGTTTTTCATATATATCTTCAATAACCACTTCACTTATAATAACGAGACTGTACCCTTCTGCTGCATCTTGTGATGTATCTGCATCAATTTGCCTGTCATTTACACTCTTATAGAGCAATAAATTAAAATAGTGTATTGTAACTAATAGATTCTTCCCTCAAAGAATTAGATAAAGTTATTGTGAATATCAATTAAATAGCAAGCATGAAACCCAATATGTAGACTTTCTGAATTACAATACAGTTATTTGATATAAATCTTATAACTGAAAAACAAGTAAATTATATTACCAAAACAAATGTTAAAATCAAAGTATCTGTTAATTTCTCCTCCCAAAATTGAAGGTTATGTGCCATTCACTATAATATCGCAATCTTTCAGATTTAATTGTATTATTATTCAGGTATCTCCATAGTCAGAAGACACGTCATGGGAGATCCATTTATTCACACACTAGCCATCATTCCTTAAAGCACTCACAACCACCTCTGGCAACCTAATTCCACCTATTCAACACCCTCTAAGCAAAAAACCTAATCCTTGCATCCTCTCTAACCACACTTTTACACAATGTCCACTTGTGACTTCATGTTATCTCCCTTCTTGCCATATACAGAAAAAAGTCTTCAATGTCAATCCTATAAAACCCTTTCAATAATTTAAATGCTTCTATCATATCTCCTCTTTTTTGCCTACCAGCTAATTTTTGAAGCCTACAAACTGTCTTTTCTCATAGGGAGCATTCCACAGACTTGCCACAATCTTTGTCACTTGTTTCTGGATCCTCTCCACAACTTCATCCCCATGGAATCTGGGGGACCAGATCTGTGTGCAGTAGTCCAGATGTGGCATTATTAAAATCTTATATAAGATAACAATAACTTCTATCCCTGCTTGTTAATGTGTTCTTCAACAACCACATAATATATTTTGGAAAATTATTGAGTCAACTATAGTGTTTGAGTAAAACTTTAGTTTAATATAAACTAAGATCCACTTTTGACGTTTCGACCTTTATATTAAGGTCATTTTCTGGAGCATATGCATAATATACAGAAAACAAGCTACACTACAATCTACATGGTTTGTTAAAGTTACTGACCAACTGTTACAACAATTATTGGCCTGACCTCTGGAGAAAAAATAAAGAAATAAATAAAATAAAAAAATAAAGAAATGAAAAATATACATCAATGCTAGAGTCCCCTATTAGTAATATTATCTACTGTTTGTAAAATTACATTGGGAGCAACAATTCAATATATATATATATATATATATATATATATATACAGGGTGTTCGGGATAAATTTGACATATTTATAATTAATTATATTTTTCCGTAAGTTACATGTATTAACACACACTTCTCTTCATTTAAAAGTTTGGACCCTTCTTCATTCATATACAAGATGTCAGAAAGGATGGATAGCTGGAACCCACCTGAATCATGGAAGAGAATAACTTGTATCATGATGATTCGTGCCCGCCATCAAAATAAGGATATTACGACTGCTGCCCAATGCTCCCTGAATACAGTAAAAACAATCAGGCATGAACTAGAGACTTGCAATGGTGACTACGAGGATGTAGCAAGAAGAAAGATCCCTAGCAGACGATCTGATTGCGTTCGTACAGCAGAATTCCTCGCAAATCTGCAGGAACAGGTGTTGAAGAACCCTGGCATTGGAATTCGGGCTTTGTTCGTGGAGTTGCTAACTGTAGTCAAGCCCTGGATAACAAGGGTAGCCAATGGTAGGCCGTATGTATGGCAGCAGGATTCGGCCCCTTGCCACACCTCTGGGAAAAGTCAAAAATGGTTGTCTGAAAATTTCTACGACTTCACCAGTCCAAATGTTTGGCCTCCAAACTCCCCAGACCTTAACCCCATGGATTATTTTGTATGCGGCGCAGTTGAAAAAGACACCAATCGCACTTCCAGTAATACAAAAGCCCAGTTAATGGATAAAATTAAAACAGTTTTTGCGGCCCTTCCCAGGGAGACTGTAGCATCAGCTTGTTCGAGGTTCCGAAGCAGAATTGAAGCTGTGATCGATGCTAATGGTGGTTATTTTGAGTAAATCTTGTTGATAGTATTGTAATTAACTCTGCCTGTAATGTTTTTTTGTCAATTCATTAAATTTAATAGATACAAAGAAGATTTTCTTTTTCCTTACGAAACTGTCAAATTTATCCCGAACACCCTGTATATATATATATAACACCATGATCATACATATACATTCCAACCAGTTGGTATGGAATGGTTTCCAGTACTGGCCGAAGGTTGCCTAGAGTCCTGACATGTGCTGATTACTACATGTTAGGTGGGCTGAATGTGTACCATCCAGATTCTTGGAATTTTCATGCCACCATTATTGTTGATATTTGGGTGGTTTATCAGAATTTCGCAGACTTCCTTAAATTTTCTTTCATACCAGGTTTTAGTATGGTGTAAAGAGCGGGTACTTTTCCAGTCAATTTGGTGTAAGGTTTGAGAGCAAGATCTGAGAGGCCTGCTTCACCAAAATGGTTATATTTAATGTGTCTTATGTGTTATTTCTTACGTATAGAGATTGTACATCCTGTTTCACCAATGTACGGTAAGTTAAGGTGCAGGATGTGCTAATGGAAGGAGAGGATCTTGAATATGTTTTTAAGTTTAGTAGGTGGTTTTAAAGGTGGCATTGAGGTTATAATGGTGTAGGATTCTGTTGATTTTTTCCGATAACCCTTTAATGTATGGAATGGCTATGGTTTTACTGTAGTCTAGATTCCTTTTTGTTGATGTTTTATGAAGTATTTTATTGATAGTATTTTTGTTATAGCCATTATTTATGAATGTGTTGCTGATGATTTTTAGTTCCTGTTTCAGAGCTTGCTGGTTGGAGCAAATTGCTATGGCTGTTTTTAAGGGTGTTAATGACTCCATATTTTTGTGATGGGTGGTGGTATGAATTAGTGTGTATGTATTGGTCAGTGTGTGTCGGTTTGCGGTAGACCGTGAAGGATAGACTGCCTGAAGGAAGACGTGTGACCAGTGTATCTAGGAATGGGAGCAAGTTCTGATTTTCAATTTCAATGGTAAATTGTATGCGTTCATGTTGTTTGTTCAGGTGGCTAAGGAATGTGTTTAGCATTTGTCGCCCATGTGGCCAGATAACGAACACACACTGTCAATGTATCTAAGCCACGCTGTAGGTTTTGGAGTGGCAGAATCAAGAGCACTTCGTTCGAAAGTTTCCACATAGAGGTTAGCAATTGGGGCAGATAGCGGCTAGCCCATAGCTGTACCTTCTTTTTATAGGTAAAATTTATTTTGCCACATGAAGTAAGCGGACTGTAGTACGTGGGCAAAGAGGGCCGTAATGTCCAGCAGAAATTTTGGGACACCATATATTCTGGGAGAGCGAGCGTAGTGGGGTATAAGTTTTTAAACCGCATCTGATGGCCACAAAGTGATGGACTTAAGGTATTTTTTCTGTTTTATTCTTTATCCTTAAGTGACGGACTTAAGTCTGTCACTTCATGGCCATCAGACATGGTTAAAAAAACTTATATCCCGCTCTCCCAGAATACATGATGTCCCGAAAGTACACAAACAAAATGTGCCGCTTCAATCTATTGTAGAAGGAATAGATAGTCCTAATTACCACTTAGCCAAGAAATTAGCATCAACACTCAAGGAGTTGGTAGGTCATTCCCTCTCCTGCATAACGCACAACACTTTATAAACAAAATTAAAAACATAACACTCGACAAAGACGACTTATTAGTCAGTTTCGATGTTTCTGCCCTTTTCATAAATGTACCAATCAATGACACAATCCTTCTACTACGGAACAAATTTCTGCCCGACATTACGGCCTTCTTTGCCCACTTACTATGGTCCAGTTACTTCGTGTGGCAAAATAAATTTCACCTACAAAAAGAAGGTACAGCCATGGGCTCGCCACTATCCTACCCCAATCGCTAACTTCTATATGGAAACTTTTGGACAAAGTGCTCTTGATTTCACCACTCTAAAAACTGTGTGGCTTAGATACGTTGACGATGTGTTCATTATCTGGCTGCATGGGCAACAAATGCTAAACACATTCCTTAGCCACCTGAACAAACAACATGAACGCATACAATTTACCATTGAAATTGAAAATCAGAACTCTCTCCCATTCCTAGATACACTGGTCACACGTCTTCCTTCAGGCAGTCTATCCTTCACGGTCTACCGCAAGCCGACACACACTGGCCAATACATACACGCTAATTCATACCACCACCCATCACAAAAATATGGAGTCATTAACACCCTTAAAAACAGCTATAGCAATTTGCTCCAACCAGCAAGCTCTGAAACAGGAACTAAAAATTATCAGCAACACATTCATAAATAATGGCTATAACAAAAATACTATCAATAAAATACTTCATAAAACATCAACAAAAAGGAATCTAGACTACAGTAAAACCATAGCCATCCCATACATTAAAGGATTATTGGAAAAAATCAACAGAATCCTACACCATTATAACCTCAATGCCACCTTTAATCCACCTACTAAACTTGAAAACATATTCAACTCCTCTAAGGATCCTCTGCTTCCATTAGCACATCCTGGAGTTTATTACATTCACTGCACCTGTAACTTATCGTACATTGGTGAAACAGTATGTACAATCTCTATACGTAAGAAATAACACAAGCCACATTAAATATAACCATTTTGGTGAAGCAGGCCTCTCAGATCATGCTCTCAACACCTTGCACCAAATCGACTGGAAAAGTACCCGCTCTTTACACCACACTAAAACCTGGTTGAAAGAGAATTTAAGGAAGCCTGCAAAATTCTGATAAACCACCCAAATATTGACAATAATGGCAGCATGAAAATTCCAAGAATCTGGATGGCACACATTCAGCCCACCTAACACGTAGTATCCAGCATATGTCAGGACTCTAGGCAACCTTCAGCCAGTACTGGAAACCATTCCATACAAACTGGTTGGAATATATATGTATGATCATGGTGTTAATATATATATATAGATATATAGATATAGATGATACACACACACATTGTTGTTGCTCCCAATGTAATTTTACAACCAGTAGATAATATTACTAATAGGACTCTAGCATTGATGTATATTTTTCGTTTCTTATTTATTTTATTTTTATTCATTTATTTTTTTTTTTTCGCCAGAGTTCAGGTCAATAATGGTTATAACAGTTTGTCAGTAACTTTAACGAACCATGTAGATTAGTGTAGCTTGTTTTCTGTATGTAGTGTATATGCTCCAGAAGATAACCTTTTATATAAAGGTCGAACGTCGAAAGTGGATCTTAGTTTATATTAAACTAAAGTTTTACTCAAACATGGTAGTTGTCTCCATAATTTTCCAAAACGTATTTGGATCACCGTTTAAGCCTAAAAGAAAGGAACAACATAATATCTAATGTGCTGGTTTGGTCACCCTTTGCAATATCCCCTCTAAACTTCAATTCCCTGTCCACAATCATACCTAAGTCCCTGGCCTCGGTTTCCTGCAGTTCATTTCCATCAATAATAGAACCCAGCTTCGGATCTCTTCCTAAAGTGCCACTTCACACTTGGCTACACTAAGCTGCCCATACTGCAAGTCTGTTTAAATCTTCTTGCAGGATCGCTGCATCACCTTCATTTATTATTGCTTTTATAAGTTTAGCATTGTCAGCAAACAACTGAATATTTCTTATCAAAGCATTTATTATTATTACGGGTATCTCCATGGAATCGGTAGACTCATCACGAGAGACACAAACTATCAAAACAATATCTATCATATCTCTTCTTGAATTTATTTACAGACGAAGAACTCACAACTGAGTCAGGCAATGCATTCCACTCATTCACCACTCTCCAGGTGAAAAACCTCATTCTCGCGCCTTTGTTAACCACACTTTTCCTTAATTTCCAGGGATGACCTCTTGTTCTTCCATCACTATCACACAGCTGAAACATTTCCCCTGCATCAATCTTATAAAAACCCTTTTAGTAACTTAAATGTTTCTATCGTATCCCTTCTTCTCCACCTATCAACCAACCTCTGCAATCCACAAGCTCTCAATCTACCAATGTAGGGACCATTTTTTTTGCATCACTCTCACCAACTTAGTCACTCTTCTCTGAACCCTCTCCACAGGCTCCTCATCTCCAAGGAATCCTGGTGACCAGACCTGAGCACAGTAATCCAAATGTGGAAGTATCAATACTTTATAAAGGGAAATAATAACCTCTTTATCTCTCGATGTTAGTGTGTTCCTCGATAACCAAGTAATCCTATGTGGAATTTTGGACACCATAGCAATATGTCCCTTGAACTTCATCTCCCTATCTACCAACACCCCTAAGTCCTAGTCTCATCAGTCTCTTGGAGTACTATTCCCTCAATGTAGTATATAGCTGGTAATCTTTTAATCCCAAAATGCACAACTTTACACTTTTCCACATTGAACTGACATCCATTACCTTTTGCTCATTTTGCCAGCTTATTTAAATCATCCTGCAAACTCTCAACATCAGCTTATTTTTTATTATGCTACCCAACTTTGCATCATCAGCAAACAACTATATATCTCCCTTTAAGCCATTTCCTATATCATTTATGTACAAATTAAACAATGGCCCAAACACAGTCTAGGCACATCACTGGTCACCTGCCTCATCCTGGACTCTGCTACTCCATACAGGTATCTCTCCCTGAGCCATTCTCCTATTCATATCACCAGTTTAGTATCCATCCCCATCTGCTCCAATTTGTGCAACAGTATTCCATGGGGTATCCTAAAAAAAGCCTTAGCAAAATCCAGACGTACCACTGTGTAGCCATTTCTTTTGTCCAACTCAGATGTCATTCTATTATAAAAAGGTAATAAATTGCTAACGCAGGATCTACCTTTAACAAAACCATGTTGGCCCCTATTGAGTATCATATCCTGATCCACCTTTCTTGAATTCTGTCTTTAAGCAACTTTTCCAGTACTTTTACTACCACACCCGTGATGGTGATTGGTCTGTAATTAACTCTCCTTTTTAGAGCCACCTTTATGAAAAGGAACTACTTTGCCTTCCTTCCACTCCCTAGAGACCATACCAGAGTTCATACTTAAGTTAAATAACCAAGTAAGAGGTGTTGACAATTCCTTTGCACATTCGTGCAATGCCCAAGATGATATTCCATCTAAACCCACAACAGTGTTTGCTTTTAAATTTTGCAATATACTAAGTACCTTTTGATTTCTTAACTTCAACACATTAGTTATTGCTACAGGTACAGAGATATCCTCACTTGGGTGATAGACTTTTTAAAAGTGATCACTCAGTAACTCTACTATTGCATCCGAATTTGTCACCTCAATACCATCAGCACCGACTAAAGTTATCCTTCCGAAGTCATTCTTCCTTTTACTTTCCACATAGCGGAAGAACTCTTTGGGATTACCCTTGATCTCGTTGGCTAAGGTCTTCTCATAATCTGATTTAGCTTTTCTTACTATGCTGGTAACCTTCCAAGCTTGAGCCTTATACTGCTCATGTGTGTACTGATCACCTTTCTCTTTTAAATTCTCCATAACATTTTCTTTTTTTTCTAATCAAGCTTGACACTACCACTCATCCATCTAATGCCTACCTTGTTTATCTTCCTGACCATGGGAACACAATCTGATATTGCTTTCCTCAGTAACCCTCTGATTTTATCCCATGCACTGCTAACATTTCCCCTGCAATATGTTCTGCCATGGGACTGCTGCAAGCTCATTCTGAAGCTTGTTATAATTCCTTACCTGTAGTTCTGTGTATACCCCTTCTTAAGAGAGAAATCCACAAATTTTGCAACCTCCCAAGTCGATACCACATGATCGCTCTCACCAATTGGAGGTAACAAGGACACCTTATGCATATATCCTCTGAACCAATGACCAAGTCCAATATGTATCCCTTCAGTTATGTGCTGTTTCAAGTAATTATCTCGTAGAAGATGTAAGAATTCTATTTCCTCTTTGCCACATGATATTTCCTCCTTCCAATTGATATCGCCATAATAATCACTAACCCTGCACTCATTGCACTAATTTGCTGATCAAACAACAGAGGACCAAGTACTGAGCCCTGTGGTACACTACTGGCTACTTGCTTTCTCCTGGACTAAACTCTGCATAAAGCACTTTGATATCTGTCCCTCAGCTGTCCTCTAATCCAAATCACCAGATTCATATCCATTCCCATTTACTCTGATATCACTGAGTAGGCATTTCCCTTATCCAACTCCATTGTCACTTGATTATAAAAAGTAAAATTACTAAGGCAAGATCTACCCTTCACAAAACCATGTTGTCCTTTATAGAGTATCATATTCCTATCTACCGAGTTTTGAAATTCTTTTTTCTCCAATAATTTAAGCACCACTCCTGAAATGCTGACTGGCCTGTTATTTGCAATTCTATCTTGAAGCCTCCTTTATGCAGTGGGACTATTTTGCCCTCTCCACTCCATTGGCACCTTCCCACTGCTGAATGCTTGTTTGGGGGGGGGGGAGCTGTAAATTCCCTTGCACATTCTTTTAATACATGGGCTGATATGCCATCTAATCCAATCCCATGGCTGTGTTCATATTGAGGTTCTGCAATATTTTGAACGCCTTTATTTTCCTATTAGTCAATGTCACATCTGGCCCTGCAATGCCACCACCTAGATTGTACACCCCTGCAGAATTCTCACTCAATAATTCAACTATTTGATTCATCATCATCACCTTTTAAAGTCATTCTTCTGTAGTCATTTATCTTTTTACTTGGCACATTTGCAAAAGAAGAACTTGAAGGTTTCTTTTGGCCTTGTTAGCCATCTTTCTCTCATAATTAGCTTTATGTATTCAAAACCAAGTAATTTTATATAAACTTGGTTTTTAATCCTATTTCCCAAGTGAGTAAACAGACAAGTAAGCCAAGTTTGTGCCTGCTTGTAGTGCAAGTCTGAGGCAGCTCATAGTAGCAACTCGTGGTAAAGGTGGATTAAGAACTGATCACTTTCCTTGGTATTTTTCCCTTAATGTAAAGCAAATACCCTTACTGAGATGCATAAAAAAGCAGCTGTATAAATTCCCATTTCCTTCCCTGCCTGTGACCATTCCTCCTTCCAATCTATGTCCCTTTTATTGAAATCTCTCCACCATAATAATTACTTGGCCTGTACTCATTATGCTAATTTGCAAATGCATATCATCTATATTCTTCCATATACCCCCTGGATTATAGCACCAGTTAGTTACATATTTAGTCTTGTTGGCCTCATCATCATTGGCTCGACAGCCCAATGTGGGCCCTGGCCTTCTTCAGAAACTTCTGCCAGCCTTCCTTATTCAATGCCAAACTACTCCAATTTTTGACTCCTAAAACCTTAATATCTTGTATCACTCCATCTAGGTCTTCCAATTTTTCTTTTTCCTTCTGGCTTAGACATTAAACATCTTAACTATTCTATTACTATTCATGTGTATAATGTGTCTTGCCCAGCTTAATCTATTTATTTTTATGTAATAATGTCTGGCTCATTAAATCTGTATAGTTCATGGTTATATCTTTTCCTCTACAAACCATTCTCTTGTATTGCTCCAAAAATATACGTATACCTGAGAACTCTTCTTTCAAATAGACTTGACAATCTTTCATCTGCCATTGATAATACCCAGTTTTCAGAGGCATAGGGTAACACTGGTCCTACAAGTACTTTGTACATCATTATATTTGTTTTTCTTGAGATCAGATGTGACTTTAGGTGGTTTTTAAGTCCACAGAAGCATCTATTTGCAGAAAGAATGTCTGAATCTCAATACTGATATCATTTTTACAATTAACTTCTGATCCCAAGTATATAAAACTATGTACAATTTCAAATTTATAGGAACCAGTTTTGATTTGAGAAGGATTATCGTAAATCTTTCTAGTTACTTTCATATATTTTGTTTTTTCTTGATTAATCTGCAAATTCATCTTCTATGCTGCCTTTTCTAAAGTGATGAGAGTTTCTTTCATTTCTTTTCATATCCTTCCTATAATTCAATATCTTCTGCATATGTCATAATTTGTACAGACTTGTAGAAAATAGTTCCTCTTGTATTAATGCCAGCATCTCTGAAAACCTTTTCAAGTTTTATGTTAAACAGTAGCAAGCTAAGCCATCCCCTTGTTGAACACCATTTTTTTATATATATTGGATCAGAAAACTTTCTGAATTTTGATCTGACAATGAATATTTCTCATTATAGCGTCAACTAAAGCAAATAAGTTTTTGTGGAATCTGTAGTTCCTCCACTGCAATAAATAAGTTAGATCTATCTATGTTATCATATGTGGTTCTAAAATCTATGAAAAGGTGGTGTGTTTCAATTCCAGATTCATTACATTTTTCAAGTAATTGGCGTATATTAAAAATCTGATCATTTGTAGATCTTCCTTGATGGAATTCACACTGATAATCACCAATAACATTCTCTAAATAGGGATAGTCTCTTAAATAGTATTAGAGAAAATTTTATAAGTTGTACATAGTAAATTAATTCCTCTATAGTTAGAACATATCATCACATCACCTTTCTTATGGATGGGGCATATGACGCTCAGATTCCATTCGTCTGGAATTGTTTCATTCATCCAGATTTTTGTTGATAAGTTGACACAGCTGCTTGAGGTATTCTGTACCTGCACTTTTAATTAATTCTGCTTCTATCTTATCCATTCCTGGGGCCTTATTGTTCTTAAGTTTTTTAATAACTGTCTCCACTTCTGCATCTGTTGGTACTGGTTCAACATATTCTAAATCTTGGCTCTCTTCCACATCATCTAATTCAGTGGTTCTTAACCTTTTAGTAGTTGCGGCCCTCCTAGTTTGTAGTAACATAATAATAAAACTTTTTTTTAAATTAGTGGTTTAACTTTCCGATTATAATGACAAAAATAATCAGAAAACAGAAATCAACTTAAATATTACTGTAAAAACTTTATATTTAGGAAATATAAATTGTTTGCTCATTTTATCAAGGGGTAAATTTTAAGAAATAACAAATCAGTATTACAGCACTTTCGAAATGTAATTGCAGTTTCGAAGTTTCAACACTTTCGAAATGTAATTACAGTTTCGACATTCAAGTTTCGAAATGTAATTGCACTCAAGTAGCACTTAATAACGTTTAGTTCTATGCATTTATACTAGTATTATTAAAAACTTCAGAGAATCTCTTCTATCACGTTCACACGTCCAGTAGGCAGATGTCACGACTTGCAGTGTTGCCAGCAGCGAAAAGTTGACTTGTGGTGCCACCACAAAAGAAACTACTGCATTAAACTGCACAATTCAGATTATTAATACAAAATGATACAATTTTGAAACAAAGTAAAATAAGGAGCAACAAATAATTTTTAAGAAATTTCAAAATTTTAAAAACAAGAAACATTCTATAACTTTTCTACGGCCCCCTAGGGGGCTACGACCCACCGGTTAAGAATCACTGATCTAATTGATCAGATATATTTGAATTCAATAGTTCATTGAAATGCTCTGCCCATCTTCCTAGTATTATTTCATTCCTACTCAAAATTATATCCTCCTTATCCCTACATAACATTGTTCTAGGTTGGAATTTTTTACTATTATGTAACTTTTGATAGAAAGATCTGCTTTCATTCATACTTCTGAGATGTTCCAATTCCTTAAGTTCATCCTCATGGCATTTCTTCTTTCTACTCTAATGCACTCTTTTTTCTTCTTTTCTATCCAAACGATATTCCTCCACAGCTTTAAGAGTGTGGTTTCTTTACTGCATTTGTTTATATGCCTCATTTTTTGGTACAGTCACATGTTCACATTCTGCATCAAACCAATGGTTATACTTAACTCTACTGACTTTTCCTAATACTATGTCTGCTGTTGTCACTATGACATCCCTAATTCCTTCAGTCCTTCCTTGTTAAACTTTCTAGTATGGGACCCATATATCTTCCTTGCATTAGAGATTCTGCTTCTAATCTTTGATATAATCAAATAGTGATCAGAATCCATATTTGCTCCTCTGTAGGTTCCATCAAATTGGATAGATGTTTTGCATCTGTTAAAAGATGATCAATTTGGTGCCTCCATCAGGAGACTTCCAGGTCATTTTATGAATATCTTTGATTAAACACTGCATTACCAATAACTATTTCTTGAAGAAGCAAAGTTGATAAATCTAGTCCCATTATCATTAGTGTCATTATGTAAACTATTTCAAAATGGTTGGCCTGTGTGTATCCTCTTTGCCTATCTTAGCATTTAAATCACCTAAAATAATATTTACATCCCTCTTTGGGCATTCCCTATAGATCTTATCTAATTCATAAAACAACTTTTTTTCAGTATCATTCTTTTCTTCAGTTGGAGCATGTACATAATGTAGTTATGTACATGCTATAGTTAAAAAAAAAAAAAAAAAAAAAACTGTCCTTTAATTCGTAACCTACACATTCAAGGTGAATTTGCTTTGAAGTCCATGATAATGTTTTATCCTCTTGTTTACAATGAAACTTGTTTCAAACATGTGATCTTTCTTTTGGCAGCTATAAAACAATATGATTTTTCTTTTCCATTTTCTCCTCTCCTGTCCATCTCATTTCTTGTATAACCGTAACAAGTATCCTGTATTTATCCAGTTGCTCCAGCAGCATTTTAAAGCTCCAGATTGGTAAAGAGAAAGTACATTCTATGATCCAATTTTCAAATCCTTAAGACATTTACCATTTTGTCACCATTTAGTCCATCCAGCAGTTATTTCTTTAGATTTCATAAGTTTTTTATGACCCCCAGAGATGGGGTGACTCAGCTCTGGGTACCCATTTTAGTCGCCTTGTACGACATGCATGGGCTACAGTGGAGCTATTCTTATTTCCCAGCCATTACACAGGGACTTGTTGGCTTCTGTCTCACACCAAATAGTTCAAATGAACTGCCCTTTGAATCCTGATGTACTTCTACTCTTTTCGGATTTAATTCCTCTTCTATCATTAGCACCCCCCCCCCCCATCCTGTTCCTTCTCTCCTCTCTGAAGACACTATATCCCTATGACCATATCATCCTCTGTCAACCATGTCTCATTAATGCCTGTAACTTTTGGCAAAGTTGTGCTAACCAATGCCAAAATCTCCTGAACCTTATTTCAAATACTTCTGGTGAACCTTTCTCAAATGCAGGTAAGAATAATTTTGCACATTAAGTTAAGAGAATGGTGTTAGATGAAATTGGTAGATGATATAGTTGAGGTATTCAATAAGTAATGGATAAGATGGGGCGATGAGACGATGTTATGGACATTTATGGTGGGGAGATGCACAAGACCAGTTAAAATGGACTAACCTCTATGCTTCTTCCAACAATGGACTGAAGAAAGCCCTTGTTGATTATGATGAGTCAATAAACAGTTAATCAAGATATTTCATCTTGATAATTATTACATAATAAGGAGTATTTAAAGGATATGAGAGAAGGATGGATTGGTGGTGAGCAGGAGATAGGAATTAAGTAAAATTTGATGTTAATAAAGATAGCAGGACCAATCACTGCCAATCTTAAGGAAATATTTCAGACAGTTAATAGCAGTCTTGGTATACTTGTTAAACAAGTCTGACAATAGGCGGCAAGAGGGTGAAATGATTCCAAAGAAAGTGGCAGGAGGGTTAAATTCAGTGGTGACCCATACATAAGCACTGTGACACTGCAGCACCCCAAGGAAAAAATGAAAAAATTAAATTTTGTTTGTGTTTATAAATAATAACAATGCTTACAACATTATATAAATACAATACAACATGTTAAAGGTTACAGTTTGTTTAGACATTGATTGAATAGTTAATAATTGGAATTGATTGATTAATGCTTTAGATTAAGAAACAAATGCACTGCGATCTAACTCCGATATTTGTTTGTGCTTGTCATTGTACGTTATGTCATTCCCACACTGCTCAAACGGCAGTGTATCTTTAGTATGCTTATGCACGTTATTTCTGTGAGATATGAAACATTTATTATTGGTGCGTGTGTGTGGTGAACTATTTTTTGTAAATCTTATTTTATTTTGTTAAAATAACATATAATTATTTATTATAGATACAAGGCTGAATTATGACTAGTGTCACTGTTGAAAATATGAAAAGACTTATTTTTTCAATTATCGTTACACGAAACAAATGCACTGCGATCTAACGCCGATATTCATTTGTGCTTGCACGTTACATCATACGATACACTGCTGTTTGGGCAGTGTATCATATGATTCCACACATTATTTCTGTGAGATATGAAACATTTATTATTGGTGCGTGTTCGTGGTGAACTATTTCTTGTAAATTTTATTTTGTTAAATAACATATAATTTATTTATTTATTATAGATACAAGGCTGAATTATAAAGAGTGTCACTGTTGAAAATATGAAAAGAATTATTTTTTCAATTATTGTTACACGAAACAAATGCACTGCGATCTAACGCTGATATTCGTTTGCGCTTGTCATTGCTATTGATACGAAACTTTTATTATTGGTGTTTGTTCGTGGTGAGGATGAAATATTTTTAATAAAGCAATTTTTAATATGTAAATTTATTTATTAATAAATTCGTTACTGATTAGGGGAAAAAAAAGTTTTTTTTTTGTATATGCAGCACCCCCCCCCCCCCCCACTTAAAATTTCATTGGCCACCACTGGTTAAATTGTTCCATTTTACAAAGAGGAGTGAAGGGGGGGAGTGATAAGACAGTCTGTGAGTTATAGATACAACCTATTAAGATCTTGAATAGCTGGTGAGGGCTAGGATCCAAAATTGGGTTGATATAGCAGTATTTTCTAATAGTCAAAGATAGTGTTTTAGCAGTCTTCATATGTACTGCAAGGTGACAAATGCATTATAGAAAGATGCATAGATTTAGATTTTGTAGAGACCTTTGATGGATTGCCACACAAATTGGTAACTAAACTGGGTTAGATGGGAGATAGATAATAGGCAATTGGCTGTCGTATCACAAGTGGTGTGCTATGGGGAACTATTTTGGACCATAATTGTCAAGTTGAATGTCAATGATATTAGGACAGGCTGAACTAGACTTAAAGATAATGCAAAGTTTGGGAGAAGTAGGTGTAGAGTAGACATTATGTATGGCATTACAAGGGGGGGGGGTCTAAGTGGGCAAGTGATTGGTGCATACAATTGTAAAGTTTTGCAATTTTTTGTAGATGAAAAGTGGATGAAGCATATACAGGTAGTGGAGAAATTTTGAAGGAGATAGATTTGAGAGATTTATCTCAAAGTGGATGAAGTTTATTGCACATTTGCTAAAATTCTGAGGACATCAACAGATTATGGCAGTGAGAAGAATCTTGATAAATAGGAGGAAAGTGGTTAATGTTCCATTGTATTAAGGCCTTGATTAGGCCACATTACACAGATCTAATCACCTGGTTTTCAAAGGCAATCAGGACATCTTGTGAGTTTGTCTTGATATCCCACATTTGAGAAGATAGACTTAAGCCTGAAATGTGGGATATTAAGACAGATCGAGGAACTACCATTAATTGGGGGTTATGCCCCCAATGTCTCATGAGAATGGAGGAGGGTGAAACAAAAGGCCATCCCTGGAAGCTGTATAAGGAAGGTATGAGGAAGGTATGAAAAGGATTCTTTTTCGTGACAGGTGGTTGGTGAGTGGAATGTATTGTCTGAGAGAGTGGTAAGTGTAGAAATGTTAAATGAGCTTCAGACATTGTTTAGTCTTGTAGCAGTGGAGGGACTTCTGTAATGAGTTTAGACAATGGAATTCTAATGTTAATAAGATATGCAGGGTCTCCTTATCATCGGGCTAAATGGGCTATAGCCCAGGGGTGCCATTGATCCAAGGGTACTTAAGAACTGAGTAGCTTTTTTTCTGTTGTGTGCATTTTTATAAATACAAATAAACTACCTTTATATTATAAATATTGTCGAATTAAATAAAAATGTGCAATGTCGATATATTTTAAAATAAATTTTTTGCAATGAAAGTTACTTAATTATGTATTATTTAATTATTGCTTGGTCCATTGTGATTAAGGGGCCAAATTTTTTTAGCCCAGGGTGCTCAAACTTGTTAAGAGGGACCTGAAGATATGGTTGTTACTCTTTGAGAAATAATTTTCCCAAATATTGCAAATCTTTCAGAATTTGATATGTGGATGTTTTCTTTTTTATGTATAAATTGTGTGAAACTTGAATGGAGGAGGGGTGGGCATCACTGATGTCAAGAAAGCAAGAGGTATATGAGGAATTAAACTTGAATTAAATTAAACTTGATGCTAATATTGCTGTGTGTTTTGGGAATGTTACAGGGAGTTGATAATGGTTTTCATGTACTTTTTTTGACAAGTCTAAGATTAGGACAACTTCCAAAGGAGTGGAAAGAGGGCAATCTGCCATTTGTCTGGAGTTGTAGTTAGTGAGGTCCAAGATTCAGAATTGAGTCGATAGCAGCAGCATTCTCTTTGGACAGCATGGGTTTGCTGAATGAAGATAATGTTTTAGCAGTATTATAAGAAGGTGACAAATACATTGACCTAGCCACATTGGCATTTTTAGATTTTACAAGGGCCTTAGTTTGTCAAACGACAAACTAATAATGGAATGATGGGATTGGATAGTAGCGTGTTAGATTAAAGGTTGGCTCTCATAGGTATTGCCAAGCTCTCTCTCTCTCTTTGTGTGTGTATGTGTGTACTCTCACAGTGAGTTTTTTGACTCCAAGGTTTGATAATTTATTTTACAATCTTCTTTTTTCAGAGTTCATCTCATTGTCACAGTCAAAGAGAAAACGGGGTTGATAAGCAAGCCCGGCGGAGGCTTATTTTTGCCAGTGTCCTCTGTCTTCTTTTTATGATAGGAGAAGCAGTGGGTAAGTATGAATTTTGACTTTACACTGTGTAAATTTAAACTTTCATACATGGCAGTATGGTTTTTGTTCTTTTTGTATTATTTTTTTTTTATGTGCAATCTGGAAACTTTGCTCCAGAAACCAAATTCAGAACTTTTTATAAGTGACTTGGCATCTAATAAGCAGGGATAGTGGTCTCGCACTGGATTACAAGCTTCACCGTGTACCTTGAGAATACATTCACAAAATGTCTGTGCCCAAGGTCGGGCATGGACAGCCATACCTGTGATCTTTTGGTTGGAGAATGAAGATACTATCCACTCAGCCAACCAGGCTATCATAAATTTATTTATTATGGTAGATTCAACTTAATGCAATGAGATGCAGTTATGTTATTTTACAAGATTTTCTCTTATGTCAGAATTTAGCACTGTTGAGATCATGTATGCACAGAAGACAAGGTGTTTCCTGTGTGAAATTTATTCTTAACTCTTAACTGCATGTCAAAAACTTGCAGAACAGAGCCACCCATGAAAGATATGAACAAAAATAATAGTACCACTGCAGTTCACTAAAACGTTTTCACAAAAAAAATCAAACTGCATCCAAAAAAACTTCAAAGAACAAATCCTATGGGGGTGGGGGGGGCTTCCACTTCCACAAAATTTATGGCCTTACTATAAACATTAATGATATGTATCATGTGCATGCATCAAAACATGAACTGTTTTTAATGGAACCTCAACTGTTGCCTATAGTAACTATTGTCTCCTTCAACTATTCAGACTACATCTGCATGATTCCTTCCATAAACAGTGGCTAATGTGCATTTGTCAAATTTAAATTCCATGCCAGAAATCGCTAAAATTCTTGAATCCCTTTTTATAATTTACTCTGGCTCATAACTCTGGGTGGTTGATGGAGAGATATCAAAGAGTAGTTTATTCAGGAGTAGAGTCCAAAAAACAGCCTGTGACTAGTGGTGTGCCACAGGGTTCTGTTCTTGGACCACTGCTGTTTAATCTGTTCATTAACGATATAGGGAATGGTCTAAGTGGGACAGTTCATTTGTTCGCTGATGATGCAAAGTTGGGTAGGGCGATAGTGAATGCAGAAGATGTCAAAGTCTTGCAAGATGACTTAGATAGATTGGAGTTCTGGACTAAGGAGAATGGATGTCAATTTAATGTGACAAAATGTAAGGTTATGCATTTCGGAGTGGAAAGATTAGCAGCAGTATACCACATTGGCGGAACTGTACTCCAAGAGATTGATGAGGCCAGGGACTTGGGAGTGTTGGTGGATAGGGAGATGAAGTTTAGGGGGCACATTGCGAAAGTAGCTAAATCAGCTCATCAACTCACTTGGTTGATGAAAAATACCTTGACGAGCAGAGAAAAACAAGTTATTGTACCTCTGTACCGAGCCCTGATAAGACCTCATCTCGACTACTGTGCCCAGATTTGGTCACCTCGGTTCCTTCTTGATGGGGAGGAGGTTGAGAGGATCCAGAGGCGAGTGACTAAGATGATAGCAGGTCTATGGAATGCACCATATGAGAACAGGTTGAAGATTTGTGGGTTGCAGAAACTAGTTGATAGGCGAAAAAGGGGAGATATGATTGAGACATTCAAATTGCTAAAAGGATTCTATAGGATTAATTCAGATGATATTTTTGAGATCAGGACTGGTGGTGGGAGAACTAGGGGACACCCATGGAAGCTGGGCAAGAGCGTGGTTAGCAGGGGTGTTAGAGCTGGGTTCTTTACTTTTAGAGTGGTAAATGAGTGGAATAAGCTGCCAGAGTCTGTTGTGGGTGCTATGACAGTGAAGCGAGTTCAAGGCAAGGTATGATAGATACTGTGAGAATGTTGAACAGCTGTGTGAACATGATGTTTAGGGCCTCCCTCGATGAGTCTAAGGACTCCTGGAGTAGCCCGTGGTAATAATAATAATAATAATAACCTCTTTACACAGTTTCACTTCCATTTACTTTAACTTTTCCTAGTTCTCATAAATAATGTGGCAAAAAGATTAAGGCTTCTGACCTAATGATCCTCTCCTTCATATGATGCATCTCCTTCGCGGCTGTCTCCAGATTAGATCGCGCTCTGAGGCAAACAATTAAATATCACCCTTGATGGATTATAAGACAAAAATATAAGAAAATCTCCAATTACTATTTTGTTTTTATTACAAGAGAAACATTAATGCAAAATGATTACATAATAATATTAATGTTTGCTCTACGGGAATATCGCAAAACTGTTTATAAGCTCTTCTAAATTTAAATTATAAGCTATGTCTGCCTCTATCGATATAGTTGCTAGACCAACCAATCTTTCTTGGGTCATTGCTGTTCGCAAATAATTTTTAATCAGTTTAAGCTTGGAAGAACTTCTTTCTGCACTTGCTATGCTAACAGGAATTGTTAGCGTTGCAACAGCGGCTACCACAGTATGGCCGAACGAGCTCCCTTATTAAGCCATGCCGTGAGGCAGGCTGCCTCTATGCTACACCCTGTCGACGGTACCGATCTCCTTAATAGCTGTCTGGTGGATTGACCAAATGAGAATGGATTGACAGTTTGGGACTTAACTGACTAAATTGTTTATTCTAACTTAAATCAGGAACAGACATAATGGACAACATAAACTTTCATTCTAGCTGGGGCTTCAGTCAGTTAAATGAAGCCAAAGCCCTATGATTTTCATCAGGGAAGGGTAAACAGTGAATCTGCTCAAGTAGCTGACTTTTTAGCATCAGCAGAATTGAAGATGGGCACCATCAACATAAAAAACATCAGTGGAATAGGATTCGAACTGGCAGAACTAGAAAAGCACCACATAGATATAATTTATTATTATTGAGATAAAGAATACAACCAGGTGAGATCCTGCTAAATAATATATAGTGTTATATCTGGTTGACATTGATGTAGGGTAAGGAAGAAGTAGCAATAGCATATTCAACACCAAATATGGGATACCTGATTGGCATGTAATTTCAAGTAGTTCAGTGGGCAAATTTCAAAGTGGAGAATTGATACTTATTTGCCTGTAGTCCCACAGAAGGTTCTGCTAAGGAAGAAATGGAGTAAAGGGCAAAGCTATTAATAATAGTAAGTGCCTGTTAGAGTTCTGTTTAGGATGTGGGTTAGTTATCATTAGCATTGTTTCAACATAGATATGCACAAATTCACATGGAAAGAAATTCATGCAAAAGTCACACTGACCATTATTGTTAATAGTAACAACTTTATGCTGGTTCAGGATACAATAATATACAGAGGACTTTAAAACTAAGTGATGCTCACTTCCAATTTCATCAGAATAAAAATAACATTTTGAAGTTAAAAAGATAACTCAAGCATCAACATTAGAACTCGAGCATCAAACTATAGGCCTATCTGTATGTCAGGTATTGTAGTTAAGTTGTTGGAGAAGCTTGTGAGAACTAGAATCCAGAATTGGGTTGACAACAGTGGTATTATCTTTCATGGACAGCATGGATTTACTAAAGGGACGTCAGGTTTTAGTAATCTACTTACTTATTACAATAAGGTGACTGCTTCCATGGACAGAGGAGAAGGATACACAGTAATATACATAGATTTCACAAAGGCTTTTAATAGATTACCGCATGATAAGTTGATAGTCAAACTAGAGTGGATGGGGTTTTTGGAGACTGGCTATCTGATAGATATAAACAAGTTGTGTATGGGGGAGCGATATCCAGGAAAAGAAAAGTTACTAGTGGTGTGTCTCAGGGGTCTGTTTTAGGGCCATTGCTGTTTAACTTGTATATTAATGATATTCATTTGTTTGCAGATGATGCAAAGTTGGGATGAACCATGAAGAGTAGAGAAGATCTTATGGCCTTACAAGAAGAAGACTTGAATAAATTGAATGATTGGGATTGGGGATGAGAGTTCAATGTTGCAAAATGTAAGGTTTTAAAATTTGGAAACAAAAATGGGATGCAGAATTTATGCTTGGTGGGGATATATTGTCGGAGGTGGAGGAAACGAGATCTGGGGGTGATAGTGGATAAGGATCTGAAATTTATGGGACACATAGCCAAAATTGTGAAGACAACACAAAGACTTTTGAAGTTGAAAGTTTATTTTTCACTTGGTTGACTATAATAAATTTAGTTTAATCCTTTATCCAAGTGTGAGCAAACAAAGTTTGTGCCTGAATGTATCTTCAGGATTGGGATAAGGTAGTACAACACCGGGAAACTCGTTGCAAAGGTGGAGCAAGCTAACATCACTCCTATCTCAGTATCTCCCAAAATGCAAAACGCATCTCCTTGCAGATATGTATAATGTTATGCATTAAGGGGAGGGCCACTACCCAGACTAGTTTAGACCTTTATTGAGGTCTCTTGAGTGGGAGCCAGGCAGAAGCATACCTCCTATAGGAGATGAGATGACTTTGCTATTGCTTCTGCCTGGTATCTCCATGTCTGGGCCTGGCCCCCACTGAAGAGACCTCAATAAAGGTCTCTTCAGTGGGTAATGTAGTCTGGGTAATGGCCCTCCCCTTAATGCATAACATTATACATATCTGCAAGGAGATGTGTTTTGCATTTTGGGAGATACTGAGATAGGAGTGATGTTAGCTTGCTCCACTTCTGCAATGAGTTGCCTGGTGTTATACTACCTTATCCCAGTCCTGAAGATACTTTCAGGTGCAAACTTTGTTTGCTCACACTTGGATAAAAGATTAAACTAAATTTATTGTAAACACAAAGGCTTCTGGGAATATTGCAGAAGACACTAACTTGTAGAAGTAGGGAGATTCTTGTTCCATTGTATAAGGCTTTGATTAGGCCACACATGGACTATTGTGCCCAGATTTGGTCACCTGGTTTTCAGAAGGATGAAGAGATGTTGGAAAGGATTCAGAGGCAACTAAGGTAGTTTCTAACCTCTGGAATGTAGAGTATGAGGAAAGATTGAGAAGATGCAACTTGCAGAGTGTTGGACAGTAGGAAGAGGGGAGATATGATAGAGACCTACAAGTTATTAAGGGATTGTTATAGGATCAATGCTGGAGAGGGTCTACAGAAAATAATGGGAGATCAGGAGAACTAGAGATCATCCCTGGAAACTGTATAAAGAGGGTGTGAGTAGGGAAGTGAGAAACGGGTTTTTTTCATGCAGAGTAGTGAATGATTGGAATGCCTTTTCTGAGAGTGTGGTGTCTGCAGAGAATTTGAGTGTGTTTAAAGCATGGTATGATGAGCTCTGTGTATAATAAAAGGACCTCCTAGATGAGTCTTTGACTTCATGGGGTCTTGGGTATTAATAATAATAATGTTTAAAAAGAATTAAAAGTTGAGCAGCTTTTACATGTGAACTGTAGACTGTACTGTTTTATTCAATAAAATAAAGAAAGTTGGAAATCAAGAATTCAATCTGTGGCAAATTCTGAAGAAAACTGATTCTGCTAGGGAGTAATGTGAAGTTTTTTTTGCAAGGATAGAAAAACTGGAATAACATGTTGTATGCAAGAAGTTAGAATTAGTCCAGTAAGTAAAAGAAGAAAGCACATCAAAAGTTTTACCAAGAAAGTCTGCAGGTTCTCTTAGAGTATCTTTCTTGTTTTATGCATATGCTTAGATCCACAATATTCCACACAGGAATTCAAAACTAAATCTAACCAAATAGGGTGGTAAATCCTTATTTCCATAGTGTCCTGTATAGTGCATGTATTCTTCTGGCTGGTTTGAATGTTTTGTAGAATGAAAAACCAATTTCCTAGAGATAAAAACTTTGCCACCTTTGTATGAGACTGGCTAACTCAGATCTTTCTATCCAAAGTGCATCATTGAAACTGACTGAGCTAAGGAGGTTCTTCTTAGAGAAAATATGAAGAAAAATAAGAGTTGTAATGATAAAAATAAGTAAAGAGTCATGAGGAGACATTCTGTAAGAATGTTAAGAGATGATTATTATTATTCGTGACACCTCCAAGGAATCTAAAGACTGATCGCAGGAGGACACCTATTGTACAACTCTCCGTCTCCACCACTAACCAAACCTCTACTACCAATCGTCAACATCAGTGCCATCTACTGACCACTACCACCACCACTACTACCACCACAACAGCTAGTATTTTTTTGTCTGTAAATTGCGTGTGTTCTGAAGGGCCAATTTGAATGTATGCGGGATGAAAAACCTTAGTTTCCAGGAGAAAAAACCCTGCTACCTCTGTATGAGATCGACTAACTCACCTTAGATTGAAAAAGTCTATATAAAGATTCTTCCAGTCATGACTAGAATCGAACTTAGGCCTTTTCTAATCGAAGGGTGCAACATACTGTCGTTCTTCCAATTATGCTACGGAGGCGCTAAATAAACAAATAAATAAACAAACATCAGGAAGGTGTTTATCAGGAAGTTGAGTGAATACTGTGCGACAGTTGTAAAAGTCATGAAGATTATTGCTGCCATATCAAGGATACTGACCACTGGGATAAGAATGTAATTAAATAATGGAATAAGTTGCATGATAATTTTATCATGTAAGTTATTCTGTTTTTAATACTTATCTGGTTTTAATATGTAAAGACCTTAACATATTTTGGAAAATACTATTCTGCTATTTACATGTTCCTCACATTTTCATTTAGGTCTGCCTGTTTAATTTAAAATTCATACTGAAGATGTTTTGATACTAGAGCAAAAATTCTATGATAATTATGGAAGTATTTCATTACAGCCAAGTTGTATATGGGGAAGCAATATCCTGGAAGAAGAAAGTCGCTAGCGGTGTGCCTGCAGGGTCTGTTTTAGGGCCATTGATGTTTAACCCATGTGTTAATGATATTGGCAAAGATTTGGATGGGTATATTCATTTGTTTGAAGATGATGCAAAGCTAGGACAAACTATGAAGAGGAGATAAGATCTTTTGCCCTTACAAGAAGACGTGAATAAATTGGGTGAATGGGAATGGAGATAAGAGTTCAATGTTGAAAGTTTATTTTTCACTTGGTCAGACTATAATAAATTTAGTTTAAATCCTTTATCCAAGTGTGTGCAAACAAAGTTTGTGCCTGAAAGTATCTTCAGGACTGGGGCAAAGTGGTACAACACCGGGCGACTCCTTGCAAAGGTGGAGCAAGCTACCAACACTCCTATCTCAGTATTTCCCACAATGCAAAACACATCTCCTGAAGATACTTTCAGGCGCAAGCTTTGTTTGCACACACTTGGATAAAGGATTTAAACTAAATTTAGTATAGTCTGACCAAGTGAAAAATAAACTTTTGACATCTTTCTCTAAATCCAGAGTAATTTAATAAAAAGGTGGCACACCGTCTGGCAACTCCTATAGGAGGAGATGACCTTGCTAATGCTTCTGCCTTGGTATCTCCACTTGGGCCTGGCTCCCACTGAAGAGACCTCAATAAAGGTCGAAACTAGTCTGGGTAGTGGCCCCTCCCTTAATGCATAACATTATACACAACGCAAGGAGATGTGTTTTGCATTGTGTGAGATACTGAGATAGGAGTGTTGGTAGCGTGCTCCACCTTTGCAAGGAGTTACCTGGTGTTGTACCACTTTGCCCCAGTCCTGAAGATACTTTCAGGCGCAAACGTTGTTTGCACACACTTGGATAAAGGATTTAAACTCAATTTATTATGCGAGTTCAGTGTTGCAAAATGTAATCTTTAAAATTTGAGAATCAAAGATGGGATGTAGAATTTTTTCTTGGTGGGGATATTGTTGGAGGCGGAAGAAATGAGAGATCTTGGGGTGATAGTGAATAAGGATCTGAAATTTAGGGGGCACATTCACAAAATTGTGAGGACAAAACAGTAAATTCTGGGAATGATGCTGAGGACACTGACTTGTAGGAGTAAAGAGATTCTTGTTCCATTGTGTAATGCTTTGATTAGGCTACACATGGACTACTGTGCACAGATTTGCTCACCTGGTTTTCAAAAGGACAAAGAGATGTTGGAAAAGGGTACAGAGGCAACTAACTAAGGTAGTTTCTGATCTCTGGAATATGAGGAAATGTTGAGAAGATGCAATTTACAGAGTCTAGAGGATAGGAGGAAGAGAGGTGATATGATAGACCTACAAGTTAGTAAGGGGGTTGTTATAGGATCAATGTTGGAGAGGTTTTACAGAAAATGGTGGGAGATCAGGGGAGAACCAGAGGTCATCCCTGGAAGGGATGGAGGATGTGAGAAAGTTTTTTGCATGCAGAGGTGTGAATGATTGGAATGTCTTGCCTGAGAGTGGTGTCTGCAGAGAATTTGAGTGTTTAAGTTGTGGTATGATGGGCTGTGTGTATGACAAAAGGACCTTCTTCATGAGTCTTTGACTCCATGGGGGGGTCTTGGGATAATAATAATAATAATTAGTTTAGTTATGCTAGCTTATGCTTCTGTCCATCCTATTAATATTACTGTGCACAGATCTAGCCTCCTTAATATGTACAGAATCAACAAAAACACTACACAAGATTGAGAAATAACTAATCTATTCAGATGAGTGAATATAAGAATAATAGAGTAAATATAGCTTGCAGAGCTTGGCAGATAAAAGAGGAGATATGACCAACTTCAGTTGGTGAGAAGCACTGATCAAATACTGTAGCTGTAAAGAAGCTGTTGCATAGGGCAGTGGGTAACAGAAGAACCAGAAGTCATCGTAAACTTTGCGAGGGGTGGCTTAATAAATGAATGTGATGCAAGTGTTCTTTGCATCATCAGAGAAGGATGATGGGTAAAAACTGACCTTGGCATGGTTGTATAGAGTGAATAGTGTATCTGCTCTGCAACTAACAGGTTGTAAGTTTGAATCCCATCTTAGGTATGGACATTTGTGAATCTCTTTAGTTGGTAGATGAATTTCATTGTCTAGTGTTGAGATGCCAGCCTGTTGGCTGAATGGTTAGCATATCCACTCTTCAGCCAAGAGGCTGAGGGTTCAAATCCCTCCAAGGGCATGGATGTTCGATTGTCCTAACTCTTTGTGGAAAGGCCATCTGCAACCCTACCACTTCTAGCAGAAGGCTTTCACTCCCAAAACCCAATTAGGTATGGGAGTTGATCATATGACATCAAAATGTCACGTGAATAACTAACTAAAGTGTTGATCACCATTATGCTTATCAGAGGACTCAAGTGGCTTGAAAAGTTATGTTTAGTCTTGGGGCAGGGTTTTGGATCATCTAATGCTTTGTCCATTCATGGTGGTATTGATACTAATATATTTATAGCTTTACACTGTCTTCCAAATAAGATTTAAATAAGTAAATAATAAGGAGGTGTGGTAGGCATTGCTGTTTGTAAAATGGAAAGAATTCATGCAGCGAGTAATGCCTTTGGAGGTCTTGAAATAATTTTGCACAGTAAAAATAAAGGGATCAGAGCATGTACATGCACACACAAAAACACCAAACTGCATGTGCAATTCATCAGTTCTGTTTTTGGACTGTATTACTATATATGACTTATTTTTGCCTTATTACCTGAATGAATTCTATATAATATATGCATAGCCTGCTGCATCCTGCTATTGTTTTTTGAATTGTATTTTGTTTTTATCAATTTTTTCTAATTTTTTTTTTTATCTAGGAGGATTGTTAGCTCGGAGTTTAGCTATTGCAACAGATGCTGCACACTTACTTACAGATTTTGCAAGCTTTATGATTAGTTTAATGGCTCTTTATTTAGCTTCAAGGCCTTCAACGAAGAGAATGAGTTTTGGTTGGTACCGAGCAGGTATGTATCTTTGCAATATGTAATGTATCTTAATGGAAAACAACATTGTAATAGGAACTGAATTCTAAGTTTTATAAAACTGATTTATAAGGATTTTTTTTTTCCCAGTATATGAAAGGCTGGGGAGAGAACAAGGTGTCCCCTTCCACTCCCCCCCCCCCTTGGAAGTTGTGTAAGAAAGTGGTTTGGAATGAGACCAGATTTTTTTTTGCTGGGAGAGGTGAATGGATTGCCAAAATCAGTTGAATGAGTCGCTTCAAGGAGAATTGTGAGAGGTATTGTATGAGTTGTAGTTATAGGTCTTCCCCTATGAGTGGAAGTGCCACAGTAAATTTCTGAAAGTGTTCAGGGCCATTTATCTTAGGCAGTATGTGGTGGTGAGAACAACAAGGATCAAGTCTTCTGTATGGTCATAATATTTGATTGTCCCTATGCTGTTATCTTTGATCATTCTCACCAACCAGGACATTGTCTTGACTTGGAAGGTACTGGTCTTGAGGAAAAAGGAATTTACAGAATTAAAAGTCAGCCGGACTTTTTTGAATGGTGTTGGGAATTTCACAACAGTAGTAAATTATATATCTGGATGAATAGGATAGATATTGGATGACTAAGGAAATTGAAAACAGGAATTGTAAGCAGAAAAAAAAATGTTATGGGAAAGATATAGATGAAGTCATTGACCTGGTAAGGACAAGGACCAGTTTAGCTTGTTTTCCCAGATCTTGCAGATTTCAATTTTGTTTAGCTTATAAAATCAAGCAGGTAGTTTAAAATATAGCTTTCCTTTAAAATATCTAATGGAGTTTAGCCCTTTTTTTTATTATTATTATTTCATGACACCTCCAAGGAGCCGAAGACTCCTTGGAGAGGGAAGAGGGAAGACACCTGCTCTACAGCTCTCCCACTCCACCACTACACTGAACCTCTACTACCATCATCTAAATCAATGCCATCTACTGCCCACCACCATCACTAGCATTTTTGTCTGTAAATTGCGTATGTTCTGAAAGTCTGATTTGTTTGCATGCCTACCTCCATATGAAATTTGATAACTCGCTTTCATCTGAAAAAATCCGTATAAAGATTCCTCCTGTCACGATGAGAATCGAACTTCGACTTTTTCCATTCGAAGAGCCTGGTTGGCTGAGTGGTTAGTGTATCTTCTCTCCAGCCAAAAGGCTGTGGAAATGGATGTTTGTGATTGTCTGTGAAAATACTAGTGGTGGTGTTCGATAGATGGTGTTGGTGTAGTTGCGGTTTGTTGTAGTTGAAGTTGGTGAAGACAGAGCTGTAGGTCCCTCCCTCGATAGTCTTTGGACTCCCTGAAGGTGCCACATAATAACAATTTTATTTTGGAAGAATGAATAAATTTCCATAAATTATCAATGAGTAATTTGAAGTATGGTATTTTTTTATATTATATATTTTTAAATTAAAACACAAATTATAATTTTTCATTAAAAAATGTTAATTATGGATGAATGATGTGGTTGACTGATTGGTGCATATGTACACGCTAATCAGTCATCATGCCAGTTCTCTTTATAATTTACATGGCACATCCAGTGTATGCTGTCGCAAATTTAGATTTTCTATACTTCATTGTAATATCAAAAGTTAAAAAAAAAAAAAAGTTTAGAAGAGCATAATTGACAAATCATTCATTTAAAGTTGGTTAAAACAATTATGATTATATTCATAGTAAAGCATATTGCAACATATACAAAATGGATATTAATGCCAAATATAATGATTTAGGGAGTCATATGAAATTCAATGAATGCATTGAGGCCAGTGCTTCTCCTTTAACATGGTTGCCAGCAATGCTATTCATTACAGAATTGCTTTTGGCATGCTAGTTAACTATCATGAATTGTGGTCATTTGGTAGACATGCTTATGAATACAGTTAATGTCAGTAAAATACTTCAAAGCTTAATACACATTGAGCAAAGTGTTCTGAAATAATTAAAAATGTCTCAAGTCCTCATTCTGTAATTTTTTAATTTTTTTATATAATATATATAATAATAATTTTTTTGTAATTTGAATTCTTAATGAAAAGAATGCAAAACTGACTGAAAAGATAGATGGTGTACATAAAAGAAATGGAAATGAAACGAAAGCTAGGGAAACTGAGGGAGTGAAAGAATGCAAGGATGTAGAAGCAACAGTTAATGATAAGGGAGTGAAAGAAAGTACGAACGAGGAAACAGAATTAAGGTGCAGCAGAATGAGAGATAGCGAGATTGCAGGAGTGATAGAATGAAATTGTTGGAATGCAAGATTTTATAAAGGTTATTGAAAATGCAAAATGAAATGCGCAATATGTGGAATGATGTCAGACATCTAGTGGAAACTAATGATAGTGTGCAAAAGAACAGAAAAGGATGTGAGGACGAATATCAGGAGACTACTGAGAAGAATGAAAGATAACAGTGTAGTAGGGAAGGTTGTCAGTGTGTTGCTGCGGTATGATGATGATGAGTTATGATTGAGAGCTAAAATCATGAATGGTATGCTAGCAGAGTTGTGTGAGGAGAAGGGAATGAAGTTTGTGGATGTATGGCATGTGTTTGTGGGAAGAATGAAATTATACAGGCACGATGGGTTGCATTTAAATGGTTTTTGGAGTGAGCAACACTTACTGGAGAAAGTGTTGCTGGATGAAATTACATTATGTGATGAGTGCAAGAGATAAGAAGAAAAAGATGAAGGGAAAAATCAGGAGAGTGGTACTGAAGAGACAAGTGCTTGGCAGTGGAAACAATAGTAGTGAGAGGTGAAGAAAGAATGAGAATGAAAGAGGAACAGGGAAATGGGGGGAGCTCAGGTGGACAGGGAGACATGGCATATGAAGAGTGGATGTTGAAAGTGGCAGTGAATGCTTGTATGAAGATGGAGTATATTGTGATGTGGGTGGGGAAGTTGAGATTGAGCAGATATATGTGGTAATTGGTGATAAAGGTGATTGGGCAGGTGTGGTGGGGAAATCACAACCAATACATGGCTTGGATAGGACTGGCTACAGACCTAAAAATGAACTGTTCTATTTGTTTACAAATGTCAGAAGTATCAGAAATAAGGAGAATGAAATGGTTTCAGCATTACAGTTTATTTGCCCCGAAATCATGGTTGAATGAAGATATTGTAACAGGAATGGAAATGGAAGGATACAGTATTTTTTGCGAGGATAGAAAGGGCAAGAGGGGGTGGGGTGCTGCTGATGATAGCAGGGGAATTAAGTCCACATAAGGTAGACATGAAAGGGGGAAATAGTGGCAATGGTTGAGGCGGTGTGGTGTGTAATGGGGAGATTGAGAGGAAGACATATTTAGTTGGATGTTGTTATAGGTCTGGAAATGTGGAGGGTGGTGATGAAGAAATGTATAAACAATTCGGATTAATGAACAAAGGAAGGGTAATTATTATGGGTGATTTTAATTATGGCAGTATAGATTAGAATGAAGATATAGCATTTGGGAATAAGGAAAATAAATTTCTCGAGTTCTTGAGAGATAACTATCTCGGGCAGCATGTAAAAGAGGGCATGCAAGGATCGAGCGTTCTAGATATGATCATATCATTGTAGGAGGTAACTGTGAGAGGGGGTTTTCACACTTTCCTCCAATTCGTGAAAGTAATCATGAAGTAATCACCTGTGTTATGAGGAAAGGATATATGTGGAATTATAAGGCTGGTGATTATGACAAACTTAGGAGACTGCTTGGAGCTATAACATGGAACAAGAAGTTCAGCAGTAAGGAAATAAATGCTTCATGGGAACTGACAAAGAAATACATAACAGCATCAATGTGTGAATGTATTCCAAAGGCCAAAAGGCTGAAGAATAAGGGAGGTGTAAAATGGATGAATGAGGAGCTTAAGCATGAAATCTGGAAAGAAAGTACTTTGGAGGAAGTACAAAATGAATAATGGTAATAATCAGTCACTTGAAGAGTATAAAGAACAAGACAGGAGAGTGACTCAGTAAGGAAAACAAAAGTAGAGTATGAACAGAATTGGTAAATCGGGCAAAGAAAACTCTAGGGAGTTTTTTTTAGATATGTGGCAAGTATAAGGAAGAATGATCATAATAAATTTAGTTTAATCCTTTATCCGAGTGTAAGCAAACAAAGTTTGCGCCTGAAAATATCTTCAGGACTGAGGTAAGGTGGTACATTCCTTGGCAACTCGTAGCATAGGTGGACCAAGCTCTCATCACTCCTTGTCTCAGTATCTCCCATAATGCAAAGCACATCTCCTTGTGGACATGTATACTGCTATGCATTAAGGGAAGGGCCACTACCCAGCCCATTTTCGACCTTTATTGAGGTCTCGTCAGTGGGAGACGAGATTGCTTAATTGTGAGCGAGCAGGAGGTATTTGAGGAAATAACCTTGATGTCAATAAGGTGATAGGATTTGATGACATATCACCATGCATTTTATGTTCCAGAGAATTGACAGCATTATGGGAAGGGCCACTACCCAGATACTGAGACAAGGAGTAATGAGAGCTTGGTCCACCTTTGCTATGAGTTGCCAAGGGATATACCACCTTACTTCAGTCCTGAAGATATTTTCAGTCACAAACTTTGTTTGCTTACACTTGGATAAAGGATTAAACTAAATTTATTATAGTCTAACCAAGTGCAAAATAAACCTCCAAAGAAGAATGATCATGGTAAGATGAGGTTAATGGATGAAAGTGGTAGAATGGTAACTGCTGCAGAAGGTATTGTTGAGATATTCAGTGATCAATTTATAAGGGTGTTTCATTCTGATTAGGGTGGAATCATGAGGAAATTAAGTGTAGAGGACATAGACGGAGATGGCTTAATTGTGTGAGTGAGCAGGAGGTATTTGAGGAAATAACCTTGCGGCACACCAAGATAATATATCAATAAGGCGATAGGATTTGATGACATATCACCACACATTTTATGTTCCAGAGAATTGGCAGTAGCATTGGTATGCCTGTTTAACAAGTCTTGCAACAGCACAGGTTCCAAGGGAGTGGAAAGAGGGTAAAAATTGTTCTGCTGTATTAAGGTGGTGATAAGACTGTAGCTTAAAATTATAGGCTGGTCTGTATATTGATAGTTGTGGTGAAAGTACTAGAGAGATTGGTGAAAAGTAGGAATACAGAATGGGTTAATAGCAGCAGTATTCTCTGTAGTTATTATTATTACATCACACCTCCAGGAGTCCAAAGACTCATCGAGGGAGGACATCTACTCTAAAACTCTTCATCTCACTACCTCACCAACTTTCATCATCTAACACCAATGCCATCTACTGCTGACTACCACCACTAGTACTTTCACAGACAATTGCAAACATCCATGCCCACGGAAGGATTCGAACCCGCAGCCTTTTGGATGGAGAGCAGATATGCAAACCACTCGACCAACCAGGCCAGCGCATGGGTTTGTTAAGGGAAGATCATGTTTCACTAACTTATGTACTACAATAAGGTGACAAATACCTTCGATAGGGGAGATGCATATACAATGGTGCACTTAGATTTTGTAAAGGCATTTGATAGACTACCACACAACAAGCTCTTCAATAAATTGAAACAAGTGGGATTGGATAAGACTTCTGAGTTGGATCAGTGAAAGTGACTGGCTGATTAGTGAAAGTTGTATATGGAGGGTGCAGTATCCCAATAGAGAAAGGTCACTAATGGTGTGCCGCAAAGGTCAGTTTTGGGGGCCATTGTTGTTTACTTTGTATGTTAATGATGTTGGGATGGGTTTAACTAGTGCAGCTGTTTGCAGATGATGCAAAAACTGGGGAGAGCAATGCACAGTCAAGTGGATGTTATGGCCTTACAAGAGGACTTGAATAAATTGTATGAATGGGCAGGTAAGTGGAACTCTCAGTTCAGTGTTGCTAAGTGTAAGGTTTGAAATTTAGTAAGCAACTATAGGATGCAAAGTATATACTTGGTGAGGAAACTTTAACAGAAGTAGAGATGAGAGATCTAGGAGTGATGGTGGATAAGGACCTGAAATTCAGAGGCCACATTGCACAAGTTATGAAGATGTCACAACTTGAAAATGGGGAACTGGACAATCGGACTTATTTGTGCCTATGGTCCCACAGAATGTTCTACTAAGGTAGAAGTGGAGGAATTTTTTGAGGCTTTAGAGAAAGCAACTGTCGCAATGAAAAAAGAAAAGTTGGTCCTTGTTGGGGATCTAAATAGCAGAGTAGGAAATGATTGTCAGACATACAAAAATATTTTGGGAAAATTTGGAGAAAAGAGCAAAGCTAATAACAATGGCAAATACCTGTTTGGATTTCTGCTCAGGACATGGACTGGTTATTACTAACACCATGTTCCAACATAAAAATGTGCACAAATTCACATGGAGAGAAGAGGCAAGTCTCATTGACTATGTTATTGTTGATAGTGATGTTTTCTCCCTGGTGCAGGACATAACAGTGTACAGAGGATTTGAAATTGGAAGTGATTGCTATTTAGTCTTGAGCAGGATAAAATTGAATTTCATTTTCAAAAGAAAAACATGTAAGAAAGTTTTAAAGCGAATAAAAGTTGAGCATCTCTCAGATGCAAACTGTACACTAAAATACACAAAGGTAGAATGATCTTAAAAAATGCTGAGGGTAGGGAGGTAACCGAATCAGTCGATATTGTGGAATTACTGAGCGAGCACTTTGCAAGAGTATATCATCCAGGTGGTGACTTTGCAGGAATGGAAGAACCAACAGCTTATACTGGAATTGTGATGAATGAAATAGAGGTAACTAGTCTATTACAAAACCTCAATGTCAATACATCTGTGGGATTGGATGGTATACCAGCTCGTGTCATACGTGAAGCGGCCAAAGAATTGTCAGTGCCCTTGACCATTTTGTTTAATTTGAGCCTCAGGACTGGGTCAGTCCCAAGGGGGTGGAAAGAGGGGAAAATAGTTCCACTGCACAAAGGTGGTTCCAAGGCTGCTGTTGAAAATTACCGGCCAATCAGCATAACAGGAATTATTATCAAGGTCTTAGAGAAAATAGTAAAGAGGAAAATACAAGATTGGATAGAAGAAAATGGGATACTGTATCGGGGACAGCATGGTTTTGTGAAGGGTAGGTCATGCCTCAGTAACTTGCTCACGTATTAAACACAGTGACGGTTGAACAGGATAAGGGTAATGGGTTTACAATGATTCTACTGGACCTTGCTAAGGCCTTTGACAGGATACCACATGGAATTCTAATCAGTAAATTGCAGCATATGGGAATGGACATAGGGTTGGTGAGATGGATAGGCGGGTGGTTGACGGAGAGATATCAGAGAGTGGTTTACTCAGGAGTAGAGTCCACAAGACGGCCTGTGACTAGTGGTGTGCCACAAGGATCTGTTCTTGGACCACTGCTGTTTAATTTGTTCATAAATGATATAGGAAAGGATCTGAGAGGAACAGTTCATTTGTTTGCGGATGATGCGAAGTTGGGCAGGGCAATAGTGAATGCAGATGATGTCAAAATTTTGCAGGATGATTTGGCTAGATTGGAGGTCTGGGCTAAGGAGAATGGATGTCAATTTAATGTGGCAAAATGTAAGGTTATGCATTTTGGGGTGAAAAGATTGGCGGCAGTTTACTGCATTGGTGGAACTGTGCTCCAGGAAATTGATGAGGCACGAGATTTAGGAGTGTTGGTGGATAAGGAATTGAAATTTAGGGGACACATTGCAAAAGTGGTTTACAATTGCAGTTCAATTGCAGTAAAATTGCAGCTTCAATCATATCTCTGAAGAATACGTTGACAAGCAGGTTATTGTTCCTCTGTATCGAGCCTTGATAAGACCCCATCTCAACTACTGTGCTCAGATTTGGTCACCTAGGTGTCTTCTTGATGAGGAGGAGGTGGAGAGGATCCAGAGGCGAGTGACCAAGATGATAGCAGGTCTGTGGAATGAACCGTATGAGAACAGGTTGAGGATTTGGGGTTGCAAAAATTGGTTGATAGGCAGAGGAGGGGAGATATGATTGAGACATTCAAATTACTCAAGGGTTTCTATAAAATTAATTCAGAAGATATTTTTGAGAACAGGGCTGGTTGTGGGAGGACTAGGGGACATCCATGGAAACTGGGCAAAAGTGTGGTTAGTAAAGGTGTTAGAGCTGGGTTCTTTACTTTTAGAGTAGTGAATGAGTGGGATGCGCTTCCTGAGTCTGTGGTGGATGCTGTGACAGTGAATGAGTTTAAGGCGAGGTATGATAGATACTGTATGAATGTCGAATAGTTGTGATGAATATGATTTAGGCCCTCCCTCGATGAGTCTAATGACTCCATGGAGTTGCCCGTAATAATAGTAATTATTGAAGAAAAAATGAATGAGTTTGAGAACAGGAATCAAACCTTGGAGATTCAGTAGCAAGCCTTGAAGAAAACCCTGATTGATTCAGCCAGAGAGGCATGTGTTGAGGTTGTCTGCAAGGACAAAAAAAAAATCAGAACTTCATGGTGAACAGAGGAAGTTAAAGAGGGAGTGAAGATAAAGAAGAAAGCATATCAAAAGTTCCTGGCAAATAAGTCAGCTTGTGCTATTAGAGAATATAGAGACAAATGTAAGAAAGCTAAACACTGTGTAAAACTAGCTAAACAAAAGTCATGAGAAGACTTTGATAAGAACATAGAAAATAAATATCAAGAAAGTGGCAAGATATTCTGTTGGTTGTTGAAGCTCAGAAATGGAGGAAAGAGTGTTGCAAAAGGAATTAGAGATGATAAAGGTGACATGAAAATGGGAGAAAAAGATATCCTTGAAGTATGGAGTAATTACTTCGAAAAATTGCTAAATGAAACAAGCAGTGATAACACAGTGGTAAAAAAACATTCAACAGGCATACAGTCAGGAATACATATCCATACTTGAAATAGAAAAAACCATCAAAGGTTTAAATGTGGAAAGGCAGCAGGAATCGATGATATTCAACTAGAAATGCTGAAGTATGGAGGTATAAAAGTCCTACAGTGCCTGCTCTGCATAGTTCAGAAGGCCTGGACAGAGGGACCAATTCCTGATGATTGGAATAGAACTCTCATAGTACCCATATATATATAAAAAGGGAAATAAAACTGCATGTGAGAATTACAGAGGTATTTCTCTACTCAGTGTTCCTGGTAAGATTTATGCAAGTTCTTCAGAAACGGTTGAGAAGAATTGTGGAAGAGAAGCTTGCTGAAGAACAAGCTGGATTGGCCAAATAGAATCTGTCTGAATCAGATCTTCACTTTATGACTAATAGTTGAGAAATCATGGGAATATAACAAAAATCTGTATTTAAGTTTTTTAGATCTGAAAAAGGCATATGACAAGGTGCCAAGAGAGAAGCTATTCAATATGCTACAGTTATATGGTGTCAATGAGGCATTATATCAAGCAATACTTAGTGTTTATTTGAGTTGTAAGTCAGCAGTTAGAATTGAAGGAAGTACAGGAAGATGGTTTAATGTTAAATCTGGTGTGAGACAAGGATGTACATTATCCCCTCTGTTATTCATTATCTATATGGATCACATTATGAAGGAAAGTGGTATTAAACATGATATCAAAATTGGAGATGTTAATGTCAGCTCTTTGCTTTATGCGGATGATGTTATACTTCTAAATAAATCTGCTACAAGTCTGCAAGATTCCCTGACTAAATTGAATAACTGTTGTAATAGATATGGTATGAAGGTCAGCAATAACAAGACAATGAAAATGGGCAGAATCATTGAAAATGTCAACTGCATTGTGAGTGGAGAACCTATAGAACAAATAAAACATTTCAGCTACTTAGGCATGATTTTTAGTGAAGATGGTAAATTAAATATGGAAATAGACAACAGAATCAACAAAGCTGGTATGGTAGGAAGTCAATTGAATAAATTATTTGTCACCTCAATGTTTGTCACTCACAATCCACCAATTGACCGCAACTATACCATGCCATCTACTGCTGACCGCTACCACTAGTATTTCCACAGACAATCGCAAACATCCATGCCCACAGCAGGATTCGAACCCACAGCATCTTGACTGGATAGCAGACACTAACCACTCTGCCAGCCAGCCTGGGCAATTCATGTGGAATAAGAGAGAAATTAGTCGAAACATTAAATTAGCTGTATACAAGACTGTGTTCAGACCAGTTTTAACTTATGGATCTGAGAGCTGGGTCAGAAGTAAAACACTTGACCAAAGACTAGAGACTGCAGAAATGCGAGTCTTGAGAAAGATTAGAGCTGTGAACAGATGGCATCAATGGCAATATCATATTAAAATTAAGGATATTAGGAAAGAACTTGACATTGTCAGCATACAGGAATATGTTAGCACAGCTAATCTCAGGTGGTATGGTCATTTAAACAGAATGGGCGAGGAAAGATTAGCAAAAACTGGTGTTCTCTGCCAGGTTGGCAGGAAAACGACTCAGAGAAAGACCAAGATATAGGTGGATTGATATGGTACAAAGTGCCTTAGACAATAGAAATGTAAGATCTGATAATGTTGAAGTCTTGACAAGTAACAGACTGATTTGGAGGAAAATTGTAGATAAGAAGTTAGTAATGATGTAAATTTTTCATGTCGTACTATCATATCCTGTATACCCCTTGAGGGTACATGGCAGGAATTTGAACAAAAATGTTGAGGATAATCACAGTCTTAAAGAACAATGCTACAAGAATAATTAAAGATAAACAAAAAAAAAAAAGATGAACTTCTATTCCCAATATCTACTCAAAATAAACTATGCATCTTTTTAAAACTGAAAAATTTGTATACAAATGCTTGAAACATTCATTTCGCAAGAAATGAATGTTTCAAGCTTTATGTGTCAAATGATGTACATGTCTAATCCATGTTACAATTGTTTCATAACATCTGCTATATTTGGAGTGATTTTTGCATATTCTCTGGTAAACAGCAAAACCGAAGTTTTGGTTAATTACTGTTGTAAATATGAGTAGTTAAACTATTGTTCCTCGTTGTTTGAAGGATTATGAATGATATGCTGGCTGAAATGTGTAAGGAGAGGGGAGGTTTGTTAATGTGTGGAATGAGTTTGAAGGATGAAGTGAACTATATAAGAGAGATGGACTCACACCATAAGCACTCAAATGCAGTATGGTGTGAGTTGCTTGGAGAGACTGCTGTTGGAAGGTAGAAGTGAGTATAGAGAATGAATCAGATCAAGTGGGAAGTGATGTGAAAGAGCAAGAGAGTAAGACGGGAGAGATTGAAGAGGTGGTTGTGAATGGGGAAGTGAGTGGCATAAGTATGGAAAATGAGAGAATGGTTGTGCAAGAGGAACAGGGAGGCTCAGGGTGGATGGGTACACAGCGTGAGAAAGGCGGATGCTCCAAGAGGAAATGAGAGCATGTGTAGACAGGAAAAGAATGGGATGACCTGGGATCAAGAGGAAACAGTTGGAATTGAAGAGGGTTCCAAAATGAATAAGCAGAAAGAGAAATGGCCCCAGTTGAGCATGGAGAGATCGCATCGAATGAGTGGTATCAGTGTAGCTAGCTAGGAATGCGCTGTTGTGTTTGTATACAATTGCTAGACATGTAAGAAACAAGGCAGATGAAACGGTTGCAATAATCGAGTCTGTTAACCCAAAAATTGTTGGACTAAGTGAGATGTGGTTAGATGAGGACGACATCCTGACAGGAATAGAGATGGAAGGATATGATGTGTTTTGTAAGGATAGAAGGGGTAAAAAGGGAGGGAAGTGCTATTGATGATAGAAAAAGAGTTATGTTTATACAAAGTAGAGATGATGCAGGAGGGAAATAGTGCCAGTGGTTTTGAGGCAGTATTGTGCGAGATAGAGGGGAATGGAACGAAATACTTGGTTGGATGTTGTTATAGACCAGGTGGATGGTAGTGACTATGAAATATATAATCAAATTAGCCAAGCAAATAAGAGTCATTATGGATGATTTTAATTATGGCAATTATTATTATTATTATTATTCAGGCCACCATGGAGTCAAAAGACTCATCGTGGGAGATCCTTCCTAAGAACATAAAGTCTGTCGAGCCTCATCGATGGGAGGCTCCCCCCCCCCAAGAAACACAGTCTATCATACCACTCCTTGAACTTATTGACCGTTCACGCTCTCACCACTCCATCAGGCAATGCATTCCATGGTTCAACCACCCTCCATGCAAAGAAACCACTCCTCACCCTTTCTCACAGTTTCCTTTCGTAGCTTCCAGGGATGGCCTTTTGTCATCACTCTTTCCCACTGTTCAGCCAAGCGAAAGAACTCCCCAGTGTCAACCCTGTAACCACCTCTCAAAAATTTAAAAGTCTCAATCATATCACCTCTCCTTCTTCTATCCACCAAACGCTGCAGTTCACATTCCCTCAGCCGATCCTCATAACAAAAATTGTACAGTCCTGAAACCATCTTTGTCTTCCATCTTTGTACCTTTTCCACAGTTAATTTATCCCCTTCAAATCCTGGGGACCAAATCTGAGAACAATAGTTCAAGTGGTCTGATCAGAGACTTATACAACGGAATGATAACCCTTTTATCTCTGCAGGTCAGTGTCCTCATAACAGACTGGAATGATGAGATAGCAACTGGAAGTAAAGAAAATGAGTTTCTTGAGTTTTTGAGGGATAACTACCTCAGACAGTATGTAACAGAGGGCACTCTAAGACTGAGGGTCCTGGATTTGGTCATCTCATCAGAGAATGTAAATATAAATGAGGTGTCAAATCGCCCACCAATTGGTGAGAGTGACCATGAGGTGATTACCTGGGTGGTTGCCAGCAGTGTGAGGACTTCTGCAAGAAAACGGTATATGTGAAACTACAAGGGGGGGTGCGGTGATTATGAAGAACTCAGGAGACTGCTTGCAGGTGGTAGCATGGAATGAGGAGTTAGCTGGAAAAGAGATCAATGCATCTTGGGGGATTTTCAAAAACTATCTAGTAGATGCAATGTCTAAATGTATTCCAAGGGTGAGAAGGTTAAGTAAAGTAGGTGAGAAATGGATGAATAACGAGATTAAGCATGCGATTCAGAGGAAAAGGATTTTTTATATTATTATTATTATTATTCAGCCCTCCATGGAGTCAAAAGACTCATCGTGAGAGGTTCGTCCTAGGAAACAGTCTATCATACCACTCCTTAAACTCATTGACCATTCTTGCTCTCACCACTCTATTAGGCAATGCATTCCACCACTCTCCATGCAAAGAAACCACTCCTCTCCCTCTTGCTCACAGTTTCCTTTCGTAATTTCCAGGGATGGCCCCTTGTCATCACTCCTTCACGCTGTTCAATCAATTCCCAATGTCAACCTTGTAACCACCTCTCAACAGCTTGAAAGTCTCAATCATATCACCTCTCCTTCTGTCCACCAAACTTTGCAGTCCACATTCCCTCAGCCGATCCTCATAACTAACATTGTACAGTCCTGAAACCATCTTTGTTATTTGCGTTTGTACCCTTTCCACAGTTAATTTATCCCCTTCAAATCCTGGGGACCAAATTTATGAACATTAGTCTAAATGTGGTCTGATCAGAGTCTTATACAATGGAATGATAACTCTTTTATCTTTGCTGGTCAGTGTCCTTTTCATTATTACAGCAATCCTCTGTGTTACCTTCACCACCTTTGGACATATCAGGAGTGATATGTCCCCTAAATTTTAGGTTTCTATCAATCATCAACCCCAGATCTCTTGTCTCCCCCTACTTCTCCAGTATAGCTCCTCCAATTGAGTATGCAGCGTCCCATCAATGTGTCCCAAACCTCAAGACCTTACATTAAACCGAAACTCCCATTCATTTGCCCATCTGTCTAGCTTATTCAAATCCTCTTGCAGAGCTACCACATCTGCACTATTACTAATTTTTATTACTATTATTAATTTGGTGCAACTTATTTCTTTTTTAATTTGCACCTGAAGAAGGCTGATACAAGCTGAAAACTAATAAACTTTGTTTTCATTTTTCTCAGTTCCTAGTCATTCAATTTTTTTTTTAAAATCCACGATTCAGAAGTGGGTGGACAGCAGTAGAATTAATTAATCGAGTTAATCAATCTTCCTACATAGATGTGATAAATTTGGTGAGGACCACTTTCCTCTTGTATATTTTTGAGAGAATTTAATTCTTCAAATAAATCTATTGTATCTATATCAGATGTTTTGCCACTGCTCAAAGCAATTTCCAAGGTAATATCTTGTTGCTGTAATAAAGTGTATACCTCAATATGGCTGAACGAGCACCCTCATTAAGTGGCACTGTGAGGCAGGCTGCCTCTATGCTACAAAACCTGTCGAAATTAGACTATGTTGGATTGGTTAATGGCTATCAGATAGGTATCAAGTTGGGAATGTGTGCAGTATCCCTGAAGAAGAATGTCACTAGTGTGCTGTAGGGGTCTGTATTGTTAGTTATCTAGAGAGAATGTTCCAGGGAGTTATCACCTTTAATGTACATTTTTATCATGAGTCTTAGAATAGCCCAGGTTCTAAAGGAATGAAAAGGTGGAAAATTCCACATTCATAAAGGAGGTGATAAGACTAAGGGGTTCCAATTATAGGCTGATCTGTTTGTCTGGAGTTGTGGTCAAGGTGTTGGAGAGGCTGGTGAAGACAACGATTCAGAAGTGGGTGGACAGCAGTAGAATTCTCTTTAATGGACAGCATGGGGGTTTGCTAAAGGAAGATCATGTTTTAGTTCTCTACTTATTACAACAGGGTGACGAATACATTGGACAAAGGGGGAATGCATATACAGTGGTATACTGTATTTAGATTTTGCAAAGGCTTTCGATAAATTGCCACATAACAGATTAGTAGTTAAATTGGAACAGTTGGATTGGTTGGTAGATTAGTGCACATTGGATTGGAGATTGGCTGTCTGATAGGAATCAACAGGTTGTGTGCAGGAGAGTGATGTCTCAGAAGAGGAAAGTCATTAGTGGTGTGTTCCAGGAGTCTGTTTTGGGACCATTATTGGTTAATTTGTATGTAAATGACATTATATCATCATTTAAGCCTTTCTACAGTTTGCAGATGATGCCAAATTATGAAGAATTATGAGAAATAGAGTAGATGTAGCTTTGCAATAATCCATATGAGGCCTTTGATCTGTTCTCATATGTATTATTGTGCGGATTTGGTTCCCTGGTTTTCATGGTGATGAAGATATATTTGAAAGGATCCAGAGAAGACTAAGGGGGCAACTATTTTTTAGGATGTGAGATATGAAGACAGGTTGTGAGAATGCAGTTTACAAAGCCTTGTGAATAGAGGAAGAGAGGGAATATGATTGAAACTTAAGTTGGTAAAAGGTTACCAGGTTAATGTGGAAGAAATTTTCATAGTATGAGGGAAAGGAAACATCCTTGGAAGGTGTGAGCAGGAGCATAAAGAACAGGTTCTTTGTGTGGAGAGTGGCTGAATGGAATGCATTGCCTGACATTGTGCTGAATGCAGGTTTGATCAGTTTTTTGTGTGTGTTTGTAACAGTACGTCTCTTGCAATGCGTCTTTTGACTCCGTAGAGGTCTGATGTTAATAACGGTGTTTGTTTACAAATGATGCGAAGTTGGTTTGAGGTATGATGAGTAACATGCTTGTTGTGGCTCTCCAGATGGATATGAATGAATTGACTGTGTGGATATATGAATGGGACTCAGAGTTCCATATTGCCAGTGTAAAGTTTGAAATTCAGAAGGCAAGAATAAGATATAATGTATGTAGATAGTAGAGGACTATAATGTGAAAGAGGTGAAGGAGATGAGACATAGGATCCAAATTGCTCTAATTGTGAGATCACAATAAATTATTGTAATTAAAAAAGTCTTCATGTAAGAGATAGGTTACTAGTTTCACTGTGCAAAATTCATCAGTCTGTTTATTGAATGTGCAGATTTAGGCATTTGGTTTTCAAAGATGGAGAGGAGGGGTTTGACCAGAGAAGAGTAACTTAAGGTAGCTGTTATGTCTTAAGTTGGTTATAAGGACATTGAGAGTAATGCTGGTTATGAACCTGGTTGATAGGGAGATGTGGGGGAATAATGATTGAGACAGATTTTTGTACCATATTAATGTAGACAATAGGAGTAGTAAATAAGACATTCCAAAGTTGTATAAGGAGGCTTCTTAATGAACATTGTGCATGACATGCGAGTTTTAAGCCTGTAGAGGTCTATTAATAAGATTATAGTTCCATTGTAAATAAGATTTTGATAAGACCACATATGACTGTGCAGTTTGTTTACTTAGTTTTTAGAAGGATGAGATATTGAAAAGGGTTCTGAGATGACTGATAGTCAACTTCATTCAACATTCAAAAGATTACCTCTGGTCTCTGGAGTGTTTTGTATATAGAAAGATTAATGAAATGTAATTTGCAGAATGAGCTTGAATAGGAGGGAGGGGGGGGGATATGTTTGAGACATAAATTGGTAAGGGGTTATTACCAAATTAATGTGGAAGGTTTTCTTCATGAGATAAGGGTTGGGAACAATAGGTCATCCCTGGAAGCTATATAAGAAGAGCGTGTGAGGAAGAGGAAGTTTTTGGCATGAAGATTGTACGTGATCGAAATGAAGTAAGAGTGTGAAGAATGAATGCATAAGGCATGACACTAGAACCTCCCATTGAATCCTTTGAATGGAGTCTGAAGATGATGATAGTAATGAGTTATTTTTGATAATTATAATGTGCCATATGTAATGATTTGAATAGTTTCTGTTTAAATATAGTTCATTTTGATTTTGGCTCATTTAAATTCTTCATCTTTTTTCTAGAGGTAATAGGTGCTTTAACATCTGTGCTGTTAATCTGGGTTGTCACAGGCATTCTTGTTTATATGGCAGTACAGCGTGTAGTGAGTAAAGACTTTGAGATTAATGCCGAAATAATGTTAATCACAGCATCAATTGGAGTTGGAGTAAATATCATGTAAGTTTGCAACATATTTGAGTTTATTAAACATGAGCTTTTTTTTTTTTGTTGTTTTAACTTTGCTTTTAGTTTTAAAGAATTTTTTTTTTCATTCACTACTCTTAAAATCAACATAGCTGACTATACATGATAAATTAAATGAAATAAAAAAATTTAATATACTCAGTAATATATGTAGAAAGTATTTTACCTTGGGTATAATAAATGTTAAAAATACCAAACAATTTTAAACCTGGTTTTACTCCATTTCCCAAGTAAGCAAACAGACAAACAAGTCAAGTTTGCACCTGCAAGTGATGCAAGTCTAGCTGATCCTACTGGTAGTGCAAGACCAAGGCAACTCCTGTAGGATCAGCTAGACTTGCATCACTTGCAGGTGCAAACTTGACTTGTTTGTCTGTTTGCTTATTTGGGAAATGGAGTAAAACCAGGTTTAAAATTGCTTGGTATTTTTAACATTTATACTCAGTAATATTTTGTGATGAGTATCTCATCACTTCATCAGAGTGAAACACTACTGAAGCTACATGAAACAAGAAAGAACTAAAAGGTTACAAAGCTGCTTCTCTTCTGCTGCTCTTTTACCAGTCGTGTACTGTTAGGACCATAGGAACAGAGAATGTACACGTCAATAATGAGTACATTGTCTGTACTCATTTTGGCATACATAGCCAAAAGGCAATGAAGAGCGTTGCTACTTACAAGTCATAAGATACATAGTATAGAACAGGTTTAACAATATAATTACTAAATTTAAATTTACCTCTAACATTAAATTGAGATAGTTATATCTAGAAATTTTTTATAAACAAAATTACATGACAGATTTTTCTCATAATAAAAAAATAAATAAAAACAGTAATCAGCAAAAAATTACTTTTGGCAAAAACATTGTTACCTCTTATTGTATGGAGTGTTACTGACACCTTATGAATTTTCTTGTCTCAAAAACAGGCATAGCTGTTAAGTCAACATAAAGGCTTGAACAGTAATAGCCCATACACAGAGTTTTGAAGAACCCTGATTGTCACCTGCCACTCCTTTCTAGAAAACATTGTAATTTCAATCTACTAAAAATTATTTGATTCATTGTAGCTTAATTAGTTTCATGTGGAAATGGAAACTTGTCATTCCAACTTTGCTTTATCATAACAATATTATTACATCCTCGGAGTCAGCAGACTCATCGTCGATGATTCATTCAACTGACAACATATTTATCATATAGAATCTTAAAATCCTTAACACTCCTTGAATTAACAACACATTCTGGTAATGCATTCCATTCACTGACAATTCTCCATTTAAAAAATCTGCTCCTCGCACCCCTCTTCACCACACTTTTACACAACTTCCAGGAATGACCTCTGGTTCTTCCCCTCTCATCTACTTGTTTTATAATTCCCTCTAGATTAATCTGATAATATCCTCTCACTAACTTAAATGTGTTTATAATATCACCTCTCTTCTTCATATCCACCAAACTCTGCAATCCACATTTCTTCAACCTCTCTCTCCATAGCCAGCATTTCAAAGTCCCAATAGAGTATTACTGATCAGTATCAGTAAAACTCTATTGATCACCCTCAACTCACTGATGGTCCCCTTCCAGCACTACCTTTACCTGTCAGTAAAATTTAAATTTATTCTCCAGTCTTATGTGCTTCTCACATAGGTATTTAGTGGAATATCACACAGAATATGATTAGTATTAATACCAATATGTATCCATTTCTTATCCAAGTCAGCTGTAGGTATTATTGTAAAACAATTTACTGAAACAAGACTTTTTAATAAATCCATGCTGTTCATTACAGAATATTAGCTCTGTCCATCCATTCATGATCCAGATTTGTGTACTTCTCTAAGACATTAATAATAATCATGGAAATGAATCGGTCTATAATTTGTTGCATCTATTTTTGCACTACCTTTATGCAATGAGACTAGCTTGCTCTTTCCATTCTTAACATAAATGGAATTATTCCATTTATGTTAAGATTAAAAAAGGCAGATCAAAGGCATTGCCAATTCACCTGGTATTCCCATTTGTGCATCTGTTCTCTCTTTTTTTTTTCTGTGACTAGTGAAACCTATTGAGGCCCTATGCTCTGCAGGGAGTGAAGAGGATAAGTAAGGTAAGTGAAACCTATCAAAATGGACCAATAGAAGGCAATATATATGGGCACTTTTAGCATTCGTGCTTTTCCTATTAGGTTCGGCTAGGGCAACTCATAGTATGGCAGTGGTGTATTCCCGTAAGCTCTCTGCTCAATGTTTGCACGAAACTTTTATAGTTTCTGTATTCGGCTTTGAAATGATGTTGGATTTAATATCCACTTAATTTATATAATCTACTACATGATTTTCATTAGAAAAACAGTCGCTCAGTTTATTTGGAAGAAGTCTGATACTCCTTCAGATTTTACCTTGCAATATTTGACAGCAAGTTGTTTCTAAGTTTGTTATCCCTATTTTGTAGTTCAACATATCAACTTGCAGCCCATGACTGGATGCTCCAAAGTCAGAACTGTTTATTCACTCACTTACTGAAATTTTCCTCATTTTTCCTTAGCCAGAAATGTTTAAATCATTATGTAGGCTCTCTATTGAATTTTCTTGAAAATTGAATGTTCTCTCTCAAATCATTGCGATAACATTAATGTATCAACTCTTGCTATAGTGAATCGCTTTCATTATAGCATTTATCTCTGAGGCTTTGGTTAGGACCTTTCAGTCCTAATCAAAATGTGTATAGGGAGAGAATTTGTTTACTGGTGTTTGCTATAATGAGTAGACTGTATAAGTTAAATAGCAGCTGTCAAAAAATAGAGCCATAGCACATCACTAGTTGCCTGTCTTCTGCACTTACACTTATTAGCTGCTACTTATGTCTCATCAGCTTCATCCTGTCATATTTTTTTTTGTTCCAATTTACATAATTTTCATGTACTGTTTCAAGCATTGTCATAACTTTTTGAAAAGTCAAGCAGTACCATGGTGTGTGATGGTTTCCTATACCTGACTCAGCTGTCACTTAATAAAGTGGATAAATTACCAAAGCAAGACCTATCCTCTACAAATCCATCCACAGAGTATATTTTATCTGTTCCCTTTCTGAATTTTGGCCTTAACTAACTTTGTCAGTAATTTGACACTGCTCCTGAGATACTGATCTGTCTATAATTTTGTACCTATCTTAGAGCCATCTTTATGTAAACAAACTATTTTGCTCTTTCCATTTTCTTGGAACCCTGTTATTGCTAGTTGTTTCACTTTCTAATAACGATATCCCTCTAAAACTTCGGTTATGTTGGATCACGTTTTCATGCTAGACAAGTTATGAAACAGCTCTTACAAAGGATCACTGAGTAATTCAAGTGTTTGTTTCTTTTGCTTTTATTACTTTCTACCTTTCACATTCATTAATGTTATTGAAATAAATAGTCATACTTCCTTTTGCTCACCACATAGCAAAATAATTCTTTGGTATTTCTTTTGCCTACTTGGCTGATTTCCTTATTTGATTTCATTTCACCTGTATTTAGAATTGCTCATTATCTTTCAGTTCTCTCACTAGTCAAAGAGAAAAATGGCTGCCTTGGTTATGGACAAATCCTCTGTCACCAATTCCATCACTCTAACCCTTGATCTTCTCCATCACATGCCTTTTTTACTCCTCACACATGAAACAGATAATTGTCTTCTGTTTCTGAACAAAATTCAATTTCCTTTTCTCTTTCTGTCCCTATAGTTCATTAGTGCTTCATAATATTTAATCCTCTGGCCATTGAGATAATTTGCCAGTGCATGCCATCTAGATCTTCCTTTGTATCTCAAGGCTTTTAGCTACAGCTGACTATCTTGTCTGCAAAAGAATTGTATCCTCTTATCTTGTCTGCTGATTTGTCTCACTTACTGCCTACCATAACCCTATTCTTTCCTTTTTACTGAACTTCTGCTCTTGTTGGTAGAAATTTTTCTACCAACAATAGTAATCAGTGATTCTTGTCCTGTTCTTTTCTCCCTAAAATATTCTTTATATTCCTTTCCTTTGAAGTGCATCCTCCTTTTATTCAAGTCTAATTCCTGTACATATTCCATCTTCTCAATCCAAGTATGGTTTGATGTATCTGTGTACTTTCTGCTTAGTATAAAAAAAAAAATAGTGTATGTAATTTAAGTCCTCATTTCACTCATTTTCACCGGCAGTCATAGCTCACTTTTAGAACTTGCTATAACTCATTTCCTCTGCATTCAGGAGGAATATTCAGTTGTTTGCAGATGATGTGAAGCTCACAAGGATGATTAATAGTGCAGATGTGGTAGCCTTGCAAGAGGATTTGATAAAACTGGACAGATGGGCAAATGAATGGGAATATTAGTTTAATTCAGCTAAATATAAAGTCTTGAAGTTTGGGATACATTGATAAGAGGCTGCATACTCTGTTGGAGAAAGTGGGGGAGGCAAGGGATCTGGGGGTGATGATTGATATAAACCTGAAATTCAGGGAACATATTACAAAGGTGGTGAAGGTAACCCAGAGGATTGCTGCAATACTGAGAAGGATGCTGACCTGCAGAGATAAGTTGTTATTCTATCGTATAAAGCCCTGATTAGACCATACCTAGACTATTGTGCTCAAATTTGGTCCCCAGGATTTGGAAGGAGATAAATTAACTGTGGAAAGAGTGCAGAGGCAGATAACAAATGATATCAGGACTGTGCAATGTTAGTTATGAGGATAAGCTGTAACTACCTCTCAATAGACTTTGTAACTATTGAGAGGTAGTTACAGGGTTGACACTGGGGAGTAAGTACTTTTGTTTGGTGGAACGGGGGGGGGGGGTAAGGAGCGAGGACAAGGGGCATTGTGTGCATCGTCTGATAGCAGAGAGCATGAATGATCAGTGGGTTCAAGGAGAGTTATGATAGACTGTGCTTTCTAGGGCGGAACTCCCACAGTGAGCCTTGTGACTCCTTGGAAGCATAAATCATAATTCCAGTCCTGTGCCAGGAGCATGGAAAGTTTCTTGTGATTTCTCATTTTGTTCCGTGCTCGGTTAGTTAAATTTCTAATTATCTCGTATATTGAATTATTTCTTGAGTTTATAGTTTTTGCCATTATCAAATGCACATTAATTGCTTTATAGGTTGATTATACTGTGAAGTGTGCAGTATGTTTTATTTTTCAGAATGGGTATATCACTTCAAGCAGGTGGGGTACCTCATGGTCATTCCCACAGTCATGAAGATCATGGGCATGATCATAATGTTAAAGGTACCAAAAATCTAAATGTGCGAGCAGCTTTTATCCATGTTGTTGGAGATTTTATTCAGAGTCTAGGAGTGCTTGTTGCTGCACTTATCATTTATTTCAAGGTATGCATGATAAAGTAATGTAAATATATTTATAAATATGTAAATTTTAAACCAGACATAATTGATTTTCTTCCATGCTGCATATAATTATAATAATGGTAGCAAGTAGTACTCAACAAATAGAATGCTTGATGTGATTTTTATTTTCCTTATTTGGCTTAAATGTTGCATTAAAATGGTCAAGCTTTCATTTTTGCAATGATAATATGTAAGGATTACATTGGGCTTCTGTATAGGTTGGTAAGATGGCACTTGCTGCTTCTATTCACCATCCTCAAAGAAGTATATTTAATCTGAAACATGTAGATTTAATTTTCACTTGCAGCTCTTAAATCCGCCATTATTTCAGTTAATATGTAGTAGCAGTTAGTGCTGCAGTTGAAGTTGCAACCAGTCTACATAAGTTAAAATTACTGATTAAAATTTGTTTAAGAAAGAATACAGATCCATTCTTGAAAGGATAATGATTGCCATTTGTAGAAACACCAAAATTTATTTTAAGAATTTTTTTTATTATTAAGCAAGACCTCTAGGGAGTCAGGAACTCATTGAGGGAAGCCATACTATTCACACCAGCTGTCATAGCTGTTCTTGAATTCATTCACGTTACTTGTACACACATCCAATGGCAATCCTTTCCAATCACACACACACCACTGAGAGAAAAACCTAGCCCTTGCCCCTTCTTGACAGCATTCATTCTCAACTTTTAAGGATGCCCTTGTGTCTTTCCCCACCATTCATAAAAGGAAAAATTTCATCTACTGAAATTCTGTATAACATGTTCAGAAGTTTATAAGTCTTAATCATATCACCCCCCCCTCTTTCTCCTAGGTGTGAGATGGATGAATAAAGAGATTAAGCATGCAATACAGAGAAAAACGGCATTGTGGAGGCAGCATAAGAGAAGTGGAAGTAACCAATTTCATGAGTTCTACAAAGACCAGGCAAGGAGAGTGACTTGGTTGGTGAGAGTAGCTAAAGAGAGGTATGAACAGCAGTTAGCTAATGAAGCCAAAAAGAATCCTAGGGAGTTCTTTCGATATGTAGCCAGCAAAAGAAAGAATGATTATGGAAGGATGACATTGATTGGAGGAAATGGCATAAAGACAGCTGTTGCAGAATGTGTGGTGGAGATACTTAATGAGCAGTTCATAAAGATCTTTCAATCTTGTGAATGTGACTTCATGGAGAGATTAAGAGCAGTTGATGATGGGGAGGAGAGACTGACTGTAAGTGAGCAAGAGGTGTTTGGGGAGTTGAGTAAACTAGATGTAAATAAGGCTGTGGGACTTGATAATATATCGCCGCGTATTCTGAAGGAATGTGTCAGAGAGTTGACACCTGCCTTGACATATTTTTTTAATATGAGTCTTGCACTTGGTCAAGTCCCTAAAGAGTGGAAGGAGGGCAAGATTGTGCCACTTCATAAAGGAGGTGATCGAACTCAAGCATCAAACTATAGGCCTATCTGTCAGGTGTTGTGGTTAAGTTGTTGGAGAAGCTTGTGAGAACTAGGATCCAGAGTTGGGTTGACAACAATGGTATAATCTTTGATGGACAGCATGGATTTGCTAAAGGGAGGTCGTGTTTTAGTAATCTACTTACTTATTACAATAAAGTGACTGCTTCCTTGGACAGAGGAGAAGGATACACAGTAATATACTTGGATTTTGCAAAAGCTTTTGATAGAGTACCTCATGATAAGTTGACAGTCAAACTAGAGCAGATGGGGTTGGATATTAGATTAGTGCATTTGATTGGAGACTGGCTATCTGATAGGTATCAACAAGTTGTGTATGGGGGTGCAATATCCAGGAAAAGGAAAGTCACTTTATTGTAATAAGTAAGTAGATTGTTGAAGAGATGTTGGAAAGGGTCCAAAGGCGACTGACTAAGGTAGTTTCTGACCTCTGGAATGTTGAGTATGAGGAAAGATTGAAAAGATGTAATTTGCAGAGTCTAGTGAAGAGAAGGAAGAGGGGAGATATGATAGAGACCTACAAGTTGGTAAGGGGTTGTTATAGGATCAATGGTGGAGAAGTTCTACAGAGAATAGTGGGAGATCAGGGGAGAACCAGAGGTTATACCTGGAAACTGTATAAAGAGGGTGTGAGTAGGGGAGTGAGAGGCAGGTTTTTTTCGTGCAGAGTTGTGAATGATTGGAATGCCTTGCCTGAGAGTGTGGTGTCTGCAAGGAGTTTGAATGTGTTTAAGACCTGGTATGATGAGATGTGTGTGAGATAAAAGGACCTCCTAGATGAGTCTTTGACTCCATGAGGTCTTGTTTAATAATAATAATAATAATATTTGCTAGCATCTGCAACCTACAAATTCTCAGTCTATTTCATAATCAGTATTCCACAATCCTGATATAATTTTTGACACTCTCCTTTGCATTCTCTTTGCTGTGTCAGAATCACCATGGAAACTAGGAGACCAGACCTATGTGCAATAGTCAAAGTGTGAGGGCTTATCAAAGCCTTGTAAAGAGGCAAAATGACTTATCTTTACATGTTGAGGATCATTTCAGCATTGCAATTATTTAGTCTTTGCTATATGACCCTTGAACTTTAACTTCCTTTAACTGTATACTAAAACTCCAAGATTCCTAGCCTGATCAATTTCTTCTAGTATAATCCCACCAATATAATATACGACTGAATATCTAATCACATCAAAGTGCAAGATCTTACATTTATTAGCATTAAGCCAATAGTCATTTTCACATGTTCACAATTCCAGTCTGTTCAAATCATTCTGCAAGTGCTGCATATTCTTTGATTATCCTACCTATCTTTGCATCATCAGCAAATAGCTGTACATCGCATATTAAATCCTTCCCAATCATTAATGTACAGATTGAATAACAATGAACTAAGGACTGATCTGTGATGCACAACACTGGTTACCTTGAATCTTGCAGATTCACACCTCCCTCCTATGACTTTTTTGATATGTCAGTCAGCCATCCTCTTATCCATGCCAATAGTTTATAATCCAATCCCATATTCTCTAATTTATGCAACTGTCTTCCATGCTGTATTCTGTCAAAAGCCTTAGCAAAATCGAAACATATCATGAAGTAGCCATTCCCCCTTGTCTCAGTGGTAACATTATTATAGAATGTGAGCAAGTTTCTAAAACATGACTGACTTTCTCTTAGTAAATTCATGCTGTTTGTTGTAAAGATTCTCTTTCAATCCATTTTTGAATGCGAGCCCTAACTAACTTTTCTAAAATCTTCACCACCACTCCTGAAATACTGATTGGTCGATAGTTGGATATATCAGTTTGCACAACCTTTTTGCAATGGGACTACCATACATTTTTTCAACTCCAGGGGAATCTTCCCTGTTCTGAGACTCATTATATGGTCTGTTAAAGGATAGCCAGTTCAGCTGAACACGTCTAGCATCCATGCTGATATCCCATCAGTCCCTATTGCTGAATTCTTATTCAGTTTGTGAAACAGTGCTAATACCTTCTCCTCATACACCAAGTTTCTTCTTCCTATAACACCCATTCAGAAGTTTGTAGATATCTATCATATCGCTCCTTTCTTCTGTTAACTAGTCTTTAGTCCACATATTCACAGTCTGTTATCAATCCATTGCAAAGAGGCAAAATGACTTCCTTATACATGTTAAGGTTCGCTTCAACATCACAATTATCCTCTGAGTTGTATTTGTAATTTTTGCTATGTGACCTTTGAGTTTCAAATTCCTATCCAGAATAAGTTTAAGGTAACAAGTGGTGTACCATTAGGATCAGTGCTTGGTCCACTATTATGCAATCTGTACATTAATGATATTGGGAAGAATTTGACAAGCAACATACAGTTATTTGCTGATGATGCAAAGATAGGTAGGGCAATCAGGAATGCTGCTGATATATAGTCTTTGCAGAATGATTTGAATAGGCTGGAATTGTGGACATGGGAAAATGGGTGTCAGTAAATGTAAAGTCATTCATCTCGGCATGATTAGATATCCAATGTCATATTATATTGGCGAGATTAGGCTAGAAGAAACTGATGAGGCTAGGGATCTTGGAGTATTAATAAATAAGAAGTTGAAGTTTAGGGGCCATATGGCAAAGATTGCAAATACAACTCAAAAGATAATTGCAATGCTGAAATGAACGTTCACATGTAAAGATAAGGATGTTATTTTGCCTCTTGACAAGGCCTTGATAAGACCTCACTTGGACTATTGTGTGCAGGTCTGGTCTCCTGGTTTCTATTGTGATTCTGATATATTAGAGAGAATACAAAGGAGAGTGTTAAAAATGATATCAGGATTGTGGAAAACAGATTATGAACACAGATTGAGAATTTGTAGACTGCAAACAGTAGAAAGAGGGGTAATATGATTGAGACTTACAAACTTCCGAAAGGATCATACAGGATTTCAATTGATGAAATTTTTGAATTTATAGAAAGTGGGGAAAGGACGAGAGGGCATCCTTGGAAGCTGAGAATGAAGGCTGCCAAGAAGGGTGTGAGGGCTAGATTTTTCTCTCAGAGGGTGGCGTGTGATTGGAATGGATTGCCATTGGATGTTGCGAGTGCAAGCAGCGTGAATGAATTCAAGAATTATTATTATTATTACGGGTATCTCCATGGAGTCAGACTCATCGCGAGAAACCCAAACTAGCAAAACAATATCTCTCATATCTCTTCTTGAATTCATTTACAGATGAAGATGTCACAACTAAATCAGGCAATGAATTCCACTCATTCACCACCCTCCAGGCAAAAAACCTTGTTCTCACACCCATGTTAACCACATTCTTTAATTTCCAGGGATGTCCTCTTGTTCTTCCATTACTATCACACAGCCGAAACATTTCCCCTGCATCAATCCTATAAAAACCTTTCAGTAATTTAAATGTTTCTATTATATCCCCTCTTCTCTGCCTATCTACTAACCTCTGCAATTCACAATCTATCAATGTAGGGAGCATTTTTTACATCACTCACCAACTTAGTCACTCTTCTCTGAACCCTCTCCACAGCCTCCTCATCTCCAGGGAATCCAGACTTGAGCACAGTAATCTAAATTTGGAAATATCAACGCCTTATAAAGAGGAATAATAATCTCTTTATCTCTGGATGTCAGTGTGTCTTCCTCAACAACCAAGTAATTCTATGTGCAATCTTGGACACCGTAGAAATGTATTCCCTGAACTTCATTTCCCTATTTACCAACACCCCCAAGTACCTAGACTCATCAATGTAGTACACAGCTGGTAATCTTTTCATCCCAAAATGAATGACTTTACGCTTCCACATTGAACTGACATCCATTACCTTTTGCCCATTCTACCAGCTTATTCAAATCATCCTGCAAACTTTCAATATCAGCTTGATTTTTTTATTGTGCTACCCAACTTTGCATCATCAGCAAACAACTATATATCTCCCTTTAAACCAATTCCTATATCATTTATATACAAATTAAACAAAACTTTCCCAAGCACAGAGCCCTGAGGCACACCACTGGTCACATGCCTCATTCTGGACTCGGCTCCTCCATACACCACCTTCTGGTATCTCTCTGGCCATTCTCCTATCCATATCACCAATTTAGTATCCATTCCCATCTGCTCCAATTAGCGTAACAGTGTTCCATGGGGTATCCTTTCAAAAGCCTTAGCAAAATCCAGAAGTACTACTGTGTAGCCAGTTCCTTTGTCCAACTCAGATGTCATCCTTTTATGAAAAGTTAATAGATTACTAAGGCAGGATCTACCTTTAACAAAACCATGTTGGCCTCTATAGAGTATCATATCTTTATTCACACATTCTTGAATTTTGTCTTTAACCAACTTTTCCAATACTTTTACCACTACTCCTGAGATGGTGATTGGTCTGTAATTAACTACGGCAGTTTTAGAGCCACCCTTATGCAAAGGAACCACTTTGCCTCACTTCCACTCCCTAGGGACCATACCAGGGTTCAAACTTAAGTTAAATATCCAAGTAAGAGGGGTTAACAATTCCTTTACACATTCACATAATACCCGAGCTGATATTCCATCTAAACCTACAGCAGTGTTTGCATTTAAATTTTGCAGTATATTAAATACCTCTGATTTCTTAACTTCAATTCTCGCATTAGTTATTGCTACAAGTATAGAGATATCCTCACTTGGGTGATAGACTTTTGAAAAGTGATCACTCAGTAACTTGACTATTACATCTGATTTTGTCACCTCAGTACCATCAGCACTCACTAAAGTTATCCTTCAGAAGTCATTCTTCCTTTTACTTGCCACATAGCAGAAGAACTCTTTGGGATTACCCTTGATCTTGTTGGCTAAGGTCTTCTCATAATCTGATTTAGATTTTCTTACTATGCTGGTAACCTTCCAAGCTGGAGCCTTGTACTGCTCATGTGTGTGTACTGATCACCTTTCTCTTTTAAATTCTCCATAACATTTTCTTTTTTTTCTAATCAAGCTTGATACTAATGCTCATCCATCTAAACGCCTACTTTGTTTGTCTTCCTGACCATGGGAACACAATCTGATATTACTTTCCTCAGATACCTGCTGATTTTATCCCATGCACTGCTGACATCTTTCCCCTGCAATATGTTCTGCCATGGGACTGCTGCAAGCTCACTCGAAGCTTGTTATAATTGCCTAACCTGTAGTTCTGTATATACCCCTTCTTAACAGAAAAATCCACAGATTTTGCAACCTACCAAGTCAGTACCACATGATCGATATTACGTGGTATTGACCTCCCATATCAATACCACTTTCACCAATTGGAGGTAACGAAGACACCTTACTTATCCATATATCCACTGAACCAATAACCAGGTCCAACACTTTCTCACCATGTGTCCCTTCAGTTATATGCTGTTTCAAGTAATTATCTCATAGAAGATGTATGAATTCTATTTCATTTTTGCCATGTGATATTTCCTGCCTTCCAATTGATATCACCATAATTAAAATCCTACATAACAATCACTAACCCTGCACTAATATGCTGATGCATGAATTCAATATCTCCCCCTGGCCTATAGAAGCATTCAACTGTATATTTCGTTTCATTGGTCACTATTTCACACCAGACTGCCTCAACTGAACTCTCATTCACATGTTTATCATCTTGATATACTACTTTCTTTGGCTGCAACACATCAGCTATCATAAACAGTACTCTTCCCCCTGTTCTATCTTCTCTATCCTCCCTGAAAATACTGTACCCATCACATTCAATTCCAGTGACCATATCAAGTTTTGCTAATGCGTACATCTTTTGGTGAGATTGCACTGACTAACGCTAAAAATTCTCTCTTATTTCGAATGCTTCTTGCATTGGTATACAAAAATTGCAGATTCCCTCTAGTTCTTGTACTGACTTTAGAATTGATATACATGTCACTAATTTCAGTAGTCCCATGCCGATTTTTATCCCCTCTCTTCTTTTATTATTATTATTATTATTATTATTATTCAGGCCTCCATGGAGTCAAAAGACTCATCGTGGGAGATCCTTCCTAAGAACATAGTCTGTCAAGACTCATCGAGAGGAGGTCCCCCATCCCTAAGAAACAGTCTATCATACCACTCCTTAAACTCATTGACCGTTCTCGCTCTCACCACTCCATCAGGCAATGCATTCCATGGTTCAACCACCCTCCATGCAAAGAAACCACTCCTCACCCTTTCTCACAGTTTCCTTTCGTAACTTCCAGGGATGGCCTCTTGTCATCACTCTTTCTCCCTATTCAACCAAGCGAAAGAACTCCCCAGTGTCAACCCTGTAACCACCTCTCAACAGTTTAAAAGTCTCAATCATATCACCTCTCCTTCTTCTATCCACCAAACGCTGCAGTTCACATTCCCTCAGCTGATCCTCATAACAAAAATTGTACAGTCCTGAAACCATCTTTGTACCTTTTCCACAGTTAATTTATCCCTTTCAAATCCTGGGGACCAAATCTGAGAACAATAGTTCAAGTGTGGTCTGATCAGAGACTTATACAACGGAATGATAACCCTCTTATCTCTGCAGGTCAGTGTCCTTCTCATAATTGCAGCAATCATCTGTGTTACCTTCACCACCTTTGCAACATGTCCCCTAAACTTCAGGTTTCTATCAATCATCAACACCAGATCTCTCTTGTCTCCCACTTCCTCTAGTATAACCCCTTTCATAGAGTATGCAGCATCCCATCGATGTTTCCCAAACCTCAAGACCTTACATTTTGCTGCATTAAACTGAAATCCCCATTCATTTGCCCATCTATGTAGCTTATTCAAATCCTCTTGCAGGGCTACCGCATCTGCACTATTACTAATAATCCTTCCCAGCTTCGCGTCATCTGCAAACAACTGAATATCCCCTTGCAATCCACTGACAATGTTATTGATATAAAGGTTAAACAATATAGGTCCCAGTACTGAGCCCTGTGGGAACCACTTGTAACCATCTGGTTCCTTGAAACTGCCCCATCATACACAACTCTCTGATACCTATGCAGACAGCCAATCCTGAATCCTGTTGACCAGTCTGACATCCAGACCCATGTGCTGCAACTTAAATATGAGCTTATCATGTGGCACCCTGTCAAATGCCTTTGTTAAGTCTAAGAAAATTGTAGTATATGCCTTTCCCTCATCTAATGTTCTTGTAACTTTATTATAAAAGGCTAGCATATTGCTAAAACAAGAGCACCCTTTCACAAATCCATGTTGACTCTCACAGATACCATTACCCTCATCTGCCCAGTGCTGTATATGGTCTCTGACTACTTGCTCCAAGATCTTAACAACTACTGATGATACACAGACTGGCCTATAATTAGACACTTCCAGTCTGTTACCACCCTTATGCAATGGCATTATCTTAACTTCCTTCCTTAACACCTTTGCCAAAGCCAGACTTTCATTGAAAAGCCAGGTTAAAGGCACTGTCAGTTCCCTAGCACATTCTCTCAAAACTCGTAGTGAAATACCATCCAGTCCCAAAGCTTTACTGACATCCAGAGTACTCAGTATCTGAAACACTCTCCTCCTGTACCTCTTAACCTCGAACAAGCCCTATCCCTCTAGCATTAAAACTGACTCCTCTAGGATGAAATACTCCAATAAAGTGTTCATTGAACAATTCCACTATGTCTTCTGCATCAGTTACTCTGTTCTCATTTTTATCCCACAATATCATTCTTCCACGGTCATTTCTCCTCCTACTGGCAACATAGCTAAATCACTGCTAAAGTTTCTTGCTCTTACACTCAACCTTTTCAATATTAGTTTCCTTGCCCAATTACTTCAACTTGTTCAGAAAAAAAACAGTAACTTCTTCAATCACTTATATCCTTCCATGTTCAGATGCAGCCCATCTCTCTCTAGCATACAACTTTCTTTTTCCTTCAAACACATACTCCAGACATCAACAAATTCCAGACCTCTTTTTTTGGCACATTCTTGCAATCATATCATTCATTATCATTGCTCGTCTACTTAACTCGTAATTGTCAAAACAAGGCAGCACACTATCCTCCCATTGACACTTTTTCTCTTCAGAATATCTAACAATGTTCTTAAATCTTTTGTTACCCAATTTATACCACCACTCAGGTCTTTTGTGCCCACCATAACTATCATCTTGTCTGCATCATGCCCTCTCTTTATTGCTAAAGCCACTCTTTCTATTGTCCCACCCAGCCAAGCACTCCTCAGACATACCACTCTCCATACCCTTAATCATAGAATCGCCATATATCTTTCCACTCTTAACTTCATTCAAGTCCACACAATCATCATTCATGGACTCATTTTCTATGCTATTCAGCACAACTCTCCCAGTTTCATTACTCATTGCTCTTTTACTTACCCCCCCCCACTCTCATGACATCTCGTTTCTTCTAGACCTCTTGTAGTTTTATTTTGTTGACTCTCAATCACTCCCATACTATTTATTACTTCATCATTCACCAAAGACTCACCCATATGTAATCCTGTTCTAGTTACCTCAGCTAAAGTAATTTCTATAGTCCTAATTTCTCTGTTTAACACATTAAACTCAGTTTTAACTTCCAGTATCTCTTTACTGAGCACTTCCAATTCCTCATGCAGAAGATGGTCATTTTTCATTTTCATGAACTCCTGCCAATAAGTATGATAGCTGGTGTGTGTGTGTAGTATGTGACCTTCCTTGATGAGTCTGACTCCCTGGAGGTCTCTCTTAATGATAATAAATAATAAATAAATAATAATGTAAAGATCCCTAGCCTCAGTTTCTTATAGCATAATTCTGCTAATGTAATATTCTATTGGAGTTCTCATCATGCCAAAGTGCATAACTTTACACTTACTAACACTAAACTAATCACCATTTTCATTGCGAAATTTCCAGCATATTCATATCATTATTTAAGTGCTGGATATCAGTAGCATCTCTGATTGCACTACCTATCTTTGCATCATCAGCAAACAATTGCACATATCCTTTAAGACCCTTCCTAATGTTATCAATGTATAGATTGAACAACAATGACCTAAGGAACAACCACTGGTCACTTAAATCTGGCAGATTCACACCCACCGTTTATGATAGTCGCGATACCAAATAAGATACTTCTTTTTACAATCAACTCTACTTACTCTATTTTCATTATTCTCGGCTTTATTTTCCATTTTGCTGCTGAATTTTTTTTTATTCTCCTTGTGTTCCTCTAAATGCCACTCAACTTTCTGTAATTCCCTATGTATCTAATAATTTGCTGTTGTGCATAACAATTTCGGATTAAATTATTTTTAATATTTTCTTCACTGTTGGCTTTAGTGGAGAAAACCTTGTTCACTACTTTGTTGTTCTTGTTAGCTAATGTTCTATGTCTTCTGCATTTTTGGTGCCATTTTACAGCTACATTTAATGACACTACTTAAAAAATATCTACTCTAATATACTGTAAAAAAAAAAAAGTTTTTCTGAAGAAAAAGCACAATAAAATAGATAAATCATCAATTTTATATGGGTGCTAAATACACAGACAACTTGCAATCCCATTTATTAGCACTGAAATTTATGATGGTCTGAAAAATAGTATGATTGATTTTAATGCAGAAAGGGAAGAACCAAGTTATGTACAAAAGGTTGAATATTGTATAAACTGGAAACATTAAATGGCAAGAATGAATTTAATACAATAAAATATTTAATGCAAAATTTTACGTGGAAGAAATATATAACACTAAATCATAAAAATCTAGAATTAATACTGTCATTAATACTTCTGGCCATATGAAGAAATTCCACAGGAATATGGATTCAATGACCTCAGAGTGATGGCAGTTTTAATGGACATGCAGTTAATTTCATGAAATGCTTTTTTGTTTGGAGAGTGAAATGGGTTGCCAGAGTCAATTAAGCATGCTTTGTCAGTGAATGGGTTCAAAACTAAGTATGACAAGTATTATGTGAATGTTGGTTAAGTTTTGGTGAAATGTTAACGGCCTCCCTCAATGAATTTACAGATTCCAGAGATGCTTGCATAATTTTTATGTGAGTGGGATAATCAAGCTAAAGCCTGCCATTATGAGGTTAAAATTGGCTGATTTGACATTTCGCATCACCTCTTTCTGAAGCTTTAAAAAGTCTTTGCTGCCTCTCCCACATGAAATCTGGTTTGATGAAAAATCGCAGGAGAGTTCCCTTGAATAAGTGATTAGATGCTTAATGACTTTGTATACATGCATATAATCTCTAGATTCCATGGAGATCTGTTGATAATAATATATCCCAGATGTGGTCACCAGGATTTAAAGAAGATAAGTCAACCTTGGATAGGGTACACAGGCAGATAAGGAAAATGATATCAGGACTCTACAATGTCAGATATGAAGATAGACTGAGGGCATGCCAACTACAGAGTTTGATGGATAGAAGATGGAGTAATATGGATGAGACACTTAAACTGAGGTATTTAAGTTTGACACATGGGAGATTTTTCATGACTTTTCAACTTCCAAGGATCAGAGACCATCCTTGGAAGTTGTAGGAGGGTGAGAAGTGGCTTTTTTTTTGCTTGGAGGGTGGTTGGACCATGGAATTCATTGCCTGATAATGGTAAATGTGCAAATGGTGAATGGGTTTAAGGAGTAGTATGATAGACTTTGTGTTGCCAAGGTAGGCCTTCTGCAATGAGTCTTATGACTCCATGGAAGTCCAGAATAATAATCTTATTTCCGGTGTATAACCTGCCACATTGGAGGACATGCAATGTTGGTGAAATCTTGGTCCATTAAAGCTAGGGATCTTGGAGTAATGGTGAATAAAAAAAAAAATTTAAGTGAGGATACCACTTTCCTCATTATTCTGATCGTCTTTGCAGGCAATGAAGCGATGCTGAGAAAGACACTCTCATGTAAGAATGAGGAAATCGCAGTGCTTCTTTATAAGGCTTTTTTAACTGTTCGATACTGACTGAATACTAAGATACTGAATAAAGAGTAGTGGAAAAAAGTTGAAAAACGGATAAAAATTATGATTATGTAATGTTGAGTATAACTATAGATATAAGCAATATTGTACCCAACTGTACGATATTGTGAAAATTGGCTGCTAGAAAGCCGTGACATGCTTACCATTGGTAAAGAGCTCTGGAAAAGATAAGTGTAATATTGCTTGCGTTTTAGTTTACTATTGCTTATTTTTGATCACTTGGTGTGTCTGCATGATTATTGGCTTTGTGGATTTGTTATTGACTTTTTTTATTGAATTTTTGGATCTTGCCTTGAATGGAACACAATGGCAGCACTAGATCAACTCATTGAGCAGTGCAAAGATCAAATTCCGTTAGATGATTCGATGTTGTGAGTGCATCATGTATGAATGGTGAAATGTGAAAGATGTGTTTGTGGAGAGAATGAACAGGAGATCGGAGAAGGTATGGATTTGTAGAAAGTGCAATATTTAGTTAGACTAAGAGTTAACGTGCAAAACAGACTGAAGGATTGAAAGTTAGTGTAAATGAAAGAAACAGAATGAAGGCTAGTGAGACTGAGGGAGTGAAAGAACACAAGAATGAAGTGATATGGGAGCAAAAGGAAGTATGAATGAAGAAACAGAAGTGCGGCGGAATGAGATGTAATGAGACTACAGGAGCAACAGAGTGAAATTTTACCTGAGTGAAAGATTCGAAGAAAGTTATTCAAAATGAAATCAGGACTATGCAGAGTGATAATATACATTTAGTGGAAACAAATGAGAGAATGCAAAAGAATAGAATGAAAGAAAAAAAAAGTAAATGATTTGAGAATAGCAGTGTATGGAGATTCCATTGTTAAGAGTATTGGTTAACTCGGCGTTAATAAGGTGGGGTGTCACGGACCCCAAAGATATAGAAAGAAATAACTGTGACACTCCCCACCTTACTAACACCGGGTTAGTGAGAGAGTCCATGAGGTCTATTATTCAGGAGAGAGAATGAGCAAGATAATTCATGCTTTGGACATGAGAAAATGAGCAAGAGAATTAGTGGTAGTTGTGGAGACAAATGACTTAAGTGGGCATAGGAAAATATAATGATGAATATCAGGAGGTTATGAAGGAGAGTGAAAGATAACAGTATAGTGGGAAAAGTTGTCTGTACATGCCAAGGTATGACAATGATAAGTTGAGCCAGAATCATGAATGGTATGCTGGCAGAGTTATGTGAGAAGGGAGTGAAGTTTGTGGATGTATGGCATGTATTTGAGGGAAGAATATAATTATACAGATGTGACTGATTGCATTTGAATGGCTTTGGAGTGAATGAACTGGAGAAACTGTTGTTAGATGGAAGTGCAGATGGAAGTGTGATGCAAGCAAGAGATCACAAGTAAGAGGTGAGGTGAAAGATCAGGAGAGTGGTACAGAAGAGACAGAAGTGCATTGCAATAGAATGTGAGAGATGAAGCAAAAACAGAATTGGAAGAGAAAAATGGGAGTGGAGAACCTGGTTGGAAAGGGAGACATGGCATAGGAAGAGTAGATGTTGATTGAAAGTAGTAGTGAATGTATAATCTTATGTATGGGATTCATATGTATATGAACCTCATATATCAAGGATCATATGTATGGGGATGATCAGCATAGAAATGGAATAGATCAAGATGTGAGTGGTATAGTTGAGACTGAGCAGGTATGTGATAAGGGGGTAACATAGGTGATTGGGTAAGGGCAGGTGTGGTGGGAAAATCGCAAGCAACTTGGATAAGGCTGGTTATAAATGCCAGGAGCATCAGAAATAAGGGAGATAAAACTGTTCCACTAATTGTTTATTCATCCCAAAATTGTTGGAATGAATGAAACAGTACAGTGTTTTTTTGCAAGAATAAAAAGAACAAGAAGGGAGGGAGGGGGGGGGGATACTGCTGCTGGTAGCAGGGGAGTTGTACACAGAAGGTAGACATGAAAAAGGGAAATCGTGGCAATAGTTTTGAGCTGGTGTGAAGTAGAGGGTGGTGATGAGACATGTATGAGAAACTTTGGGTTAGTGAACAAGGGAAGAGTGATTATTATGGGTGATTTTAATTATGGTGGTATAGTGGAATGAAGAGAGCCTTTGGGAATAAGGAAAATGAATTTCAAGTTCTTGAGAGATAACTATCTCAGGCATGTAAAGGAGAGCATGTGAGGATAGAGTTTTAGACCTAATCCATTTCATCAGCAGATGTAATTGTGAGTGGGGTTTTGCACTTTCCTCAAGTTGTGAGAATGATCATGAAGTGATCACCAGGGTTGTGGTTAGCCATATGATGACTTATGTGAGGAAAGGATATGTGTAATTACAAGGCTGGTGATTATGAAAAGCTTAGATAGCTTGGAGCTATAATGAGATGATTGGTAAGAAATTAAATGCTGTTTGGGACTGGCAAACAAAAGTCTGAATGAGCATTCATTAGCAAATCAGGCCAAGGAAAAAAAATGCCAGAAAGTTTTTTCAACATGTGGCGAATAGAAAGAACAATGATTATAGTAAGATGATGTTAATTGATGTAAGGTGCGAGATGGGTAACTGCTGCAGAGGACATAGTCATGGTATTCAGTGAGCAGTTCATCAAGGTGTTTCATCCTCAGTGTGAAATCAGAAGCTCACATGTAGAGAATGAAAGCAGAGAAGACTTAATGGTGAGTGAGCAAGAGGTATGAAGAGTTAAGTAAGCTAGATATCAATAAGGCAGTAAGATGATGACATATCACTATGTGTCTTAAGGGAATGTTCCAAGAAGTTAGCATCAGTCTTGGCCTACCTGTTTAACAAGTCTTGCAACAGCACAAGTCCCAGAGGAGTGGAAGGAAGGGAAAAATTGTTCCATTTCACAAAGGTAGTGGTGATATTATTAATAAGAGAGATACCCCCATGGAGTCAGACTCATCGAGGGAGGCCACATACTACACACACACACTGTTTGCACTCCCAACATCCAAAGGCAATCCATTCCAACCATGCACCAGCCTCTGAGAGAAAAATCTAGCCCTCACATCCTTCTTCTCAGCCTTCATTCTCAGCTTCCAAGGATGCCCTCTTGTCCTTTCTCCATTCTACACAAATAAATTGAAAAATTCCATCAATTGAAATCCTGTATGACTCTTTCAGAAGTTTGTAAGTCTCAATCATATCACCCCACTTTCTCCTGTTTGCTAGTGTCTGCAGTCTACAAATTCCTTATCTTTACATGAGAATGTTCGTTTCAGCATTGCAATTATCTTTGTATTTGCAATCTTTGCCACATGGCCTCTGAACTTCAACTTCCTATCTATTAACACTCCAAGATCCCTAGCCTCATCAGGTTCTTCTAGCCTAATCCCACCAATAATATGACGTTGGATATCTAATTATGTCGAAGTGAGACTTTACATTTACTGACACCCATTTTCCCATGTCCACAATTACAGCCTATTCAAATCATTCTGCAAAGAATGCATATCAGCAGCATTCCTGATTACCCTACCTATCTTTGCATCATTAGCAAATAGCTGTATGTCGCTTGTCAAATCCTTCCCAATATCATTAATGTACAGATTGAATAACAGTGGACCAAGCACTGATCCTTGTGGTCCACCACTTGTTACCTTAAACCTTGCACACTCAGATCCCCTTATACCACTTTTTGATGTCAGTCAGCCATCTGCTTATCCATGTTAATATTGTATAACCCAAACCCATTTTCTCCAATTTATACAACAGTCTTCCTTGCTGTATTCTATCAAAAGCCTTAGCAAAATCCAAAAGTATCATAGTATCCATTCAGGGGTGCACCAATAGCCGGTGCCTGTGTGCAAAACTTTAGTTCGTGTCCCTATCCCCACCCTCCAATAAAAAAAAATCACTTTAAAAAAACGTTTTTTTTTAAGTATTTCCTCCTCTTTGGCACCTTGACTATCCTGGCACCTGTGTGTGTCACACACATTGCACATATGGCCAGCGTGCCCCTGTATGCATTCCTCTTGTCTAGTTCAGTGGTAACATTGTTATAGAATGTGAGCAAGTTGCTGAAACGTGACCTTCCCTTAGTAAACCCATGGAGTTCATTGTAAAGTAGAGATTCACTGTCAACCCATTTCTGAATGCGAGCCCTAACCAATTTTTCCAAAATCTTCACCACCACTCCTAAGATACAAGATACTCATTGGTCGATAGTTGGATACATCGATCTTTGCACCATCCTTATGCAATGGAATTACCATACATTCCTTCCATTCCTGTGGAATCTTCCCTGTTCTGAGACTCGTATTAAACATCCTGGTCAAAGGAATGGCCAGTTGAGATGAACGCTATTTTAGAACCAGTGCTGATATTCCATGAGTCCCTATTGCGGAATTCTTATTCAATTTGTGCAACAGCTCTACTACCTCGGCCTCACACACCTGCATTTCCTCATCTAGTGAAAAGGTAACAGTGAGCTCAATGTTGCGTTCACCAGGTTGATAGCTTTTATCGAAATGGGCACTCATTAACTGAACAACCTCTTCTGCATCTGTAACCCTCACGCCATATTTAGAAGAGTTATTCTTTCAGATTCATTCTTTCTTTTTCTTGCGGCATATCAATAGAATTCTTGTGGGTTGTCTTTAGAACACAGAGCCAGTTTCTTTTCATACTCACTTTGCTTTCCATACAACAGTTGTAACTATTCTTGCCTGCTGCTTAAAACATTCATAACAGACATTATCCTTATGCAAATGGCATTCCTTTCACATCATCCTTTTTTTTTACAAATCTCTTGCTTAATAATATTACACATCCATTTGACTCCTACTCTATTTATTCTTTGAACCCTTGTACACATTCTGATATCGCATCATTTAAGTATTGTTTAAATGCTTCCCATGCACTGTCGATATTTTTTCCATCCAGCAACTGATCCCATTCCACTGAACTCTGTATACTCCTCAGTTGATCATAATTTCCTGCTTTGTAGTTCAGCATGTAACCTTTTCTGAATGGAACATTCATAAACTTAGTCACTTCCCAAGTGAGTACCACATGATCATTGTCACCAACTGGAGACAGAATAGTTACGTCTTTAACTTATATGCCCTCTGGCACTATAATCAAATCTAACACTTTGACCTCTAGTTCTTTCTGTCACATGCTGCTTGAAGAAGTTGTCCTGCAACAGCTCAATCAATGCAAATTATTACTCTCATGAGATTCTACTGCTACCCAATCAATATTTGGATAACTAAAGTCTCCCATTCTGATTACTCTTTTTGAGCTCATTTTTTCTATTTGGTGATGCATTTCTTCATCACTAGCAACTGATCCACTAGATCTGTAACAACACCTCACTAGGTAATTTGCCTTTGTTAGATTCCACCTCACATCAGATGGCTTCAAACCCACTGCCACATGAAATATTGTTAGTAGTATTACTACAATCATAGGTCTCAACTCTAACTGGATTTAAGTCATCCGATATCATTAGCAGCACTCTTCATCCTTTCTATCCCTCCTAAAAATACTGTGCCAATGACACTCTATACCACTTAGTAGGTCTGATTCTAATAGCCAGGTCTCAACAAAGGGGTATTGATTCTAATAGCCAGGTCTCAACAACTTAGTCAATATGTTGCAACCTCAGATTGTAGGTATTAGTGAGACCTGGCTATTAGAATCAGACCTACTAAGTGGTATAGTGTGTCATCGGTACAGTATTTTTAGGGAGGATAGGAGAGGAGGGAGAGTGCTGCTAATGATATCAGATGACTTAAATCTAGTTGGAGTTTGAGACCTATGATTGTAGTAATACTACTAACAATATTTCATGTGGCAGTGAGTTTGAAGCCATCTGGTGTGAGGTGGAATCTAACAAAGACAAATTACATAGTGGGGTGTTGTTACAGGCCTGGTGGAGCAGTTGCTAGTGATGAAGAAATGCATCACCAAATTAAAGTCCCCCATCATCATAATGGTGGACTTTAATTATCCAAATGTTGATTGGGTAGCAGTAGAATCTCATGAGTGTAATAATTTGCATTTATTGAGCTGTTGCAGGACAACTTCCTCAAGCAGCATGTGACAGAAGGAACTAGAGGTCAAAGTGTTAGATTTGATTATAGTGCCAGAGGGCGTATCAGTTAGACTATTCTGTCTCCAGTTGGTGACAGTGATCATGTGGTACTCACTTGGGAAGTGACTAAGTTTATGAATGTTCCATTCAGAAAAGGTTACATGCTGTACTACAAAGCAGGAAATTATGATCAACTGAGAAGTATACAGAGTTCAGTGAAATGGGATCGGTTGCTGGATGGAAAAAATATCGACATTGTTCAGTGAAGCTGTCGCTTTATTGTAATAAGTAAGTGGATTACTAAAACATGATCTCCCTTGAGCAAATTCATGCTGTCCATCAAAGATAGTACCATTGTTGTCAATCCAATTCTGTATCATGGTTCTCACCAGAAAATGAGGCACACCACTAGTGACTTTCCTCTTCCAGGTATTGCACCCCCCCCCCCTTCCAACACAACTTGCTGATACCTGTTAGATGGCCAATCTTCAATCCAATGCACTCCAACCCATCCATTTTAGTTTGACGTCACCCTACTTGCCTGTTCTTTGTAATCCTCATGAAATTGGCTATTACCACTCTTCTTATGTTGCCTCCATAATGCCTTTTTCCTCTGTATTGCATGCTTAATCTCTTCATTTATCCATTTCACATCTTTATTTAATCTTGTGACCCTTGGAATACTTTTAGACATTGCTTCTACTAGATAGTTCTTGAAAATCACCCAAGCAGCATTGATCTCCTTTCCAGCTGACTCCTCATTGCATACTACACCTACACCTAAGTTCTCACACTGTTGGCAACCACTCATGTTATCACTCTCACCAACTGGAGGATGATTTGACACCTCATTTGTAATAACTTCCTCTAATGAGATGATCAAATCCAAGACCTGCAATCCTTGTGTGCCCTGAGTTACATACTGCCTGAAGTAGTTGTCCCTCAAAAACTCAAAACTCATTGTTTTTTTAACTTGCTGTTACTATCTCATCATCTCAGTCTATATTGCCTTAATTAAAATCGTCCATGACTATCAGCCTTTTCTCATTTTCCTCATCACCATGAAAACCTGGCGACCAAATCTGTGTGCAATAATCCATCTTAGGCCTGATCAAGGCCTTATACAATGACATCATAACCTCTATTTCTGTATGTCAGGGTCTTCCACATCATTGCCATTATCCGATGCAACATCTTCACAACTTGTGCAATATGGCCCCTGAATTTCAGGTCCTTGTCCACCACCACTCCTAGATCTCTCATCTCCATAATCTCTTTTAAAGTTTCCCCACCAAGTGTATATTTTGCATCTCGCCATTGCTTACCAAATCTCAAAACCTTACACCATTGAACTGATAGTTCCACTTACCTGCCCATTCATGCAATCTATTCAAGTCCTCCTGTAAGGACATAACCTCTGTATTGCTCTCCCTGATATTGCATCTGCAATTAGCTGAATATCATTAGTTAAACCCATCCCAGTATCATTAATTTACAAATTGAACAATGGTCCCAGACACCTGAGGTACACCATTAGTGACTTTCATCTTACGGGATACCACACACCCCATATACAACTTTCTGATGCCATCTGACAGCCAGGCACTGATCCAACTCAGAAGTCTGTTATCCTATCCCATCTGTTTCAATTTATTTAATAGTTTATGTTTGAGGAGCTTATCACCCAGTAATTAGTAAAACATGATCTCCCCCCTTAACAAACTCATGCTGATAATGACAGTTATCTTTTTGATGGTCAGTAGGTTTTAAAATGAATGAAGTAACCTTGGAGAGTTTACTATCATATATGTATTTTTAAGCATAGCACATTCTTTATTTGGATTATTATAAATGTAACAATTGATTATTCTAATAAAAAAAATATTATTTTACAGCCAGAATATGGAATTGTTGATCCAATCTGTACCTTTCTCTTCTCAGTATTAGTGTTAATAACAACATTTGCTATCATAAAGGAAACATTAAATGTTTTAATGGAAGGTAGGAAACCACTTTGAATTACTTCATTAAATGCATTATTTGATAAATTAAATTTGTTAGAAAATTTATATAAGCTATTTAGCAAATTATATATAATGTTATATAATATTATTATTATTATTGCGGGTATCTCTATGGAGTCAGTAGACTCATCGCGGGAGACCCAAACTAGCAAAACGATGTCATATCTCTTCTTGAATTCATTTTCAGATGAAGAACTCGCAACTAAGTCAGGCAATGAATTCCACTCATTCACCACACCTCCAGGCAAAAAAACCTTGTTTTTTTCACACCCTTGTTAACCACACTCTTCTTTAATTTCCAAGGATGACCTCTTGTTCTTCCATCACTATCACAGAGCTGAAACATTTCCCCTGCATCAATCCTATAAAAACCTTTCAGTAATTTAAATGTTTCTATCATATCCCCTCTTCAACTATCAACCAACCTCTGCAATCCACAAGCTCTCAATCTATCAATGTAGGGAGTATTTTTTATATCACTCACCAACCACAGCCCTATCATCTCCAAGGAATCCAGGTGACCAGACCTGAGCACAGTAATCTAAATGTGGAAGTATCAACACTTTATAAAGGGGAATAATAACCTCTTTATCTCTGGATGTCAGTGTGTTCCTCAACAACCAAGTAATAGTATGTGCAATCTTGGACACCTTAGCAATGTATCCCCTGAACTTCATCTCCCTATTTACCAACTCCCCCAAGTCCCTAGACTCATTAATCTCTTGGAGTACTGTTCCATCAATGTAGTACACAGCTGGTAATCTTTTAATCCCAAAATGCATGACTTTACACTTTTCCACATCGAACTGACATCCATTACCTTTTGCGCATTCTACCAGCTTATTCAAATCATCCTGCAAACTTTCAACATCAGCTTGATTTTTTATTGCGCTACCCAACTTTGCATCATCAGCAAACAACTGAATATCTCCCTTTAAGCCATTCCCTATATCATTTATATACAAATTAAACAACAATGGCCCAAGCACAGAGTCCTGAGGCACACCACTGATCATTTGCCTCATCCTGGACGCTGCTCCTCCATACACCACCTTCTGGCCAATTTAGTATCCATTACCATCTGCTCCAATTTGCATAACAGTGTTCCATGGGGTATCCTATCAAAGATCTTAGCAAAATCCAGAGGTACCACTGTGTAGCCAGTTCCTTTGTCCAACTGAGATGTCATTCTATTATAAAAAGTTAATAGATTGCTAAGGCAGGATCTGCCTTAGCAATCTATGGAGTATCATATCCTGATCCACCCTTCTTGAATTTTGTCTTTAACCAACTTTTCCAATACTTTTACCACTACTTCTGAGAAGGTGATTGGTTTGTAATTAACTACGGCAGTTTTAGAGCCACCCTTATGCAAAGGAACCACTTTGCCTCACTTCCACTCCCTAGGGACCATACCAGAGTTCAAACTTAAGTTAAATATCCAAGTAAGAGGAGTTGACATTTCCTTTGCAGTCGAGCTGATATTCCATCTAAACCTACAGCAGTGTTTGCATTTAAATTTTGCAGTATATTAAATACCTCTGATTTTTTAACTTCAATTCTCACATTAGTTATTGCTACAAGTACAGAGATATCCTCACTTAGGTGATACTTTTGAAAAGTGATCACTCAGTAACTTGACTATTACATCTGATTTTGTCACCTCCGTATCATCAGCACTCACTAAAGTTATCCTTCCGAAGTCATTCTTCCTTTTACTTGCCACATAGCGGAAGAACTCTTTGGGATTACCCTTAATCTCGTTGGCTAAGGTCTTCTCATAATCTGATTTAGCTTTTCTTATTATGCTGGTAACCTTCCAAGCTTGAGCCGTGTACTGATCATGTGTGTACTGATCGCCTTTCTCTTTTAAATTCTCCATAACATTTTCTTTTTTTGCTGATCAAGCTTGATACTACTGCTCATCCATCTAATGCCTACTTTGTTTGTCTTCCTGACCAAGGGAACACAATCTGATATTGCTTTCCTCAGATACCCACTGATTTTATTCCATGCACTACTGACATCTTTCCCCTGCAATATGTTCTGCCATGGGATTGCTGCAAGTTCACTCCGAAGCTTGTTATAATTACCAAACCTGTAGTTCCGTATACCCCTTCTTAACAGAAAAATCCACAGATTATGCAACCTCCCAAGTCAATACCACATGATCGCTTTCACTAATTGGAGGTAACAAGGACACCTTACTTATGCATATATCCTCTGAACCAATAACCAAATCAAACACTCTCACACCACGTGTCCCTTCAGTTATGTGCTGTTTCAAGTAATTATCTCATTTGTATGAACTCCATTTCCTTTTTGCTACATGATATTTCCTCCTTCCAATTGATATCACCATAATTAAAATCCCCCATAATAATCACTAAACCTGCACTCATTGCACTAATTTGCTGATGCATGAATTCAATATCTCCCCCTGTACCCCCTGGCCTATAGCGGCATCCAACTGTATATTTGGTTGAGTTGGTCACTATTTCACACCAGACTGCCTCAACTGAACTCTCATATGTCTACCATCTTGATATGCTACTTTCTTTGGCTGCAACACATAAGCTATCATCAACAGTACTTCTCCCCCTGTTCTATCTTCTCTATCCTCCTTAAAAATACTGTACCCATCACATTCAATTCCAGTGACCACATCTTCTGCTGACAGCCAAGTTTCACTATTCCCTACAACTTTTGGTGAGATTGCACTGACTAATGCTAAAAATTCTTCTCTCTTATTTCGAATGCTTCTTGCATTGGTATACAAAAATTGCAGGTTCCTTCTAGTTCTTGTCCTGGCTTTAGAACTGATATGCAAGCACTAATTTTAGTAGTCCCATGCAGATTTTTATCCCGTCTCTTCTGCAATTTATTCTGCGAATAAGGATCAATAAATATACAATCACTGCTAAAGTTTCTCGCTGTTACATTCAACCTTTTCAATATTAGTTTTCATGCCCAATTACTTCAACTTGTTCAAAAAAACAGTAACTTCTTCAATCGCTTATGTCTTTCTAGGTTCAGATGAAACCCATCTCTAGCATACAACTGTATTTTTCCTTCAAACATATGCCAGACCTCTTTTTTTTGCACCGTCTTGCAATCATATCATTCATTATCATCACTCGTCTGTTTAACTCATAATTATCAAAATGAGGTGGCACACACACACGCACCATTCTCCCATTGATACTTTTCCTTTTCACAATATCTAACAATGTTCTTAAATCTTTTGCTACCTGATTTATACCACCACTCAGGTCATTTGCACTCACCATAACTATCATTCTAGATCTCTTGTGGTTTTATTTTGTTGACTCCCAATCACTCCCATACTATTTATTACTTCATCATTCACCAAAGACTCACCCATATGTAATTCTGTTCTAGTTACTTCAGCTAAAGTAATCTCTATAGTCCTAATTTCTCTGTTTAACACATTAAACTCAGTTTTAACTTCCAGTATCTCCTTACTGAGCAATTCCAATTCCTCATGCAGAACATGGTCACTTTTCATTTTCATGACTCCTGCCAAAGTTCTTCCACTACGGTCCCTATGTCAGCTCCCATTCCTAAACGCTCAAGTCTATCCCGACACTTCTCACATACATCGATGTTTTCGTTCTTCTCATTTAGCCAGACTGACCACAGATCCTTCATATTCTTCGACGTATACATGTAGCAGTTTCCACAATGCATCCATTGCAAAAAATCTAACCCCAAGTCATCCTTTCATGTAGAAGTAGATGTCCTGCGTACCGCTGATGTAAGTTTCTTGTAGGACGGCATCTGTACACGTTGAAGTAGTGAAACAAACAGCAGCGAAAACACAATATATACAACACAGTTTCAAACAATAACTCTACTGAAGGACACTTGTATCTAACCGATGCACTACTGCAGCACAATTGGAGACAAAAAGCCTTACACTACTTAAATTTAAAAATGCGTTTTCTAGCCTAACTAAACACGACCACCACATTCACCAAGGACACTAGCACCACCATATATAACTTACAATAATAATCATAGGTTTCTGTACTTAAGCAGTTCTGTAGGTAATTTTCGGTATTGAGATCACATTAATATAAAGAGTTTATTATAAATGAACAGTTAAAAAAAACCTAACAAGTTTCGTGTATCGTAAGACATATCATCAGGAGTAATGGTACACAGCGCAATAAAAATGAAGGCTTGATTTTACATTGAGTGTGGTCTGCCTTCATCTAGGATGAAGGCAGACCACACTCAATGCAAAATGTGCTGTGGACCTAGGATATAGCACATGTGAACCACAGAACGTGACAACAACTAGCAATGTTCCAGCCTGCATACCATAACAAATATATCATTTGTATTCTGGTTTCTCAATTATTTAACAGTTGTGAAGTTATTAAAAACATCTAATATGTGTAATTAATTGTCAATAAGCTTTTGTTGTGTAAAACTTATGTACCATCACCTGTGATGATGGAAGTCTTATGACTCACGAAACTTGTCGGGTTTTTTGTTTATTTTTAAGAAACTCTTTATATTAATATGTGGTCTCATATTAATATATCACCGAAAACTATAAAATATTAATATTTATAAATATTAATCATTTTTATGACAATTCTACCCAGGAATCTGTAAACGAATTCTCTGGCAGAATAGTCTTAAGTGATTAACATTTATAAATATTAATCAGTAAATTCTTATCCATAAATGTCAGTTAACATATACTGTTAATGTGTTAATTTTTAAATTTGGTGTTGACTTAGGTATGCCAAGAGGAATGAATTTCTTAGACGTGCAGAAGATTCTCTTTAGAATTAATGGAGTTGTTAAAGTGCATCAGTTACGTATATGGTCTTTAAGCATGGATAAAACAGCTCTTGCATGCCATATAGCAATTGGTAAGTTTGATGAAAATGTATTTCTTTTTGATTAGATTATAGTAAAATGCTGAGATTATATTAGTGGAGCTCCTTTTAGTTTTATGTTATATACATATTTGCTAACATTAAAGATCGGGCTTAGATTTTCTGCAAGGTTTACTGATTTTTCTGGACAATGTGTGAACTAACCCTAAATGTGCTGACCTTGGTTGTCAGTGGACAGTGTATTCACTCTAAATTTGCTCTTGACTATACTAGTCACTTTGCTAACATGAGCTACATATTCCTTGTGGAACTGTTCTCCACCTATCTTTATATGCCTTTTATAACCTCTTTTTCATCTGCAGTTCCTGCTTGATTTTCTTAGTCATTCATTTTAAGCCAAATCACTTTCTTCACTTGGTATATAGTCTCCCTTTCTCTTCAAAATCATCTTTTTCAGATTCTTTCATCCATTGTACTGTTCCAAGCTACTTAAGTTTGTTTACCTGCCTTATAATTCCCGATAAATTTTTTATGCTGTGATATATCTGTATGCCTCTTCATCCTCCATGTCAGTACTACGTGGTTACTCACCAATTGGATCCAGTATGACAGCTGTCAGATCCTCTGATGCTATGACCAAGTTCAAAATGCTTGATGCTCGTGCTCCCTTCACTAAATGCTGGCTAAGACAGTTATCTGTCAAGAAGTCCAAAAATTCAGTTCCCTTAGTATGCTGCCGCTTCTACCTGGTATATCGTGGAAAATGAAGATACATTGCAAAGGGCAAAGACATGAGTACTGTAATTGCAAGGAAGACCAGCAGACAAATATGTGATGGTTATATAAAGCCATAATCAGGCCTTATTTAGCCTTCTGTGTTCTGATTGCTGGAATTTGAAGGGAATGAAGATGCTTTAGAGAGGGTACAAGGGTGGGTAGGTAACAAATATCAGAACTGAAAAATCGGTTATGAGGATAAATTGCATCTAATCTTTGGTGTAGTAGGAAGGGCAATGTGATTGACATCTCAATCACATTGCTCTAGTTTACAAGATGGTGCTGGAGAGATTTTTCAAAAAAAAAAAAAAAAATCTGTGCAAGTAAATGAGATTTTTCATAAAATATTTGTATGTAATTTTTGAATAAAGGATAATTCAGTGTGAATTTAAACCCTAAAGGTCCATGTCTCTAGACTGTGGAGGTCCTATGGTAGTAATTCCTCTATCAGAAGTATACAACTTTATACTTGGCAACATTGAATTTATAAAAATAAGTTTGTAAACCTATCTTATGTTTAGTGCCCTGAATTGACTTACGTTAAACTGAGAGCCCTGCTCCAGGGATCAGATATGGTATATTTTGTTACTTCAGGATTTCAACAAGCAGTGGTGTTGTTCATGCATCTGGTGATAAATCATATGTTATTGTCTTTCACAAAACATCCACACCACAATGGGATGTGAACTTTCAGCCTGTTGGACAGTAGATGGTTATCTACTCGGCTTAACTGGCTAACTGGACTAAATGGTCCTCACATCAGAATTCTCAGACAATATCCTTCCCAATTTTTCATTTACAACTAAATCTTTTTTTGATATTGGCCTATATGAAAATTTAAATTAAACAGTGGCTCAGAACAGAATAAATGGTGTACTGCAGAGCTCTGCAGTATGTTAATATCTTTTATAGGTAAAGTGGATACTAGATCAACATTATTTCAAAGCCAAATGTTTGTAGAAACTATGAAAGTTTTGTGAGTTGACCCGAGAGCTTACGAGAATACAATCCTTGGCATCCCCGAGTTGCTATAGCTTGCACTACTTAAGACATGAGCACTTAAGGCATGTCCAAGCATCCATATCAGCTCGCAGGTCAACTTATGAAACTTTCATAGTTTCTACAAACATTCGGCTTTGAAATAATGTTGGATCTAGTATCCACTTTGCTTATGTAATCTTACATCACCAAAATGAAACCTTATGGCTCTTCCTTTAGTAATTACTTTTATGCACCAACTGAGAGTTCACTTATGAAAAATACATTTCTCTGAAATTTCAATTTCCTTAGTACTGAGGGATTCTACTTTTGACGAGAACAGACTTATTATTTTAGATTGAGCCTGATTAGATTGCATACAAGGATTTTCAGGAATATCGCATTGCACTGGTGCTGACACAGTTTGATTCCTACTGTCTATCAGATGCAGAGATCTGATGGCTGGCAGGCCCCACCGGCTATGAGAACCAGTGGTGGATTTAAGGTATTATAGGGAGGTAGAATTTCAATCTGTGGCCAAGTGAGTTCTTGACACACCTTTTACCTGTTTAGGGGCAGTTAACTATAATATATTGTTGCTGGTAGTCACCTGTGTGTCTATGGGATTTGCTAGTGAATCCTCAAAAGTCCACAGCGTTATCAGTAATCTGCTTGGGATACCTGAGCAATCTCTTCTTTCTCTATCAGTGTCTTTGCATGTTTTTCACTTATTGTTGTCATGGCAAAACCTCTGAATGAGGCCATATTTGAGGAGGTATATGAGATATTCCTCAGACTGGGAAATGTCAACTGAGCGAAATTGGCCGAGAAAAGTTAAGCTTTTTGACACATCCCCCCCCCCCCCAAGCAGTCAAATAAGACAAAATGGATGACAGAATAAGCTAGATAGATTTACAAATGAATGGGGATGTCAGTTTAATGCAGCAAAATGTAAGGTCTTGAGATTTGGGACACATCGATGGGACGCTGCATACTCTATTGGAGGAGTTAAACTGCAGGAAGTAGGAGAGACAAGAGATCTGGGTTTGATGATTGATAGAAATTTAGGTGGACATATTGCAAAGGTAGTGAAGGTAATGCAGAGAATTGCTGCAATAATGAGAAGGACATTCGCCTGCAGAGATAAAATGGTTATCATTCTGTTGTATAAGACTCTGATCAGACCACACTTAGACTATTGTTCTCAGATCTGGTCCCCAGGATTTGAAGGGTATAAATTAACTGTGGAAAGGGTACAAAGGCGGATAACAAAGATGGTGTCGGGACTGTATAATGTTAGTTATGAGGATCGGCTGAGGGAGTGTGGACTGCAGAGTTTGGTGGATAGAAGGAGGGATGATATGATTGAGACTTTTAAACAGTTGAGAGGTGGTTACAGGGTTGACACTGGGGAATTCTTTTTCTTGGTTGAACAGTGGGAAGGAGTCATGACAAGGGGGCCATTCCTGGAAGTTACTATTATTATTATCATTATCATTATCACGGGCAACTCCAGGGAGTCATTAGACTCATCGAGGGAGGCCCCAAATCATTTTCATCACAACCATTCGACATTCACACAGCATCCATCATACCTCGCCCCAAACTCATTCACCGTCACAGCATCCACCACAGACTCAGGGAGCGCACTCCACTCATTCACCACTCCAAAAGTAAAGAACCCAGCTCCAACACCCCTACTAACCACACTTCTGCCCAGTCTCCATGGATGTCCCCTAGTCCTCCCACAACCAGCCCTGTTCTCAAAAATATCTTCTGAATTAATTCCATAGAAACCCTTAAGTAATTTGAATGTCTCAATCACATCTCCCCTCCTCCGCCCATCAACCAATCCTTGCAACCCACAAATCCTCAACCCGCTCTCATACGGTTCACCCCACAGACCCGCCATCATCCTGGTCACCTGCCCCTGGATCCTCTCCACCTCCTCCCCATCAAGAAGAAACCTAGGAGACCAAATCTGAGCACAGCAGTCGAGATGAGGTCCTATCAAGGCCCGATACAGAGGAACAACAACCCGCTTGTCAACGTATTCCCCAGCAACCAAGTGACCTGATGAGCTGATCTGGCCACTCCCGCAATGTGTCCCCTAAATCCCAATTCCTTATCCACCAACACTCCTAAATCTCGTGCCTCATCAATTTCCTGGAGCACGGCTCCACCAATGCAGTAAACTGCCTCCCATCTTTTCACCCCAAAATGCATAACCTTACGAAAGGAAACTGTGAGAAAGAGGGTGAGGAGTGGTTTCTTTGCATGGAGGGTGGTTGAACCATGGAATGCATTGCCTGATTGAGTGGTGAGAGCGAGAACGGTGAATACATTTAAGGAGTGGTATGATAGACTTTGTGTTTCCTAGGAGGGACCTTCCTCAATGAGGCTTGATAGACCTGTGTTTCTTAGAAAGGACCTCCCACGATGAGTCTTTTGACTCCATGGAGGCCTGAATATTAATAATAATAAGTGACGAACTCATTACTCAGACGCAATCAGACTTTGAACACTCCCCAAATCTAGAAGATGCTACATCCCAAGACAGCATCTATCAGACCTTGGAAACACATACAGAATTCCAAACGGTTAAGAAGAAGAGGAAAATCTTTACCAACACTCTTATTTTGGGTTCTTCAGAACCCAAAACAACAGGGATAGAAGCACTCAATGTACCTAAAGAAAAGGTACCACCAGTCATCTTAAGGGATAAAGAAAAATAGATTCCTGTCTCATCAGCCCTCAGAGAACAAAACATCACATTCTTATGGGCCAAAAACTCTGGAGTTAAAAATTCAACCTACTACAGTCATGGATTATATACAAATGACCAGATTTATGGACAATGCAAATCTTCCATACCACACCTTCACTTTACCCAGTGAAAAGAACCTGAAGGTGGTTCTACATGGGGTTGCCGAAGGTATCACTCCTGAAGATGTGATCACTGACCTCTCCAGACAAGACCTGTCCCCAGTTAAAGTGAACAGGATAAAAGACCGATGCCTTTGGCTGGTGGAAATCAGCAATACACAAAAGCAAATCTATGAACTGACAGTAGTATGTGGACTCAAAATATCAATTGAGCTGCTCAGGAAGAGAGCATCAGCAGGACAGTGTCATATGTGCCAAAGGTTTGGGCATGCCCAAAAATTATGTAAGGCAGCCTACAGGGGCTTGAAGTGCGGTGAGGGACACCAGACCATCACCTGCACCAATCCACATTGTACTCCTGCCTGCTGTGCAAACGGTAGAGGACCTCACCCCACCAACTACAAGTGCCTTTTCAACCCAAAAAATAAAATTGAGGGTCAGCAAAAGCCAATCTTGCTCCTCCTTGTTATGATGTTATAAGCAACCAAGTAGGTCGTACCCCAGTCCGAAACACCTCACCTTCAACCACACAGGAAGGAACACGACCCACAACCACGACCAAAACACATGCCGAAGCTGCACAAACTGTTTCCTACATCTCTCGGGCTAGAAAGCTCCAACCTAACAACAGTTTTAACTGCCTCGCTTACCACCATGCTGCAGGAATTCAGCAAGACAAGTCCTTCACCATCTTCCAGAAAGAGATTCCTGCAAGGCACTCAAACCATAATAGCCATCTGTCATGAGTAAAAAAATTCAAAACAAAATCACTCATGATAGTAGCATGGAATGCAAATGGATTGACAAACAAGGTCTTGGAACTTGAAGAATTTGTGACTCGTCTCAGTGCTGATGTTATCTTGATCAGTGAAACACACCTAAGACCAGCTAATAACCCTGAAATCTGTGGATACACTATATACAGAAATGATAGAATTGGTGCAAGAGGTGGAGGCATAGCCATATATATTAAGAGTTACCTGAATCATAATACAATAGCCAAACTATAAACCTAGAGGTGACTGGTGTGGAGGTACATACCAGCAATGCTGGCAGTCTAAAAATCTGTGCTGCTTATAATCCTCCGAGCATTCCTCTGCTAACAACAGATCTGGACTCCATACTTGGATCAAATGACTCCATAATAATAGCAGGAGATCTCAATTCAAAATACATGGCTTGGTATAGCTCTTTAATTAACACCAAAGGCTACACACTATTCAACTATGCAATGCTCAACTCTGCTGTTGTGGCAGGACCTACTGAGCCCACCCACTTCAGCCCATCAGGTAGCTTGGATGTGCTAGACATCGTCATTTATAAAAATATAAGATACCAATACAAATTGGAATCAGTTAACGAATTATCTTCTGACCACAGTCCCATAGTGCTTAATCTAGGTTCATCAGATCAATTCTCTCCTCTGCACACATTCATACCATGGGACAAGTTAGCCAAGGTTCTTCCTGATTATATTGGTCTGGTGCCCAACATCAGTAAAAAGGAAGAGATACTCAGCAGTAAATAAGGTATGGTTAAATTGCCTGACTGATTCAAATAGAATCAGTCAGGCAATCCACTGTCTTCCACCCAACCAACCATATCCCAGAGGAAATCATGGATCTAATTAGAGCAAAAAATAGAGCCAGAAAGAAGTACCACAATACCAGGGCCCCACAGGAAAACAGTATTGAACAACCTAAACAGACAAGTACGTGAAGCTCTTCAGAAACACAGAAACCATCAGTGTGAAACCAAATTGGCTGACATCAATACGGACGATCACTCCGTCTGGAAATTCTTAAGAGCCATCCTCACCAAAAAGCAACTCATACCCCCTATACAAACCAAAGAAAGGGATAGTTCACACAGATGAAGCACTAATAGATGACCTTGGATCTCAGTGCAGTCCATCTTATGCAAATCGAAATATTAATCTTATATATAAGATTCACCCTCATGTTAGGACAAATTTACCACAGAACACTGTTAATTCAGAACATACCACTCTGACAGAAATGATAAATATCATCGCTCACCTAAACAGTAAAAAGGCTCCAGGTCCAGATGGCATAACTAACCGAATAGTAAAACTACTTCCAAGAAAGGCTATAGTCCATCTCGTCAATATTACCAATGCCATTTTTAGATTCCAGCATTTTCCGACTGCATGGAGAACAGCCACCATCATGCCATTGAAGAAGCCAGGAAAAAACCCTTCCCGAAAGCTACAGACCTATCAGCCTGTTGTCCAGCCTCAGAAAGGTGACAGAGAAAGTGATCCTCACGAGATTCCCAGCAGAAGCGGATAAGTTAGGAATTTTGCCTAACGAACAGTTTGGTTTCCGCAAAGTCCATAGTACAGTTCAACAAGTACACTGGCTAGTGGAAATCATTACAAAAGGCTTTAACTGGAAACTCAATACAGCTGCCATCTTCATCAATGCAGAGAAGGTATTTCACAAAGTATGGCATCAAGGCCTTCTCTACAAACTCGTAAAATTTAACTTGCCAATCAAGTTAATAAAAATACTCCACTCATACCTGAAATACAGATATATGCAGGTGTTAGATTGTGATAGAGTGGAAAATTATGTATTCCTATCTTATCACAGTCTAACATGCTTTTTCCAAACAAAAGAATGAGATAAATACAATAAATTGCCTCTAAGTGTAGAATAAGTATTATGTATATATAAATCAAGTGAGTTCTTTAATGAAAGGGTATTTTGTGCTGTTCATGAATGTGATTAAATTGATATTGAAGGTATAAAACATTAGCAGAGCATTATAAAATATGTATAAAAGAATTATAAAATGCAAGCACAAATTCAACAGTTGGGGGGAGTCAAGTCCAAAGGTTATGGAGTTGTAACGTGAGAGAGCGGATCGCCCCGAGTAAACAATGACGTCATTGTACGTGCAATTAGCAGCGGAGACGATGGACGCCGTGACGTAGTAGTTCGCTGGACATCGAAAGGGGCGAGAAACGTCGAGAAAGAGGAGGGTAATATAAGGGTCATGCGACCCTGTAGCAAAGCTTTTTTTCTCCTGGATCTCTGGTGTGTTCCCATCTCGTAGTGGAGGAAGGGTGCCAGTGCCTGGTACTGGCAGTCGCGGGTTTCGGCGACAGTATCTCCACGGAAAAGTCCGGCTGTCCACAGAAGGCCAGTTTCCTGTGAATTTATGATGCCATAAAGAGCCATAAAGGAAGATAAGTAGACTTTGTTTGTGTTTCACTGAATATGAATGAAAGATTTGTGCCACGTTAATATGCTATAAAATGGAACTTTAATGATATATAATGATAAGGTTGTATTGCTAGGACTTTAGAAGGATATTGAATTTATGTTTATTATCTGTCGTTGTGTTAAAGTTCGCCATTATATTGAATGAAATCAAGGATATGTTTAGAGTAAAGAATTGGCATAATATTAAGAGATTGTGAAAGATATGAATGTTATCTTGTGTAGTCTGACAGAGCTACTGAGTCTTAGATTGATTGTGATAATAGTACATGATTAATGCATTAGTGAAGGTTAATATAATTCTAACTTTAGGAAGCTACTGTATAATATAAGTGTAATAGTAGTGTTTGAATTTTATATACCTATATCTGAAACTCCCTTAAGATGGGATTTGATTTATGTTATTATGTGTATCAACTTTTGAGTATAATAAACCTTGCTTTTGATTCTAACAAAGACTTTCTGTGATTTCTGGAATCCGATGCACCGCTTATAAAATATTAATGCAAACCTATGCGGGATGTTAAAGGGGATATTTGAAAAGGGTATATTTTGGCCACGTCTGCAGAGTTGATAGGTATCGTTAAGTACTGTCCAGAGATTACCTCTTGGTTGTTAATGTTTAATAATCTAATAGCGCTAAGTGGTGCAGCGAAACAAATTTCTTGGCGTTTTACGAGAGGTAAATCTTAGGCACTCTGATACTCTGGTACAGCCTCTATCTCGAGGAAATTCCATTGTCACTCAGAGGTACCACGTGCTACCTGATAGTGTATTACGGAGATAAAGCAACAAAGGTTTAAAATAAGTGTGAATAAGAAGAAAGCTACCAACATAAATGGTGTAGCGGTAGGATAGTTATAATAAGGAAGAAAAGGTTGCAACATAAATGGCGGTAGGATAGTGATAGAATAAGGTTAATATAGAAGGAGGTTTAGGTAGAAAAGATTGAATAAAAAAAAATACAACCATTGTACAATAAAAGACAAGAAATCGTTACAACACAGGTCAAGGTCGGCGAAGTGACTTCATCCAGATGCAGGGTCTTGGCAGTCGTACTTCAGGGCTCTCTTCTGGCCCCTCTCCTGTTCTTAATCTACGTATCAGACATCCCTCTGAACCCGAGAACAACATTCACTGCATTATATGCAGATGATACTGCATTAATGTCAAGATCTCTGAGCTCATAACTGGCAACTAGAAGACTTCAATCCAGTATACGTATATTAGACAAGTGGCTGGCAGACTGGAGGATCCAAGTAAACCCCCAGAAAAGCTCAGCCATACTGTTTACAAGAAACATAGCATGGAGGATATTCATCTTTTGGGAGTTAAGATTCCATGGCAGACTGAAGTCAAATATCTTGGAGTGATTCTTGATAGAAAACTCCTATTCAGATCACATAAGACACATTACCTCGAAGACATCCAAAGTCATAGCACAGCTCTACCCTGGGATCAACATACAAAGTAAACTGGATACAGAAACAAAATTAACAACTTACAAGATGGTAATACGACCGGTCATCACGTATGCATCCCCTGCATGGAGCCACACTGTGAATACAAATATTCTAAAACTACAGAGATTACAGAATAAGTGCCTGAGGATGATTCTAGATGCCCCTTGGTTTATTAGAAACTCCCAGATCCATAGAGAAGTCAACATCCCTTACATCTCTTCCCTTCTCCTAGATCTAGCTGAGAAGTTCTTTATCAAGACAAGCAACCACCCACCCAAATCCATTGATCAAGGAAGCTTCGGAATATAATGAAGCAGAAAGCTACAAATATAAAAGGCCTAAGTCTATCTTAAGTTTCAGCTGAACACAGCTAATTTCACTGTCCTCTTTGGGCAAGCATATAGCTCATAAACACTCCATTCAAAGTTCTTTCAACACAGACAAAGGGGTTTATGAAAAGCAATTTTGCTTTACCCATCTAGCCAGAAATGTTATTTGTTATTCCTTAGTACTGAGTGAGAATTTTTGCTTTAAGGTTTCTGCCTGGTCTCTGAAGAGAACCAACTAGTTTGAAATAGCTGTCAGGCCAGTGAAACCTTTATCAAATGCACTAATAAAAGGTGAATATATGGATGTTTGGGCAGTGCTCATCTCTTAAGTAGTGCAAGCTAAGGCAACTCAGGGATGCAAAGGATTCTAAACTCTAAGGTCAACTTACGAAACTTTCATAGTTTCTACGAGCATTCGACATTTGAAATAATGTTGGATCTAGTATCCAATTTGCCTATGTAATTTTATATCTCACTGAAATGAAGCTTTCTGGCTCTTACTTTAGCAATTACTTTTACGCACCAACTGAGAGTTCACTTATGAAAAAGACATTTCTCTGACATTTCAATTTCCTTAGTACTGAGTGAGAATTTTTGCATTCTTAAGGTTTCTGCCTGGTTTCTGAAGAGAACCAAACTAGTTCAAAATAGCTGTCAGGCCAGTGAAACCTTTTATCAAATGCCCTAATAAAAGGTGAATATATGGATGTTTGGGCAGTGCTCATGTCTTAAGTAGCGCAAGCTAAGGCAACTCGGATGCAAAGAATTGTAAGCTCTAAGGTCAACTTAGAAAACTTTCATAGTTTCTACAAGTATTCGACATTTGAAATAATGTTGGATCTAGTATCCACTTTGCCTATGTAATTTTATATCACTGAAATGAAGCCTTCTGGTTCTTCCTTTAGTAATTGCTGATATCTTTGTTATTAATCTTCATCCTATATCCAAATCACTAATCTAGCTATTCTTGTTCACCTAGACTTCAACACTGCTTTGTTATTTGATATTCTAGTTAATGCTTTTCCAAACTTAATAACTTACTAGATCAAAATTACTGTTATTTTATCACTTCTCAATATAGCTGTTATCTTATTATGAAATGTAACCAGATTAATAATGAGATCCTCTTTTAACAAACTTGCAGAACCTTTTATAAAGATTCCTATTTTTATTACTCAAGTGATTATTAAGTGGGGTATAGACACAGAATGGAAAGAGAACAAGAGGTATTGTCTGGAGGATGTATAAGTACACTTTCAGAGACCTGTAAATAAGGGTGCAAGAAACAGTTTTTTGAGTAATGAGTTCCACAGCGAGGGAGTGGAACTCATTGCAAGGGAGTGTGGAAACCATTAATAAGTTATAAAGTGAATTATGAACAGACTTCTTTCAGTGAATCTCAAATCATTAAAGAACCCGAATCTTGTCATCCTGTCAGAGAATTTGCCTGTATAGTTTTGAAATGTGTAATATTTTTAAATTTGGAGATCAACACTGGTGAGAATGTATTGAAAGAAACAGGAAATAAGGGACCTGGGATGACGGAAATTTAAATGCCATACTTTGAGAATTGAGGACAACACAAATAATTGTGGTAATGATGGAGAACATTAAAATAGTTCCACTATATAGAGTTCTTGATCAGGTAGGTCATGTTTGGACTACCTATGCATAAACTCAGTCACTTGGTTTACATTTTGCAACATGAAATGGATAACCATTATCCTTCATCCACACTGACAATTTAAATCATCCTGCAGAATCTATCACTAAACTATCCCTGGAAGTATAAAGAGCATGTGAGTAGGGGAGTGAGAAGCAGGTTTTTTTCATGCAGAGTTGTGAATGATTGGGATGCTTTGCCTGAGAGTGTAGTGTCTGCAGAGAATTTGAGTGCGTTTAAAGCACGGTATGATGAGCTGTGTGTATGATAAAAGGACCTCCCAGATGAGTCTTTGACTCCATGGGGTCTTGGGTAATAATAATCTGTTTATCCAACCACATCAGGAAGGCTATTGCCCTTCTGATAATTGAAGAGTCAGAGAATTGAAGCATAATTACATGTGTATGTAAGGGGTTGGTGAATTGCAGGATTATTGTTTTGAAGGTTATGTTAATAGTAATTACTGTTGCCCTCCTCATGTTTGCATCATCAGAAAACAACTAAATACTCTTAAATCATTCCCTATATCATTAGTATACAAATTAAGCAGTAGGGGCTATAGTACAGTCCTGAGACACTCCATTAGTCATCATTCTCCTGGATTCTGTTCTACCATATACTATTCTCTGTGTGTCAGTCAGTCCTACTCCCAGCTTCATTTCCATTTACTCTGATTTACGTAATCATTTTTCTATAATAAATTTAGTTTAATCCTTGTGCTTTACATTATGGGAGATACTAAGACAAGGAGTGATCAGAACTTGGTCCACCTTTACCACGAGTTGACTCAGTCCTGAAGATACTTCAGTCGCAAACTTTGTTTGCTCACATTTGGATAAAGGATTAAACTAAATTTATTATAGTCTAATCAAGTGGGGAAAAAAAAAACTTCTTGTAATAATTTTCTGTCCAGTATTATCAAATGCCTTCCTTTACAAAATCTAGCAGCAGCTACCCCCCCCTTATCCTGCTCAGCTGCCACTCTAATATGAGTAAATTATTTTCATTTGTTAACTTTGTGAAAGGCAGGCAGGACCTACCTTTTAACAAAGCCATACTGTCTGCCATTGAAGTGTCATATTTCTTTCAACTTTTCTAATATCTTAGCCACTACTCCAGAGATACTAATTGGTTTTTAATTGCTATTTCTGTCTTTAAGCAATAGAACTATCTTACCATCTGTCCACTCTGTTGGGATATTTTCAGAGCTGAGACTTGAACAGTTTGGTCAGAGGCCCTACCAGTTTTCTTGCATGATCTCATAACACATGGGCTAACGTGCCATCCCATCCTATTACAAGAAACAAAAAAAATTAGGTCATGTTTAGGTTAGTAATATTAATTTAATAAAATTAAAGTAATATTAATTTCTTGGCTAATATTTCACCAGTAGTTTTAACTAGCATCATATTAGGATTTAAATTGGCTGTTGAAAAGTAGCTAAGTGTATGTGCCTTGGCTACATTTTGTATTTAATAGGTTGTTTGTTCTGATGATACTAATTGAAAGCACTTCAGTTGTGTAGTGGCTGTAGCTGAAAAACATTCTTCTGTTGGATGAATATCTCTGTGAGAGCACCATGTTTTTTTTAATGCAATTGTGGCTGCCTTCCCACATTCTTAAGATGAATATCATATAATTACTGTTAGAAGGTCCCACATGACCCCGACCAGCCATTATGTGCACATGTCGAAGTTGCCATAAATGCAAAGTGCATATTAAAATTTTAATACCTTATGATATTGCATTGAAATATCAAATTATTATTATTCAGTCCTCAAATGGAGTCAAAAGACTCATTGTGGGAGGTCCTCTCTAAGAAACAGTCTTATCATACCACTCCTTGAACTCATTGACTGTTCTCGCTCTCACCACTCCATCAGTCAATGAATTCCATGGTTCAACCACCCTCCATGCAAAGAAACCACTCCTCACCCTCTTGCTCACAGTTTCCTTTCATAACTTCCAGGGATGGCCCCTTGTCATCAATCCTTCCCGATGTTCAACCAAGCGAAAGAACTCCCCAGTGTCAACCCTGTAACCGCCTCTCAACAGTTTAAAAGTCTCAGTCATATCACCTCGGCTGAGGGAATGTGGACTATAGAGTTCACCAAACTCTGCAGTCCACATTCCCTCTGCAAGAAGTCCTTCTCGTTATTGCAGCAATCCTCTGTGTTACCTTCATGACCTTTGGACATATCAGGTATGTCCTCTAAATTTCAGGTTTGTATTAGTCATCAACCCCAGACCTCTTGTCTCCCCTACTTCCTCCAGTATAGCTCCTCCAATAGAGTATGCAGCATCGATGTGTCCCAAACCTCAAGACCTTACTTGTTTGCTAAGGAAAATTGTTTTAGCAATATGCTTGCTTATAATAACAAGGTGATGAATACATTCGACAAGGGGGCGGAAGAGAATGTATATACACTAGTATATTTAGATTTTGCAAAGGCTTTCAATAGATTGCAACATGATAGACTAGTAGTTAATTTGGAACAGATGGGGTTGGATAGTATATTAGTGCATTAGATTGGAGATTACAGTCTGATAGGTATCAGCAGGTTGTGTATGGGGGAGTGATATCCCGGAAGAGGAAGGCACACCACTAGTGACTAATGACATACAAATTAAATAAGAATGGCTCAAACTGGACTCATGGTATGTAAATTCTTCCCAAAAGAGGGTCACTAGTGGTGTACCGTGGGGATCATTTTATTATCATTATTATTACAGGTATCTCTATGGACGTCGGTAGAATCATCGCGGGAGACCCAAACTATCAAAACAATATCTATCATATCTTGAATTCATTTACAGATGAAGAACTCACAACTGAGTCAAGCAATGCATTCCACTCATTCACCAGCCTCTAAGCGAAAAACCTTGTTCTCACACTCATGTTAACCAACTTTTCTTTAATTTCCAGAGATGACCTCTTGTTCTTCCATCACTATCACACAGCTGAAACATTTCCCCTGCATCAATCTTATAAAAATCTTTTAGTAATTTAAATATTTTTATCATATCCCCTCTTCTCCTCCTATCAACCAACCTCTGCAATCTATCAATGTAGGGAGCATTTTTTACATCACTCACCAACTTAGTAGTTTTAAGGCCATTGTTGTTCAATTTATGTGTTAATGATATTGGGATGGATTTAACTATTGATATGCAGATGATGCACAACTGGGGAGAGCAATGCACGGTCAAGTGGATGTTGTGACCTTACAAGAGGACTTGAATAGATTGAATGAATGGGAAAGTAAGTGAAACTATCAGTTCAGTGTTGCAAAGTGTAAGGTTGAGATTTGGTAAGCAAAGATGAGATGCAAAACATACACTTGGTGAGGAAAGTTTAAAGGAAGTAGAGAAGATGAGAGATCTAGGAGTAATGGTGGACAAGGACCTGAAATTGAGGGGCGCCACATTACACATTCACAATTTGATGTGAAGATATCACATCGAATAATGGCAATGATGTGGAAGACCCTGACATGTAGAAATAGAAGTTATGATGTCATTATAAGGCCTTGATCAGGCCTCGTATGGATTATTGCACACAGATTTGGTCGCTGGGTTTTCTTGCTGATGAGATGTTGGAAAGGGTCTAGAGAAGATTCACAAAAGTGGTTATTGGTTTTGGAATGTGGAGTAAGAGGACTGATTGAGAGAATGCAAGGAATGCAAGTTGTAAAGCCTTGTGAATAGGAGGAAGGTGGGGTGGGGAGGGATATGATTGAGACTTATAAGCTAATCAGGAGTTATCAGGTTGACATGGAAGAGATATTTCATAGAATGGGAGATGGGGTAGAACAAGAGGCCATCACTCAAAACTGTAAGGAGGGTGTGAACAGAGGAATGAGAAGGTTCTTTTTGCATGGAGAATGGTTGGAGAGTGGAATGCATTGCCTGAGTGGGTTGTGAATGTAGACACATTGAATCAGTTTAAGGCCTGGTTGGATGAGCATTGTATACAATAGTGCGTACCTCCCACAATGAATCTCTGATCCCATGGAGATCAAATTTTAATAAAATAACATCCGAAAGGTCTTAAATGGTGATATATAGTTTTTTGCAGGTGATTCAAAGTTGGGAGAGTTATGTGAAATAGAACAAATGCTGTAGCTTTGCAAGAGGACCTAAATAGACTGTCTGAATGGGTGAGTGTGTTGGGATGTCCGTTTAATATTGCAAAGCATAAGGTTTTAAAATTTGGGAAGCAAAGATGGAATGCAGAGTTTAGGATTGGTGGGGATATTTTAGAGGAGATGAAAGATCTGGAGGGTGATGGTAGTTAGGGACTTGAAATTTCATGGACAGTTTTGATAAAATTGTGAGGACAACACAGCAGATTATGGGAACAGTGCAGACAACAGACATGGAAGTAAAGATGGTTTTTGTTCCATTGTACAAGACTTTGATCAGACCACATGGATTACTGTGCACAGATATGGTCACCAGGTTTTCAAAAGAATGGTGAGATGATAGAGAGGGTTCAGAGATGATTGTGACTAAGTTGGCATTCTGAGAGGATGCACATTACAAAGATTAGTGGTTAAAAGGAAGAGAGGAGACAATCGAGACATAAGTTGGTAATGGGTAATACCAGATTAGCATGGATGAGATTTTTCATAGAATATCTGGATACAGGGAGAAATTCCTGAAACTGTATAAAGTGGATGTGAGCAAAGGGGGGGAGTGAAGTAGATTTTTTTGAATGGAGAGTGTAGAGGATTAGAATCCATTGCCTAAGAGTGTCATAAGTGCAGAGAGAAAGTGAGTGCATTTAAGTTCAGGTATGATGAGTTGTGCATGCGAGAGTGGGATCTCCTACTGTGAATTTCTTGACTCCATGGAAGTCTGTTATCATAATTTTCCTTAAAATATTCACGAACTTCTTTGCTGACTTAAGAAAAAGTTATCAGTGTGTATATATGCAGAAACTTTTATAAACAGTATTAGCATGTATTCTGTAAATTAAAAAAAAAATGCAATTTTTTTTTTGTCTAGCAAAAGATCAAGAGCCCATTTCCATTTTGAGGCAAGCATCACGAGAACTGAGAAAAAATTTTGATATATTTGAACTAACAATTCAGGTGGAAGAGTACAAGGATGAGATGCAGGACTGTAGTCAGTGCCAAGAGCCAAATGATTAAATCACATTTCCTTTTATTGTCCAGGCAGTGTGTATTTAGCAATAAAAGAAGTCTCAGCAAAGCTGATGTACAGGAACTTCATTTCATTTTTCTACATTTAATACAAAGATATGTGTATTTGTTATTATGAAACTCAGAAAATATGCCACTTGATGTTATATGCAAAATTTTTGATAGCACATGCATTTTTAATGTGTAAACATTAATTGGTTTTTAGTGGATGAACCCTTAATTGTTACTCGAAGCTCAGAGAATCAATTGCTTAATGATTATAAAAAATTTTACCTGTTTTGTTCAGTATTGGATTTTATTTTGATGAAATTTAACTTTACATTTTGTATTTGTTATGCATAATTAGACATTTTGGCTGACTTTTTATAGCTTTAAATCATTCTAAAAATTAATTTATTTTCAGAATTATTTTTCCTGTATAATTCTAAAATATCCTATTTTGGATGAAATGTGTTCACCAAAAATGTATTAATTCTCTACTAATACTAATTCTGAAAAATTGTGTTACAATATCAACTGAAGTAGATATTCTGAGAACAAAGTACTTGACTTTTTTTCATATTCATATCTGTTTTTGTACATAGAACCAAATTATTTTCAATAAAAAAACACATTCACCATGTCTAAAGATTGTTATCAGTTTTTGAGATGAGTAATATTCATCACCCTAAATGGGAGGGGGGGGGGGGAATTGAGCAACATCCTTAGTATTTCTTGTGTGTTGGCATCTGGAATTCATGTGTATTGCAAAAGAATTATACAAGAATTAGAATATAAATTGATTAGTTTAACTGTAAATATATATAATCAGTTCACTGAACTCAAGTTAGATTTTAGCTACAGAAATTCTAATTTAACTGAAATTCCTGACGATTATGCTTTTCTGCTGTAGCATACAAGATTGTTCTTAGATTGGAAGAAGGATAAGATAGTGCCATTGCATAAAAGTGGTCATAGAATGGAGGTATCAAACTACAGACCAGCCTGTATTTCTTTTGTAATCAAGATTTTGGAGAAATTGGTAAGAACTTGTATACCAAATTGGGCAGATGATAAAAGGCCAGCACGGATTTGTTAAGGAGTGCTGTTGTTTTAGTAATATGGCTATCTTTTACAATACAGTAACAAGAACAGTGAATAAGGTTAAGACATAAACTACCTTTTTTTTTCATAGGCACTTGACGTGCTGCATGCAAAAAAAAAATCGGTTTGTTTTCTAAGTTGCGACATATGGATTTGAATTGGATTGGCTTTATGATATTAGTTGTATATAGGGAAGCAGTGGGCAGGAAAGTTACAAGTGGAGTTCTACAGGGTTCAGTGCTGGAGACATTACTGTTTAATATTTGATGATGATGTCACAGGACTATAGGGAAATATTCAGTATGTAGATGATGTGAAGCTTCAGAGGGTTGTTTGTAACAGTGCTGATGTTTTGGCTCTTCAAGAGGATTTGAATAAACTTGAAAGGTTGGCAAATGAAATGGGGTAGATGTCAATTTAATTTAATCTAATTCAATTAAATGCAACTAAGGTTTTGAAATTTGGGATCCACAGATGGGATGTTTCGTACTCAATTGGTGGAGATATACTGGAAGAAGTAGAGAAAGCAAGGGATTGTAAGTTGATTGTAGTTAGAAATTTGAAGTTCAAAGGACACTGCAAAAGTTGGGAAGACATTTCAGAGAACTGTTACAATATGGAGGAAGATATTGACCACATGAGATAAAAGGATGATTGTCCCATTATATGAAACTTTGATCAGACCACATCCGGATTTCTTTGCTCGGATCTGGTAACTATGATTCGAAGGAGATGAAGTAATCTTGGAGATGGTTCAGATGGATGACAAGTGATATTAGAATACAACATTGGTTATGAGGATAGATTGAGGAACATAGGCATGCAGATTGCAAAGTTCAGTTAATAGAAGACAAAAAGGGGATATAATTGAGACATTTAAGCTGTGGAAGGATTAATTTTATTATAGGATATCTCCATGAAGTCATCCATGCTAACCTTCATTCACATAATACCCATCATATCTCTCCATAGCACTTCAACCTGAAGTGCATACCCTTACATTTTTCAACATTAACACGTTCACTGCCAACTACGAGTATACTCATATGACGCTTACTGTCGGCCACGAGATTACCGTACTGACCTTGAAGAAGTGAAAATGCTTGACTTGTGGAGCTAGCATCAAAACTGTCTATTCTCATAGATGGTATATGGTCTGCACAAGCCAACTAAGATTATACTCGTATGATGCTTTCTGCCGGCAACGAGATTATCGTACTGACCTTGAAGAAGTGAAATTGCTCGCCGTACAGGAACAGACTATGCCGAAGTTGCGTGGCAGCGAACGTGTTAAATTGAAATCATTATCTTTTGCCCATAATGCCAATTTATTTAAATCATCCTGAAGGATATCCTTTACATAACCTTTAGCAACTATTGTTCTTCCCAGTTTTGCATCATCAAACAAATGAATATCCTCCATCCTTAACTCTTCCACTATTATCATTAGAGTAGTGGCCCTAGTACAGAATCTAAGACACTTCACTAGACACCCTAATTTTTCCTATATTCCACTCCTCCATTACTACTCTCTGGTGTCTGTCAGCCTTCCCATCTATGCTGAGCTTCATATTCATTCCTATTTGCTTTAACCTTTAATAGTTTTTCAATGTGATATTCTGTTAAATGCCTTTGCAAAGTCCGGCAGTAGCATGGTGTATTTTTTCCTTTATCTATCACTGTGTTATAAAACGAGTAAATTGCTATGGCAGGACCTACCTTTTACAAAGTCATAATACTCCCTATAGAGTAGGGGTGGCCACAACGTGGCTTGCGAGCCACATGTCATACAGCTCATCACGATCTACCGGTAAAAAATAAAAAGAGAAGAGGAACCAACAAAAAAGAGAAACAAATTAAAAAAAGATAGAGAAAAACAGGATTAATAAAAATTACTTCAATAAAAAAAGTTTAATTGGAAACACATTAGGTTTACTTTGAACATTTGGAATAATTTTAAAGTTGAAATAATAATTCTAGTTACTAATTTACTAGTAGAGGCCTTCCTTGTATCTGTTTTCTTAGTAATATCCTTAAAATTAGGTATGTAATTAGTCAAAGCAGTTCTTACAAGCTCGTTACAACCTCGCCATGCATACACCCACTCCTGTACCATCACATCTGTCAAAGGTTGCGGCTCTAAGTTTTAACGGAATTTTGGCTCCAAAAGAACATGTAGTTGGCTACCCCTGCTATAGAGCATCATCCCTATCCACCCACTGCTACATTTTACCTTTAACTTTTCCAGTACTTGAACCTTTACTCCTGAGATATTAATTGGTCTGTAATTTGCTGCTTCTGTCATTATTGGTCATAATTGTCATAAGAATGTTGTTATTGGGTTAGGAAGAGCTTTGTTCACCAAGCATGCTGAACTGCAAATTCAGGAAAACTTAAGCAATTAGGTGGAAGCAGGTGAGATTGTATGAAGGCACCCATGAGGTGAGTGAGCACGAGAATAACCAAGTGCGGAATCTAGTGTCTCAAGCAAAAATATTCAATAGGAAATAAAGGTGGGTGGGGGCCTAAAGGGATACTGTAGTTTCTATATACTAATGCTGGAAGTATCGGAAACAAGAGGGAGGAGTTTTTGGGATTGGCTAGTGCAACCTTGCCAAAAGTTATAGGCATTAGGGAGACCTGGTTAGCAGCAAATGATATAGTTACAGGGATAGAATGTGAAGGGTTTAGTATTTCCAGGGAAGATAGATAGAGCAGATTGGGGGGGGGGGGTACTACTGCTGATAACAGATGAATTGCAGCCACAAAAAGAAAAAAAGATATAGGCAAGAAGGTGGCTATTCATTTGAAGCAGTCTGGTGTGAGATCAAGGCCTGTAAGACAAAATATACAGTTGGTTATTGCTATAGGCAAGGGAGCCCCACAGATGATCTGGAAGACATAATTGCAAAATTAGTCTAATGAGTACAGGTAGCGTGATAGGGAATTTCAACTATGGAGATATAGACTGGAAATAAGAAAGATCACATGGCAGGCAGGAAATATAATTTTTAAACCTAAGAGATGATTACTTCAGGCAGAATGTGAGGGGACTAGAGTGAGAATATTAGACCTGGTCATAAGATCAGAAGAGCTATCCATAACCAAGGTGACAACGTTGACAAAGACATTGCCTCTGATCAGCAAAAGTAAATAATATGCAGTCTTGACTTGGGAGATTGTAAAACATTAGGAATATTCTCTCAAAAAGGGGTGGTATATGTGTAACTGTAAGGCAAGTGATTATGACAAGCTTAGGAGGAAGCTTAAATCTGTGCCATGGCAAACTCTGCAGGCTAAGGATGTTATTAGTTCATGGAATATAGTTAAAGGTCATCTAGAAGAATCAATATTAATTGTATACCTAAGGAAAGGAGGGTTAATCAGGTAGAGTTAGATGGATGACTAATATTAAGTGTGAGCTACAGAAGAACTGCTGTGGAGGGTATATAAGAAGAAAGATGACCAACGAACTCATGAACAGCGCACGATTCAGGCAAGAAAGGTGACAAGCATATCAAGGAAGGCAAAATCAGATTACAAGGAGTTCAAAGGAAATCCCAAAGTTCTTTCATTATGTGGCAAGAGGAAGAATGACCACAGAAGATTTACCTTAATAAGTGATGGTCCTGAGGTGACAGAAGCAGATTAAATAGTTGTTACTGAGTGACCCCTTTGCAAGGGTATATCCAAGTGAGGTTACTGTTTTAACATATTTTACATTAATGTGGAAACTGAAGTGGATGAATTGATGGTTCTTAAAATATTGCAGAATCTCGATGTAAATACAGCTGTTGGGTTAGATGGATATCAGCTCAGGTTTTGCAAGAATGTGCAAAGGAACTGGCAATACCTCAGACTTGGCTCTTTAAGTCTCAGCTCGGGTACAGTTCCAAGAGAGTAGAAAGAAGGCAAAATAATTCCCGTGCATTAGGGAGGTTCGAAGACTGTAGTAGAAAATTATAAACCAGTCAGTATCTCGGGTGAATTCTCCATGCTTGCTGCGCAAGCTCATTAATTGAGAAAGAAGTAATATTTATTTGTTAATAAATGCATGCATTTATAAGCATTCCATTTTGGCTTTTATTTTTGTAGACAGAAGACTTCTTAAGCTTGTGCAGCAATAACTGAGCTTTGTGTTGTGTATCGAAGGCCAATGCTTGCTCGTCTAGTCAAAGCTACCTTGGCTTGCTTGGTTGTAGGAGCTTCCAGGTCCTCGCTGCAGCACTGCGATTTCATGCACAGCCATTTCCGCTCCCTTCAATTCTTCGTAAACACAGGCCATACGCAGTCAAAGTAGCTCTAGCCAGCGAGCTTCAGCCAGCCTTTGCATGGGAAAATTAAGTTACAACCAACTTTTTATGATGATGTTATTGACAGTTCATAAAGAACCGTAGGGTAGAATTTGTATTCAAGTAGCTAAATTGAAAAAGATAGAATATCATTTGTAAAATAAATGTTGTATTTGTATGATTAAATATACATAAATTTCTAAATACGGTATATAGTTTTAAATAGACTTAATTCATCATCATCAAATTCCTGCCATGTACCCACAAGGGGTGTACAGGATATGATAGTACTAAATGAAAAAAAATTATATCATTACTAACTTCCTATCTACAATTTTCTTCCAAATCAGTCTGTTACTTGTCAAGACTCCAACATTATCAGATCTTATATTTCTATCGTCTAAGGCACTTTGTACCGTATCAATCCACCTATATCTTGGTCTTCCTCTGGGTCGTTTTCCTGCCAACCTGGCAGAGAACACTTGTTTTACTAATCTTTCCTCGCCCATTCTGTTTAGGTGACCATACCACCTGAGATTAGCTCTGCTAACGCATTCCTGGATGCAGACAATGTCAAGTTCTTTCCTAATATCCTCATTTTTAATATATTGCCATTGATGCCATCTGTTCATGCCTCTAATCTTTCTCAGGACTCTCATATCTGCAGTGTCTAGTCTTTGGTCAAGTGTTTTACTTCTGACCTAGCTCTCAGATCCATAAGTTAAAACTGGTTTGAACACTGTCTTGTATACAGCTAATTTAGTGTTCCGACTAATTTCTCTCTTATTCCATTTGAATTTATTCAATTGACTTCCCACCATACCGGCGTTGCTGATTCTGTTGTCTATTTCTATATTTAATTTACCATCTTCAGTAAAAATCGCCTAAGTAGCTGAAATGTTTTACTTGTTCCACAGGTTCTCCATTCACAACAAAGTTGACATTTTCAATGATTCTGCCTATTTTCATTGTCTTTTTATTGCTGACCTTCATACCATATCTATTACAATTATTCAATTTAGTCAGAGAATCTTGCAGATTTTAAGTGGATTTATTTAGAAGTATAACATCATCCGCATAAAGCAAAGAGCTGACATTAACATCTCCAATTTTGATATCATGTTTAATACCACTTTCCTTCATAATGTGATCCATATAGATAATGAATAATAGAGGGGATAATGTACATCCTTGTCTCGCACCAGATTTAACATTAAACCATCTTCCTGTACTTCCTTCAATTCTAACTGCTGACTTACAACTCAAATAAAGACTAAGTATTACTTGATATAATGTCCCATTGACACCATATAACTGCAGCGTATTGAATAGCTTCTCTCTTGGCACCTTATCATGTGCCTTTTCCAAATCGACAAAACTTAAATACAGATCTTTGTTATATTCCCATGCTTTCTTGACTATTTGTCGTAAAGTGAAGATCTGATCCTGACAGCCTCTGTTTGGCCTGAATCCAGCTTGTTCTTCACCAAGCTTTTCTTCCACAATTCTTCTCAACCGTTTCTCAAGTATACTTGCATAGATTTTGCCAGGAACACTCAGTAGGGAAATTCCTCTGTAATTCTCGCATTCAGTTTTATTTCCCTTTTTATATATGGGTACTATGAGAGCTCTACTCCAATCATTGGGAATTCATCCCTCCGTCCAGGCTTTCTGAACTATGCAGTGCAGCCACTGTAAGACTTATACCACCATACTTCAGCATTTCTGATCGAACATCATCCACTCCAGCTGCCTTTCCAGATTTCAAGCCTTTGATGGCTTTTTCTACTTCAAGTATGGATATGTATTCCTGCCTGCATGCCTGGTCAGTGTTTTTTACCACTGTGCTGTCATCACTGCTTGCTTCATTTAGCAGTTTTTCAAAGTAATTACTCCATACTTCAAGGATATCTTTTATTCCACTTTTCATGTCACCTTTATCATCTCTAACTCCTTTTACAACACTTTCCTCCATTCCTAAGCTTCTTCAACAACCTCCAGAATATTTTGCCACCTTCTTGATATTTATTTTCTATATTCTTGCCAAAGTCCTCCCATGACTTTTGTTTAGCTAGTTTTACAGTGTTTAGCATTCTCACATTTGTCTCTGTATTCTCTAAGAGCACAAGCTGACTTATTTGCCAGGAACTTTTGATATGCTTTCTTCTTTTCCTTCACTGCCTCTTTAACTTTCTGTGTCCACCACGGAGTTAAAGACTTAATTCATTATTTTGCTAATCAGACTTCAATCACACCTCTCACTCCCTGAATGATGAGAAGAGCAACTGTGAATTTCAAGACCAGCATTCGCCACTGCAGTATCTCAGATGTAAAAGTACTGGAAAAATTGGTCAAAAAGAGAATTATTCAAGAATGGGCAGATAAAAATATGATACTATATGAAGGCTTTGGCTTGGCTTTGTGAAGGGTTGGTCATGCCTTAGTCATTTACTATCTTTTTATTTTTATAATAGAGTAACAACAGAATTGGATAAAGGAAATGGCTACATGATTCTGTTGGATTTTACAAAGGAATTTGACAAAATACTACATGGAACTGTTATGCAAATTAGAACAAATGGGGATGGATATGACATTGGTAATGTGGATGAGGAAGTTTAGAGAGTGGCTGCTGGACAGATATCCAAAAGTGGTATGGTATATGGAGGGACAGAATCAAGGCAAAAAAAGGTGACGAGTGTGCAAGGTTCAGTGCTCGGACCACTGCTTTTTAATATGTATATGATGTACTAAATGTTTTAGTAATCTTACTTATTACAGTAAGGTGACTGCTTCCTTGGACAGAGGAGAAGGATACACAGTAACATATTTAGATTTTGCAAAAGCTTTTGATAGATTACCGCATGATAAGTTGATAGTCAAACTAGAGTGGATGGGGTTGGATATTAGATTGGTGCATTGGATTGGAGACTGGCTATCTGATCGGTATCAAGTTGTGCATGGGGGAGGTGATATCCAGCAAAAGGAAAGTCACTAGTAGTGTGCCTCAGGGGGGGGGGGGTCTGTTTTAGGGCCATTACTGTTTAACTTGTATATTAATGATATTGGTGAAGAATTGGATGGAGATATTCAGTTGTTTGCAGATGATGCAAAGTTGGGATGAACCATGAAGAGTAGAGAAGATGTGGCTTTACAAGAAGACTTGAATAAATTGAGTTATTGGGAATGGGGATGTGAGTTCAATGTTGCAAAATATAAGGTTTTAAAATTTGGAAAACAAAGATGAGATGCAGAAAATATACTTGGTGAGGATATATTGTCGGAGGTGGAGGAAATAGATCTGGAGGTGATTAGTGAATAAGAATCTGAAATTTAGGGTACACACTGCCAAAATAATGAAGGCAACACAGAGGCTTCTGGGAATGATGCTTAAGACACTGACTTGAAGTAGGGAGATTCTTGTTCCATTGTATAATGCTGCGATTAGGCCACACATGGACTATTGTAACCAGATTTGGTCACCTGGTTTTCAGAAGGAGCCTCCATAGCTCAGTTGGTATAGATGAAACCCTTTGGTTGGAAAGACCTGGGTTCGATTCTCACATCAGTGATGTGAGGAACTTTTATCTGGTCTCTTTCGAATAAAGGCAAGTTAGCTGGTCTCATACAGTTGTAGAGGTTTTTTAACCCTGAAAAAAACTAATCCATGTGAACACACATGAATTACAGTCATGAGTACATCCCAGCCATATGCCGATCCTGAGCCCAGATAAATTGGGGAGTTTTGGAAAGCAATGGTGAAGGAATACTTTGTGGGCAATGTCTACAAAGTCACTTACAGTTGGAAATGACTGAAAGGGAAAAACTAAGTTTTCAGAAGGATGTTGGAAAGGGTCCAGAGGCAACTGATTAAGGTAGTTTCTAACCTCTGGAATGTCGAGTATGAGGAAAGATTGAGAAGATGTAATTTGCAGAGTGGTGTCTGGAGGAAGAGAGAAGATATGATAGAGACCTACAAGTAGTAAAGGTTGTTATAGAATCAATGCTGGAGAGGTTCTACAGAAAATAGTAGTGGGAGATTTGGGGAGAACCAGAGGTCATCCCTAGAAACTATAAAGAGGGATTGAGAAGCAGGTTTTTTCTTGCAGAGTTGTGAACGATTGCAATGCCTTGCTGAGAATGTGGTGTCTGCAGAGAATTTGAGTGTGTTTAAAGTATGATGAGCTGTGTGTATGATAAAAGGACCTTCCAGATGAGTCTTTGACTCCATGGGGTCTTGCATAATAATAATATTACTTGGCTATTGAATGCATTAACAAGGTAGAGAGAGGTCATTATTCTTCTTTATAAAGCCATAATACTTCCACACTAGGATTACTGTACTCAAATGTGGTTTCTTGGGGATGAGAAAGCTGTGCAGAAGATTCAGTGGCAAGTGACCAAGATGGTGAGTGGTCTGTGGAATGTCCCTTATGAGGATAGATTGAGGGTGTGTGGACTGCAGAAGTTGGTTGATAGGAGAAAAACAGGAGATAAGATAGAAACATTTAAGTTGCTTAAAGAATATTATAGGATTGTTGAAGGGGAACTGTTTCACCACTTGGCTAGACAGCTGAACAAGGGGTCATCACTGGAAGTTGAATAAAGGTGTTTAATAGGGGTGTGAGGACTAGATTTTTTGCTTGGAGAGTTGTGAATGACTTGAGTGCTTTATATGTTAATGGATTCAAGGAGAAGTATGATAGATTGTGTGGATAGTTTTGGTCTCTCGTGATGAGTCTTTGGACTCCATGGAGGTGCCTGTGCAATATTTATAGTAACGTGTCATTTTAGATTTCTGGAGGTTTCATTTTCTCCCTTAGAGAGCCTCTGTAGCTTAGTGGAAGTGGCGCTTGCATCTTCTGCACTTGGTCGCTCAAAGTTAGACTTAAGTTGAAATCTAGTTGCCGCCTGGAGCAACTTTTGCTAACACTTTCTTCAACCGGTTTCCGAGTTAGTTGATCTTTGGCATGGGCAAGCCAGTTTTTCGTCCCGTAAACTCGAGAAAATCGACCATAGTACCCACATTTCAGATAACATATCTTGTTAGGGTTAGATACCAAGTGATGCCAGCTCTCTCTGATTGGCCACCAGTGGAGATTGAACTGCCTGCTCAGTCTCCTAAAGCTAGATAGGGTATAAAGGCCTCGCCTACTCCCTATAAGGGAATAAAAGGCGTAAGCTGATTTTTTTTTCTGATATTTATATTTTTGAGGGCAAGCATGCATTTATTAAGAAAAATCAGCATCGAAAAATCTTTGTGATAACTATTGATGGGATGATAGGCCCACTATTTTATCCTGCCATTAGTTATAACTGATGGTTGCCATGGTCATCCTCAGGTCATGTGACTGTCCTTGTCTGTGAAGTCATCTTATTCAGTCTGCTGAGTGTGTGTGATTGTTTTTGTTAATGCTAGCTGGAGCTGGTGAAATGTTGGTGTGTAAAATAATTGTGTTAGTAGTGATATTATGTTCATTAGATGTCGCCAGAACGTTTTTTTTTTTAGTTTTTAAAGATTGCAGTAGGAATGCTGTGTGCAATATTATCCCCGTCAAAGAGGATCAACCTTGGAGAGAGAACTAAGATATTATTAGATGTCTTTATTTGTGGTATTACAAAAAGTAACAGCCCAAAGTCCTTGTTTTGTGCCTTCTAGGAATTATACAATTTTTGTACTCGATAGTGAAATTTTTCTTCAAATGATCTTTTTTTCGTTATAATTTGAAATACGTATTTCATCGATTCATTCTCATGTTTGTACTTCAGAGCAAAACCCAGCAGATGAATTAGATGATCTCAAACAAAGGTGATAGGAGTTCACCTTCTGTGAACTCGAATTTTTCGTTCTTCAAAACAGAAAATCCGGATAAAATGCGCAATTATTAGACATGATACATTGATCTGATTGCTTTAGTTGTTTTGGATAAATCCAAAAATAACTTCCTTCTGCTCTTAGCAATGGTATCAAACATGTGACACAAAGCTTCACAGAAATAGATAACTACTGCCCTTTCTTCTGAGTCGCTGGGTTAAAACTCAAGTTTTCCAAAGAAGGTGGAGCAGGGGAAGGGAGTAAGGCCTTGAAAAAAGTTTCTCCAATTTAGTGAATAAATAGAATCCAATCTGTAATGATCTTTCTGGCAGTCTAATATTATATGGAAACCAAAAACCTGACTCTTTGAGGCAATCACTGATGTTTCCTTTTTTTTTTTTTTTTTGCCAAATGTCTAATGGCATCTCTTCTTGCTGTAACTTATTAAATTCAAAACATTTTCAAATATATATATATATATATATATATATATATATATATATATATATATATATAAGCATACCCAAACTTCTTAAGCCACTGATATTATTTGTTTGCTTCATTTTGACTATTCAATGCTGTTTCCAATTTTTGTAATAATTTTTTTTTGTTTGTTGGTTAATACTTCGATCAAAATTTTTCTACAGCTTGTGTAGCTCCGTGGAAATGGTGCTTGCACCACGAAGCGCTAAACCACCCGAATATACTTGAACTTAAGTATAAGTTCAAGTAACGTCGCCGCCTAGGAGAACTTCTTCAAACTTTCCTTTCGATCGGTTTCCGAGTTATTCGATCTCTAGCACGGGCAAGCGCGTTTTTCGTCCCGTAAACTCAAGAAAATCAACAGCAGAACTCGCACTATTTCGAGCATTAAAATATTGTGTTAGGGACCACGTGATAATGTCACAGTTAAGTGACTGATAGCCTTGGTCCAGCTATCCATGATTGGATACTATTGGATATTGAACTGCACACTCAGCCTCCAAAGGTTAGGGCTAAATTCGCCTACTCCCTATGTGGGAATAAAAGGCGTCGTTAGCTGGTCTTTTTCTCCTTCAAAATTTTACTGTTTAGCTATCTTGAGTCCATAATTCCTGAAAACAGTAACCAGGATATCACAGCTTTTTGGACAATGGTTTAACTTTATCTGCTTATCTTTCAATTAAGAAGTCTTTGTCCATAGTATCTATTTCAAGTTCTGAAACGAAATAAACTAAATCTTAATATAAGTTAAAAATGCATTATATATATTTATTATATAAGTTAAATAAATCAGGGTGAGAGTTGGTTACAATATATTTCGTAGAAAGATTGATTTGATTGTTTCAGTCTTATACGCTATTTTTACTATTTATTTTTCTTATGCAGTTATTAGATAAAATTAATATCAGCTACATTACTATTTCTTTCACTTCTGTTATGTGAATAATCTTGCTTCGGGTCTTTAGATTGCTATTTTTACATTTCAACTTAATTTTTGCAGCTAGTAATTCATGATCAGAGTGAAAATCTGCTTTCTTTAGTGTTCTTATATTTATTATTATTATTATGTGACACCTCCAGGGAGTCCTAAGACTCATCGAGGGAGAGTGTGCCAACAGCATCAAACGAAAACACCCCGTCCAACTACTAACCGCACTCAAACTTGCTTAAGCTATTAGTAGCAGAGGCTCTACCAATCGACCAACCTTTGCTGGCAACAGCATTTTGAATTGATGATTTTCAGTTATTTTTGATCAGAATGTATTACAGTTTTTAATCGTATCATCTGGAGATGCCCATGTGTATTTGTTTGGTCTATGGAAAAAAATGGTGTTTGTGATGAATAGATTGTTATGCTTAGCGAATACCAACAGTCTCGTTTCTATCGTCTACTTCAAATTTGCCCATCACATCTTTTCATGTCTGGTGTCAATATCCCTACCTTGGCATTGAAGTCTCTCATTACTATTAGGATATCATTTTTATTTTCGTCAATACGATCTTGTAGTTGCTGGTAGAAAGTATCTCATTCTTCGTGTGATTAATCTAGAGCAGTGATTCCTAACCTTTTTCTGCCTGCGTACCCCTTTTAAACCCATTTCTATAAATTGTACCCCTTGTTTTTAAAATAGCTGTTTTTAAATACTGACACTTTTGTTCAGTGCCTATCTTAATGTAAAATAGTTTACTTTACTTGTTTTTCCGCCATTACTGATTATTTTTCGTGTACCCCTGAAACGAAATAATTCCTAGAATCTGCTTTTCCCCTTTAATATAAGTTAAAAATGCATTACATCATATAAGTTAAATAAATCAGAGTGAGAGTTTGTTACAATACATTTCGTAGAAAGATTGATCTGAACTGCCCAGCAGGTACCCGGGGTATCCATGCCACCGGTTGGAAACCGATGATCTAGAGTAGTGGTTCTTAACCTTTTCGAAGTCATGGAACACTTCTGATTATAATAAAAATTTGGGAACACCAAAACCATTAGGGTCATAAAACTAACAATAAAAATATGCATGGACTTGCCTTTTGTAAAAATGGAGCTTATTTTAATGCATACTTTAGCTTGTCGGCTTTTGCAGATTTCAGCAATATCAGGTCTAATATGTGATTAGCTATGCCTCATCTCTTTGTCTATATTAGTAAGTCTTTCACCGTTTTTAGTTTTTATATTGGTTAATATTGAGAAACCGAGCTAACCTCAAGTATGATGTTGAAAACTGTAACAAAATTTTCAGTGCTCTTGTGGAGAGATAGAGCTCCGTATTCGGCTTGGACAAAAATCAAACTCGAGTTATTTCAGAGAATTTCATTTTTAGAGTACGATCCTTTGACAAGGCAACTAATTGTTGTTGTTCTTGTAACGAAAATGTACAACTCGATGTATTAACTGTACCAAATGGATTTCGTATCCAGTCTTAATTGTGTGTATTTAAGAAGGAAAGTAACTTGAAATCTTTTCTTCCAATATTGTTAAATGTTCTGTTATAAGGGAAATAACATTTTTTATTACTTGATGTAATTCACAAATATATCTACTGTATTTTTTTTATGATAGTGGTTAGCGTATCTACTCCTCAGCCAAAAGGCCGCGGGTTCGAATCCCGACGTGTGCATGCATGTTTGTGACTGTCTGTGATTTGGTGTCTGCAATAGTGGTGGTCGGTGATAGATGGTTGGCGTAGTTGCGGTCAGTTGGTGGAGACAGAGTTGTAGAGTGGATGCCCTCCCTCGATGAGTCTTTGGACTCCCTGAAAGTGACAAATAATAATAATAATATGCAGTTTTTCCAAAGAGATACTTTTTTCTGAAGAGCTGACAGTTTGTAAGTGGATGTTAAAATATTTTCATTTTCCCCTTGGATACTTGTATTAACGCTATTTAAGTAATTAAAAATATCGGCTAAATATGCCATTTTAGCACACCAAATATCATTTTGAAGACATGTTACAAAATCATCTGTACCTTCATTTTGAAAATAGGCCAGTAATTCATTCTCAAGTTCTAATATTCGGAATAGCTTTACTTTACCCTCTGGATAACCATCTTATTTCAGTGTGCAAAAACAAAGATTCGTACTTGGCTTCCATAGATATGCAACGTTTTTTAAAAAGGCGTGCTTTTAAACGACTTGACTTGATGTAATTTACCATATTTACAACTTGGTCTAGTACAGGTTTTAACATTGCCGATAATGTTTTTGAAACGAGGGATTCTCTATGCAAAAAACAGTGCGTAGATGTGATATTCGGGTTTATTTTATTTGCAACGATAACAAATCCCTTAATAGAGCCTACCACTGACCTATAAACAATATTCTATTGGTTTAGAAATCAACGCGCATAGCAGTCTTCAGTTGTTAGGATCCGAGTAGCCAATTACACTTGGAACTGTGTCATGTGACATCTTTCAACCGCGGAACACAAGTGTTCTGGGGAATACAGGTTAAGAACCATAAATTGCAAACCTATGGCACGCATGCCAAAGGTGGCATTTCTGAGAATTTTGCTGGCACGTCAACGATTTACAGGTGATATCCTTTTTATATACTTATAAATTATTCAACCTTTTTTTTTTTTTTAATTGTTACAATATGTACAAATTAAACTTTGTTTTATACCAGACAGTAACTATGAAGATGTGCATATGATTGGTGTTTGCTGTTTTAAGGATACTTGTGACATAAGACTGAATGATAAACGCACGTAATAAACACAAGAAAGATATTTAATTAACCAGATATTTCGGTCTGGAAATAGCAGACCATCCTCAGTGGTATTACAAGAACAGTTATAAAAAATACAAGCTAGAATATTAACAATAGATCGTTTAAAATAGAACAAGCCGCGTGATGTTATATCACTAAGTATGAAACGGAATATTTTGAAGTAGAGACATGATTGCAAAAAAGAAAAAAAAATAATGAGTAATCTTGATTAGACTTTCCCAGATTTTTGATATAGATATACAGTCATTACGATTCAGGTTGGGACGATGGAGCAAGGCCTCCACGCTTTCCTTGAACAAACGTTCGAACCTATAACGGGATCTATGTAAGAGGCGAGTCCTGAACCAAAAGATGCTGTGGTCAGTTTCAATCCCGTGTTGAGCCAATCCAGACTTTTCAGGTTTGTTGTGAAGAATGGAGGATTGATGTTCTTGGATTCTTTTTTTCAAGAGAACGTCCAGTCTGTCCAAAATAAGAGAGATCACAGTTGCACGGAATTTGATAAACTCCAGGAAGAGATAAAGTTGAGCGTTTGTCTTTAGGAGAAGAAAAATGAGAAGACAATTTGTTAATAGGTGAATACGTAGTTGTTAAATCATATTTCTTTAAAATTCTTGCGATAGGTTCTGAAATACCGGAGATATAAGGAATTGGCACTCGACGTATTGAAACTTTGTTGTTTTGTGGAGGATTATAAGAATTGAGAAAATGCTGAGTACTTTTTTCAGAAAAGCCATTGAGTTTCATATGTTGTTTTATAGTAAAAAGTTCTTTCTGTAGATAATCAAAGGTAGAACAATTAGTTTTTGCTCTTCTGATGAGGCATTTTATAATTCCTGTTTTTTTTTATATGGATGATGGGCTGATTCTTTAAGAATATAACGACCTATGAACATTGGTTTCCTGTATACTGTAGATGTAAGAATATTTGAAGGTGACCGGATGAGGAGAACGTCTAAAAAAGATAACTGGTTGTTTTCTTCTATTTCCATAGTAAACTTTATACGATGATGCAAGGAATTGATACTGTTTAAAAAAGAAGGTAGAGTTTTTGCTATGTGGCCAAATAGTAAAGATGTCATCTATACATCTTATCCAAAAGAATGGTTGAGGGAAAATAGATGAGAAGAGAACTTTTTCTAAATGTTCTAAATAAAAGTTGGCTAAAGCAGGAGAAAGAGGACTTCCCATGGACATTACTTCTACTTGGTTGTAAAATTTATTTTGACACGAAATATCCAGAATGTATTACGAAATCGAACAGTTTTATAATGTCTTCAGGAATGATGTCAGCAAGTATAATTTTAAAGTTTCCTTGAGAGGTGCATTGGTATATAAAGATTCTATATCAAAGCTAACCATAAGATCTGTAGGTTGTAATGAGACATATTTTAATTTTTCTAAGAAATGTGAAGAGTTCTTTAAAAAAGAAGAGTTGCCAATGCAAGATTTCAATAATTTAGCAAAATATTTGAATTAGATTTTATAGTCTTCCAAAGATTCATAAGATTGATTATCCTCTCCATTCAATAGTAGATTGTATTGATTCTCCTACTTACCGTATAGCCAAATATCATATGATTGGTGTGTTATTAACGAAAGGTCGTGTGACCCAAAGATAGATAAAGGCAATCTACAACTGTTGAGTTGAAATGTTAATTCTCTTCAACCGTATTCCATAACATGTGAAACCGTCATAACAACATTCACTATATATTTCTTAGTTTTAACACATTCACGACAGGGTGTCGTTTATCGTTCTGACAGAAATTCTCTTTATCGGTGCGCTCAACTCACACAAAGTTTCAATCTTTGGTTGAATTTTTTTGCTGCTTGTTTGCGTTTGAGTTGGCACAGGAACTCACACATACATTATATGGCATATTTCAATTCGTGATAGAATTTTGTTTGAAGTTAGCCTTTATGATCTGCAATAATGACATCAAGAATTTCAAATGCAATAAAACAAACACTTATTTCATGTAATTGAAAAATTGGACAAGAGTTTTAGTTAGATACTGTGTTTCCGGTGCAATATATGGTTTTGCTTGAGTCTATACAGCATAGTTTCTGTGAGAGGGGACATGTGATTCATTAGTTAGTGCCGTTTATATTCCAGCTGTCTCTAATTGCACTATTTGTTGAGAAATATATTACACAGACTGCAAAAGTCTCCATACCTTAATCAAGGATACAATAAAACTACTTGTTTTTCTTGCATCTGCAGTATAATGGCTGTTGGGGAACATTATTCTTGCATCTGCAGTATAATGGCATGTGTTAACTGTAGGGAGAGAGTTACTATCACCTCGATGTGAACATGTTTAAGCATTTTTCGTGTGTGTGTGGCATATGCAAAAAATTTTAATGCCTTTTTCGTAAAGGGATGCCAGTTATACACAAGGGCCAGTTATTTTCGAGTAAATATGGTAAGCGTTTCGCCGACAAGTTGACATCCTGCTGCTGCTTCCCTTGCTCAGCAAACTTCCATTGTGAGTTACAATGCATAAATATTTTTCTCACTACTGTTTTTTTTTTTTTTTTTTTTTGCAAACCAACATAATGAAAATCAATTTAATAATACAATAATCAATTTTACACTGAATAACATTATAAATTTATATATAAATAAATATTATAAATAAAATAAAATATTATTTATAAATTATGAATAATTATTTATAAAATATTATAAATATATATATTATAAATTTATATATAAATAAATAAAAAATCAGCTAACGCCTTTTTATTCCCGTATATACGGGAGTAGGCGAGGCCATTTAGCCCTATCTAACTTTTGGAGACTGAGTGGGCAGTTCAATCTCCACTGGTACCCAATCAGAGACAGATGGCCCAAGGCTATCACTAATTAAGCGGTACGCAGTGAAGAGAGACGGCTCAAATGTGCCGCCATCTCGTGGTCTCTAACCCTAACACAATATATTTATGTCTGAAATAATGTGGGTTCTACGGTCGATTTTCTTGAGTTTACAGGACGAAAAACCCGAGTTTCCGGGAGGAAAAACCTGCTTGCCGGTGCCAGAGATCGACTAATTCGGGAACCGGTCGAAAAAAGGCTTAGAAAAATTTCCTCTAGTCGCCGACTAGACTCGAAACCAAGACTTCCTTCGTGCGGCCTAGCGCGGTGGTGTGCAAACGCCACATCCACTGAGCTACACAGGCTGTATATATATATAAATATTATAAATAAAATAAAATATTATTTATAAAATATAAATAAATCTATATATTATAAATTTATAAATAAATAAATTAAGTTAGATTAAATTTCTATTAATTTTTCACCTATTAAAAAACTGCCTGGCATGTCAGCAAATCGATTGACAAATTTTTTGTAAACTAGTAAATTAGTTATAAATTATATAACTACAAAATAACTATGGAATCAGAGTTAAATAATCTTTGACAATGTAGAAAATACATGAAAAATGGGTAGAGGAGTTATGGTAAATGCTACAAGAAAAAAACACTTGGTACAACAAAAGCAAATACGTGGACAACCACAGAAATTTTGGCAACTTGAGAAGGAAAAAGCTGCAAAAAAACTATGAAAAACAAAAAGTACAGAAGATAAGCAACATAAAAGACTGACAAACAAAAATAGAATGTGCAGATCTGCTAAAAACGCTTGTCAAGAAGAAAGCAAAAGTGTGAAGAAACTACTAAAAATAATGATAGCAAGACTATATAAAATTATTATTATTATACGGGCATCTCCATGGTGTCCAAAGACTGATTGCAAGAGAGCCATTCTATTTACACAGTCTATCATACCTCTCCTTCAACCCATTAACAGACAAACTACTCAAATGACTTTGGCAACCCATTCCACTCATTCACAACTCTGCAAGCAAAAAAAAAAAAATCTAATCCTCACGCCTTTATTCAACTTCGAGGGATGACCCTCTTGTTCTGATCCCTGTAGCAAAGTGCTGAAACATTCCCCCTGCATCTATCCTATAAAACCCTTTAAGCAACTTAAATGTTTTTATATCTCATCTTTTTCTCCTATCAACCAACTTCTGCAGTCCACACACCTTCAATCTATCCTCATAGGGAAAATTCCACAGAGCACTCATCATCTTGGTCACTTGCCTCTGAATCCACTCCACCGCTTCCTCATTTCCAAGAAACCCAGGGGACCAGATTTGAGAACAGTGATCTAGATGAGGGCATATCAAGTCCATATAAAAAGGAACAACAACTTTTTTTATCTCTATTTGTTAATGTGCTCTTCAGTAGGCAAGTAATCTTATGGGCTATGTTAGTAATATGCAGGGGCGGCTCGTGCATAGACACTGCAGAACTGTAACACCCACAATTTTTCTCGATATATAAAATATATTTATTAATTTATTTATATTTGCTTGTAATATTTAATTTTATCATTAACAATCCTATACAATTCTCTTATTTTGTATAAAAATAATAATCCATGTTGTAGCACTTAGGAGGGCGAAGGACGCAGCACTGTTTACCACAGTGTCATATTGCTGCGTGCGCAAGCATAAGCACGTCATAGTGAGATGCGAGCTATTAGCATAATGAGGCACTGTGCGTCGCGCAGTTCCACTGTTGTTTATATGCAGTTTGCGCCAGTAGTAGAGTGTTCATAGTGCTTATCGTGTTTACTCCATCTCTTTAAATATTTCGACATTACAATTAAAGACATAACATTTGTTATCGTTTTTATTTTAGAACATTATTGTGGTTATGATAATAGATTTTATTTTTAAGTAATTTTGAATTATACCAAACTGTGTAATTTTATCGATAATAAACAATATTTTTTCATATTATTTATTTTTTTTAAGGTTAATTTTTTTTTAAATTTTTACCATAATTTTGATATTTTATCCAAATACGTATACACTATACTTACAGTGTGTATGTATATTTCGAAAGTTGTAGCACCTCCACAATTTCGATACTGGTAACATGTCCTCTAAACTTTCCCCGTTTGTCTACCACCACTCCCTAAATCTCTAGTTTCGTCTATTTCGTAGAGAACAGTGCCATCAATGTAATACACAGCTTGTAATCTGTTTATCCCAAAATGCATAGCATTACATTTCTTGACATTAAACTGACACAAATTAACTTTTGCTCATCAGTCTATTTAAATCGTCCTGCAAGTTCTCCTTGCAGGACAATTACTCTACCAAATTTGGCATCATCAGCAAACAACTGAATACAGTGGTACCTTGGTTAACGACGGTAATCCGTTCCAGAATTACTGTCGTTATCCAAGGCGCGATTCCCCATAAGATTTAATTGAAAATCGATTAATTTGTTCCAGCTCCTCCTCACAATCATAGTACATATTAAAATTGCAGATAAAACTCATTTAAAATGTCATAAAATATGGTAAATATCTAAGTTAAGGGATATTATATCCCATATTGTTTCTTAGCCGAATAAGAAACTCAAAGAGTTTCATGCCGAATATAAAAACTATATAAAGTTCGGCGATTCCAAGAGAAGCAAATACCTGGATAGTGCAGCAACTGACCCTTGAAGGTAGTGCAAGCTGAGGCAACTCATGTAAAAGTGGGGAAAGCTCCGATCACTATTCTTGATATTTACCCATAATGTGAACTTAACTCCTAGGAGCTGTATTATTGTTCAACATTATGATAACAGTAACAATATGGGATATAATATCCCTTAACTTAAATAAGTTCATGTCGCCGAATTGAAGCCTTTGGCTCTTCATAATAATTAATGGTAAATATCATTTATTTATTATACAGTATATGTATTTGCTACAAAAAATTAACATTAATAAAATGAGTTGTTCATGAAAACAGCTTTTAATTATCAATCTTCACCAGGAGGACAATTGGGCTCACTTCGGAGTATTTTTGACAAATGGTCCTGTAACAAAACATGTCTAGGCTTGTTTGCTTCTGCCTCTTTTTTAAAATGTTTCTGAAAAACTACATGGACTTTTCATTAAATAGATCTGCAGTTCTGATAACCTCAGATTCGTTTGGATTCCATTTCATAGCAACATCTTGAACTTCCTCCCACTTTGCCAAAACATTTTGGATTTCAGCAGTTGTAATTTGTTCTTTCTCTCCATTCTCATCTTCAGATGAAATTTCCATTTCCCTTTCTTCGCATTGCTGCTTGAAAAGTTCTTTTAGCTCGTCAGTAGTCAGTTCTCGGTCACATCTCCAATAATTCTTCAACATCTTCTTCCTCTACTTCCAAGTTAAGATCATGAGCAGTTGCCACAATATCCTTTACCAATTTCTGTCCTTCATCTGAAGTTTCTTCATTACCAAAGGAAGGACACAGTTTCCTCCATGCTGCTTTGAGACATTTCATTGTTACTTCTTGCCAAGCCTTTATAATTAGCCTAATTGCTATAACAATGTTGAATTCTTTCTTTCAAAATTTTCTTAGGGTTATGTTGGTAGCCTCACACATTTCAAAGCACCTGGTAAAAAGTGCCCTTGTGTAAAGTTTTTTAAAATTTGCAATTATCAGCTGATCCATAGGTTGAATCAGAGATGTAGTCTTTGGAGGAAGAAAAATCACCTTGATAAAATCTAATTCCTCTGGTAGCTCTTCTTGTATGCCCGTTGGATGGCCAGGTGCGTTATCCAAGGTTAAAATGGCTTTTAGAGGAAGATAGTTTTGCTCAAGATAAGCTTGACAGTTGGTCCAAACACTTCGCGAATCCAGTCTCTAAATTCTATTCTTGTGACCCAGGCTTTGCTGTTAGACTTCCACAAAACACTGAGATTGGATTTAGAGACATTGAACTCTTTGAATGCTCGGGGATCCTCTGAGTGGTAGATTAACATTGGTTTTACCTTGCAGTCTCCACTTGCATTTGCTGCTAAAAGCAATGTTAGCCTATCATTTATTGGTTTATGCCCAGGAAGTGTTTTTTCTTCCTTTGTGATAAATGTCCTGTTGGGCATTTTCTTCCAAAATAACCCAGTCTTATCACAATTGAAGACTTGTTGAGGTAGGTATTCTCCTTCTTCTATCATTCTTGTAAAGCTATTGACAAATTTATCTGCTGCTGCTTTGTCAGCACTAGCTGCCTCTCCGTTTCTGAGTACACTATGAATTCCTGTTCTTTTTTTTAAAGTTGTTAAACCAACCTCTGCTACCTTTGAAATCATCCACCTCAGAACTTGATCCCGAAGTCTTCTTTTTCAAATCTTGATAAATCTGTTTAGCTTTCTGACAGATTGCATTTTGAGATGTAGTATCGCCTGCCATTTCTCTTTCTTTGATCCAAATTAGTAATAGATTTTCCATTTGCTCAAAAAGAAGCCCTCTGACATTCAACCTTGAAGTTCCCTTAGCAACCTTCGCTACCATAAGTTCTTCTTTCTTAGTCAAAATGGTTGATAGTGTGAAGGTTATGCAGCCTAGCTGCATAACTTTCACACCTTCATAATGTTTTGCTATTATTTCTTTCTTCTGTTCAATAGAAAAAATTTTTCTGGTTTTTTTTTCCTCACTAGCTTTCTTTTTGGAGCCCATTTTGTCACACGGTAAAAAAATTCACTCTATAAAAAAAAAGATACGCAAAATACGGTATTATTAATGCAAATTGTACAACGCTAAGATACAAGGAACATATCGTAACCTGAAAAAAAAAAGTAAAAGTTCAAAAAAAAACTTTTTGAAATAAAAGTTAACAGTTAAATTCGAAACCTGCAATTTTTAACTTAGTGCATTTTGCATGTAAGGCGACGATATTTGATACAGCACTTACCGTAACATACACTGATTAGCACCTTATGGATACAACGATTATTATACAGATGAGATTTGATTTTGCCTTTTGATAGCGAACGAAGAGTGACACGCGCCCGCCGATTTATTGCCTATATGAACCAACACAAAAAAAATAAATGCTTAAATACTCATTTTCATCATAAAACGCATTTATAACCACAAATCTTAAAATAAAGCACAGTACAATACAAGAAAAGAAACAATAAACGGAAAACGTAAACTGGCTATGATGGGTCAAACATATTTGAGCTTCACAGCTATGCCGCGTGGCTGTTCTCTATTCGACAATGTCTTCGCGCGCGTGGCTGAGTACAATCGGAAAATTCCGGTTTTTTAGATCGGATAGAGGTTCACATAATCGAGAGGCGTTATCCAAAGCCTGTGTCGTTAACCAAGAGATTTTTTTTCTTACAGCCACTCGTCGTTAACCAAGTACGTCGTTATCTGAGGCCGTTGTTAATCAAGGCACCACTGTATTTCCTTTCAGGGTATTTCCTATATCATTTATATACAAATTAAACAGCAATGGACTCAGCACTGAATCTTGCGGCGAACACACGTCACCGGTTTTTGGATCGATTCTGTCCCTCAATCTACCACTTTTTAATATCTCTCCAGAAGTCATCCTCTTCTACACTTAATCAGTGTTATATATCCATCCCCATTTGTTCTAATTTGCATAAGAGTTGCATGTGGTATTCCATGAAATGTCTTTGCAAAATCATCGTGTAGCCATTTCCTTTACCCAACTCAGCTGTCACTCTATTATAAAAAGTTAGTAAATTACTAAGACATGACCAACCCTTCACAAAGCCATATTAACCACCCACCCATTCTTAAATTTTCTTTTTGATCAATTTTTCTAGTACTTTTACCACCATGCCTGAGATACCGATTGTTATTTAATTTGCTACTGCAGTCTTAGAACCTTCCTTCAGCAAGATTATTTTGCCCTCTTCCTACTCCCTTGGAACTCTACTAGAGCTGAGATTTTTAAGAGCCTAGTTTGAGGCACTTCCAGTTCCTTGCACATTCTTGCAAAACCTTAGCTTGATATCACACAGTTGTATTTATAAAGAGATTCTGCAATATCCTAAGAACCTGGAATTCATCGAACTCTGTTCCAACCTTAGTATCTTTCACATTGGTTAAAGCAGTAACCTCTTTAGGATGATATGCCCTTGCAAAGGGTTCACTCACTAACTGAACTCTTTTATGCATTTCTCTCTACTTGTGACCATCATCACTTATTAAGGTTAATCTTCCATAGTCATTCTTCCTCTTACTTGCCACATAAGGAAAGAATTCTTCAGGCTTTCTTTGGCTTGCTCGGCTAAATTCTTCTCATAATCTGATTATGCCTTCCTTACCATGATGGTCACCTTTCTTGCCTGAACCTTGTACTGTTTATGAATTTACTGGTCACCTTTCTCATCTTATACCCTCCACAGCATTTTCTTCTGCAGCTTTTGCTTAATGATATTACTAATCCATCTAACTCCACCTGATTAACCCTCCTTACCCTATGTATATAATTTAATACTGCTTCCTCTAAATGACCCTTAACTATATCCCGTGCTCTACTAACATCCTTATCCTGAAGTGTTTTATGCCATGGTACAGATTTAATCTTCTTCCTAAGCATTCATAATCACCTGTGTTATAGTTCCACGAATATCCCTTCCTGATAGAATATTCCTCATGTTTCACAATCTCCCAAGTCAAGACCGCATGGTCACTTTCACCAATTGGAGGCAATGTTGTCACCTTGGTTATGGAATGCTCTTCTGATCCTATGACCAGGTCTAATATTCTTCTATCCGTAGTCCCCCCCCCCTTCATCACACACTGCCTTAAGAAATTTTCCTTCAGCAGGTGTATAAATTCTATTTCCTTTCTGCACGTGATCTTTCTTCCTTCCAGTCTATATCTCCATAGTTTAAATCTCCCATATTAATCACTCGACCTGGCGCGATGTATGTCTTCCAGATCATGTGTGAAATTCCCTGGCCTATAGCAATAACCAACTGTGTATTTTGTTTTACTGGCTTTAATCTACTAGGCTGCTTCCATTGAATAGCAATGCTGTACAATGTGGATCTCATTCAGATCCATCACATTGTAGAAATCCTTTCTGTCAAACAGAGACCACAGATCCACAAATTCTACATCATTCCTTTTTCACAATCTACATGTAAACTCTTGGCTATCAATATCTTCCTCCTCAGTTCGCCTATATCATAACGTTGTAGGAGATTTACAATCTTTATCTTCTTGTTCTTCAGTTTTGCCTCTTCTAACAACTCAGTTACATCCTTCCTCATAGAATACTTGTCGCCTCTTAAATCATTTGTATCAACAAGACGATAATTTTTTTTCTACTTACCTTTCCATTCCGTATGGCGTGGCCAATATCGTGAATTTTTGACTCAGGAAACACGATTTTGCCACACTCATTTTAAGCACTTCCCTGATCATTGAATCTCCATAATTTTTTCCTTAACTTGTTTGTTCGGTTCGGTTTTTATTATTCCTTCGGATCATCTGCTTCTTTCTTTTTTCAGCCCTGCATAACTCTTGCCGATTCAGCAGTTTTCAATTCCGCGCTTCGTCCTATGAAGAATAACATTTAAGTGCGCAATTTCTTTTTTAATATCCATTTTGTTCTCCTCTATTTACACGGCAGCACTTTAGACATTAATGATATCCTTTTCCATCTTACCATCGTTATTTGATGCGTTCTCGTCGGTTAACAGACGGACACTTTCAATTTCCTTCTACATATTCTCTTAATTTTCGCGACGAATATATTTCACACACCGTGATACGAATAAAATCCCGCAAAATCAAATCGCCGGACAAAGTGGTATTTACCACCATTGTTCGTCGCATTGGTGACATGTTGACAATATCACAAAAATGTTGTCATCAATGGATCTAGTAAGTGAATTCAAGAATAAGTATGATAACTGGTGCGTGGTGGCCTCCCTCGATGAGTCCCTGGAGGTCTCTCGTAATAATAATTTCCTGGCATGTACCCTCGAAGGGTACAGAGGATATTATGATGATATACATGAACTTACATCATTACTAATTTCCTATGCATAATTTTCCTCCAAATCAGTCTGTTACCTGTCAAGTACTCAAACATTATCAGACCTTATATTTCTATCTTCTAAGGCACTTTTTACCGTATCAATCCCCTATATCGTGGTCTTTTTCCTCCTAACCTGGGAAAGCACACTTGTTTTGCTAATCTTTCCTCTCCCATTCTGTTTAAGTAACCATATCACCTGAGATTAGCTCTGCTAATGCATTCCTGGATGCTGACAATGTCAAGGTCTTTCCTGATATCCTCGTTTTTAATATGGTATTGCCACTAATACCATCTGTTCATGTCCCTAATCTTCCTCAGGAGTCTCACCTCTGCGGTCAAAAGTCTTTGGTCAAGTGTTTTTTTTCCTAACTCAGATCCATAAGTTAAAATGGGTTTGAGCACTGTCTTATATACAGCTAATTTAGTGTTTTGACTAATTTCTCTTTTATTCCATATAAATTTATTCAGTTGACTTCCTACCTTACCAACTTTGTTGATTCTGTTGTCTATTTCCACGTTTAAATTATCGTCTTCACTAAAAAAGTTATAAGATATTAAATACTGTACTCTAAAAACAAAATCTACTATAATACACAAATTGTCTAACGAAAAATACAATAAAACATATCAATAAATCAGTGATTTGACACGACCGCTAAATTATACGACTACTCACAATATAACCTATTATAAGAGAATTTACAAAAACATCCCAAAACTGACCACTTAAAATGAAAGACAAAAACGATGTTTAAACTGGAACAATTCAATAGATTAGATTAAAAATTTTGGAAAGAATATTACCAAATACTTTTCCGGAGGGAAGAAGATGAAAAAGCACCATTCATAATAAAAGAACAAATTCTAAATGCAATAAACCAAATGAACTCATCTAAATCATCTGATTAGGATGAACTTCATACTGAACTGTGGAAATATGGTGGCATAGCAGCCATCAATTTCTTGCTTCAACTTTTTAATCAAATACTATATACGGGTGAAATTCTAGATGACTGGAAGACGAGCATCATAATACCAATTTTCAAAAAAGAGTGATAAATGAAGGTTTGAAAATTATAGACCCACAACATGGCTAAGTCATGTTGTGGGTCTATAATTTCCAAAAAGAGTGTTACCGGGAGAAATAACCCTCCACCTCGGTATGAGACCAGTTAACTCACCTTTAGTCGAAAGAGACCAGATAAAGTCTCCTCACATCGCTGATGAGAGTCTAACCCCGGTCTTTCCTATCAAAGGGTCGACTCTCGTGATTGACGAGAGTCGAATCCAGGTCTTTCCGTTTCGCCTGTACTTGCTGAGCTACGGAAGCACTCAAAGATACCAAAGCAACTGTCAAATTTAATTAAATAAAAACAGACAAATTCAAAGTAGATAAAGGGGTTAATGCAGGGTTGTTCCCCTCTCACTATATATCTATTTCGAAGAAATTTCCAAATCCATAGATAAGGAACTAGGTCTACATATAAATATCACAAATATCAACCAAATCAAATATGCATATATCATTCTTTAAAATTTTAAAGAAGAATTGGAAAATACAATAAAATTTTAAATAAAGAATGCAAAATTTTTGGAATGAAAATCAATTTAAGCAAAATGAAAATAGGAAGAGGGGAAAATAAAAATTCAATAAACTCAGAAAATCACATACTTGAACAACCAAAGCAATTTACATATCCTTGCAGTCTCATTACTCACAGCCTCGACAACACAAACAGTAAAATACTGACTTAAGAAAGGACAGTCTACATACATACATTACATACATCTTCAAGGCCCACTCTTCCTAATTGGGTTGTGGGGGGAAAAAGTGCAAGAGGAACTTCCAATGGTCACGATCCTCTGCCACCAAGCTCAGGTGTTCTGGTGGGATTTCCAAACGTGTCACCCAAGGTTTTGGATATAGTCTATCCAGCGAGTCGGCCTTCCACGTGGCGTCCCACCCTCTGGCTTGGCAAAGAGGGCCTGCTGACGGAGCCTCTCTTGTGGCATTCTGACCAGGTGCCCGTACCAGCATAACTGTAATCTCTCAACACGGAGAAGCAATAGTTGAGTATTGAGGGTTTCCCGAATTGCAGAGCTTCTGATTCTGTCGAGTTTTGTCAGCCCCGCAATCCCTCGAAGGAACCTCATTTCAGCCGCTTGGATTCGTGTCCGCATTCTTTTGGTCATTACCCAATTCTCATGACCATAGGTGAGGATGGGGACATAGACTGTATTGAAGACAGCCAGCTTTGCCTTCTGGCTTAACTCCTACTTCAATACTACCGAACGGCCAAGCTCCCGCAATATTGAGCTTGCTAAGCCAATTCGAGTATCTAGCTCTTCGTCCCATTTTCCATCATTCGTGAATATGGACCCAAGGTTATTTAAACTTCTCCACCTGTCTCATTGGGACTCCACTTACATTTAGAGTGTACTGGGATGGTTGTCTTGAGACCACAAACGATTCAGTTTTGGCCACACTGATCTTCATTCCGGCGTCTGCACAAACAGCTACAAACCTATCCAGTGTCCGCTGGAGGTCATCTGTGGAAGAGCTAAGCAGAACTAGGTCATCTGCAAAAAGCAGATGTCCAATGCTACATTTTCCAATTCTGACACACTCACTGCCTCGGCTGTGCCTATCAATCTGGTCCATAAATATTATGAAAAGGAGGGGTGACAGAACATACCCTTGGCAGAGGCCAACGGAGACTGAAAGGTTCAGACTTTGTGCTGTTTACCCTGACACAGAACTCTGGGCATTCGTACAGGGACTTGATAGCAGCTAATAGTTGGCCATCCACTCCATACTCCTGTACTACTTGCCAAAGCTTATCCCGAGGAACCCAGTCATATGCCTTCTCCAAGTCCACAAAACATGTGTAGACATTCTTGGCATATTCCCAAGATTTCTCAAAGACTTGCCTTAAAGTGAAGATTTGGTCAGTTGTGCTTCTACCAGGACGAAAGCCACATTGTTCTTTCTGGAACTTTGACTCAACTATGCTCCTGCACCGTCTTTCCAAGCACTTAGCATACACTTCCCCAGGCAGGCTGAGGAGAGAGATGCCACGATAGTTACTGCAATCCTTCTGGTCTCCCTTCTTAAAGACTGGTATTATTATGCCTGTCTGCCATTGCTTTGGTGCTCGCCCAGATATCCAAGCAGCCTGACACACTCGAGTCAGCCAGAGAACACCGTCTCGATTTAAGGCTTAGCATTTCGGGCCGAATTTCATCATCGTCAGCAGCCTTGCCCGATTTTAGCGATTTTATTGCTAAATGGACCTCTTCTGCTGTGAGACTAGTCATTGCCCCGATCTGCACCTCTTGGATGTCCACAACTGCTGGGCCACCCGGGTTAAGAAGGCTGTCAAAGTATTCCCTCCATCTGTGAAGGATATCCTTCGCGGTTGTTAAAAGTGCATCATCAGAGGCCTTAATTGCCCTTGCTGTGCACGATTTCCTCACTCGAAGGCGGCGGATGGTCTGCCAGAATACTTTGTTCGCATTTGCATAGGATGAATCTAATCTTTCTCCAAAGGATTCCCAAGCCTTCTGCTTTGCTGTCTTTACTGCCCCTTAGCAGCAGCTTTTCGTGCCTCAGCATACCGCAAACGCATCTCAGGTGACCTGACTCTAAGCCATGTTAGGTAGGACACCTTTTTTGGCCGGACAGTTTTTTGGACTTCTTGGTTCCACCAAGGTGTCCTTTTCTCACTGCCCGTTGCCACGCCGAGCCGCTTTCTGCCACACCATGACAGAGGCAGTGACAGCTGTTCTGAACAGCTTCCATTCCTCCTCAACATCTGCAGTATGCTTGGGAATCTCTTTGAACCTGGAGAAAATGTCATCTGCAAAATTCTTCCTCACAGCCTCATTTTCCAATGTCTCCGATTTCGCGCGGAATAGCTGCTTAGGCCTACCAGCATCGATGGTAGCATCTGGTTTCTGAAGCCGTAGAGTGCACACAACAAGGTAGTGGTGGTTAGTTGAAAATTCTGCCCCTCTTCTCACACGAACGTCCAAGACTGAGGAAAATAGGTTTGCTGAGACTATAAAGAAGTCAATCAGAGACCTTTGTTCTAGTGTATCCCTGTACCAGGTATACTTATGGACCTTGGTGCTGGAAGAAGGTATTCATTATGGACAAGCTGTTAGTACAGCAGAAGTCCAATAATTTCAACCCATTCGCGTTAAGGTCTGGGGCAACCGTTCCTCCCAACCACACCCCTCCATGTCTGGTCATCTTTTCCAACGTGTGCATTGAAGTCGCCCATTAGCAGGACTGATTCCATGTCTGCCACCCTGTCAAAAGCAGCAGCCACTTCCTCTAGGAAGGCAGAGTATTCTGACTCCAGATTAGGTGCATAGGCTTGCACCACAGCCAAATCATGGTTTTTCATCTGAAGCTTTAACACACATACCCGTCCCTCGAATGGGATCCACTGAGCAACACAGTCTGACAGCTGGGGGCTTGTGAGTATCCCCACACCCGCCTGAGCAGACATTGTCGGGCTCACACCAGAGTAGTAGAGCTTCCACCCCTTATCCAGGTCGACAGTTCCAGAGCCCCCCCCCTCTTGGTTGAAGAAAGCCCGACTAAGTCTAGCCGGTAGCGCTTGGCTTCCTTGACCAGTTCCACCTCCTTCCCTGTCAGAGAGAAGATGTTCCAGTTGCCTAAAAGCCATAGTCTGGTGCCGTTGTCGTTGCCATTTCCGTCCTTTTGCGGAACCATTTCTTTGCGCTTCCCCTAAACACCTCCCCAAACGGGTAGCGGGCCCATTGATGAAGTTTCCTCTAGCAGAGTGCTGAGGAGTGGTGTCTAAGGGAGACTGTAACATATTTTTCGAACGGGTCCCGCTGCCTAAAACCCGCACGCATCCCTCGGTAACTGCGCGACGGACGATGCGGTATGAACATTTTTTGATGGCCTGATCATGTTACAGTGTTTGATAATATGCTGTTAGCAAAAGACGAAATGACATAGAAAAATAGGAAAGATTCCCCTCGAATACTCTAATAGCATTCGGGGGAAGGAGCAAGAAGAGAAGAAAGAAAGAATCAAGGGAGGAAGAGGAGGGACCAGTCTACAGATAATATAACAGATGTATATTACATGAAGTAAGGCATGGTCCAGCATCAGTTACCTCGGGTTTGCCACACCCGTGCTCACTAAAGCGAGCCCCTGAGGATGAAAGCATAGTCTAATATTCATAAATTAAATAAAATATGAAAAAATGACATCGTTTCAAAAACCGTCAAACTAAAACCATTATTATACCTACAGCAACGTATGGAGCCAAGACGTGGACACTTAATCAGTAAGAAATACAGAAAATCAAAGCATTCGAACTGAAATGCTTAAAAAATTGAGACCACTGGTCAGAACACAAAACAAATGAGCAAGTCAAATACGAATTAAATTACAGAGAGGCTATTATACCTATGATTCTTAAACAGCAATTAAGATGGTTTGGACACTTCCAGAGAATATCCTTCAAAGATTACCAAATATAGTCATAAATGGGATCATTGGAGGAAGACGATCACGAGGTACACCATAAAGAACTTAAGGGAACTAAATGAAGGAAAGGTCACAATTATCAAGCTCCAGAGAGATGACAGAAATATAACCAGATGGCAAAGATTTGCACATAGGGGACTCAATCCGTCATCTGACGGATGAGAAAGAAGATATTGCTATTTATTATAAGGCACCAATATGCGGTCCCAGCCTGCACACCTAGGACTTCTTTTTAGTTACGTAATTGCATAGATTTCTACACTAGTGGCCAAAATTGTGGAAACATTTTGGAAAAAGTGTATTTCTGAGGTTTGATGGCTCATAACACCATTTTGTTTTTGGAGTAATACCATATAATTATATATCAATGGAAAGATAATTTAATCAGGAATGTAATGCAATAACTTTTATTAAGGATTTTTTTATTAGAACAGCAGTTATAAAGAAGAAAAGGGAAACACAGAAAAAATGAGATGTACAAAAATTCTCACAATATAAGTTAATACTTAGTTGTGTAACCTTTAGCGTTAATTACAGCCTTACAACACCTTCCCATGGAGTGCACCAAGTTTTTTTAGTTTGCAGCTGTTATAATGTGAAACCAAGATAGAATTATTGTTTCTATTAATTGGGTTTTATTGGTGGGTTGCTTCTAACTAACAAGTTTCTTTAGTCGGCTCCATAGATTTTCGATTGGGTTAAGGTCTGGGCTGTTCCCAGGCCATGCCAGCAGTGGAATATGATTATCTTGAAACCACTTTTTGTACACAGCAGCAACATGACATGGAGCTGAATCCTGTTGAAATATAAATGCTTCATTATCTTGGAAAAGGTCACGTATGGAAGGCTTCAGTTTGGGCTCAAGTATTTAATTTATGTATTTTGGGGCATTTATATTTCCATTAATCACACAAATTCTGCCCACACCTTTTCATCTCCAGATCATAACACTAGGTGAATGTTTCACGGTAGGTGTAATGCAATCATGATGCAAATCTTCTCCGATTCTTCTCCTTTCGTATTTTATGCCCTCACTACCAAACAGGGAGATTTTGGGCTAATCACTCTAAATAGCACTGTCTCATTGTTCTGCTGTCCAGTTAACATGGGTTCAGTGTAATCTTTTTAACCTTTGTTTGAGAGATAAAAATGGCTTTTTTCATGGAATTCGAGCATTTAGACAAAATTCTTGCAGTTTTCGCCGAACAGTCCTTGCACTCAACTTCACATTGTATTGTGCCATTTCATCTTGTATACACCCAGATGATTTTCTTCTGTCACATAGGCACAGTTCCTCAATTCTTCTATCATCACTTACTGTTGTGCACCATTTCCTGCCTTTACCAGTCTGGTTTTGTAGTGACTGAATCTCCTTATACCTCTTCAAAAATTTAGAAATGCTGCCTTTGGTTAAGTTTCCACCAATTTTTCTTCTAATTTCTTCATAACTGTAGCCTTATTCACTTAATAGTACTATTTTACATCGCTTTCTGGGTGACTAGTCAACTGTTTGAGCCATTTCTTTAATTTTGTTACATTTTACAAACTCACTAAATGAAAGAACACAAAAAAACCCAACCAACTTGATAGCAATCAATCACATAACACACTGAACAAATGTCCTCCTCTCAGCTCCAATACATGACATTAATAGCTGAATCCTACTGTAACCTTATTGGCTCATTGCCAAAACAAGATGACACCTGATTGGCTCTCTTAACATTATGCTCATTGGCTACATTCAAATGAAGGAAAGCTACTTCATATCAACCTAAGCATGTTGTGCTTCTTTTTTCTGGTTATTTGGCTATAACGTTTCATAGAATACAGATAATTGAATAATCGTTGTTGCATTAGATTCCTGATTAAATTATCGTTCGATGGATATATAACTTTATGGTATTACACCAAACAAAGTGGTGTTATGAGTCATCAAACTTCAAAAATACACTTTTTCCAAAAGGTTTCCACAATTTTGGCCACTAGTGTATATCCTTTAGTTATACATTGCGAAAGAAAAACCCAACACTGACTAACTCACCCTCATTAAAAAAGCCACAGATAGATTCTGCGCATCTTACGTAGGATTTGAACGAAGTTCAGTCAGTAATTCATTACTGACTGAACTACGGACACTATAAATTGAAAGGCTTATTTAGAATGCATGTGAAATGAATACATAATTTCACCGTTATTGGCATCACGACAATGTAATCACATATTATTCCAATTATTACTTCAACAGTTTAGTTCTGTTTATTACTGTTTGACTTCTGTACAACCTTAATCTTTAGTGTAAATTATAACAGCAAGCTTGAAAGATTCTTCATTTTTCGTCTATTATAAATAATTCGCCCAATATACTGAAAATCTCAACGTGGTTTCTGAAAAGTTTTTAGAAATTATTGCCTGCTTCAGCAACTAAGCTAGGACCATAGTACGAGGAGTAAAATAAGGTGTCGGCTTATTATTATTATTTGATTTTGATTCAATTAATTTTAACATTCTTTTGTTATGAAAAGTATAATTTTCAACATTTTTATTTGGGAATTATGTATTATTAGCCTATGTAGCTCAGCGGAAGTTGACGCTTGCATCCTCTGTACTAGGCATCCCGAAGGGAGATTTAAGTTCACGTCTAGTCGCCGACTGGAGGAATTTTTCTAAGCCTATCACCGACCGGCTCCCGAGTTAGTCGATTTCTAGCACGGGCAAGGGAGTTTTTCCTCCTGTGAACTCAAGAAAACCTACCTTAAAAGCCACATTATTTCAGACGGTAACATATCCTGTTAGAATTGGGTACAAGAGATGGCAGAACTTGTTTGTCTATCTCTTTATCGGCCTCCTATATAATCAGTGATGGATATGGGCCAGCTATCTCTGATTAGCTTACTGTGGAGATTGAACTGCCCACTCAATTTCCAAAAGCTAGATAGCACTTAAAGGCCTTGCCTATTCCCTATAAGGGAATAAAAGGCATTGGCTGATTTTTTTAGCATTATTCGATTGTAGGTTCTTTCTTCCTTTATATTCCAAAAGAAATTTGAATGTGTAATTAGGTTCAATGGAAGTGACAATGAATTTGCTTCTCCAGAACCTAAAAAATTCACCTAAAAAAGGTGTTTTTTTTTTCAAGCCTTTTTTCGATTGAGTTCGAGTTAGTCGATTTCAGGCAAGGGCAAGCGGGTATTTTCTCCCAAAAACTAGATAGCGGCACTTCTCGGCCATCTCTTACTGGATGCCAGTTAAAATCAGTGATAGTCTTCACCACTTCTATCTGATTGAAGTGTTTACTCAATCAAAAGTTAAATAGGACTAAACTGACCTCTCCTACTCTCTATAAAGGATTGAAAAGCGTTAGCAGAATTTTTAAGTTCATTAGGTGGTAAATCATCTTCATCATCCAGTGAAATATCATCAACTTCCTTAGCTTATTGAGTGCTAAAATGGTTGATGCTATGTGGTCTCAACAGTAGGATTTCATTTTTTTGCCCTCTCTCTCACCATAACACAGTGAGTGATACCCTTCCAAAGGCATGTCAAACATATTGTGTTTAGAGCTTTCCACTCTTCTAATGATATCTTCTTTGGTGACTTTTAAAGTCCATAACTCTAAATCGCTTCCTTTTTCAATTATTCTACTAACAGTCACCAAGAGACGTTGAGGTATTTGCTATAACATCACCTAAAAAATCTCAAACAAGTTTCTTTTTGAAGTGTAATGTCCGCTCCTCACAACTTCATATCCTTTGGCACTATAACACTGCAAACGGAAAGTTCTCCGTGACTTTCTCCTTTTCATGGTTAGACTATGGTCTTCCATCCTCCAGATACTTTTGATCATGTTACAGGAGTTTTTCATGTTGGATAGAGGCCTTTCATTCCCCTTTATTCAAAATCCCTGTTCAATATCCTAGGCAAGGTGTTCCAAGAGGTATGGCAGGATAGTCCAAAAAATAAAACGGCATATCTTAAATGGCTTGAAACAGAAACTCCAACTTCATTCACTGCTTACATCAATAGTTAGACTATGCAAAATAATCATTAGCAGGGCTAAGTCTGAACTGGATGGGCTAAATATAGAAAGCTTGCTTTCTGTGCCAATGGTGGCTATGCCTTCTCTTCCCTTACACAAGCCGTTGGTGCAATTTCTGTTCATCCATGCTCCTACTTCTATCATCTAGATGGCAGTATTGCATATCACCTAAAGATAAAGCTGATTTGGCATTTATTCTCATCCAATTTATATGTACAATTTATTGAAGTGATGTGCCTTGGCATATCACTTCAATCTTTACCTGGAATATTGTGATGGGAGCCTCCTGTAGGATTTTGTCAAAAAAAAAAAGTTTTTTTTTTTTTAAATCGACCTGGATACTAAACAAAACGACTTCACTTGCTGAGATAAAGATATGTACTCCTGAAAGGGAGATGCGTCTACTATCAACCTACTGCTCTCACCTTGGTGTTGTATAAGGTAACAGAGGTCAACAGTCAACTTCAACCTCTGGTAAACCCAACTAATCAGTGACCAGCATGATACAGATTCTGCCAGTCAAAATCTACAGCAGATCTCTTCGTATGCATCAATTAACTCTGTGCGATTGTATTTCACATTTTCAATGGCATTTAATTCATAATTTATCTTATGGTCGACCTTTGTATCCTTTATAATTGGATTGCCAGTTTTCTTTATGGCCATTTAATGCATGAAAGAGTGGAGAGTGGTCTTCAAGAAGATTTTCATATTAAAGTAAATATTCCTTGGTGCTCTATTACTTCATCCATCATTTTCCTCATATACGTGAACTTTTCCTTGATGACCTCAAACCATACCCAGTTTTTACTGACAATGAACTTTCTATTCCTCTTACTCGTTTAAATTATTATGCAGTACTCAATATTTGAAGCTTCGGGATCATCTATAATCAATGCCTCAAAATCTGATCTTCAATCTTCCTACCATCTTTCAAATGGGTGATACTTCACTTTTAATACTTCCCAACTATTTTATTAGAAAACGAGGACAATTATTTTCCGTTTTCCTTTGATAATCCTAATCTGAACAATCAGATCTCACTATTGGACTGATACTCATTCCTATAATTTCTTGGCACAAACACTTCACTTCCAAACCATCCTCAGCTGAGAAAAAAACTTTGCATTATATTTTGCTGAAGTTACCTTTTCACATGTCTAGCTTCTCTGTACAAATCTCAAAATTATCAAACCTTGGAACACTGCTCTTGCATTTAAGGTGTTAGACTGCCAGAAGAAACACCATTTATAAGTTCGATTCTAGTTGCCAATTGAGGAATTTCTTCTAGACGTTTTTTGACCGGTACATGAATTAGTCGACATTTGGCTAGTACGGTTTCCTTCTGGGGAGGAGGAATGCACTTTTATCCACCATCTCAAGAAAATGGACCGGAAATTACACTATTTCAGCCAAGTATGTGATGGCTAAAGATAAAAATGGTCTGCCATCATTCTTCAAAAAATGGTAGGGCAAAACAGCCTTCCCTACTCCCTTGGAGAATAAAAGCTGTAAGATTTATTGATTGTTTTTTTCAATTGACACTTGGTCACACATAGCACTGATTTGCTATAGGCTCACAAAGTTTATATACACACACACACCTTCTGTCCAAAAAGAAACCGAAGTTTTCGAAAATATAAGAAACTAATGGCGCCACATGTATTTTTTTGTTGTCGAAAGCGGCAACCTTCATTAGTGTTGTATCAACTATTTATGACATTTATCCCTCGATGAGTCTTGAACTCCCTGGAGGTGTAAAATAATAATAATAAAAATATATAAAAGAGATGTGAAAAATGATATAAAAAGTTTTCATCCTGTATATAGGAAGATTGATTTTGACTAGAAACCGAGAAAAATGAAAACAAAGTTTATTAGCACTAGTTTCAGCCTTCTTCTAGTGCACATTAAAAAAAGAAATAACCAGTAAAACAGAGTAAATAATTGTAAACATCACGGAATGTTAGTGTATATAATATTTAACGTTGAAGTCTGCGCATTCAAAACTGTTCTCTCGTTGGCTTCATTGTTATGCGTATAGCATCTCGCGAACGCCAGTATTTGATCGTAGCATAATGACAGTCTGATAGGTTCTAACTCAGGTTGTTGTTCAGATGTAGGAGGTTAAGAATGATTTCTTTTGATTCTATTTACTTTCTTTCTAATTTATCGTAGCAACGGAAAATGTTATTAGACTTGTCCCATAGGACTGTATGGCTAAGGTTTTCTTCATTAGAATCGGCTGAGAACAGAACACGACTAGACAAAGCACTGGCTCGCGTTTTCCTGTAACTGACGTCTCTCTTATGCTCTTCAATGCGTAACTCGATCGATTTCTGTTTGGCCAAAATATGGTATATCACAGTTGCACCAAATGTGGTAAATACTGGAATATTTAAGGTTGTGATGTCTAGGTTTCTGACGGCTCACTAAGGAGCGGATTTTCGGAAGAGGAGAAAAAGTTCTTATGTTGTATTTCCTAAGAACCTTCGCCAATTTGGGTGGGACAGAGCTTATGTATGGTATAGAAATATTACCTTTCTCTCTATTGGTCTCTTCATTATTGCAAGCGGGTGGATTTAATATAATAGGAATTTGTAACCTGAAGAAGGCTGATACAAGCTGAAACTAGTCGTGCTAATAAACTTTTTAATTTTTCTCGGTTTCTACTCATTCAATTTATAAATAAATAAATAAATATATGTGAAAGAGATAGCAAAAGTTGGTCGAGCCAATGCTACTAGTGTCTCACGAAAAAAATTTAAGCAAGTTTAAGCGCGGTTAGTAGTTGATCAATCGTTCGATGCTGTTGGAACACACACACACTGGAGGAGTCACATAATAATAATAATATATACACTTAATATCAAATGAGTATTTTAAATGTTAACATTTAACTGCTTTCAAAGTACACGCCCGTTGTGTATGTGTGTGAAGATTTCACTATTCCAAATTGAATATTATTCCAGTATTCTTCTGGGAACACAGGAAATTGGGCCATGAGAATAGGCAATAAATGCTAGTGATATAAGCCGGTGTAGCTCAGTGGAATCCATGAAGTTGAAGCTGGAGGTTTAGCATTGCTAAACATCCATCTGAAAACTCTCATCGGCAGGGCAATAACAGCAGCCCGAGCACACACAAAAACCTATCATGCCTATGCGGCAACATTCTTACAAAAGTGTTTGCCGCATAGGTTTATAAGCTCACTTCCAGATATAAAAAAACCAAGCCCGAGAATGTTCAAAGAAATAGCCGAAGGGTACACATATATAATGAAACACTCAGATACCGAAACCTTACTGACAATCAAACCAAGAAAACTATATAAAACATTAAGTCAAGTGACATTCCCACCTCCCCAACACAGGGAAATAAGAAAAGGAGAAATTAGGCTAAGTCCGGTGCTTAGCAAAGTTTTCCGACTGCCAATATCACCAAAATTCAAAACATTCTTCTATAAAGTACATCATGCCTGTCTCCCCACAAAAATGTGGTGTGTAGCAAAAAAAAAAAAAAATCCCATTACAAGGCCCAGCGAATTGTCATTTCTGTCCCGACCCAGAAACAATATATCATATGATGTTCTGTAGCAAAACGTCCACAGTATGGAACACCATACAGAAATTCCTACATAAGACACAACCATTCTCTGAAAACACATTATTTTGGTTGGAAGACCAAAAAATGAAAAAAAAAACAGAATTAATAATCATAATAATAACAATGTATGCAATATGGTCCCACAGATGTGAAAAAATACACGGAAGAGACACCAGACCAGACATACTAGCAAAAATTAACAATTATTTAAAGGAAATTATCATAAACACTACACAAACCAAAAGCATAATAACACAGCAATGGAGGAAACTCGGCCTAATTGAAGAAAGAGAAGAAGGAAAAATAAAACTTATACCGATAATGGAACCCCCGTAGTTAGTGGTAAACAAAAATGATAAACCACTATCTGAACAAAAAGCATAATCCCAGACAAAAGGTGCTGTTAACGTAGGCCCATTCGCCACAGTGAGAGGAATAATGACAACAAGATATAAAATCTAATAAAAAAATAAAATAAAAATAAATTGAAAAAAAAAAAAAAATAAAACTTTAAAAAAATAATAAAAATATTAATAATAATATATAGGTACGCCTATATATAAGGGATAAGAATGTTATTTATATGTATATCTAATTGTGTAAGGAAAAAAGAAAAAAATGTAAATAGCAATTACTCCTTAAGATAAGTCAATACTATTCGAGTAATAAATATGTAGATTAAGATATATTACCAGAAATATGTATATGTTATTGTATATACAGACACAAGGATGGTAGAAATGTCAATTGTAAGAAATGCAGATAACATAAGTTCATAACATGATAATAACACAAAATGTTAATAGGATATGTTATCCATTTATAGACCTGTAACTAATTCTGCAATTCAGAAAACTTTTGTATATAAGAAATTACAGATTTACCTCTTAAGTTAAGCAAACAATCTAATGTTAAAGCAATATGGAATTCAATTTGTAAAAATAAGATTGCCTACAAAAAAAAAATCTGCATGAGGTATAGAGATACTACCAAAATATATGCATATATAAATGTAAATAAAAACATAAGCAATGTATGTATTTTAAGAATAAGATGTGCATTTAAATTAAGTTAATAAAATAATCATCCAAAATATGTGAACAAAGATATAGAATGCAGATATATGTATAACGAATTGTACATATGGAAAATGTCAATGCTAACATATATACAGTATGTATGTGGATGTATATGTATATATAAACGTGAATAGACTGATCTGATAATGGAACTTATAGACTGAAATCACTATGTAACATATACCAACAAAATAACAGGCTCAAACAATTCAATAGGACAATAAGGAAAATAGAAATTGAGCATGTGACAGGTTATATCTTATTTAAAAAGTGATTGTAAAACAGGTGTCATAAGTATATTGTAACGAGTAAATGAAAATGCCTAATAGAATTAGCAGCCTATGTACAAATTGTAAATAGCTGTATATATATATTTATTTTTAAATGTACACAGCTGCTGTTGTTGATACAAATAAACGCAGTGGAAGTGGCGTGTGACGTCCACGACATTAAACCGCCTGTAGAAAGCGTCGTAAGTTCTATTCTAGTCGCCGACTAGAGGAACTTTTACCAAGCTTTTTTTTTTTTTTTCGAGAGGTTCCCGAGTTAGAAAATCGACCGTAGAACTCGCACTATTTTCAGAAAGTAAACGAGATGGCAGCGCTTCTCAGTCGCATCTCTCCACTGGAAGCCATGTATAATTAGTGATGGTCTTGGGCCAGCTATCTCTTATTGGCTATCAGTGGAGGTTGAAACTTCCCCTCAGTCTCAAAGTTAGATATGGCTCAAAACGGCCTCGCTTATTTCCTATAGGGAATAAAAGGAATTAGCTGATTTAAAAATTTTTTTTTTTTTTTTTACTAATGATGGTGGTGGGCAGTAGATGGCAATGGTGTGTAGTTGAAGGATTAAGTTAAGGGAGACAGTGAGTTGTAGCGGAGTAGTGTGCCCTCCCACATAATAATGAGAATAATATTAAAATCCATTTCTAATTGTTACAGGACGTTAGTATTACCCACATAGCTGTGTGTAAATGCGGCACGTGATTATGCACTTTATTATATCGAGTAGTTCCTGGCTAAAAGAAATAAAACAGCCCAAAACAAGTAATGAAAAAACAGTTTATTAACAGGGCAAACTTTTTTTATTCTAAGAAATAACTGAAAACTCATATTTCAACTCAAAATCTTTGTGGTTGCTTGTGAACATACATAAATTGAACTTAGAATATTTATACAGAAATCAACATCTGAAGATTAATATTTAAAGTCTATCATACAATCTTCTGAAAAGTAATATATCAGCTCACTTAATTTAAATACAGTTATGACTCCACTATTCGCAGATATCTAAAACAATGTGGGGGAAGCTCAAATCTCTTGAGTTAAACTTCTTAAACAACCAATATATATGTAACGATAAAGCATAAAATCCATTACACAATGATAGATGATATCTGTATTTTCTATTATGATAAATCCAGATATAACATTTTCGTTTTACACTCACAATGCAGTGAATAATAACACCTGAGATTTATATTTCAATGGATACATTTTTTCATATGTTTATTTAGACTTGGTGCATGCGAAAACATCTTACCACACGTTTTACACAAATTGCTTTCGCGTGTATGAATTTTGAGATGTCGAACAAGATTGTTTCCGGTTGAATATTTTTTATCACAAAATACACATGAGTGTGTTAATTCGTGAACTTTTCCATGTCTAGCAAGCGACGATTGTTGATTGAATGATTTCCCGCAAGTAACACAGGCAAACGGCTTAGACTTCGTATGAATTCGTCTATGTCTACTGAGGGATGATGATTGGGTAAACCACTTTTCACAATGTTCGCATTTGAAAGGTTTCTCTTTTGTGTGCGTTCGCTGGTGTTGTTTCAGATCGTCTGCTCTTGCAAATATATTTCCGCAAGAGTCGCATTTAAATGGCTTCGTTTTCGTGTGTACTACCTGATGCCTTTGAAGACTTGAAAGAACAGAAAATAACCGTTTGCACACGACACAAGCGTACGGCTTCTCCTGTGTGTGAATTCTTTTATGTATGACAAGAGCTGAAGGGGACGGAATTATTCGCCCACAAGTTTCGCATGAGAAATGACGACGATACCTGAAAGAATTTTTTTTAAGGTGCTTTTTTAATTTGTGAATAAGAAGACGTAAAACTGAAGTAAATCTCTTTCCGCAAGTTTTGCACTTCGCTTTCTGTTTTACGTTGTTATACATCCTGGCTTCTCTATCTCTCGATATTTTACCTGAAAAAAAATCGGTCCAGCATTATTATTTAATTCTTGTTAAGAAACAGAAGCCAAAATACAATAAATTCCCTTAAAAAATCAGTATTAAAAATATTTTCGCTTATAGATTTAAAGAGACTGGTAGCGAACTGCTTGTGATCTCAGACCGTTTCCACTACAAGAACACGTAATATGTCCCCGAGAATGATAAAAGTTGCAGTGAGGGCGAACACGCTTCTGGATGAAAATCATTTGTTAGTATCGGAAAATTAATTTGTATAATTAACAGGTAAAAAAAAAAAAAAAAAAAAAACTCATGCCAGTACCACAAAAATGCAGGTATTAAGAAACACGAATATACTTATTGGAGGCCTTAAAACGGTTTGAAAAAGTCCGCGTCAAAGATATGGGGAGAACGAGATTAAAGAGATGACTGGAACGCAGTGGCATAGAAAAGCTCAACATAGGACTGAGGGAAGGACGACTCTAGGGAAGGGCAACATATAGTTTTTCTTGGTCTATACAGCAGTTTCTGTTGGAAAGGGGATGTGATTCATTAGTTAGTGCCGTTTTATCCCGGTTGTCTCTAATTGCACTGTTTGTTGAAAAAATATGACTCCTTTAATTATGCATAGCCGAAAATTGCCACGTACCCCCTAACGACTTTTTTGCGTACCCCCGGGGGTACGCGTACCACTCTTTGAGAAACACTGCTCTAGGGGATGTCTTTGTCCAGAAAACGGTTTCTATGAATGTATTAAGGCAAGTTTTATCAAGCTATTAAAATGAAAAAAATTATGTGCCACCTGATGGATGCAAATAAAACTGCGATGGAAACAACAACAAAAAAACTATATTAAACATAATTATTTTATTACAAAGTACATAATTTTCCTAAAAACTTCTTTGTGCGTGTGCAATTTTTCATTATCAGAATCAATTTTATGCAACTCCATGCTCCCCCCCCCATTACAGTACATTGTACCATTAGTTTTTTATTAACTGTATTATATAATCCGGAAGCCTCCTCTAAAGAAACCAAATATTAAACTTTTTCAGGCCTTCAATAAGCAGGAAAGTGGTCTCATACTGGGAGATTAAATTCGACATTAATATCGAAACACGATACCCACGTAGAGAACCCGATCTTCAGCTTGCTGGCAAAGAGCTGATACGTCGCCATTCATTCGGCCAACCATGAGGCAAAAATTTAATTATGGAAATTTAGACCATTTAGCAAACAGCTTAATTACCAATAAAGAATACGTTCAACTTACATAGATCATTTGGTTTTGGGAAAACGATGAAAGTCTTCTTTCACGCAGAGTAGCTGACAAAAATTAGGGAAATTTAAATAATAATAGACAGACCAACTGCTTACTATCGCTTAACAATTCAGTGTTGAAATGAAATTTTAGCGCCAAATCTGCAAAACGGACGATAACCCAGAACTTGTCTAGACCAGAAGAGAGAAACCAACAGGCGGCAAGTGAAAGGAATTTGACCAGTCCAGTTTCGTTCGCCAGAAACGAGAAATTTCAAAAGTTCCCTTTACAGTTCGACGTGGAACATTTGCTATATTTCAGCATATGAAAACTACGACGTGAAATATCTAAATTTTTTCTGAAAATAGTAAACTATTGTTTACAATGCATAATAATAAAAAATAAAATAAAAATAAAAATAAAAACTGGAAGCACATGACGTTTTACCTTATATCACCATTTTACCAATTGATTAAAAAAAATTATTACTTCTTGCAGTTCTTTAAAATTCAGACATGAAGTCTGTGATTACGTGCGAGTTCAACATAGAGCCGAACATGTCTGAATTTGCATAGTACGCTTTCGTACATTCTGAACAATTATGGCGATTTTTATCTTCGAAAGTGCGAACCTATCTCCGTTAATGCATTTCAGCCTTCAATCTTAAACAATGTTACCTAACACTCTTTCATTGACTGAATTTGAGGGTAGTTTTTTTTAATGGCCTCCTCTCATATTTCCTAAACAGTATAATTGGCAGGTATTCAAATTCAGTGTATTTCTTCTTTCATCTGAAATTTCTGTCCATCCGGGATACTAAGCATAGGCTAAACACTCTCGTTTATGGGATTAACATAAAATAATAATAATAATTTCGATTTTTCACTGAATCGTTGAATACAAAGCGTACTTCACAGCATTGCTTTATTAAGGTAACAATTATGTGCAATTATATGTGTAAGCACAGACGCTTTATTTTATTATTATTTGTTTCTTTATGTGGCAAATTTTCATGTATACATTTATATTTTTATATAAATTTTGATATACATTTTATATTTAGTAACCTTACAATTTGTATATATTGATATAATTAGTAGCTTTTAACTTCTATGCAACAGCAAAAAAACACAGAACATTTAGCTCTTGAACAAAGGCCACTACAGTGATGATATTACAATGCCTTTATTATCGACTAATGTTTAAAATGAAACCACTTATTTTTTGAAGTCTTAATCTGAATATCTACACAAGTTATTCCACAATTAAGTCTCTATGTTGTATTATATTGTGCGTGAAATTTCCGTGAGATCATGTGCAGATACGTACACCTAAAGCATGACAGATAAAATCTGTATAATTCACAAGAATAAATTTGAATGAAAAACATTCCTTACTTATAACATCCTTTATACAAAATTGTCCATGACACACAGAGAAAAGAAAAAAGCTTTGAAAGCTAACTATGCAGATAAAATTACTAAAGTAAAGAAACAACAAACAATTATTTCGTAAGAACAGTTTTTGTATTTCACTTCTCAAGCGCCACCTTAATAAACAAACAAAAATGTAAATTCGAATATTTCGAAATATTTCACAGAGTAGTGTGATCCAATTGAAACTATACTGACAACTGGTAAAATTATATATGTATCTAACATAATATAATAATAATAATATGTGTAAATAAATATAACATTACATATATACAGTATTTAATATATACGTATAATTTACAATTGAGAAAAGTACAAATAAATATAAACACTTTTATTTAAAGACAGATGCTTGTAGAGACTTTATTTTCCACCACATCTTGCTTTGAACATACTCATCATAAGGCGTATTCATCACACACTATGGCGATGTATTCCACTCATGCGCTGCTCTCCATTCAAAACATTTATTCCTCATCCTATCAAGTATATTATATTTGGCCAATTATATTCTCGTTTTAATCTTTTAGTCAAAGAAGAATACAATTTCTTGCCAAGTATAACATACTTTGAATCTCAGCAGTAAAACTGTCTACTTCTATTCCCTAACAAGTTTCCAGGGATAACGTTTTGGTCTTTGCCCAACTTTGTGGAACATTTTCTCTACACCTAACTGATACGATCTTTTCACCAATACACGTGTAAAGAGCGTATTAGTTAAAAAGTCTTAATATTATCATCTGTCTTCTGTTTGTTAACATATTCCCTCAATCTATCCTCATACACAATAGTTCTAGAATTTTGGTTTCTGGAGAGTTTTAGTTAATAACTTCTGCACATCTGGAAGGGAAACGTTAAAATCTTCCTTCCAGATTACCAGATATAGTCTAATGAGCTTATACAATTGCACTCCTATTACAGTCATATGGGACAAACCGGAAAATATCTTTTGATGCTATGATGAACTGGAAAGAATTGTAGAATCTAAAGAAATCGACCTCCATTCAGTACATCTCAACACTAAAATCAGTTGTAATCTCTTGGGCTATCATTGTGTTGCTATCCAACTTAGGTGTTCACGAGACCTTAAATGTGTGTGCATACCCAACAATGAAGAGATACACAGATGGGCTTTAAATGTTAATGCTTTAATGTACTGAGTTTTTCTCGCAATGTTTGTTGGTAGTTTCCTCATGTTATGCCTGAACAAGTCTTCTAAGAAGACGAAACTAGATATGCAGTTTATTTAAATTAAAATTGTTTCTATTTTTTATCTCTCGGCTTATAGTTATTTAATGTTTGAAAAACATGCCTCTCTGTGAGTAAATCTCTCTCTCTCTCTATATATATATATAGAGAGAGAGAGAGAGAGAGAGACTTTCTCTCTTCAACTGGTGCTCGAGTTAGTCAATCTCTGGCAAGGATTTTTTCCCCCCTCCTGAAAACTCAGGTTTTTTTGCCCTGCAAATTCAAGAAAATTGCTTCACTGCTCTTCTCCCAGATGTTAACTTCAAAAGTTAGGGCTAAATTACCACGGCTATTCCCTTTGGGAAATAAAAAGCATTAGTCATTTTTAATAATTATATTTATCTACCTTATCCTGAAATTATGATTACAAAAACCTATCTGGACAGTTCATTCATTTATGGGCCTGTAGGTACTAGATTATTATTATTTATTTTTTAAGTTATATTATTATTACTGCATGGGCACTTTCACGGAATCCTAAGACTTATTGTGGGAGATCTAAACTATCAACATAATATCTATCATACCTCTCCTTGAAACCATCAACAGACAAAGAACTCACAATCGACTCAGGCAACCCATTCCATTCATTCACTACTCTACAAGTGAAAAATCTGGTGCACATGCCTTTGCTAACCACACTCTTACCCAACTTCCAAGAATGACCTCTTGTTCTGCCCCTTTAGCCAAGTGCTGAAACATTTCCACTGCATCAGTCCTATAAAATTCTTTAAGTAACTTAAATCAAACAACTTTTGCAATCCACAAACCTTCAATCTATACTCGCATTCCACAGACCACTCACCATCCGGGTCACTTGCCTCTGGATCTTCTCCACCACTTCATCTCCCATATACTACTTTTTGGTATCTGTCCATCAGTCACTCTTTTATCCATATCACCAGTTTCATATCCATCCCCATTTGTTGAAGTTTGACAGTGGTTAAATTCAGCCGGGGCCTGCCCCGGAACATTTTTCTGTTTTGTGACTTTTCTCCCTTTATGGTAATTATGCCTACATTATTATGTCATGATTCAACAGTTGTTTACAGTTTTGAATGTGTATATAAAGTCAATATCAACAGTCGCCTGATTACGAATGCATGATGAAAGGGACAGGGAGGTTTTGAGCTTCCTGCAGTGCATTATCTTGCAGTGATTCTTTTCTGCATTTACATAACAAGCTGAATAGACCTGTTTTTTCATCGCTCATATAACCTAATGTTATCTTAAATTGAATTATCTTTTAATATGTTAGAAGTATTATGTCCGCGCGGTTAGCCTAGTGGCTTTGCGCTTCGCAACCCTATGCCTGGGGAAGGAGTGTCCTAGGTTCGATTCCCGTCCACGACGTGAGGAGCTTAAGGATCTTCCTCAGCCATAGCCAAGTTAGCCGGTCTTGGGCATCGGCAGCAGGGTTTTTTCCGCCAGTTTATCTGGGGTTTTTCATCCTGCAAGCAGGCAAATCGGCCCTGTGAACACACAGATTACAGTCATAAATACTTACGGCAAGGAAGGCAACGGGAAACCACCTTGCTCATAATCATCTCTCCCTAGAATGGTAGCATATAGCTACCCTCCCCCGGCCGTATGGCAGATGGGAACCAGAAGAAGAAGAAGAAGAAGAAGTATTATATTAATTTGTAATTTTGTATTCGTATTTAATGTTGCTGGTGGTGTGGAAGAGAAGGCCTGATGGCTCTTCACCAGAATAAATAAATAAATAAAATTACAAAAATGTTGTGACAATCTAGCAATAGTTTCACATTCATGATCCTTACTTTAAGGGCCCTGGAGTTTATTCGTTTAGAGTTTAATCACTGAAGTTTGCATAACAGAGTTCAACATGGTATCCTGTCAAACACCTCTGCAAAATCCAGCAGTATCATCACATAGCATTCCCTTTATCCAACTCTGCTGTCACTCTATTACAAAAAGTTAGTTGATTACTAAGGCATGACCGAACTTTCACATAGCCATACTGCTCCTCACAGAGTATCATATTCTTATTCATCCATTCCTGAATTCTCTTTATGACCAACTCTTTCAGTACTTTCACCACCACCAAGATACTGACTGGTCTATAATTTTCTGCCACAGACTTAGTGAGTGGGTTAAGTCATGAATCAGGTGCCTAGGAAAGGTGGTGTTCAGATTACATTATAAAGAAACTAAGATTTTAATTCTGCTTATTTTCCTTCCTTCCCTATTTCATTACTAAACCATTTGATTAACAAATCCCCTACAAGTCTAAAAATAAGTCACTCTGCCTAATTTAGGCTGACTGATTTTGATATCGTTTTTGTGGGAAAATTGTTTAGATTTATCTAATCATCTTACATTGAGACAAGTGCATGTTATTGTTGGCCAATATGTATGTCATATCTGATGAAAAATATGAAATTTCCAGAAAAAACTTTACATCTTATGAGGCTAACTCACCTTTGTTGATGGATTCTTGTAAATATTTCCTTGTACCATGGATGCTGAGCCTAATTCTGAACCAGAGGATATCACTGTGCCTGAACCTTGTACAAATCCTGCCAGAATCAGATGAAAATTCATTAGTTGTTTGCAATTGTGACTGAAGATAACTTTCCATTATTTTCCATAGTACTGATGCAAGTGCAATGGGATGATGTTTGATGCTGGCTTTCTTTGGGATGGATTGAATATACACTTATTTCCATGCTATATGGAAATAAGTGTATATTCAATCCATCATACTTATCTGGTAGTGCCAGATGAGTATAATGAATTGTAAAGGAAACACATGATGGGCATTAATTCAAGTTTTAAGCATGGGGTTCTTCTGATGTCTTTTCTGATGATTAGAGACATGCAGTGATCAATTCTTGGTAAAGTGGGGATATTTTACCTTCTTCATCAACACAAGAGTTGAAGGAGAAGAATGATGCCAGGAGGTCATTCTTATCTTTAGGTAATGTTACAATGGTACCATTTATATGTGAAAGAGAGTGATAGAAACAAAATGGGAAGGTGTTGGACTGGATGGCCTTAGTAAGGGACTAAAAGAATTAACTGTCATTTCAGTATAGGGGAAGTTTTTTGTACTGATAGCTCTTTTGAAGTTTGGATTTGTCAATGGTCATTTTGCAGTTGTTTATGTGCTGCCATGTAGTCTGAGTGAGATGCTGGAGTTTTATTTTCAACCCACTTGTAATATGTTAAATTATTTTCTTGTACTGCTTGGCTCATCCATTGGAAAAATAAAAATAAAAACAAGATTTGGATAGCTGTCTGGATTTTTGGATAGAATGGAAGATGATGGCCTTCATTCCACTAAGAAATCTTTCTTAGTGGAATGAAGTGGAAGTTTTTAGTGGAAGCAGTTGTACAGATCCAAGAGCAAAAATGTAATCAATTCAACAAAAGGAGAAATAGAAATCACACAGATCATTCCATATGGTACTAGTGCATGGCTAAAGGACACAAGACTGAGAGTGGCTAGGTGAAGGCCATTCTGGAGGAAAGTAAAGGGTCTTGGATGAGATTGTAGTTTGAGCTTCCATCTATTTATCAGGAGAACTATTTAAGTCAAAATGAAGAGGTTAGGTTATAAGGCATTCTGGTGGTAGGTGGACAATATGTGAGAGAGAATATTACTGGCAAAATATCTATACATCTTTTCCAGTTTGATCAGTGGAATTAGAGAAGGAAAGTGAGTTTGAACACTGAAGTCCCCAAGAAAGATAATCTTGCAGTAATGATATTTGGATTAGATAATCAAGCTACAAAGATAAACAATGAAAAAGGTCAAAGCGGTTATCAAACTTTGTAGAGAAACAGACAACACAGAAAATGAATGCGCTGAGGCTGAATGTGACAAATGCAACCCCCCCACCCCCCCAATGACAGAAGGAATGATGAGGAGTGCAGTTTGGAAAGTTGAGGATTACTGTTGAAGTTCTGTTAAAAATATAATGGGTCAGGTTTACATGTCTGTAAGCAGTGATGGCACACATCATGTATACTGGAGTTAAGAATTAAAAAATAAAACTGTTGGTAAAGTGTATGTTCCCCCCCCCTCTTTTGGAATGAGTTTTTATGTTTTTTAGGTTTGAGTTTGATTCTTTTTTGTAATTTTTTGAGGAAATTTTTATTTTTATTTTTTTATCTGGAGTGGTTTGAAATTATTTATGATTACCTGCATGGCTGATTTATGTTGAAAATGAGTTAAATAAATAATAGGACATTGCAGTTTGAGTAAAAGACCTACCTTCCCATATATATATAGAGAGAGAGAGGGAGAGAAAAAGAGAGAGAGAGCATGCAGTCTCCAGTCCATTGACCACATACACACCACTATACTCAGACTCCTTCCACCCCCCCTCCCCCACCTGGTTGAAGAGGCCTCTTGATACATTACCAAAAAGTTTGATTCCATGTACTATTTGGGAGCTGGCTTGTCGAACCGTTTTACTGCTGTTCCATAAATTGAAGGAGATTTGTGATACCAAAAGAATGGTATGAAGCTATCAGCCAAGAGGAGGAGAGAAAAATACTTCAATATTTCCCAGTTCCATTGCTTATGAAGTCACTTGAAAGGTAATGCCCACATGGATTTTATGCACTGCAACACAGTTAAAAATAGTGATCAGCTTCAACTTCATTTTTTTTCCCTCAATCATAGGATCCTTAATGACACCCTTATTATTTTGATGTTTCAGTTTTGCTTTGTAAAAGCAGTAGAAATATGCCACTGAATAGATTATCTGAATAGAACTGAGGTTTCTTTCTCAGGTAAGTGACAGGCAAGATAGCTCAGCATGATAACATCATATATTTTTGCACCATAGAATATTTTCCACATATCCCAAAGATTTTTTTTACTTGCTATGTAGCAGATAAGAGAAAGAATGATTCCATAAAGATAACTTTAATCAGTGCTGATGGTAGGAAAGTGACAAAAGCAGAAGAAATAGTTCAGTTACTAAGTGATCACTTTGCAAGGGTATATCATCCAGGTGGTGACTATGCAGTTACTGAGGTGATAGAGACTGATGCGAGTATTGAGGTAGATGAACTGGATGTACTCAGTATATTCAAAAATATCAATGTGAATACAGTTGTAGGTCTGGATGGTATGTCAGCTTGTACGCTATGAGAACATGCAAGTAAACTAGCAGTGCCTCTGATGAAGTTGTTTAATCTAAGTCTTAGCTCTGGCAAGATTCCAAGGGAATGGAAAGGCCATTTATGGTTGAGACCGAGAACTTTTCAGACCACCCTCGTAAAAGTAAATTCAGGAATGGATGGATAGGAATATGATAAGGGGCAGCATGGCTTTGTAAAAGGTAGGTCCTACCTCAGTAATAGTAATTTATTCACATTTTATAATAAGGTGACATCAGAATTGGATAAAGGAAATGGCTACACCACGATACTGCTGGACTTTGCAAAGGTATTTAACAGAATACCACATGGAAAACTATTACATCAGTTGGAGCAAATGGGAATGGATATGAGGCTGGTGGCTGATAGATAGACGTCAAAGGGGTGGAGTGAAATCAAGGCAAATGAAGGTGACTAGTGGAGTGCCCCAGAGCTCTGTACTAGGGACGACTACTCTTTAATTTGTACATTAATGATATAGTGAAAGATTTGAAGGGGGATATTCAGTTGTTTCCTAATGATGCAAAAGTAGCAAGGACAATAGTTAATAAAGATGATATACTATAGATATCTTACAAGATGATTTAAATAAATTGGCAGTGCATTACATTGGAAGTGCATTACTTAGGGTCACTTGCATTTCTTGGGGATCAGCAGGTGATAGAGAGGATTCAGAGATGAATGACCAGGCTGCTGGCAGGTCTGTGGAATGTTCCCTATGAGAATAGATTGAGGGTGTGTGTGGGTTGCAGACAGGTGGAGGAGAGGGGATATGATAGAAACTATAAGTTACTAAAGGCATTCTATAACAACATTGATGCAAAATAAATTTTTCAATACGGGGGGGGGGGGGGAGTAGTGGTAAAACATTCTACTCATTTACCACAGTTGGAGAGTGGGGAATGAGTGGAATGGATTGCCAGAGGTGGTTGTGAGCATCCCAACAATGAATAGGTTTAAGGAGATGTATGGATGGTGATAATGGAAATTTAATGGATAGTGTGGGTCTCCTGCAATGAGTCTTTTGACTCCATTAAGTATCTATATGAATAATAATAATATCCAAGAGGAGTAAATCCAGCTACAGTTTTTTTCCAAGTAAGGCCACAATTTAATCCTATTTTGGATGATTCAGCATTTTGTTCTTTGTTAGAATGAAGTAACACTGAGATATTGATAATTATTGTAACAATTTTAATATTACAGAATATGTATGGAAAAAACAAAAACATGTTATAATTTTATTTATTTATTTATTTTTTTTTTTTGTTACAATTTAATTTAACACACAGTACTACAACATGAATTTTATTTTCTTTCAAGGATATATATATATATATATATACAATGACACAGTAATACCACTATTACAACCATTCAAGTTTTACTGATAGTGATTGCAATCAACTTCTAAAGCTAATGTTTGGTTTACATGAAGATGTTTGAAAGTATTGTTATATAAATTATTTTAGAAGAGTATTAATTGCATATTTCTAACGAATGTCCAGAAGAATTATTAACAGGATAATGCCCAACTGGTGAATTATATTATACTTGCAGATTTTTTAAAAATTAACATAACATTAAAGTACAGATTAGTAATATATATATATATATATATATTAGGAATGAGGCCTCCATTTAGGAAAATGGGGAGGTGTTCTGAAAAAGCAGCCACTCATAGTGAGTTGTGTTTATATATTATTGCCATGTATTGTGTATTTTTTATTCTATTTATTTATTATTATTATTATTTTTTTTTTGAGCTGTACTGTTTTCTAGAGGCACCAGTTTTAAAGTATACCAATATATATTCTAAAAGAAAAGGCACCGATGACCTTCTACACAGTGTGAACTATTTGCAATATAACATTTGGACTGTCGAGATGAACTTGTATATTTTTATCAGATTCAAATGCTCCAATACAACAAATATCATTAAACTAAAACAGTGATGCCCTTATCAGCCAGAGATGTGATGTTACAATACAGAATTTTTTGTTTTCCCCCTTAAATGGGGAAAAATTATTTTTCTAGTTTATTATTACAATTATGTATTTCTACAAGCGACCTCAACCACAATCAACTGGTTGCTGATCCCAGTCCAGAAACACTGTGTATGTATCTAGAGGGAAATCTCAGATGCTATTAGTTGATCCATTCACTGACTTTTCGATTATGAAATTAAAAGCTCATATCTGACAAAACAAAGTGGTCAACCTATAGTGCATTAGCACTGTGAACAGATCAGATAATCAGTAACCCTGCTATAGATTGTGGTACCTTTTAAGCTACTATAGGCCTCCAGTAAACAGGACCATGGTTTTGAAACAAGCAATGAAAATCATCTGTCACACACAGAAAGAGTAGCATTTGTCTCCTTCAACTGGAAACACTGACCTGAGTTCAAATCACATTTAGAATATGAGGACCCTTACTGACCTTTTAAACAAAGGTAAATCAGCTGATTACAAAGGTAGGAGGGCATTTTCTTCTGGAATCTCATGTTTTTTATTCCTCAAAAAAGGCAAACAGGGGAGAGAATATACACAATTGATAATTATCATATGCTGGTCTCACGGCATACGATAATTATGATGATGCTTCAACCATAATTTCATCAACCATGGAAGCAGAAGTAGTCAAATATCTCTTTTATCCAATGTAGGTTGGATGGATAGTTAATCAGTGCAGCTACTTTCTGAGAGTAGAGTAGAGTAGATAATTACACTCTACTCATATCAGAATTATGTGTAATTCTGATATGAAAAAAACTTTATTAGTATACACTTCTATACTAGTTTCGTGTAACTTTATGTATGCTTCTTTGGGAAATTTCTTAGATAATATAAATTAATTGACAAGAGATCTATACTGCACAATTAACAGGAATGAAATAAACAGTCAAAAAATTATTATGCACTACTATAAGGAACACACAACACTTCATAAACAAAATTAAAACATAACACTTGGCAAAGATGATTTATTAGTCAGTTTTGACATTTCTGCCCTTTTCACATGTCCCAATCAACGGCACAATTCTTCTTCTACAGAACAAATTTCTGCTCGATATTACGGCTCTCTTTGTCCACACACTACATTCCGGTTACTTTGTGTGGCAAAATAAATTTTACCTACAAAAAGAAGGTATGGCCATGGGCTCACCACTATGTCCCCCAATTGCTAATTTTGATATGAAAGCTTTTGAGCCATGTGCTCTTGATTCCTTTACTCTAAAACCTACAGTTTGGCTTAGATACGTTGACAACATGTTCGCTATCTGGACACACGGTCGCCAAACGTTAAACACATTCCTTAGCCACCTGAACAAACAACATGAGTGCAAACAATTTATTATTGAAATTGAAAATCAGAACTCGCTCCCATTCCTGGATACACTAGTCACATGTCTTCTCTCAGGCTGTCTATCCTTCACTGTTTACTGCAAGCCTACAAACACCGGCCAATATATACATGCTAATTCATATCACCACCCTTCGCAAAAATTTGGAGTCATCAACACCCTCAAAAACAGAACTATAAGAATTTGCTCTAATGAACAAGCTCTTAAACAAGAATTAAAACTTATTAGCAATACATTTATAAATAATAGATATAGGAAAAATACAATTAATAAAATTCTTCATAAAACTTCATCAAAAAGTAATATAGATTACAGTAAAACCATAACCATTCCATACATTAAAGGGTTATCAGAAAAAATTAATAGAATTCTACATCATTATAATCTTAATGCCACTTTTAAACCACCTTTAAAATTAAAAAACATATTCAACACCCCCCCCCCCCCATTGGTACACCCTGGAGTTTATTGCATCTATTGCACCTGTAACTTACCTTATATTGGGGAAACTGGATGTACAATCCTTATCCATAAAAAAGAATACAAATGACACATTAAATATAATAATTTTGGTGAAGCAGGCCTCTCAGATCACGCTCTTAACACCCTACATCAAATTGATTGGAAAAGTACTTGTTCTTTGCATCGTACAAAAACTTGGTATGAACAAAAAATTAAAGAAGCCTATGAAATTTTGATTAACCATCCTAATCTTAATAATAATGGGGGCTTAAAAATCCCAAGAATTTGGATGACACACATTCAGCCCACTTAGTTTCCAGCAAACCCTGACTTTAGGGCTCTAAGCAATTTTCTATCTTTTATTGGCCACTATCCATACCAGTTGTTGCAACTTATATAAGTAATTTTATTTTTGTTTATTTATTTATCTATATTTTCTGTATGAACATGTTACTCTCTGGTTTAATCTAACTTTTTAATTAAACAGATAATAATAATAACAGGATTCTAGCTTTGATGTAGTGAAGTTTTTTTTTTTTTTTTTTTGTTAACACCAGAGGTCAGGCAAATAGTTTTAACGGTTGATCAGTAACTTTAGCATGCCATGTAGATTGTAGTTGTTTCTTTGTATATATACCTATACTCCAGAAGATGACCTTAATGTGAAGGTCAAAAAGATGAGTGTATATTCTGGTTTATATTGAACTAAAGTTTACTCTAACATGGTAGTTGTATCCATAATTTTCATAATGTATTATACACTACTGTGTATCATTTTATTTTGTAAATTATAACTCTTAAATTAAATTTATAACTTAGTATATTAATGATAAATTTTTATTAAATAAAAATATTTAATAAAAATAGACAATAAATTTACTTTATAATACAAATTAATGATGGAAGTCATTAATTTGTCCTAATTTGCCACTAATTAAGTCCTAATTAAAGAAGTCATTATGGCACAGAAATTTGGAGAGATTGTTGTTTTCTGGGCAAGTGAGTGTATCAGGATGGGGACTAGAATTGTACAGGTGAAATGTAACAGGGATAGCCTCATGTATGGATAGTGGCTTGAGAAATTAGAGCATGCACACTATATTACAGAGCCAGGTGAGGTATGAAGGGAGTAATAATAGCTACAAGAATACTAGCAATGTGCTGTTTTTTCTGTATACAAATGCTAGGAACATTAGAAATAAAGGGAATGATTTTGTGGTATTTATTGACTCAACCTCTCCAAAGACTGTTGGTATTAGTGAAACTTGGTTAACTGAGGAGGATGTTCTAATTGGGACAGAAATTGAAGGGTATAGCCTATTTCAGCAAGACAGAGAGGGTAAATGTGACAGTGAAGTGTTACTAATGCTAAGAGATGAATTGTGCCTTTTCGGGGTGGAGAATCACAGTGGAGATCATACTAATGGTTTTGAGAATGAGACAGATGTTGATAAAATGTTTATATTTTGCAGGATGTTGCTACAGACCAGAAAATATAACTGGTGATGAGCAGGAAATGTTTAGACATTAGTTTGGCAAGTGCAAAGTGAGTGGTTATTATGGGGAACTTCAACTATAGCAATATAAACTGGGCAAAGGAGACAGCATACAGCAATAGGGGAACTGAATTTTTGGATTTCTTGAGGGATGTCTGTCTTAGGTAGCATGTTGTTGCTATTATTATTATGTGACCTCCATGGAGTCAAAGGACTGATTGTGGGAAGTCCATACTCTCCATGCCAAAAGATCATCGAACCGTGCCTTTAACCCATTCGCAGTTTCTGCACTCACCACACTTTCAGGCAATGCATTTCATGGACCAATCACTATCCATCCAATGAATCTGCTTCTCACTCCCCAGTGCACACCCTCTTTATACAACTTCCACGGATGGCCTCTAGTTCTACCCTTGCTGTTCTACTCTATGTAATATCTTCTCCACACTAATCTGGTAACAATTCCTCACCAATGTATATGTCACAATCATATCCCCTTTTCTTCTTTCCAAGGTTCTGTAAGTTGCATTCCCTCAATCTCCTTATATCTGGCATTTTTAGACCTGCCACTAACTTAATAAACTTCTCCAATATATCCCCCTGAAAAGCAGATCACCAAATCTGTGCACAGTAGTCCATGTGGCCAGATCAAAGCCTTATACATTGGAACCATAACCTCTTTGCCTCTGCATGTCGATATCCTCATCGTTGACAGAATCTATTGGGATGCTCTTACAATTTTAGCATTGTGACCCCTAAACTCCAAGTCTGTTCACTATCGCTCCCAGACTCTCATCTTCCCCACCTTCTTCAAAATTTCTCCATTAATTGTATACTCTGCATTCCAACCTTGCACTTTGCAACATTAAACTGAAAAATCATTTGCCCACTCACAGTCTATTCAGATCCTCCTGCAAGGCCAAAATGACTGCTGTACTTTTTATAGACTTCAACTTTGAATCCACAACTCCAAGTCTGTTCACTATCACTCCCAGACGCTCATCTCCCCCACCTTCTTCAAAATTTCTCCATTAATTGTATTACTCTGCATTCCAACCTTGCACTTTGCAATATTAAACTGAAAAATCATTTGCCCACTCACAGTCTATTCAGATCCTCCTGCAAGGCCAAAATGACTGCTGTACTTTTTATAGACTTCAACTTTGAATCATCAGCAAACAAATAATGATCCCAAAACAGATCCTGGTGGTACTCCACTAGTGACCTTCCACTCCTCCATATACCTGTCCGACAGCCAATCATCTATCCAACTTAATAGTCTGGTATTTAATCCCATCTGCTTCAGTTTAGCTACCAACTTGTCATGTGGCAGTCTATCAAAGGCTTTTGAAAAATCCAAGTGCACCCTGTATACGCATCTCCTTTATCGAGTATGTCACCTTGTTGTAATACATAAGCAGACTGCTGAAACATAATGCCCCCCCCCCCCTAACAAATCCATGCTGACCATCAAAGAATACTGCTATTATCAACCTTACTTATGAATCCTAGTCCTCACCAATTTCTTTAACACTTTAACAACAACCCCGATACACTGGTCTATCATTTGTAGCCTTAATCTTATCATCCATTCGTGAAGTGGAATAATTTTTATCCACCTTCCATTTCTTTTTTGACTACTCACCCTGCCACAAGACTTATGTTAAATGGTTGTGCCAAAAATACCATTAATTCTGTAGGGCATTCCCTCAAGACACGTGCAAATATACTGTCAAATCCTACTGCCTTATTAACATCAATTTTACTTAATTTCTCATATACTTCCTGCTCATTTACCATCAATCCCTCCTCTTCCATACAGTCTACACTCCAGCTTCTCTTGATGTTGCCTTCATGAGGATGATATATATACTGATAAACTGATCATTGAATAATTCAACTATCCTTATGCAGGCCAGAAGAGTCTCACAACTGTTGTATGGAAAGCTAAATCTTAGTATGAAAAGAAACTGGCTCTGCAAGCTAAAGACAATTGCAAAGAATTCTATCGATATGCAAAAGAAAGAAAGAATATGAAAGAATAACTCTACTGAATGCAGATGGCATCATTATTATTACATGACACCTCAAGGGAGTCCAAAGACTCATCAAGGGAGGGCATCTACTCCACAACTCTCTGTCTCCACCATTCAATCCACCAACTACAACGAACCACGACTACTTTCATCATCTACCGCCGCCCACCAACGCCACTAATATTTTCATAGACAATCACAAACATCCATGCCCACAGCACGTGAGTGACTGATGCAGAAAAGATTGTTCAATTAATGGGTAACCATTTTCCTAAAAGCTATCAACCTGGCATATGCAACATTGAGCTCACTGCTACCTCTTCACTGGATGAAGAAACTTAGGTATATGGGGAGTAGGTATTAGTGCTGTTGCACAAACTGAATAAGAATTCAGCAATAGGGACTGATGGGATATCAGCACAGATGCTAAAAGAGTGTTCAGCTGAACTGGCTATTCCTTTGACCAGGCTATATAATTTGAGTCTCAGAACAGCAGGAAATATTCTGCAGGAGTGGAAAGAAAGTATGGTAATCCCATTGCACAAGGGTGGTGAAAATCTCAGTACCAATCAGTATCTCAGGAGTAGTGGTGAAGATTTTGGAAAAGTTGGTTAGGGCTCACATTCAGAAATGCGATGACAGAGAATCACCACTTTGCAATGAGCAGCATGGGTTTACAAAGGGAAGGTCATGTTTTAGCAACCTGTTCACATTCTATAATAATGTTACCATTGAGCTAGACAAGGGGAATGGATACACCATAATACTTTTCAAATTTTTTGCTAAGGCTTTTGACAGAATACAGCATGGAGGACTGTTGCATAAACTGGAGAATATGGGTTTGAATTATAGAATATTAGTGTGGATAAGAGGATCAAAAAGTGGTATATGGGGGATGTGAGTCTGCAAGATTTAAGGTAACCAGTGGTGTACCACAAGGATTAGTGTTTGGTCCACTGTTATTCAATCTGTATATTAATGATATTGGGAAGGATTTGACAAGCGACATACAGCTATTTGCTAATGATGCAAAGATAGGTAAGGTAATCAGGAATTCTGCTGATATGCAGTACTAGCAGAATGATTTGAATAGGCTGGAATTATGGGCATGGGAAAATGAATGGCAGTTCACTGTCAGTAAATGTAAAGTCATTCACTCTGGCATGATTAGATATCCAATGTCGTATTATATTGGTGGGATTATGCTAGAAGAACCTGATGAGGCTAGGGATCTTGGAGTGTTAGTAGATAGGAAGTTGAAGTTTAGGGCCATGTATCAAAGGTTGCAAATACAACTCAAAAGATAATTGCAATGCTGAAATGAATTTTGACATGTAAAGATAAAGATGTCATTTTGCTTCTTTACAAGGCTTTGATAGGACCTCACTTGGATTATTCAGCACAGGTCAGGTCTCCTGGTTTCTGTTGTAATTCTAATGCAGTGCAGAGAGTGCAAAGGAGAATGTTAAAAATGAGATCAGGATTATGGAATACAATGGTACCTTGGTTTGCGAGCATAATTCGTTCCGGAAACGTGCTTGTAATCCAAAGCACTCCTACATCAAAGCGAATTTCCCCATAAGAAATAATGGAAACTCAGATGATTCGTTCCAAAACTCAAAAATATTCATATAAAAATGATTAACACAAAATACATATACCTTCGTATACCTTATATGTGTATACCTTTTTATATTTTATCATTTAAATGTAATATACATAAAGTAATCGAATTTATTAATTACATTACAGTTACATATTACAGTAATTGTATTGGGTAGGTTGACTTTCATTGTCACTAACGGAATCACTGCTATCTGTTGACTTTTTCTTTTTGTGCGACTTTAACAAGGAACCTATCCAATGACACTTGCTTTTGCCTCCTTTTGAGGATTTCACGGAAATATGACATTGCATTGTTGTTAAATAGATTCATCACTCACACTGCCACAGCCTTACTCGGGTGGTACTTTTCTACAAAATTTTGCACTGTTTCCCACATTTTACACACCTCCCTAATCTCATTTGAAGAGAGGGATGTCTCCGTCTTTTTCTCCTCCTCCTCAGATTAGATTTCCTCCATAACCTCTTGCTGTTGCTCACGATGTAGATTCATCAGTTTGTCGGTGGTAAACTCCTGGCCATGTTCCTCCACCAGCTCTTGAATGTTGTCCCTCATTCACCTCCAGTCCCATGGTCTTCCCCAAGGACACAATTTCATAAGCAAACTCCTCAATGCAATCAGACCACAGTTTTCTCAAAGCAGAATTAAGTGTTCTCCTGGTGATCCCACCTCAGGCTTTATCAATGATCTTGACGCAATTTACGATGTAGAAATGATTTTTCCAAAACTCTCGGAGGGTAAGGTTAGTTCCTTTGGTCATCTCGAAGCATCGCTGAAATAGTGCCTTGGTGTAAAGCTTTTTAAAGTTTGAAATGACCTGCTGATCCATGGGTTGGAGTAATGGAGTAGTGTTGGGAGGAAGGAACTTGACCTTAATGAATTCGAATTCTTCCAGTAAGTCATCCTCAAGGCCTGGAGGATGAGCAGGAGCATTATCCATAACCAGCAAAACTTTGAGTGGCAATTTTTTTTCTAAAAGGTATTTCTTCACTGCAGGTCCGAAGACCTCATTAATCCACTCAATGAACAAGATACGAGTGACCCAAGCCTTGCTGTTGGACCTCCACATAACGTTTAACTGGTTCTTCTGTACCTTGCATTTCTTGAAGGCTTGTGGATTCTCAGAATGATACACGAGCAGGGGCTTGACTTTGAAATCACCACTTGCATTAGCACACAGCAAGAGGTTCTTTCAGGGGCTTGTGACCGAGCATTGCATTCTCTTCTGCAGTAATGTAGTCCTCTTTGGTATCTTTTTCCAAACAAGCCCTGTCTCATCGCAATTAAAAACTTGCTGCAACAGGTAACACTTGGAAACCATGAGCTTCTGGAACTCGGCAACGAACACCTCAGCTGCCTTTGCATCCGAACTCGCAGCCTCTGCGTGCCTCACAACACTATGATCTTCTCCTCTTCTCGCCACTTCTCCTCTTCAAGTTATCAAACCATCACCTGCTTGCCTTGAAGCCTTCTTCGTTTTCTGTAGGCGTACCTGGCAGTTTACTTACGAGGTCGGTACAAGGCCTTTGCCTTCTCACAGATCAAGTTTTCGGTCACAGTATCACCTGCTAGTTACTTCTCATTTATCCACACCAAAAACAACTTTTCTACATCTTCCAGAATACATGGCCGTTGCTTTGATACTCTCGTGACTCCTTTTGCTACATCTAGCCCCCTTAGTTCTTCTTTCTTCTTTAATACATACTATGCAAATCGTTGACGTAGACTTCTTATAAAATCTTGTGATGGCGGCTGCTTGCTTACCTTATTCGTGCTTCCTGATGATTTCCTTCTTAACTTCCACTTTAATCATCTCCTTCTTCTTCTTACCGCCTTCCTTTTCAACCCTTTTCTTCATTGGGGCCATTGTCTTAGTACAGTTAATAAGAAGTCACTACATTTGGACACAAAATAAAAAATGCTTTATGCACACACACGTGGTCACAACGCTACCACGAATGTTGACTATACGAATGAGGTACGCCAACTGAGACTGAGCATGTGAGACAATTACCCACAATCCCGAGCGGCTTGTGATCATGTGATGCTTGGCAGACAAAGCGTATAGGTAATACTCATATTGCAAGACCTCGCTTGTTTATCAAATTAAAATTTATTAAAAATTTTTGCTCATCTTGCAAAACACTTGCAGACCAAGTTACTCGCAATCCAAGGTACCACTGTACTGATTACGATGACAGATTGACAATTTGTAGACTGCAGATGCTAGAATAGGAGAAAGAGGGATGATATGATTGAGACTTACAAACTTCTGAAAGGGTCATACTGGATTTCATTTTATGGAGGGTGGGGAAAAGACAAGAGGGCATCCTTGGAAGCTGAGAATGAATGCAGCTAAGAAGGGCACGAGTACTAGATTTTTTGATTTTTCTCTCATTGGGTGGTGCGTGATTGGAATGGACTGCCATTGGATGTTGTCTGTGCAAGAAGTATGAATGAATTCCAGAATAAGTAATGACTGGTGAACGTACCATGCGACCTCTCTTGATTAGTCCCTGACTTCCTGGAGGTCTCTCTTAATAATATCCTCTGCATTGGTTACCAATCTACTAGTACCATCAACTAGCATCATTCTCCATTGTCATTTCTCCTTCTACTTACCATATATGAGGAAAACCAGACGCATAATTCCTATCAAACAAAAGGAACATAAACGACACATTAAATTTAATAACTATAGTCAAACTGGTCTTTCTGATCATACCCTGAACACTTTACAAAGAATTGACTGGAAAAGCACCTGTTGTTTACATCACACCAAAACATGGTATGAACGTAAATTTAAGGAGGCCTGTGAGATTCTTATCAATCACCCTAATCTTAACAATAATGATGGTCTAAAAATCCCAAGAATATGGAAGGCACATATTCTACCCACTTAACCTTTCTCCCTAAGAGTTAATTATAAATAGGACCATAGGTAATCCAGGATCCTAAATCTAATATAACAATTGTCATGTTAAATTAGGACATCATTTATACTGTAACAAAACTATCTATACGAAGGAATGTTTCTCTGATGTTGTCTTAAATAGAATATAGCTTTGATGTAGTTCATTTATTTTATTTCATTTATTGATTGTAATTTTATTTTATTTTCACTAGAGGTCAGGCCAGTAGAATAACCATTGATCACATCATTGTCTCTTCAGCATACTGTGTGAAATGTAATTTAGCTTGTCTCTGTATGTATATGTGTTTACTCCAGCTGATGACCTTAATACAAAGGTCGAAACATCGGGAAATTAAAATAATTATTTATAACATGGTTGTAGAGTCCATAATTTGTATAAAATGAATGCTGATCACTGTGTAACACTAAAGGTAAAGAAAAGATGTGGAACATCACTACTCAATTAGCTTTGGGAGTGCCTTCAATCAATATTAGAATATACATGGCAAGATCACATTCTTAATGCTGTCATTCTTTAAGAAAGCCAGTAAAGACCTCTAATACAAACAATTCAGAAAAGGCACATGAGGAAGTTGGGATACCAACTTAGACTCCACCCCCACCTATGGTCATTGCTCTTGCTCTCTACAAACCAACTAATAGACAAAGAGGAAGAGTATAGCCAAGAAAACAGTTCTGGCAATACATAAGTAAAATTCTTTTTGCAGATAGACTTATGAATCATCTGACATTTACCAGTCTGCATATAACAGAGAAACTTGCTCACTTTCATTTAACATACTTTTTCTCCATGAGTTGTTCTTATATGCATATACAGGGTGATTATAATTAAAGTTCACATTTTGAAAGGCTGTAACTGGATAACTAATCAGCAGAATAATTTAACATGATGATGATGATGTGTGTGGCAGTGGAATTTTATTTTGCCCAAAACTAATGTTAGTTCTAAAAGTTGCCACTAGGGCAATACATGGCACTGCTATACATATAAATTACATGTGATACTCCTGGTATGCAGTGAAACGCTGTGACAGTACCATTTATGCAAATGACAAATGTCTCCAATGATGTATGCTCCGAAAGAAGCATATATAAATGACACAAAGTCTATCAAGATGAGTCTTGATAGACTGTGTTTCTTAGGAAGGACCTCTCATGATGAGTCTTTTGTTTTACCAAAATAACAGCTGTGCTTTGATAGCTTTGCAAAAGTTCAGAACATTAAAGGGATTAAAAACAGGTCCTATACTGCAAATGGTTTACAGAAATTTGAAGAGACAGGTTCCTTAGATGTCAAAACTGGCAGAGGACAGAAGTCCATCAAATGGCAGGCAGTGGAGGAAGTAGCCACTGCATTAGAGAAAGAAAGGATGGCAAATGTCATAGGAAGCAGTATTGTACGGTCTTTAGACAAACCCGTAAGCATGGCTCACAAAGTCATAAGGCAAATTTTATGCTGTTATCCTTACAAGATTTTCCACATTCAGTAATTGCTTAATCCTGACTGGAGTGCATGAGAAACATTTTCCCTGCAGTTTCTTTCTCAGATTGAAATGGACAATGACTGGCCATGGAACGTTTTCTGGACTAACAAATCTCACCTCCATCTGGATGGTGCTGTGAATATGCACAATTGCAAACCTACACAGATTCTGCTTCATTCCCTGAAGATCACCGTTTGGTGTGGTTTTACAGTGGAATTCATTATCAGACCTTTCTTTTTCGAGGAGCTTGGTACTGCTAGTCTCGTTACCTGTACCGTTAATGGCCAGTGATATACATCTTTCTTAGCCAATCAGGTGATTCTAACACTTCAACAGCATCAGTGCTTAAATTCAACAGTTTTTATGCAGAATGGTGCCCCTCCTCACATCGTCACATCTGTCAAGCAGTTGCTTCAGACACATTTTGCTGAGGACAGAATCATCAGCTGCCATTTTCATATAATGTGGCCAATGCACTCGCCGGATCTGAACTCCTGCAACTTTTGGCTGTGGAAACATCTCAAAGACGTTGTCTATTGTGGACACATAGCTAACTTAGTGGACCTCAAGACCAGCATTACATGCCATATCTACAACATTTCAAGCAAAACTCTATGTTCTGTGATTGAGCATACATGGCAGTAATACATGGCACTGCCATGTATCACTCTAGTGGCAACTTTTAGAACCAATGTTGGTTTTCACATAAAATAAAATTTCATTGCCGCACACATCATCATCATCATCATCATGCTAAACATTAAATCATTCCACTGAGTAATTACGAGTTACAGCCTTTGGAAATGTGAACTTTAATTATAATCATCCTGTATTTCTCTATTTATATTTAAATAAACTATGCTGATGCTGATAAATAAAATATATTATAATGACTCTGTTTGGTGCTGTTTCGGTTAGTGCTCCATGTTCTAGGAACATATCCTGTGAGCTGACTGGGATATTATTGTAGACATCCAATTCAATCTGTAGAATAGATCCCAGTTTAACACTGCTCTGAACAGTTTGCCAGTGTCCTCAGTTCAGGGTCATTTACACCAACTGACACAATGTAAATCTGTGCAGTACTATCTGAACATACTAATCTCTCAGAAATATCAATCCTTAAAAAGATTGATTCTCCTGTGACTTAGTCATATGTTGATACCAAGAACTCTACATGTGCAGCCTATGGACACCAATCCCATTTATGAAAAGTCAGTGTGTCTGTTACAAAGGCTGGAGCATAATACCTTAGTGATAGCCAGGGAAGCATAGAAATATTTTTGTGATTCAACTCAGGTGGGCAGATTCTGGGACACTAAAATAAAAAAAAACATTAAATTTAAAATTCAATTTACATTTAAACTTTTAGGTAGTAGATGATTTGAAAGAAGTAACATTTAGTTTCCATGGCAAGGTACCTGGATATCCTAATTCTTGTCTGATCCCACAGAGCTAGTGTAGTAATGTTAAATCTTGAATGAAGGAGAAATTTATTGTACTACATTTCATTCAGATTTAACAAGTATCAAAACTCTCAGAGAAATACTTGTATATTGGTAAGGGTGAAATTGATTGTATAATGATAAAATCCATGAAAAAAAATTTCCTTATGTATTATAATATTAAGTGTCTTTGTGAATACAACAGAGGTTGAAAATAGGTGAAAAAATGTTAGTATGCCAAAGTTTAGATCAAAGTTACAGAAGAGATAAGCGGATTAAAAACATGTCCGGAGGCAGTCACGTACGCAAAGACTAAAAGGCACGCGGGAGTTTCCCATGGACACGCAAGGAGGAGCGACGACACGGAATGCAGAAGAATTAGTTGCCGGGTAAAAACAATGACATAGTAGGGAGAATATCCCAGCAGTGAATATATATAGAGCTTGGCAACACCAAGGCTTTTTTTTCATCTTGTTCCTGTCGTTCCCGGAGAAGGAAGTTCGGGTGCGGTCGAGAAGGACGATGTCCATAGGCAGCTAAGCGGTCTCGGCACAGTGGTATAATCAGTGTAGACCGAGATGATGTGTGGAACCATGGAACCACGTGGACCGATCCCCACAGACCAGCTTCGCCTACATCGAAGGAAGTGAATCGTGAACGTCGCTAGCCAGTCCTTTCAGAAAGCAGTAAACCGGAGGAAGAAACATCGAGCCATAAGAGAAGATTCGAAAGAGAAAGCAAGAGTGATCCTAATGCCCCAGTAATGTAAGAACTTTTTAAATCTTTTGTATATACAGGAATGTTAGATTGTAACGAAGATAGGAACTGATAAGTTATTGGACTTTCGAAGTGTAATAGGACTTTAGCATCTGATCCACATATAGAATGTTATAGCTCTGTGTATGAGGACTTGCAAAGTGTTGTGATTGAATATATAGTTCTGTTATAGTCAGTTAGTTCATGAGACCAAGATTTGGTAAATGATTACCTAAGAATGTTAAGTAATTAGAAGGAATTCATAATGTGTTTAGTATTAGATATTCATTCATGTTGAGAAAGAGTAAGAATGGCCAGGTTACACCTGCATGATTGAATTAGTTTAGTTAAGTAATTATCAGTAATTGTACCGTATTTTCTAAACAATAAATCCTTTCTTGTCAACCTAATAACTTGCCTGATCTATGTTCTCAATGCACCACTCATAAAATAGAACCTGTGCGAATCAAAATTTTGGGGACAGCCATGACTAGTAAAATTGAGACACAAGTTTTGGTGAAAATTGGAATAGTAATTATATGAATATTGAATATTGTGCCATTCTGAGTGTTTTCTCCCAGACGACGAAGCTTCTCTAGTCTAATCATTTTGGATGGCGTAGCATTAACAAATAAATTTTTCCAAAATTAGAAAAGGGGTTAATACCAGAATTATAACAAAGGGACTGGCTCTAGCCTGAAGCAGTGTCTTTGTTAACAGTGCGGTGCACCATCATTCAATACGTTTATAGCAGTCAGCAGATAGAGATATAATAAGATTTGTATGAGTAAGGAATTAATGAGACTTAAGAGAGACAAATGAGTAAGTAAGGTAGATAGGCAAAGGTATATATCAAATTAACGTAATTTTACATTGGCGCAGCCGGTAGAATAATTGACGATTTAATTGGAGATTTAGTAAGATCTGATAAAATTAAATATAAGAAAAATTTTAAATTAACAAAATCAACATAACATAACGGTACAGTATAGCATTGTGATTTTATAATTTCATTTATGAAAAGTTTACAACTATTTCACAGAGAGTATTGTCATCACTGAAAAATGTGTACAATGAAATACTTCATAGATGATCCAGAAATTCATTAATAATCTCAAGCGGAATGTTATTCATATTTTTAAGCCTAAGCCCTATATACACAATGGAAGCAGATACATTCAGATAATTTTAGGCAATTTTTAAAGAGAAAAAAAAAAATTTCTGGAAACTTCAAAAATTTCAGCTTTCTAGTTGGAGATGGGTAAATATTCTGATTTGTTCACCAGTGTCAAACAGCCAATCACACACTTAGGAAACAAATGCATGCATCACTCATGCACTTTCACACACACACGCATGTGCAATTAAATGAATTGCCTTTCACACAGAAAATTTAACCAATTTGTAAACTGTATATATTTAATTCTTGTAGATAGGCTTATACGTTGGTAACACGACTATTAAATTATTTAAGGAATTTACAATGTCTACTGGAATACTAATTAAAAGAAACTTTAATACCTCCTATATTTTGCCAATGTGACATTGCCAAAATATAGGAGGCAGGGCCACCGAGAGAAATTTTCGGGTCTGTGACAAGTCTGTGGTCCGGGCCTCACTTAAAAAAGTGCATCACTTTTGTTTAATAAAAAAAGTCATATAAAACATTAATTTAAAAAAAGCGTACAATAAATTCAAAATCTTGGTGTTCTTCCATCTTGAAATATTTCAGTAGTAAATGCTTGTTTTTTAAATCTTCTTTTGCCTTCTCACGATCCCTTTTCTCCTTTCATTTTTGATTTCCAGATTTATGGTGATACATTTCTGTTGGTCAAATTTTTATTATTAAAAATATAATTTTAATAATTAAAAAATCAAATTAATAAGAATACTTACTTTTATTTTTTAGCGCACGGCCTACACTATACAGTTGCACACTTTACAAACAATCACAAAACCTTCGTCTATCAAAATACTAACAAGAACGAAGTGTTCTGGAAGGGAACATTACTGTGAATGCAATTACTAGCTAACGCTAGCACAGCCGACTGCAACAACCTTGCACGAACACCTATTGACGTCATCACCCACTATAACTACAGCGATCCGTGCTGAGAGAATCAGTGTCTTCCGGACACTCACGGCAAGCTAAAGAGTGTAGCCATCTGTCTAAAACAAAACACAGTATCATTATCCTTTATCATTGTTGTATTATTATGAGAATTAAAACCATGCATTATAAGCACAGTTATGTGACACGTCGGGGCCCGACCCTTTTCGATGCTGGGCCCGTGACAAAAGTCTCGGATGTCACCCCCTCTTGGCAGCCCTGATAGGAGGTATTTATTAAAGTTTCTTTTAATTAGTATTCCAGTATACGTTGTAAATTCCTTAAATAATTTAATAGTCATGTATATATTTAAATATACAGTAATACTGATTTAAATCTTGAATGAAAGGTTTAAATTGTCATAAAACATTTCATTCAGGATTTAACTACGATACAAATAAATTTTCCTATAGAAGTACTTGTATATAGGTATAAATGAAATTGTAAATAACGTATTTGTCCTTTGTTTTGTAAATTCCTCTGTTTTGCTATATTGTTAACTGTCCTATGCATAACCGAAAGGAATTGGATTTTTATGAGAATTGTATTGGAGCAGGAAGGGCTAGATCGAAGATCACATTGAAATAATCGGCTTAAAGACATAACCCGAGGCAGTCACGAGGTGCACTCGAGTCATCCACGTGGCGAAGATAGTACTGAGTGCAAGGGGCTTAGGTGCCGAGCGGAATCAGTGACGTAGGGAGAGAGCAGAAACGTGGAGGTATAAGAAGCATAGCGGCACAGGCTTGAGGCTCTTTTTTCTCTTCATCTCCCTTTGGCTTTCGGGTACCAGTAGAAGTGGCATGAGCAGTCGGGAAGGATGATGGTCAGCAGCAGCTAAGCGACCAGGCGGTGGTCCAGTCCAGGCATATCTACGGTACAGCTAGATAGTCAGCGAGAAACGAAGCTTCATGCCGAATCACGAGGACCTGTCCAGGCAGAGCAGTCTCGCCCACATCGGCAAGAGGGCGATTCGTGAACGTAGTCACTAGAGGGTCATATCCAAAGACAACAGGCAGTAGAATGAGGTTAACAAGCCACATGCTCACAAAGGACTGATCGGGAGAAGATACCAGCACGAACCAGATGGTCGGTAATGTAAAATCTTTCTAGTTCCATTGTATTCTGAACTAAGCTGAAGTGCAGAAAAGTGCTGATATATTATGTGATAGGACTCGATAATTAGCAACGGGACTCTAGTACTTAACCTATCGATAAATTACTGTAACTCTAAAAGTGCATAGTAGTGGTAGTAGAGTTTGACATTGAATTGTTGAGGTATGCCATTGTCTATTAGCCTTAGATGAATGAGATAATCGCTAGCTTAAGTGTGTTGTAAGAGCAGAAGTAGGGCAACTTAATTTTGATATTGTCCCATAATGTGATGTATCGATTGTAGTTCTATTTTGTCTAGTTATTCATTGTTACGTGCAAGTGCAATTCAGTTTAGTTAAGTGAACTTTTGATATATGTATATCGAGTTAAAGAATGAATAAACATTCATGTTTTCTTTACCTTATAAAGTTGCCTGATCTCTAAAATCAATGCACCACTCACTAAAATCAGAACCTGTGTGAATTCAAGCACACAGGATTGGCTACGACTGCATGTAGAATAAGTTTGTTAAGGATTTGTAATTGGGATTGCTGTTTGCTAGATTCTAGAATCATAAAATAGTCTGTGTGTTGACTCCATGACAAGGAGATTTCTCTTGTATAGGAAATAAGATGGCACAGCGTTATGAAACAATTTTTTCTTAATTCTGAAAGGGAGTTAATTCTGGATTTTGCATTCAAGGAGGCTTGACTCTAGCCTAAGACAGACTCTTTGTCTGCTGAGCTTTGCACTCATAACCAACCGAAGGAGCGGCCACCGAAGGGATAGGATTTAGATAAAGCAGATTATAGTAGCAGAGGGGTCAAGGATAGATAAATTACTATATTTGCAGGTACATCTAACAATTTTCAAACGGAGTTGAGTAAGGATAAGGGAGTGGAATTCTAGCATACCTCGAAACACTAAAACGTAAGAAAACAATCAATAATAGCGACAACTAACACTGACACTCCAATCCAGTGGCAATAAGCTGTTTTTTTAACATTCCAACTTTCCGACCATTCGCTGTGCATTAAGAGCTTAAGCAGCCTTCCAGATTGGAAGGCCCATAAAAAAAAAAGAAAAATAAATAAGAAAAAATTGCTACTTAAATCAGACCAGTAAGTTAGAAAACTCATTCAATTTTTGCAGCTTATAGATGAAAATTATATATGCATGAAGTGTTTGCTAGAAGATTGCTCCTCATTAACTGATCTCAAAGAATAAGTATGTTTCACTACAACCCTATTGTGTTTAAAAGAATCAGATGATGGTAGCCCAGATGGTGTTTTCTAAAGAAAAAAAAACTGTCCAAATTAAGTCACCAATGCCAAATGACTGCAATGTAGGGAATGCAGTTTTGATATATCAATCAGTGTGATCTTTTCTTATGCTTCGAAAGGCTAGAAGCATGTGAAAATTTCTTGCCACAAGTTTCGCAAACAAAGCGCTCATCTGCATGAATTTTGAGATGTCGAACAAGAGTCAGTGCACTTGAACATATTTTACCACAGAATAAGCATTTGATCTGAGTCTCATGAATTGTTCCATGCCTAGCAAGTGATGACTGCTGATTAAATGACTTTCCACAAGTATGACAGGAAAATGGCTTAACTTTTGTATGAATTCGTTTGTGTCTAGTAAGCGATGATGACTGGGAAAATGATTTTACACAATATTCACACTTGAATGGTTTCTCTTTTGTGTGTGTTCTCCGGTGTATTTGTAGATCTGCTGCTCTTGAAAATGAATTTTCACATGAGTCACACTTAAAAGGCTTATTTTGTGTGTGAACTACTTGATGTCTTTTAAGACTTGAACGAACAGAAAATAACCGCTTACAGATGAGACAAGCATATGGCTTCTCCTGCGTGTGAATTCTTTGGTGTATGACAAGAGATGGTAGGCATGAAAGCATCTTGCCACAGATTTCACATGTAGAACGCTTTTTACTAGTGTGACTTCTGTCATGTCTGCTTATATTTGATGATGCAGAAAATACTCTGCCAAGACGTTGTACACACTTGAAAGTCTTTTTTTTAGGATGCTTTTTTAATCTGTGGCAAATAAGATATAATATAGAAGCAAACTTCTTTCCACAGATGTTGCACTTTGACTTCTGTGCTGTGCTGTTATCCATCCTGAGTTTGATAATTCCTGATATTTTATCTGAAACAATTAACAGTATCATTTAAATGTGGATATTGTTCTATATGAAATGAAATATAATTTAATATTCACTTGTGAACAGTAATAATGCCAGAAATTACAACAATATTTAGCATGTGAAACACCAAACCATTTGAAATGAATCTTTGACACAATTTAACCAGTAAATTTACAGAAATGTTTTCATCTAGTTAGACAACCTAAATCTGCACGTCCTACATAATTTCCACTATCCTAACCCAATATACTCTAAAATTACCAAGCTTACAAAATTACCATAATTAAAAAATGCATTAAATTCACTATTGCTGGTACTAATACAGAATGCCTACTGCAGCAATGAAGCTTTAGTGTCAAGGCCACAGCCTAGTTAAGAAATTCAGCAATTAAATGTTGATGATGTTACAGAAATTCATGCCTTCAATTGTATACTATTATTATTTTAATTTAAAATTTCATATCATTCTGCATAATTTCCTATTAACAGCAGCCTAATTTAAATCCAAAATAATATCACTTGGCAAATTTTAGTGATGCTAACATATACTAAATGACTTTCTAAATCCATTCTGCCAGTGTTGTTATGTACATGGAGTTTTTTTCTCCTATTGATAGGCAGATGAATGTGCCTTTTAATTGGGAAAAACCTGGATTTGATTCTCATCATGTTATGCGAGGAATCTTTATATGTACTTTTTCAAGCAATGGCGAGTTAGTTGGTCTTATATAGAATTAGCAGGGTTTTTAGTTCTAGAAACTTGAATTTTCTTTCTTGCAAAACAGCCAGAGAATGCAAATGCACATATTTACCAGAAAAAAAAAATACTGTATAGGGTGGTGTAGTGTGGATATCAGATTACATATTATAGATGGTGGTATCATAAATTTAGTTTAACCCTTTATCCAAGTGTGAGCAAACAAGGTTTGCACCTGAAAATATCTTCAGGACTGGGGTAAGGTAGTACAGCACCAGGAAACTCGTAGCAAAGGTGGACCAAGCTAACATCACTCCTATCTCAGTATCTTCCATAATGCAAAACACATCTCCTTGCGGATATGTATAATGTTATGCATTAAGGGAAGGGCCACTACCCAGACTAGTTTCGACTTTTATCGAGGTCTCTTCAGTGGGAGCCAGGCCCAGAAGTGGAGATACCAGGCAGAAGCAGTGATAGGAGTGACGTTAGCTTGGTCACCTTTGCTATGAGTTTCCCAGTGTTGTACTACCTTACTCCAGTCCTGAAGATATTTTCAGGCACAAACTTTGTTTGCTCACACTTGGATAAATGATTAAACTAAATTTATTATAGTATAACCAAGTGAAAAATAAACTTTCAAAAAACTTTCAATATAGATAGGGGATTGTGTGTTACTGTATAGAATGGCCTCTTGCAATAAGTCTTGAGACTCTGGGGAGGTACCATATAATAATAATAATAATTAGTTATTAAACAAATTCACAAGATGCTTGCTAATGAAATATATAATCACCAATGAAAACTGCTTTTCATAACATAGATTACAATATAAGTTCAATCTATATAAAATGGTGCATCTTTTTATTTATTTTATTATTTTTTTATGACAATCCCACTCATGAAAGGGTGAAAAGTTAACCAATATACCATGGATGGATCAAAAGTTACAGGTTACATGATCTGAGAACTCTGTTTTAGAGGCACTGCATCAAGACATTGAAGCTGACTCAGTTGCAAACTCTTTTAGACTATTTGCAATGTTGTCTTCACTCAACTAAGGTCAAGAAAAGCTATCAATTATATATGAGCTGACACATTATATATGAGCTGGTTAGCACATCTGCTCTTTGACCTTTTGGTCAAAGAGCAGATGGCTGTGGGTTTGCATCCTGCCATGGGCATGGATGTTGTGAATGTCATTGTGGGAGATGGCTTTCACTTCCCTGTTTACTAGAGGCCTGAAGTAGCTTAAAGAAATTCAATGTTTGAAGGAGAACTCCTGGACTAAGTTTAAAAATAATAAAAATAAAAAATAAGTATAAAATTAATACAGCAGTTGCTTAAGTGTCAAAGCCAAATAATGGGGATGAGACCTTTACATTACCTTTAAGGAATATAGAGAACCAACTGGGACTTTATTGACATAATATCCAACCCTCACCTTCATGCACTGTCTCCCATTACTAGCAATTTGGGACTTAGCCAACCCAGCTGTAATCCTCAATCTATTCTCACAGGAAAGCATTCCACAGACCACTCACCATCTTGATCATTCCTCACTTGATCCTCTTCACCACATTCTCTTCTCCAAGAAACCCAGGTGACCAGATTTCAGCACAATAAGTGACTAAATATAGAAGCAGGAATGTTTATATCAAATATCAATATGTTTATATAAATATCAAATATGTTCTTGAAGCTATTGCAAATGTTTAGAAATGGAGAAAACAGCAGGGGCAGCTCGTGCATAGGCACTGCAGAACTGCAGCACCCCCAATTTTCTCGATATATAAATATATTTATTAATTTATTTATATTTGCTTGTAATATTTAATTTTATCATCAACAATCCTATACGATTCTCTTATTTTGTATAAAAAATAATAAAAATCCATCATGTAGCACTTAGGAGGGTGAAGGACACTAGTAGCACTGTGTTTACCACAGTGTCATATTGCTACACATGCAGGCATATGCACATTATAGTGAGATGCGAGCTATTAGCGTAATGCGGCACTGTCTGTCGCACAGTTCCACTGTTGTTTATATGCAGTTTACGCCAGTAGTAGAGTGTTCGTAGTGAGTGCTTATCGTGTTTACTCCATCTCTTTAAATATTTCGACATTACAATTAAAGACATAACATTTGTTATAGTTTTTATTTTAGAACATTATTGGGGTTATGATAATGGATTTTATTTTTAAGTAATTTTGAATTATACTAAACTGTATAATTTTATCAATAATAAACAATATTTTTTCATGTTAAATTTTTTTTAAAATTTTTAACCATAATTTTGATATTTTATCCAAACACGTATACATTGTACTTACAGTGTGTATGTATATTTCAAAAGTTGCAGCACCCCCACGATTTCAAGCCATGAGCCATCACTGGAAAAGGAATCAGAGATAAAAAAGGTGACATGGAACTGAAGAAAAGGATATCCTAGATGTCTGGAGTAATTACTTTGAGTTAAGCTAAGACTGTTAAATGAAACAAGCAGTGAAACAACCATAACCAGAACATTTTCAAGATGAATGCAAAGAGGAGTGAGTACATATCAATACTTGAGGAGGTAGAAAAAGCCATCAAAAACTTGAAATGCAGAAAGGCAGCTGGAGTAGATGATATTTGACCAGAAATGCTTAAGTATAGAGGTATAAAAGTTTTGCAGTGGATACATTGCGTAATTCAAAGGGCCTAGTCAGAAGGTCAAATTTCAGATGACTGGAATACAGCTCTCATAATACTCGTTGATTAAAAAAAAAGGAAAAATGCGAGAATTAAATGCGAGAATTACAAAGGAATTTCTCTACTAAGAGTTCCAAGTATTATTTATGCAAGGATATTTGAAAAGAGGCTGAGAAAATTTGTGGAAGAGAAACTTGGAGAAGAACAAGTTGGGTTCAGGCCAAACAGAGGTTGTCAAGATCAAATTTTCACTTTATGACAAATAGTTGAGAGATCATGGGAATACGACAAGGATCTGCACTTAAATTTTGTAGATCTGGAAAGGGTAAATAAAAAGGTGCCCAGAGAAAAGCTTTTCAAAATACTACAATTATCTGGTTAAATGGAACATTATACAGTGTAATACACAGCCTATATTTAAATTATAAGTCAGTAGTTAGAACTGAAGGAAATACAGGAAGATGGTTTGATGAGAAATCAGGTGTAATACAAGGATGCATACATCACTACTCTTATTCATCATCTATATGAATTGCATTATGAAACAAAGTGGCATTAAACCTGATATTAGAAATGGAGATATCAAACTTTTCTTTTGATATCTCCATTTTTCTTTCCTATTAAGTCTCTAGGATTCTCTAACTAAACTGAATAGTCGCTGTAACAAATTTGGCATGAAAATCAGCAATAAAAAGACATAAAGTATGAAAACAGGAAGGACATTGAAAACTTCAGTTCCATTTCAAAGGGGAATGTTGCTGGCCTGGTTGGCCAGCATATCTGCTTTACAGCCAAAAGGCTGCGGGTTCAAATCCCGCCGTGGGCATGGATGTTGTGATTGTCTGTGAAAGTACTAGTGGTGGTAGTCAGCAGTAGATGGCGTTGGTGTTAGATGATGAAGGTTGGTGGAGTAGTGAGACGAAGAGTTGTAGAGCAGATGCCCTCCCCCGATGAGTCTTTGGATTCCCTGGAGGTGTGATGTAATAATAATAACAATAGTACAGAACAAGTAAACTATTTCAGCTATTTAGGCACAGTTTTTAGTAAAGATGGCAAAATTAAATTTGGAAATAGACAACAGAATAAGCAAAGCTGGTATGTTGGACAGCCAATTGAATTTATATGGAATAAGACAGAAATCAGCCAAAACACTAAACTAGAAGTATACAAGATAGTGTTCAAACCAGTTTTAAGTTATGGATATGAAAGTTGGGTCAAAAATAAAGCACTTGATTAATGATTAGAGACCAGAGATATGAGAGTTCTGAGAAAAATTAGGGGATTGAACAGATTGCATCGGTGGCAAAATCATATTAAAAATGAAGATATTTCAAAGGATTCAAATTAAGTGGATATTGAATCCAACATTATTTCAAAGCCGAATAGAGAAACTACAAGCGTTTCAGAGAAAAAGCAAGAGTTTCATGCCGAATATAGATAGAAACTATAAAAGTTTCGGCAGATCCAAGCGCAAGCAAACCTTTCATGACAGGGGCAACTCGTAGTAAAGGTGGGTTAAGCTCTGATCACTGTCCTTAGTGTTTTACATTATGGGAAGAGTGGATGGTTCAATCTCCACCAGTAGCCAATCAGAGATAGCTGGCAGCGACATTTGGTGAAGAGATGAAGGACAACTGCCACCATCTCATGGTTCCTAACCCTAACACAATATGTTATGTGAAATAGTGTGGTTTCTACAGTTGATTTTCTTGAGTTTATGGGATGAAAACCTGAGTTTTGGGAAACATGAAAGCTAAGAAGAAAAAAAAATTAATACAAAGCCCAAGATATTATTATTTAGTTAACACTGTCCCAAAACACACAGAAGAGTAAGGACTGATCAAATTACTTAAAAACAATAGAATAATATGGGGGCAAACTGTTGACAAAAAGCCAAGTAATGTAAATTAAACATTACTTCATCAATATTTCTCCCATCTCTTCTGGAAATCCCAGAACACAGGATAGCAAAACAGTATGATTTGACATTCATTTATTAAAACTTTAAGAGAAACAAGTTTTAAGTTTTTATAGAAACTTAACATTGAATCTTTACTGGCATTTTTGACCATCCTCATCTCATCTCATTCACTATTTTGTGCATATGCTTAACTACATCACCCATGATGGGGAAGAGGTGGAGAGGATCCAGAGGCAAGTGACCAAGATGATAGCAGGTCTATGGAATGAAGCTTGAGAACAGGTTGAAGATTTGTGGGTTGCAGAAATTAGTTGATAGGAGGAAAAGGGGAGATATGATTGAGACATACAAATTGCTAAAGGGTTTCTATAGGATTAATTCAGAGGATATTTTTGAGATCAGGACTGGTGGTGGGAGAACTAGGGGACACCTATGGAAGCTGGGAAAGAGTGTGGTTAGCAAGGGTGTTAGAGCTGGGTTCTTTACTTTTAGAGTGGTAAATGAGTGGAATAAGCTGCCAAAGTCTGTTGTGGGTGCTATGACGGTGAGTGAGTTCAAGGCAAGGTATGATAGATACTGTGAGAATGTCATATATTTGTGTGGACATGATGTTTAGGGCCTCCCTCGATGAGTCTAAGGACTCCCTGGAGTCGACCGTAATAATAATAATCTTTTGGATACAAGTCATGGAAAAAGGTTGGAGAAACTCATGTGGTGATCACTTTTGACATTCCCAGGGTATTTGATCATATCTGGTATAAAATTCTACTTAACAAATTACTATTTTATTGTCTTCCTTTTACTGTCTGGTACTGGATTGTTAATTTCATTCTAGCCATTCATAGCATACATACCAAAGTGGATAGCTTCCAATCTTCATATTTCTTCACTAATGTCTAAGTAACCTTCAGGCTCTGTATACCAAAGTTCTTTCTCTCATACATAAATAATCTTCTCTCACTAACCTCAAATCCTAATTTTGCTGATAACAGTGCTTTCCATTCCTCTTTTTCACTGGGCAAACCTTGTACTGCACAAACATCCGAAGATAAATTTCTCCATAAACAATGCCTTAAACACTAAATCATCTTTTGGTGGAGTGAGGACAACCATGTCAACTTCAATGCTACCAAAACAATCTAGACTTATTTCATACAAGAAAAATCATACCTCCTTAAGCTTAATATACCCAGATCTCCAGGCAAGATAAGATCTTTCCCTTCTTGGATTGACTTACACCTCTAGTACTTCATGGTTCAAGCAGATCACATTTATAGCCTTCCATGCTTCCAGTATCTTCATCTGCTCAGGATACTACTGACCTGTACAATTCTTCCACTCATTCCAAATATGCCGAACTTTAGAATACTGTTCTTACATATTGAGTGGCAAACCAAAAACCTTCCAAAAGTGCTTGTTACTATTCAGAAAGAAATCCAGGTAATTTACTCACTGCAATCACTTTCTCACAGATTTCTGATTCTGCTTTATGTCTCTTTAATAGGCATTTTCATTGGAGCTTTTCTGCTGAACTGACACCATTACTTCTCCAGTTTCTCTTAAGCTTGCAAACATATGGGCAAATGCAACTCACTACTGAAATCATATCTTAAACTTTTTAGCAAATAGCTGCAATCCCCCATGAAATAAAAATAAAACAAGCACCCTTCCCTCACCAAACACAGACTATAATAAACCCATCACTGGCCCATATATCCATGGCACCTCTGAAAAAGTGGCCTAGATTTCAAAGATATACAATTTTGCTACTGCCCTCAAACTATACAGGAAATTAGTATTATGTGCTCACCTAAAGACCAACTGCAACCTGCAGCAGGATGTCCAACATTAGGATATCAGAGCACCAAAACTGCATCCATTTCCACTACTACTGCTGCTCAGGTTTAGCAGACCATGCCTTGGACACCTCCACAGGATCCACTGGAAACAAAGCCACCTTCCTCCACCAAAGCAAAGTTTTATTATGAGAGGCTTTCCTTTGAATTTGCTTCTGCCCTCACTAACTATCCTAACGTCAACAAACATTGTTGCATTAAATTGCCTCTCATCTGAGAAACTCTCATACTCAGCAATTAGCCGAATACTCAGTAACAATCAATCAAACATAACAGGTGACATAATTTAGTACTATAGGTCTCCCCCTGTATTTCTTCTGTTCATTCTCACTTACTGATGTAGTGGCTGTGTGCATGTATTGATACTAGTGTATTATTTCCCTGAAGATACCAGTTTAACTTTGGTAAAATATTGGAAATAATTATTATTATATCATCTACACTGTTAATTTCCTTAAACAACATGATTAATAACCAATGTATAAACTTGAAAACCAGAATTGCTAGTCAATATCCACTTGCTGCCCAGTTTAAAAACCTTTCAAACTAAAATCTCATCCTCCATTTTCATTCCATCTACCTCAGTTCTTTAGAACCATCTTCTTTACCTGCAAAGACTATCCCTCCCACCAATGTTCAAGAAACCTAATGATGAGTTCCTTATTTCTTCTTCACGCCATATGCAATGTTTTGCAACCTGTTTTGTCTGTGGAAAAAATATTATTAAAAAATAAACTGCTTCTTATAAGCAGTTTATTTTTTAATATCAACTTTGTTTTTGGTGGAGTAAGGTGGTTTTGTTTCCAGTGGATCTTGTAGAGGTGTCCAAGGCATGGTCTGCTAAACCTGAGCAGCGGTAATGGTGGAAATGGATGCAGTTTTGGTGCTCTGATAGATATCCTAATGTTGGTATTTTATTTTTCTGAATGCTGTAACTGAGAATTATAATTCTGTAATACTGTAACTGAGAATTATAATTCTTAGTTACAGTATTCAGAAATACAAAGAAGTGAAAGCAAACTTGGAAGGGAAGCTCATTTCAAGTCTCTTTACTTCCTTACTGGCTTACTTTTCATGCAATCTGTCTCTTTCACTCATAAGCAATTTGTTTTCAGTATTATGATTAAATATTAATCCAATAAATTAAATACCATTAATTATGTTGGCTTCTATATGTCTGATAAAAATCTCTTTCAAAGCAATGTTTTTATGTTTCTTTAACTGTCAACTTCTCATAATACTTAAGATGTATTTATAATTCAGAATATAAGATTATGTTTTGTTTCTTACATGTTTCTTTCCTTGCAAATACTGTAGATCAACTGAGATTAATTATTGATAGTAATTTTATCTTATTATTAACATACACCTCATTATATACATTGATTGTAGTAGTAACAAAATGAAAGTATCCTGAACGGATGAAACACTTTGGCAAAGCATGTAAAAAAAAAAGATTAGATGACTATCACTGTAATAAATTTGCAAAAATAAAATATATAAAAATCATCTGCTATGATCTTTTATTCTCCAAAGGCAGTACTAAATTACTTTTGACTAAATAATTGACAGGCCAAACTCTGTCTTCAACCACTACCAATAGCATTTCCTAAGGCTATTAATGATTTTCACAGGCACTAAGGGAGAAGAGTATGGCAACAACTACCACCATCTTGTGGTTCTTAACCTTAACAGTATATATTACTGTTTGGAATAACATGAGTTCTATGATCGCTTTTCATGAGTTGTGGGGTTAACAACCTGAGTTCCTCTGCAAAATCTACCTGTATCAATGACTAATTTGGGGTTTGGCTGAAAAAAAGCTCTAGAAAATGTACTTCTAGTCAGCAAACAGAACTTACAACATTCTTTCATCTGGCACTATGGAAGCAAACAGCATTTCTACACAGCCACCTGTTAATAAATTTGTTTTCATTACTTTATTGGTATGTTTCATGTCTTCCTATTTAATGAAAGAAAACAATGCTAAATTATAAATAAAAAAATATTAGGAAGTGTACAGGCTTCCGTGTCTTTTTTTTTACATTAAATAGTATATTTCTTTAGGTTTAAATTTTTCTTTACTTTAAAATTTTCCAAACTAAAAATTATCCTTTTCTGTATTAAAAGTTAAGAATATTAGTCAATGAATCCATTTGGAGATAAGACTGGTTTAGGATTACATGATTTCATTACATATAATTCCAGTATAATTATTTGGTATATTTAGCTGTACAGCAACAGAGAATCCACAGACTCAATCTGGAGAATCGAATCAGCCAATAACATCTATTATTATTATTATTATTATTCCTGATACCTCCAAGGAGTCCGAAGACTCATCGCGGGAGGACACCTACAACTGTCTCTACACCGAACCTCTACTACGAATCATCTCCATCAACGCCATCTACCGCCCACCTCCAACACCACCACAACTAGTATTTTTTGTCTGTAAATTATTATTATTATTACAGGCAACTCCAAGGAGTCCTTAGACTCATCAAGGGAGGCCCAACATCATGTCAAGAACCATTCAACATTCACACAGTATCTATCATACTTCACCTTGAGCACAGTCATTGCACCCACAACAGACTCTGGCTTATTCCACTTTACCACTCTCCAAGTAAAAAACCTAGCTCTAACACCCTTGCTAACCACAATCTTACCGAGCTTCCATGGATGGCCTACGAAGTCCTCCCACTAAAAGTCCTATAGTCAAAAATTTCATCTGAATTAATCTTCTAGAAACCCTTCAGTAATTTGAATGTATCAATCATATCACCCCTTTTCCGCCATCAATCAATTTCTGCAGCCCACAAATCTTCAACCTGTTCTCATAAGGTTCATTCCATAGTCCTGCTATTATCTTGGTTACTCGTCTCTGAATCCTCTCCACCTCCTCCCCATTGAGAAGAAACCCTGGAGCCCATATCTGGGCACAGTAGTCTAGATGGGATCTTATCAAGGCTCGATACAGAGGAACAATAACCTGTTTGTCTCTGCACGTTAAAGTGTTTTTCAGCAACCAAGTGATTTGATGAGCTGATTTTGACACTTTTGCAATGTGTCCCCTAAACTTCGACTCCCTATCCACCAACACTCCCAAATCCCTGGCCTCTTCAATCTCCTGGAGTACAGTTTCACCAATGTGATATACTACTGCTAATCTTTACACTCCAAAATGCAAAACCTTACATTTTTCCACATTAAATTGACATCCATTCTCCTTAGCCCAGTCCTCGAAACTATCCAAATCATCCTGCAAAATTTTGTCATCCTGAGCATTCACTATTGCTCTACCTAACTTTGCATCATCTGCAAACAGATGCACAGTTCCCCTCAGATCCTTTCCTATATCGTTAATGAACAAATTAAACAGTAGCGGTCCAAGAAGAGAACCCTGTGGCACACCGCTAGTCACAGGCCGTCTTTTGGACTCTACTCCTGAATAAACCACTCTCTGATATCTCTCCATCAACCACCCTCCTATCCATCTCACCAACCCTATATCAATTCTCATATGCTGCAGTTTACTGATTAGAATTCCACGTGGTATCCTATCAAAGGCTTTAGCAAGGTCCAGTGGAATCACTGTAAATCTGTTACCCTTATCCAGTTCAGCCGTCACTGTGTTATAGAACATGAGCAAGTTACTGAGGCATGATCTACCCTTCACAAAAACATGCTGCCCCCATAGAGTATCCCATTTTCACCTATCCAATCTTGTATTTTCCTCTTGACTATTTTCTCCAAGACCTTGACAACAATTACTGATATGCTGATAGCTGGTAATTTTCACCAGCAGTCTTGGAACCTCTTTTATGCAGTGGAACTATTTTCCCTTCTTTCCACTCCCTTGGGACTAACCCAGACCTGAGACTCAAATTAAACAAAATGGTCAAAAGGCACTGACAATTCTTGAGTCGCTTCTCATACGACACGAGCTGGTATACCATCCAATCCTGCAGATGAATTGACATTGAGGTTTTGTAATAGACTATTCACCTCCACTTCATTCATCACAATTCTTGTATAAACTAATGGTTCCTTCATTTTTTCAATGTCACCACCTGGATGATATACTCTTGCAAAGTGCTCACTCAGTAATTCTACTATATCAACTGATTCGGTTACCTCCCTACCATCAGCATTCTTTAAAATCAATCTGCCATATACATTTTTTCTTTTACTTGCAACATTTCGAAAAAACTGTTTGGGATTCTCTTTAGCCTGCATGGCTAATGTTCTTTCATAATCCACTTTTGCTTTTCTTACCACATTTGTTACCCTTCTGGCCTGGGCTTTATACCATTCATGTGCCTGCAGGTCACCTTTATTCTTAAATTCTCTCCACAGTTGTTTCTTTTTTTTTTCAGCTCAAGCTTAATGGTGTTATTCATCCATTTAATCCCTACTTGATTTATTATTCGGACTCTAGGTATACAGTCAGTCATTGCCTCCTACAAAAACTTCTTAACCACCTCCCATGCACTATCAACATCCAGCCCTTGCAGTTTTACATGCCATGGCACTGAACAAATCAAACTCCTAAGCTTGTCATACTTACCAGCCCGATAATTCCACTATCATCATCTATCATAACGAAAACCTTAAAATTATTCACACGCCTAGCATTAACAAAACATTCTCGGAGTGCAATCCAATCACCCACCACTCTCCATGTTAAAAAGTTATTTCTCACTCTCTTTCTTACCATTCCCTTGAAACTTAAAGAGAAAAGCCCATAGTCCTTGTTATTTCCACTTTTTCAACCATTTCAAAGATCTCTCCCTTGTTCATCCAGTAAAAATTCTCAACAGCTTTAACATCTCAATATGTGTAATTCTCTGTCTTCTATATATTAAACTCTGCAGATGATACATCCTTAATCTATCCTCATAGCTAACATTCCACCATCTATGATGTTTATTCAACCCTCTCTAAATTGTGGTGATGAGATCAGAGCACAGTAGTTCAAGTAGAAATGATCAGTTTTATAGAAGGGTGTGCTGAAAAGTTGAAGGAATCACTATGAAGGAACTGACATGCATGCATGTCTTCTTCTTATATATTCTAAAAAAAAAGAACAACTTATTACAATTTGATGAAACATGAGGGTTAAATAGTTTTAAGATATGTTCTTTCTTGTGGTTATATCAGTTGCTTTTAATATCATTTTCTAAGTGTTTATCAGAACTTTTTGGCCCCTCCTCATACAATAGAACAACCACTACCTTAAAAGTATATGCACCTACCTATGAGGATTCCAAAATAGCTCAAACCTTATACTTGGTATTACTGCTATAATAGTGGGTGATGACAAGGAAATATATTGACAATTTAACTTGGCAATGTAAAATGGATAATCATTATGGAAGATTTCAACTATGATAATATAGTAATAATAATGATAGAGGGAACAGCATGTAGTAATAAGGGAACTCAATTAATCGAATTCTTATAACAAATGCCTTATGCAAAATTCAGTGGAGGAATGCAAACATTTATAAGTATACTGTATTATTTTCCAAATATAAATAATAATTAAAAAAAAACAGTTTAACTAACCTAGTTAACGATATTAAAAAATCATTATCTTCCTCAATCAAACCTTTATATATATTTGGATGGGTTCAACAACATTTACTGACCTGCTGGGTGGAATGGTTAATGTATCCGGTCTCCAATCAAGAGTATGCAGATACGAATCCCACCATGGGTATGGGTGTTTGCGAATGCGAGTGGTAGATGACTTTCATTACGTGGTGTGAGACAACCATTCTGCTTTGTGGTTGACTAAAGTGGCGTGAAAACATTCCATATTTAGTCTCTGGAGTAGAGTTTCTGGATTATGTAAAATAAATAAATAAATAACACAGGATTTTTTGAAATCATTTCTAAATTGCACAACACACGTTTTCATTTATTCTGCTATGCCCATGCACGCACAACAGAATAAATCTCACACCACTGATGTGATATAGATTACAATGATTTCGTATTAAAATACAGTTAATTCAACTTATTTCATCCACCTATATCAATGTTTTCCACCCTTACGGCAATCACTGTATTGCTTTGGTGTGTGGTAATCTATCGCTCAAAGTTCGTTAGTACAGCGCTTAGCGTTTTCTCGAAGGTATATGATTAACCTTTAATATTTTTAGAAACCCTAAGCCACCATAGCAAGATCCCGCTAACATGTTGGTGCCTGCTAAATTCAATATTTCTAATACTCTCAATCATTAATACATATGCCAGTTAGATCACACAGTAACAACCCAAACACACTTAGCCACCTAGCGGCTTGTATTGCTTACATATTTTACTTCACAGATTACCGATATATCAGGTAACATTTTATATTTCTTCACGATTGAACATTCTCTGAAGCCTGTGTAGCTCAGTGGATGTGACTCGTAGATGCTTTGGTATGAATAAAATATATGTAGCTCAGTGGATGTGGCGTTCGCACACCACAGCGCTTGACCGCACGAAGGAAGACTTTGTTTCGAATCTAGTCGGCGACTAGAAGAAATTTTTCTAAGCCTTTTTACTACCAGTTCCCGAGTTAGTCGATTTCTGGCACCGGCAAGCGAGCATTTTCTCCCAGAAACTCGGGTTTTTACTCGCGTAAACACAAGAAAATCGATAGAACCCACATTATTTCAGGCATTAAATATATTGTGTTAGGGTTAGGGACCACGAGATAGCGGCACTTGTTGAGCCGTCTCTCTTCACTGCATACCGCTTAATTAGTGATAGCCTCGGGCAAGCTATCTCTGATTGGGTGCCAGTGTAGATTGAACTGCCCACACAGTCTCCAAAAGTTAGATAGGGCTGAAACGGCCTCACCTATTCCCTATACGGGAATAAAAAGGCGTTAGCTGATTTTATATATATATATATATATATATTCTTATATGCTAAAAAATAAATAATATTTTATAATATAATATATTATCAAGGGCGGCTCATGCATAGGCACTGAGGAACTGAAGCACCCCCAATTTTTCTCAATATATAAATATATTAATTAATTTATTTATATTTGCTTGTAATCTTTAATTTGATCATCAACAATCCTATACAATTCTCTTATTTTGTAAAAAAATAATAATAATCCATCTTGTAGCAATTAGGAGGGCGAAGGACGCTAGCGGCACTGTGTTTTCCGCACTGTCATATTGTTACTTACGCAAGCATATGCACATCATAATGAGATGCGAGCTATTAGCGTAATGCGGCACTGACTATCGCACAGTTCCACTGTTGTTTATATGCAGTTTGCACCAGTAGTAGGGTGTTGTAGTGCTTATTACATTATTAAAGACATAACATTTGTTATAGTATTTTTTAACTAATTTTGAATTTTACTAAACTGTATAATTTAATCGATAATAAACAATATTTTTCATGTTTAATTTTTTTTAAAATTTTTACCATAATTTTGATATTTTATTCAAACACGTATACACTATACTTACAGTGTGTATATATATTTCGAACGTTGCAGCACCCCCACGATTTGAAGTCACGAGCGGCCACTGTATATTATTACATAACAATATTAAGATATTGGTTACCAAAATAGGTAAATAGATTATTATTATTATTATTATTATTCCTGATACCTCCAAGGAGTCCGAAGACTCATCGCGGGAGGACATCTTCAACTGTCCCTACACCTTACCTCTACTACGAATCAACGCCATCTACCGCCCACCTCCAACACCACCACAACTAGTAATTTTTGTCTGTAAATTGCGTGTGTTCTGAAGGGCCGATTTGTATGTATGCGGGATGAAAAACCCGAGTTTCCGGGAGAAAAAACCCTGCTACCTCCGTATGAGATCGGCTAACTCACCATCGATTGAAATCGACCAGATAAAGATTCCTCCCGTCGCGACGAGAATCGAACTTAGGCCTATTCCAATCGAAGGGCGCAATGTACCGTCGTTCTTCCAATTGCGCTACGGAGGCATATACACCAAAGATATACACCAAAGGAAGAGAGAGGAAAACCAGTTGCAAGATGAAAAGACCAGTGAAGCCAGAACAGGTAAATGCATAATCCTTCAAGGGAAAATGAAGGAAAAAAAACAATATATATAATTATATTATTATGATATAATTAATATAATTAATATAATTAATATATATATAATATTTATTAATATAATAATTATTAATTAATATAATTATAATATAGTTAGATAGGGTAAATGCCCCACCTACTCCCTATACGGGAACAACATAGGCGTTAGCTGATTTTTTTTAAATATAATTATATATATTATAATAATTATAACCGGCGAGCTGCTTTTTTTCTCCTGGAAACTCGGGTTTTTCGTTCCGTAAACTCAAGAAAATCGACCGTAGATAAAACTCACATTATTTCAGACAGTAACATATCCTATTAGGATCAGGTACTAATAGATATCAGCACTTGTTTGCCGGTTTCTTCGTTAGTTGCCGCTTATAATTAATGATAGTCATGGGTGGGGGTTGAACTGCTCACTCAGTCTCCAAAAGCTCGATACGGTTTAAAGGCCTGCCTACTTCCTATAAGGGAATAAAAGGCATTAGCATATCATTAATTTTAATATAAATGAAATCAGCTAACGTCTTTTTTTGTTCCCGTATAGAGAGTAGGTGAAGCCATTTTAGCCATATCTAACTTTTGGAGACTGAGTGGGCAGTTCAATCTCCACTGATAGCCAATCAGAGATAGCTAGTCTAAGGCTATTACTAATTAATCGGTACGCAGTGAAGAAGGCGGCTAGCAAGTGCTGCCATCTCGTGCTCCTTAACCCTAACACAATATTTTTCATGTCTGAAAATAGTGGAGGTTCGACGGACGATATTATTGAGTTTACAGAATGAAAAACCCGAATATCGAAAGAGAAAAACCCTCTGGCCCGTGCCAGAGATCGACTAACTCGGGAACTGGTCAAGAAAAGGCTTAGAAAATGTTCCTCTAGTCAGCGACTAGATTTGAACCACAAGTCTTTCTTCGTGCGGTCAAGAGTCGTAGAGTGCAAATGCTACTCCTATGGAGTTACACAGGCTCTTCTAATATAAATTATAAAAATTCAAAAAATTATAATAATTAATTTATAAATATTACATTATATGATGTTTAAAATAAATAAAAAAATCTGCTAATGCCTCTTATTCTCTATAGTGTTTGGGCAAGGCCATTTTTAGTCCTAGGTAACTTTTGGAGACAAATGTGGAGGGTAGTTCAGTCTCCACTAGTAGCTTATCAGAGATAGCTGGCCCAAGACTATCACTATTATACAAGACATCCAGTTAAAAGAGGCAGCTGACAAGTGTTGCCATCTCGTGGTACATAATCCTAACACCACATTTATTGTCTAATATAATGTGGAATTTCTTGAGTTTACGAGACAAAAAACACACTTGCCCATACCAGAGATCGACTAACTACAGAACGGATTGAAAAACAGCTTAGAAAAAGTTTCTCTATTCGGTGACTGGAATTGAACTTAGGTTGCCATTCTTCGAGCAGCTTAGTGCTGTTGACATACACTCACTTCGTCTGACCTATAAATATAAGTAAATTTAAAAAATGCTAGAACAGCTAAATCGAATAAACAATTGCAGATTGCCAAAATGCTATACTTATATAAAATGAATTGAAAAGGAATTGGGAGCTCAAGAACAGGTCACCGAGGAGAATAATATCTTTGGTCCCATTGTATCAGATATGGAAGAACAAACAGAATGGGAGTGAAATGGATTTGCAACCCTATTAAGCAAGAAATCCATAATAAAAAGATTATGCACAAGGGAAATCTTGAGAATAAGACTGAGAGGAGTTATATATAAAGTGCAGGCCATAACAAACACAAAGACTGTGCCAAAGCTAAAGGAGAGCACGAAAATGGCTGTGGTAGCTAAAGGCAATAAAAAGGAATTTTATCTTTATGCTGCCAGTAAAAAGAAGAATGATAAGAAACAGTAACTTTACTCAATGCAGATGGTACTCTTGTGTGCTAGAAGCTGATGAAAAATTTCAAATACTGAGTGTGCATTTTGCTAAGATATATACATCACATAATCGTTTCATCTAAGATATATCTCTTCATCAAATTCTCTTATTCTTCTAATATGTATCTTCTTCTAATATGTATCGCTCTTCATCCAATTCTCTTATTCATTTAATATGTATCCCTCTTCATCCGATGCGATATGCTACTGCATTGGATGGAGAGATAAAGGTGAAGAAGGAGGTTGAATAGCTGTTACATAACATGGATTATAATTCGACAATAGGGAAAGACAGAATATCAGCACTTATGGTAAAGATTGTTCAGCCGAACTGACTAGATACCTGACATGCTTGTATGACCTGAGTCTCAGTTCAGAAAAGATTATTATTATTATTATTATTATTATTATTATTATTATTATTATTATTATTATTATTATTATTATTATTATTATTATTATTATTATTGGTCTGAGCAACTCCAAGGAGTTGACAGGCTCATCGAGAGAGGCACTAACACCATGTCAAGAACAAATATTCGACATTGACACAGTATCTATCAAACCTTGCCTTGAACTCATTCACGGTCGTAGCACCCACAACAGACTCTGAAAGCTTATTCCACTCATTCACCACTCTCCAAGTAAAGAACCTAGCTCTAACACCCTTGTCAACCACGCTCTTGCCCAGCTTCCATGCATGGCCCCTAGTCCTCCCACCACCAGTCATATTTTCAAAAATATCTTCTGGATCAATCTTATAGAAACCCTTTAGTAATTTGAATGTCTCAATCATATCACCCCTCCTTCGCCTATCGACCAATTTCTGCAACCCACAAATCTTCAACTTATTCTCATAAGGTTCATTCCACAGACCTGCTATCATCTTGGTCACTCGTCTCTGGATCCTCTCCACTTCCTCCCCATCACGAAGAAACCCTGGTGCCTATAACTGGGCACAATAGTCCAGATGGGGTCTTATTAAGGCTCGATACACAGGAACAACAACTTGTTTGTCTCTGCATGTTAAAGTATTTTTCAGAAGTCAAGTGATTTGTTGAGCTGATTTAGTCACTTTTGCAATGTGCCCCCCTAAACTTCAATTCCCTATCCACCAACACTCCCAAATCCCTGGCCTCATCAATCTCCTGTAGTACGGTTCCACCAATGCGATATACTGCTGCTATTCTTTTCACACCAAAGTGCATAACCTTACACTTTGGCACATTAAATTGACATCCATTTTTCCTAGCCCAGTCCTCCAAACTATCCAAATCATCCTGTAAAATTTTGACATCCTGTGCACTCACAATTGCTCTACCCAACTTTGCATCATCAGCACACAATTGAACACTCCCTCTCAAATCTTTTCCTATATCATTGATGAACAAATTGAAAAGCAATGGTCCAAGAACAGAGCCCTGCGGCACACCACTAGTCACAAGCCATCTTTTAGACTCAACTCCTGAATAAACCACTCTCTGGTATCTCCCCTTCAACCACCCTCCTATCCATCTCACCAACCTTATATCTATTTCCATCTGCTCCAGTTTACTGATTAGGGCTCCACGTGGTATTCTGTCCAAGGCGTTGGCAAGGTCCAGTAGAATCACTGTAAACCCATTACCCCTATCCAGTTCAGCCGTCACTGTGTCATAAAACGTGAGCAAGTTACTGAGGCATGATCTACCCTTCACAAAACCATGTTGTCCCCCATACAATATCCCATTTTCATCTATCCAATCCTGTATTCTTTTCTTGACTACTTTCTCTAAGACCTTGACAATGATTCCTGATATGCTAATCGGTCGGTAATTTACAACAGCAGTCTTGGAACCACCTTTATGTAGTGGAACTATTTTCCCCTCTTTCCACCCCCTTGGGACTAACCCAGACCCGAGACTCAATTTAAACAAAATGGTCAAGGGTACTGACAATTCTTTAGCTGCTTCTCTTACGACACGAGCTGGTATACCATCCAATCCCACAGATGCATTGACATTGACGTTATGCAATAGACTGCTCAGCTCCACTTCATTCACCACAGTTCCCGTATAATCTATTGGTTCATTCGTTTCTGCAATGTCACCACCTGGATCATATATTCTTGCAAAGTGCTCACTCAGTAACTCAACCATATCAACTGATTCAGTTACCTCCCTACCATCGGCATTCTTTAAAATCATTCTGCCATGTACAATTTTCTTTTTACTTGCTACATATCTAAAAAACTGTTTAGGATTCTCTTTAGCCTGCATGGCCAATGTTCTTTCGTAATCCTTTTTTTGCTTTTCTTACCACTCTCATTACCCTTCTGGCCTGTGCTTTATACCGTTCATGTGCCTGCCGGTCACCTTTCTCCTTATATTCCCTCCATAGATGTTTCTTTTTTTTTTTTTTGCAGCTCAAGCTTATTGGTGTTATTCATCCATTTAACCACTACTTGATTAATTTTTCGGACTCTAGGTATACAGTCAGCCATTGCTTCATGCAAACACTTCTTAACTGCCTCCCATGCACTATCAACTTCTAGTCCTTGCTGTTGCACATGCCATGGCACTGAACCAATCAAACTCCTAAGCTTGTCATACTTTCCAGCCCGATAATTCCACATGTACCCTATCTTGATTGAAAATTCCACACCTTTAGCCACCTCCAAAGTCAAGACCCTGTGATCACTCTCACCGATTGGTGGCAATGTGGTCATATTTGTTACAGCCAAATCCTCAGATGTAATTACTAGGTCAAGCACTCTCTGACCCCTAGTATTTTCCATTACATGCTGTCGCAGATAGTTATCCCTTAATAACTGCATAAAATCCAATGGCTTCCTCCCATGTGTCCTCTCCTCCCTCCAATCAATGCTACCATAGTTGAAATCTCCCATAATAATTACCCTCTTCCACCCATTTCTTCTATTTGCTTGTGCATATTGTCACCGCCATCTTTTCCATCACCTAGTCTATATCAGCACCCAATTGTATATTTTGTTCTGATAGCCACAATCTCACACCAAATGGCCTCAAATGTGCTCTTTTCTCTATCCTGCAATTCAACTTCTATTCTCCTTGGCTGCAGCTCATCAGCTATCATCAACAATACTCCTCCCCCCATTTTATTCTCCCTGTCATTCCTGAACACACTATACCCATCACATTCATTCCCACTAGCTATATCATGTACAGTCAGCCATAATTCACTAATACCAATAACCTGTGGTCTGGAAGTGCCAACCATGGCCAAAAACTCTTCCTTCTTGTTCTTAATACTCCTAGCATTAGTGTACATGAATTTAAGACCCCTCCCCTGAGCCCCAACCCTACCTTGATGCCTTATATTAACTGTCCCACTCTGATTTGTTGAGATAAAGATACTACAGGAATGGCAAGAATGTGCGACAGTAAGGGTGGTGCAAAAACTTGTGTTAAACTACTGAGCCACCAGTATCTCTGGAGTGCTGGTGAACATTTTAGAAAACTTAGTAAGAACGTGACTACAGAAATGGGTTGACGGACAAGCTATACTTTTCAAAAACAGCATAGGTTTACTAGAGGGAGGTCACATTTTAGCAATTTATTCTTATTTTATAGCAATTTTATGGCAGAGATCTGTAAAGGGAATGGATACACTATGATACTTTTGGATTTTGCTAAAGCATTTGCTAGAATACCACATAAAAGGATATTGTATAAACTGGAGACTATGGGTTTGGAATAAAATGTATTGGATAAGATAAGGGGATGATTGAGTGGGGATATCAAAAAATATACAGTGGGTGCGAATCTATCAGATTTGACGTGACCAATGGTGGACCACACAGATCAGATTTTCGACCATTGTTGATTAATATATATATCAAAGATACTGGGAAGAATCTAAAGAGGATTGAATTGAAATGGAGCTATCAGTTCCGAGATGAAACTGATATTCAGTACTTAGAGACTGATTTGATTAACATGGAAATGTGGACAAATGATAATGGTTATCAATTTAACATTAGTATGTGAAAACGTATGCATTTTGGCGTGATATAAAGGATTAAACTAAATTTATTCGAGTCTGACCGAGTGGAAAATAAACTTCCAACATCTTTCCCTAAATCCAGAATAATTGAATAATAAGTGAGACACCTTTTGGCAACATGTATAGGTAAATATGACTTCTCCATTGCTTCTGCCTTGAGAAGTGAATCAGGCTCTCACTGAGGAGAAGTCAATAAAGGTCGAAACCGGTCTTGGTAGTGGCCCTTCTCTTAATGCATAGCATTATACATGTCCGCAAGGAGATGTGCTTTGCATTATGGGAGATACTAAGACAAGGAGGGATGAATAACTTGGTCCATCTTTACCACGAGTTGCCTCACTCCTTAAGATACTTTAGGCGCAAACTTTGTTTGCTTATACTTGGATAAATGATTAACTAAATTTATTATTTCATTGTCTTCCCCACCTGAAAAATCTGTAACATCGAGGAAGCATCACTAATGCATTTGCTAAACTGTATGAATATTTCCAATTGTGAACTCTATAAGAACCCAGAAAAGGTGCTGTATAAAATACATGAACTTGACCTCTATGATCTGGTGTAATAATACCATGGGATAATAAAAAAATAAATAAAAAATATTTCATTGGGTGTATTATATGGAAGTGAAAAAATCAGATGTGTATAAAAACATTACTTGAATACATCTAATCTAGTTTTAAATTATCAACGGATTGCTCACATTTGAATGAATTCTCGGCTGAGTTGTTGTTATCGTGCACGACGATGGATTTCGCCACCGCTAAAGCCGAATCGCAGAGGAGTAACAATCAAAAAATTGTAGTTGAGTTCGACATTACTGCAAACAGGGTTTAGTGCAGCAATTTCTGTACATTCCAAGATTATTCTTTCAAATTCATTATAGATTTATATATGATTTCTGATTTATTCCACTTTAATGAGTGCATAATGGATTGATCGTCGACCAAGTCTGACCGATGCCTATAATTTTTTGGCCAAATAGAGCTGACCAGTGCCCAAATCTCATCTCCCTTATTCCTGATACTTGTTACATTCTTGCACATGCATTTCAATATCCCCTTGTACCCACAGTTGGTAATGTCATTACCAACCCATTCTAATTGGAAATCTGTGAAATTGCATTCTGCATTCCACAGTAATTTCTACACGTTTTCATTTTTCACAGGGGTGGCCAGAGACATGTTCGATTGTACTCCCCCTATTATTTGTGTTTTTTCTGGTTTTGCACTTCCAAACTTCTACTAAACAACGCTTTTTTCAAACATCTAACTCCAAAACCATTTAAACGTAATCTGTCAGCCATATATAAGTCCTTTCGTCCATCAAATTCACTCCATTATTTGCCACCAACTTTGCTGGATTGACTACTCGCCTATAATCCAGATACTCTCTTCCAAAACAGATTCTTGTTATTATTATTATTATTATTATTATTATTATTTGACACCTCCAGGGAGTCCAAAGACTCATCGAGGGAGAGTGTGCCAACAGCATCGAACGATTGTCCCCTTCCAACTACTAACCGCACTCAAACTTACTTAACTGAGCCATTAGTAGCAGAGGCTCTACCAATCGACCAACTTCTCGGAACTGAAGGAAGGTGGGCCTGCCAAGAAGAAGATAAAAGCAAAAGAGAAACTTTAAGGATAACCTGCAGACGAATGTAAAGAAATTGAGGGTTTAGAACAGTCAAAATCGGCGAAAGATATTGGCTATAGGATTTTACAATTTCCTACCACAGAGGCTGAAAACAGAATAAAAAAAAGTGAAAAATAAAGTGGGAAATGCACCTCGATTATTATTCCTCCTTTTTGGATGAAAGACATACTTGTTTGCAAGCGACCAGCATTGTTGAATTAGATAATGAAGGAAGTCTGATCTAGAAATCAGATTACTTCTTCAAGCCTTTTCAGGCCTTCATTAATAAGGACACTGATGTCTGACCAGCCCATGTATATAATATATCATATCACCTAAAGACATTCACAAATATCAATTACACAGTAGGATTCTATCCACAACCTTTGTTAGAAAGCTGAGGCACTATCATTTTTCAGTGGACTGTGATGAATAGTTAGCTTTTGCCTCAGGTTCAAAATTGGCGTGAGGGTATGCTTAGCATTTTTTGCATCATCATCATCATCATTATTATTATTATTATTATTATTATTATTATTTTAACGGTGTCTCCATGGAGTCAAAAGACTCATCGCGGGAGACCCGACATTGACACACTAACCATTATTTTCACAATACCTGTCATACCTCTCCTTAAATTCATTCACAGCTGAAGCATTCACAACCAGTTCTGGCAAAGCATTCCACCCATTCACAATCCTCCAAGTAAAAAATCTAGACCTAACACCCTTGTTAACCACACTCTTGCACAATCTCCAGGGATGGCCCCTCGTTCTCTCACATCCTGCATTGGTCTTAAGAATATCATCAGTATCAATCCTGTAAAATCCCTTTAACAATTTAAATACTTCTATCATATCTCATCTCCTACGTCTATCAGCTAGTTTTTGGAGCCCACAGATCATCAATCTACCCTCATAGGGAACATCCCACAGACCTGCAACAATCTTTGTAACCCGCCTCTGAATCCTCTCTACCACTTCCGCATCACCAAGAAATCCTGGTGACCAGATCTGTGCACAATAGTCTAAATGCGGCCTTATTAATGCCTTATAGAGTGGAACAATAACTTCCCTATCCCTGCTTGTTAGTGTGTTCCTCAACAACCATGTAATTTGATGTGATGTTTTGGCAATCTTAGCAATATGCCCTTTAAACTTAAGTTCTCTGTTCACAATAACTCCTAAGTCTCTTGTCTCATCAACTTCCTCAGTTCAGTTCCGTTAATATAGTAAACAGCATGCGATGTCATCCTCCCGAAGTGCATCACCTTACACTTAGCCACGTTGAACTGACAGCTATTTACCTCAGTCCATAGCGTCAGCCTATTTAAGTCATCCTGTAAAATATCCACATCATTTGAATTGATTATCGCTCTTCCCAATTTTGCATCATCAGCAAACAAGTGGATATTTCCATTCAAGGTATTTCCAATATCATTGATGTACAAATTAAACAATAGAGGACCAAGAACTGAGCCCTGAGGTACACCACTAGTCACTTGCCTTTTCCTGGACTCAGCTCCTCCATAAACCACTCTTTGATATCTGTCCGCCAGCCATCCTTTAATCCAAATCAACATCTTCGGATCCAAACCCATTTGCTCTAATTTATGTAACAGAGTTCCATGTGGAATCCTGTCAAAAGCATTTGCAAAGTCAAGCAGTATCACTGAGTAAGGATTTGCTTTATCCAACTCCACTGTTACTTTATTATAGAACGTAAGCAAATTACTTAGGCAAGACCTACCCTTCACAAAACCATGTTGCCCCTTATAAAGTATCATATTGCTGTCCACCCAGTCCTGAATTCTAATTTTAACTAATTTCTCCAAAATCTTAACCACTACTCCAGATATATTGATTGGTCTATAATTTCCAACCTCAGTCTTAGAGCCTCCCTTGTGCAATGGAACTATTTTCCCCTCTTTCCACTCTATTGGCACTTTACCAGAACGGAGGCTTAAATTAAACATCCTGGTTAGAGGAGTTGCTAATTCTCTTGCACATTCTCGTAACACATGGGCGATTTGCCATCTAACCCAATGGCAGTGTTAGCATTAAGGTTCTTTAATATATTAAGCACCTCAATTTCATCTATCTCTATACTCTTATCAGTCAATGGCACATCTGACACTACACTATCACTACGAAGATTGTACACTTTTGCGAAATGATCACTAAGCAACTCAACTATTTGATTAGCTTCAGTAATTTCCTTACCATCAACACTTTTTAAAGTAATCTTTCCATGGATATTCTTCCTTTTACTAGCCACATAGCGAAAAACTCTTTAGGGTTTCTTTTGGATTCATCAGCTGGCTTCCTCTCATAATTAGCCTTGGCTTTCGTAACCATACAGGTTACTCTCTTTGCTGTACCTTATATTGCTGATTGGAACGCTCATCGCCTTTTTCTATATAAAAATTAAAAATGTCTGAATCTATTAATTGTACTGTATGATATATAAACATTTTTTAGCAGTGTTTATTCATTTTTTATTCCGTCCTTAAGAGTCATTATGATAGTGATGAAAACATTGATGATAACAATAAGCAGTTGCGTGTAACTAGAATGGTGTCTATTTTTCTATTAAATTAATGATTTCTTCGTACAGTCGCACTGTCCTCTGGTGGACGTTGTTATGGTGTTGGTAGCCCGCTATATTTTGAAAGCTGTGGATTATTGGTGCTTGAATTTAATAAATTACAATGTTGTGTTTTTCATTTTTGTATAATTTGTGTTGTTAATTATGTGATTATGAAAATGTATAATTAAGCTCACAGAAACGCATTCAAATTGCAAATTTTTTGATTGACTAGTAAGTAGTAGTTAGATTGTTTATAATAAAAGTGGAATGCCGGAGACACAAATCCAGTATTCAGAGAAATATTTTGACGATAAATATGAGTATAGACATGTCATTTTACCACCAGAAATTGCATCACTTGTCCCAAAAACGCATTTAATGACTGAAACAGAGTGGAGAAACTTGGGAGTTCAGCAATCACCTGGATGGGAACATTATATGGTTCATACTCCTGAACCGCATATTTTGCTTTTTAGAAGGCCCTTGCCGAAACCCAACGCTAGACGATAAGGATGGATTTGTGTTCGTATTATCAAATCCCTTACAGTATGTAAACATTTTTAAGAGGAAATATAATTTCCTCGTAGAATATATATGGAAGTAAATGTATAATTCTGTTACAATGGTTTTTACAAAGTGGCAAGGGTGGAGGAAAATTGAAATTGGCAATCTGTTTTGTATAATGTACAATACCAGTTCTGTATATAAAGTGATGTTTAAGAATTCATGAATGTCATTCCATACTCTTATTACAATAAGCTTATTTATGAATTGCATTTAGGTAGTAATTGTTTATTCATGTTTTAATAAATTATAAATCTTGCTGAAATAATTGACTTATTATTTATTTTTTTTATATCAGCATTTCAGTTGTTTCCACATCATAAGTCTCAGCATTCATTTTAAGGTTTCTAGATATAAAGTTAAATACGAGCATATTTCAGTTTGATTTATTTATTAGAAAATGAGAAATTCCATATTTTAATGCCATATTGCAGAAAGAAATCATCCTAAACAGGGGAAAAAAAAAAATTATCCCCAGTACCAGCAGACTTGATATGTCATTATTGTTGTTGATTTAAAAGATAAAATTTCAACCCTGAACATCACTACAGAATGATAAATAGTGGAAATATAAGTTTATATAAGTCTATGTAAGGAAATATAGTGGTAATAACAGTTTTACTAGTATGGTAAGTGAGCTACCTTTGCTACTATGCTATGTTTCAGACATGTATACTGCTGTGCATTATTATAGGAAGGATCACAACCTGACTGGTTTTGACATTTATTGAAGTCACATCACTGGGAGCTAGACTGGTGCAGATGCTGAAATAAATTGGGAATTTCTTTCATTTATTTATTTTTGTGAATTGTGCACTACATTGTGAAGATACATCATGTGCAAACTTTGCTTACCTCACACTTGGATAAAGGATTAAAACAAGAATATAATTTCAATAATAAATTTAGTTTGATCCTTTATCCAAGTGTAAGCAAACAAAGTTTGCACCTGAAAATATCTTCAGGACGGAAGTAAGGTGGTGCAACTCGTGGCAAAGGTGGACCAAGCTCTCAGTATCTCCCATAATGCAAAGCACATCTCCTTGCACACATGTATACTGCTATGCATTAAAGGAAGGGCCACTACCCAGACCAGTTTCGACGCGGGCTCTAAAAATAAGACAATCCTGAAAAATCGTGCAACTCAGTGACAGGCTTACCCCATCACCGAGAAGAACTTCTCAGCATTGGCTCCACCCAGTGGTAGGCTCACCCCACCACCAAGCAGAGCCATAATCGCAGCAGTGGCCCCACTCAGAGACAGGCAAAAATCTACCTCCAAGCAGAGCTGCTCAAATCATCAGAGTTAGACCCACACCGCTTTCGACCTTTATTGAGGTCTCGTCAGTGGTAGGCAGACCCAGAGTGATGATACTAAGGCAGAAGCAGTGGAGAGGTCATATTTACCTATACGAGTTGCCAACCGGTGCACCACCTTATTATTAAATTACTCTGGATTTAGAGAAAGATGTTGGAAGTTTATTTTGCACTTGGTTAGATTATAATACATTTAGTTTAATCCTTTATCCAAGTGTAAGCAAACAAAGTTTGCACCTGAAAATATCTTCAGGACTGAGGTAAGGTGGTACATCCCTTGGCTAACCAAATGCAAAATAAACTTCCAAGAATATAATTTCCTATCTAATATAATCTATCTTGATTTTTATGTTTTTCCTTGAAAACTAAAAATTCCTAAACTTGTTAAAAGAGAAAAATCTATAGTAGCCTAGTTAAGCCCAGCACAAGCTTTTAAGGAGGTATTGTTTTGAATACCACAGAAATCGAAATTTTTCTTTGCTTTTGTGATAAATTTTAAGTACCTCCATAGTGCAGTCAAAAGAATGATGGTATATTGTGTCCTTCGATTAAAAAAGGCCCAAGTTTAATTCTTGTCATATTGAGAGGAATCTTTATATGGGTTTTTTGAATTGAAGGTGAGTTAGCCAATCTCATACAGAGGTGGCAGGGTTTTTCATCCTGCATACAGACAAATTAGTCATGAGAATACTTGCAATTTACAGACAAAAAATACTAGTGGTAGTGAACAGTAGATGGTAGTGGCATTCGGTGTAGTTGATTAAGTAGTAGAGACAGAGTGCTATAGAGTAGTGTGCTCTCCTTTGTTGAATCTTTGGACCACTTGGAGGTGTCATGTGATAATAATAATAATAATAGTAATGTTCATGATAATTGATAACACTCTGTTTATTGCCAGAATATACATCTTGAAGAATATTTTAAAAAAATTGCTTAATAGCTATCAGAGATTTTTTAAGATGTCTGTTGTGAGAATGACTGAAACCATTCAAAACTTGATAACACTCTTGGGCAAGTCCATAAGGATTTTGTAACATTTAATAACATTATTTAATATATATATACGTGAAATACGTTGGGAGTTTTTTTTCCACTTGGTTAGACTATAATAAATTTAGCTTAATCCTCTATCCAAGTGTAAGTAAACAAAGTTTGTGCCTGAAGTATCTTCAGGACTGAGGCAACTCATGGTAAAGGTGGACTAAGCTCTCTTCACTTGTCTTAGTTTCTTTCATAATGCAAAGCGCATCTCCTTGCAGACATGTATAATGCTATGCATTAAGAGAAGGGTCACTACTCAGACCGTTTTAGACCTTTATTGAGGTCTCGTCAGTAGGAGCCAGACCCAGAAGTGGTGATAATAAAGCAGAAGCAGTGGAGAGGTCATATTTATCTATACAAGTTGCCAAAAGGTGTACCACCTTATTATTAAATTACTGACGAGACCTCAATAAAGGTCGAAACCGGTCTGGGTAGTGGCCCTTCCCTTAAGGCATAGCATTATACATGTCTGCAAGGAGATGTGCTTTGCATTATGGGAGATACTAAAACAAGGAGTGATGAGAGCTTGAGCCACCTTTATCACAAGTTGCCTCAGTCCTGAAGATACTTTAGACACAAACTTTGTTTGCTTACACTTGGATAAAGGATTAAACGAAATTTATTATACGTGAAATAACAATCCAAAGGGAAACAGTATAATATAATTAAGGCATAGAATTACATGTAATTAGAAAATAAAATGTTTCTGTTTGTAAGAGACAATGTGAGATGTGGAAAACAACTTACAAAGAGCAATATATATATAATATATACATAAGTGAAATAGTATCATCATCATCAAATTCCTAATATGTATTTCTAGGGTTGTGGATATTATGATAGTATTAATTACATGAAAAAGTTACACCATTACTAACTTCTGATCAAGAGTTTTCCTCCAAATTAATCTGTTATCTGTCAACAGTCCAACATTATCAGATCTTATATTTCTATTGTCTAAGGCACATTTTAATGTATCAATCCAACTGAACAAACACTGATCTCCAATCTTTGATCAAGCATTTTATTTCTAACCTAGCTCTCAGATCCATAAGATAAAATTGGTTTGAACACTGAATACAGCTAATTTAGTGTTTTGACTAAATATAAATTTATTCAATTGACTTCCTATTATACCAGCTTTCTGTTGTCTATTTCCATATTTCATTTGCTATTTTTCACTAAAAATTGTGCCTAAATAGATGAAATGTTTTACTTGTTCTATAGGTTCACTATTCAGGATACAGTTGATCTTTTCAGTATTTCTACCTATTTTCATTGTCTTTGTCTTTTTATTGCTGATTTTCACACCAAATTTATTACAACAATTATTCATAAATTAAAGATGCCAAGAACTTATATTCTTGGTTTCATCCTTTATTCAAGCAAACAAAGTTTGTGCATGAAGCAATTTGATGACTGGGCTACCTGTATATAGAGGCTAATTACTTCACATCAGTTGCCTTACTATCCCATAATCCAAGCAACATATCCTTACATACATGTATAATGCAATGCATTATGAGAAGGGCCAGTACCCATACTGTATCGATCTTTATTGAGGTCTTATCAGTGGGAGCCAGACCAAGAAGAGATACCAAGGTTGAAGTAATGCAGAAGTCATATATTTCCCATATACAAGTAGTCAAAAGGTGTCACACCTTATCACTAAAATACTCTGGATTAGAGATATTGAAAAATATGTTGAAACTTTGTTTGCTTACACTTGGATAAAGGATGAAACCAAGAATATAATTTCTTGGTTTCATCCTTAAAACTTCTCCAGCATTGATCCTATAACAACCCCTTCTTTAATTTATAGCATAACTAAGTGAAAAAACTTTCAACACTTATTCAGTTGTTGAAACACACTCTAGTGGTCAAAACTATAAACATGTTTGTTACTTTTATTCAAAGGGATGCCTTGTACTTAATCCTCCTGTGTATACTCAGGAGGATAAATCAGGTAGGAATTGAGGAATGAGCAGCATCATTAAACTGGAGTTGCAGAAAAAGAAAAAAAAAAAATATCTGATCAGCAAGACCAAGCCTATGAGCAGTACAAGACACTGGCAAGAATGGTGACTTATATAATAAGGAATGCTAAAGCTAATTATGAGAGAAAGCTAATTGATGAGTTCAAAGAAAAGTCCAAAACCACCATGGTGGTTACTTCAATCTGTTTGTAGAACTGGTTCCTGCAGATGAAATAGCCTGAATGCATGATAAAGTTGGAGAGTGTCAGCCAGAGGCATACATATTTTTGACAAAAATAAAAACCTTAACCCTTCAACCTGCAGGCCTCATGATTAGCCTTGATATCAAGTCCTTATTTACTAGTGTACCTCTGGCCAACACTCCAACTGTTATCAGATGAGTTTTTTCCAGACATAGTTGAACTGTTCGATTTTGCCATGCACTCGGTTATTTAATCTGCAGGAACTAGTTCTACAAACAGATTGAAGGAACCACCATGGGAAGCCTTTATCACCTGCACTTGCTAATTTCTACTTAGAGCATCTTGAAGAGAATCCCTGTACTCTTCAATACAACCCCAACCTTCCTTTTGGGTTTGATATGTAGATGATGGGTTTGCCACCTGGCCAGACTCAGAAAAATCGCTACTTAGCTTTTTAACCAGAATCAACAGCGTACACCCACGCATCAACTTTACTATGGAAAAAGAAAAGGATAGACATTTTGCTTTCCTGGACATCCTCCATACCTCTTCTGAAATACTTGCTACTTCTAATCACCATAAACCTGCCTTCGCAGGCCACTGCATGCAGAACATCGTCCATCTCAAAAAATAGGCATCTTCAAATCTTTGCTCAACAAGCAAAGATTTGAAGCTTAGAGTAGATTAGAGTAGATAAGCACATGTTATCTACTCTAAATGCTTATAAGAGTCCAATCTAGTGCCTCTTACTACAGAATGGTTTCCCCTCAAGAAAGTTTAAATGCATCTTGGACTCATATGAGCCCATTACCAAAAACCCTGAACCTGTACGGCAAGTTCCTATCCCATATATTGCAGGCATCTCTGAGACGTTTCTGAGATCCTGAAAAGATATAATTTAGTTCATACTCCCCCCCCCCCAATCAACAAAATCTCTTGGTTACCATCCACAAAAGATAAACAGTCCCCTCTTTTTCTCCCTGGTGTTTATACCAAATTCAGTGTGAGTGCCTTTGCTCGTACTTTGGACAAACAGGACATTCTATTGAAAAACATTTTAAGAACACCAATCTTATATTAACAACAATAAACTTGAAAAATCTGGCCTTGCTCAGCATGGAGTGGATATTGACCATGATATCCCATGGTTCAGTACTTGTCTTTTAGATCAGAGCAGGTTTATTTGAGCGGTTATTTAAAGAGAGTAATGAAGCACTTCTATTCTGCCCAAATTTAAATTGGAATGATTGTCTTTCTATTGCCAAGATTTGGGAGAGAGGCATCTTTATAAATGCCACACAATAATGATCCCCTATGTCATTTCATTATGTAATTAAATTTAATTTTTTTTCAAATCACTTAATTTTAAATTTAGACCTTAATTGTAATCCTATTTATTGTAACCACCGGCACTGGCTCAGCTCTGTAAATAGAATTAACGTTCTTGTTGTAGCTTCACCTTGTGATTGTGCTAATGCACTTATGATGACCAGCTAGTTTCTGGTTGAAATATTTGCAGTAATAAAATTACTATATTCTTGTGAAGTATATGTGTAGAATAATTGTGATAATGGCACAAGTTCCATTCAAAATTCGTCAAATTATGTTATTGTTGATAGTGACGTTTTCATTGCAGGATTTCAGATTGGAAGTGATATTGAAAAGAAGAGCATGTAATAAAGTGTAAAATGAATAAAAGTTGAATAGCTTTCAGAGTGAACTGTAAATTCAAATACATAAACATTATTTAAGAAAAAATGGAAGAGTTTGAAAACAAGAACCAACCCTTGGGAGGATTCAGTGGCAAACCATGATTCTGCAGGGTTTGCCACATTGATTGATTGATTCAGCCAGAGAGGCATGTGGTAAGGTTCTCTGCAAGGATAGAAAAATCAGAACCCCTAGATAAACAGAATTCATGGGAAGATGTTCATAAGAACATAAAAAATAAATGTCAGGAATGTGGCAAAACATTCTGGAGGCTATTGAAAAAGCTTAGAAATGGAGGAAAGAGTACTATAAAAGGAATAAGAAATGATAAAGGTGACATGAAAACTGAAAATAAAAAAATATCTGCAGTTGTCAAAGCATTGTAGAAACTGGTTAGGAATAGAATACAGGATTGGGTTGATGGACATAGAGTTCTCTATGATAGTTAGCATAGGTTTGTGAAGGGCAGGTCTTGTTTTAGCAATTTGCTTATTTTATGATAAGGTGAAAAATGCATTGGATAAGGGAAATTCATATAGTGATTATCTTGGATTCTGCAAAGGCATTTGATATATTACCACATGACAAATTGGTGTATAAGCTGCAGAAGATGGGATTAGATAAGATTGATTGGAGCCTGGCTTTCTTATTGACGCTAGCAAGTTGTGTATAATGAAGTAGTGTCACAGAAAAGGAAGGTGACCAGCAGTGTGTCTCAGGGGTATATTCTTGGATTCCTACTATTTAATTTATTTGTTAATGATATTTCATTAGAATTCTGTACAGGAAGATTTCAATAGACTTTTAGCTTGGACAAATGAGTTGAGTGTAGTTTTAATAATAATTGTAAGGTGCTACACTTTGTAGTACAGAGATATAAGGCTACATGCTGTATTCATAGCTGGATGAGATTCATGAACTTCAGGCAGTGGATGAGATTTGGAATCTTGGGTTAATGGTTAATGGTGGAATAAAGTTCTGAGGACACATTGCAAGTGTCGCTAAGACTGCACATTGAAGAATCCCTGTGCTTTTCAATCAACCCCAACCTTCCTTTTGGGTTCGATATGTAGATGATGATGATGTGTTTGCCATCTGGCCAGACTCAGAAAAATCTCTACCTACATGTAAATGTAGGTATAAGGAGGAGGTGGATGGTGCTTCTATATAAAGCATTGGTCAAACCACAAATGGACTCTTTGTGCTCAAATTTGGTCACCAAGTTTTCATTTAGATGTTGGAAACACTAGAGAAGATTCAAAGACGAATGACTAAAATGATGGGGACTCTGGGGTGTTGATTATGCAGAATGGTTGAGGAAATGTGGATTACAGAGTTTGGTGGGTAGCAGGAAAAGAGGAGATGTGATAGAGACCTTCAAGTTGGTTAAGGGATTTTATCAGATTAATACAGAAGGAATTATAAAAAGGGTGGGTGTTAAGTTGGAAAGAACTACAGACCATCCCTGAAAGTTGTATAAAGATGTTATGATGAAGAACCTGAGAAGTAGATTTTTTATATGAAGAGTTATTGGTGAGTGGAATGCTGTATTGCCAGAGTGCATTGTGAATGCAGGGAGTTTTAATGATTTAAAAGTTCAGTATGATAGACGTGTTGTTGAGTGGGTTTCCGCGTAATGAGTTTAGTGAATTCATGGGGCACTGTAATAATAATAATATTCGTAGGTGTCTGGAGAAAAGACAGCATGATGTAGGAAACACTCAACAGGAATGTAGAAAACACCACCAAAAACCTGAAATGTGGAAGGGCAGCTGGAGTAGATGATATTTATACCTCAAATATGGAGGTATAAAAGTTTTACAGTGGCTATGCTGCACAATTTAGAAGGCCAAATTCTAAAATTCCATTTATAAAAAGGGAAATAAAACTGAATGTGAGAATTACAGAGGAATTTTCCTATTTAGTGTTCCTGTAAGATTTATGCAAGTGTACCTGAGAAATGGCTAAGAAAAATTATGAAAGGGAAGCTCAGAGAAAAACAAGCTGGATTCAGACCAAATAGAGGTTATGAGGATCAAATTTTCCTTTAAGAGCAGTAATGGAGAAATCATGGGAATATACCAATGATCTATATTTAAGTTTTGTGGATCTGGAAAAGGCATGTGACAAGGTGCCCAGAGAAAAGCTGTTGAAAACACAGGTTTACTTAGTCTATATTTGAGTTGTAAGTCAGCAGTTAAAACTGAAGGAGGTACAAGGGTTATCTCCACTGTTATTCACCGTCTTTATCGCTTTATGAAGAAAAGTGACATTAAATACTGATAATAAAATTGGAGATGTTAATCTCAGCTTTTTACTTTATGCACATGATGTTATACTTTTAATAAATTTGGTATGAAAATCAGAAATAAAAAAAGAGAAAGACAACGAAAATAGGCAGAAACATTTATTTAGGCACAATTTTTAGTGAAGATGGCAATTAAATATGGAAATAGACAACAGAATTAACAAAGCTGGTATGGCATGAAGTCCAATGAAAAAATTTATATGGTATTGTATATAGCTAGTTTAGTGTATACAAGACAGTGTTAAAAGTAATTTTAACTTATGGATCTGAGAGTTGAGTTAGAAATTATTATTATTATTATTATCCCAAGACCTCATGGAGTCAAAGACTCATCTGGGAGGTCCTTTTATCACACACACACAGCTCATTGCCTTGAACACATTCAAGCTCCTTGCAGACACCACACTCTCAGGCAAGGCATTCCAATCATTTACAACTCTGCACAAAAAATACCTACCCCTCACTCTCCTACTCACACCCTCTTTGTACAGTTTCCAGGAATGACCTCTGGTTCTCCCCCGATCTCCCACTATTTTCTGTAGAACTTCTCCAGCATTGATCCTATAACAACCCCTTACCAACTTGTAGGTCTCTATTATGAACCTTGGACCTATAATAGATACCTACAAGGTCTCTATTATAGGTCCCACCTTGGGCATGGATGTTTGTGATTGTTTGTGAAAGTACTAGTGGTGATAGATGGTGTCAGTGTTAGATGAAGGTTGGTGGAGTAGTGAGACAAAGAGTTGTAGAATAGATGTTCTCCCTCAACGAGTCTTTGGACTCCCTGGAGATGTGATAATAATAATATTATATCTCCCCTCTTCCTCCTGCCCACCAGACTCTGCAAATTACATCTTCTCAATCTTTCCTCATACTCGACATTCCAGAGGTCAGAAACTACCTTAGTCAATCGCCTTTGGACCCTTTCCAACATCTTTTCCTCCTTCTGAAAACCCGGTGACCAAATCTGGGCACAATAGTCCATGTGTGGTCTAATCAAAGCCTTATACAACGGAACAAGAATCTCCCTACTTCTACACGTCAGTGTCTTCTGCATCATTCCCAGAAGCCTTTGTGTTGTCTTCACAATTTTGGCTATGTGTCACCTAAATTTCAGATCCTTATCCACTATCATCCCCAGATCTCTCTCACCAAGCATAAATTCTGCATTCCATCTTTGTTTTCCAAATTTTGAAACCTTACATTTTGCAACATTGAACCCACATCTCCATTTCCATGCCCATCACTCAATTTATTCAAGTCTTCTTGTAAGGCCACAACATCTTCACTACTCTTCATAGTTCATCCCAACTTTGCATTATCTGCAAACAACTAAATATCTCCATTCAAATCTTCATCTATATCGTTAATATACAAGTTAGACAGTAATGGCCCCAAAACAGATCCCCGAGGCACTCCATTAGTGACTTTCCTTTTCCTGGATATCGCTCCCCCATACACAACTTGTTGATACCTATCAGATAGCCAGTCTCCAATCCAATGCACTAATCTAATATCCAACCCCATCTGCTCTAGTTTGACTATCAATTTATCATGAGGTACTCTATCAAAAGCCTTTGTGAAATAAGTATATTAAAATAAGTATATTACTGTGTATCCTCCTCTGTCCAAGGAAGCAGTCACTTTATTGTAATAAGTAAGTAGATTACTAAAACGTGACCTCCCTTTAGCAAATCCATGCTGTCCATCAAAGATAATACCACTGTTGTCAACCCAACTCTGGATCCTAGTTCTCACAAGCTTCTCCAACAACTTAACCACAACACCTGACACACATATAGGCCTATAGTTTGATGCTTGAGTTCGATCACCTCCTTTATGAAGTGGCACAATCTTGCCCTCCTTCCACTCCTTAGGGACTTGACCGAGTGCAAGACTCGTATTAAAAAAATATGTCAAGACAGGTGTATTGAACGCCTTTAATTCTATTTAATCATGCTGATATTCTCCTCTGTCAACCATAACCCTGGCACATTCCTTCAGAATACGTGGTGATATATTATCAAGTCCCACAGCCTTATTAACATCTAGTTTACTCAACTCCCCATATGCCTCTTGCTCACTTACAGTCAGTCTCTCCTCCCCATCATCTACTGCTCTCAATCTCTCCATGAAGTGACATTCACAAGATTGAAAGACCTTTATGAATTGCTCATTAAGTATCTCCACCACACATTCTGCAACAGCTGTCTTTATACCATTTTCTCCTATCAATGTCATCCTTCCATAATCATTCTTTCTTTTGCTGGCTACATATCGAAAGAACTCCTTAGGATTCTTTTTGACTTCATTAGCTAACTGCTGTTCATACCTCTCTTTAGCTACCCTCACCAACCAAGTCACCCTCCTTGCCTGGTCTTTGTAGACCTCATGGAATTGGTTACTTCCACTTCTCTTATGCTGCCTCCACAATGCCCTTTTTCTCTGTATCGCATGCTTAATATCTTTATTCATCATCATCATCATACGTATCAAGGATTTAGGCCTAGTATGGCCTGTTCCGGCCTTAGAAGTCATCGTTGAATCGTTTAAGAGGACGTCCTGGTTTTCTTTTTCCTAATGGCTTGTTTTGGTAATCTTTCTGTTTTCATTCTTTGAACATGTTCCATCCATCTATGTTTATATTTTTTAAATTTTTCAATTACTGGTTCTTGGTTTAATTCTTTCATAATATCTTCGTTTCTTTTGTGATCAAATAGGGTATACTTTGCAGTTTTTCTCATAAACTTCATTTCTGCTGTTGTTAATCTTTGTTTGTCTTTTTGTTTTATTGTCCAGATTTCGCTTCCATACATTAAGACCGGTAGGGTTAATGTATTGTATACTTTTAGCCTGGTTTGTTTTTGAACTAGGTTTGGTTTAAATATAGAGTTAATTACTCCTGTTATTTTTAAATATTTTGCAATTTTTATGCTTATATCTTTTTTCTGCTGTTCATCTTTATTCATCCATCTCACATCTACCTTATTTAACTTTCTCACCCTTGGAATGCACTTAGACATTGCATCTACTAGATAGTTTTTGAAAATCCCCCAAACTGCATTGATCTCTTTTCCAGCTAACTCCTCATTCCATGCTACACCCGCAAGCTGTGTCCTGAGCTCTTCATAATCACCCCCCCCCCTTGTAGTTCCACATATACCCTTTTCTCACAGAGGTCCTCACACTGCTGGCAACCACCCAGGTAATCACCTCATTGTCACTCTCACCAATTGGTGGATGATTTGACATCTCATTTATAATTACATCCTCTGATGAGATGACCAAATCCAGGACCCTCAATCCTCGTGTGCCCTCTGTTACGTACTGTCTGAGGTAGTTATCCCTCAAAAACTCAAGAAACTCATTTTCTTTACTGCCAGTTGCTATCTCATCATTCCAGTCTATATTGCCATAATTAAAATCACCCATAATGATCACCCTTTTCTTATTTGCTTGGCTAATTTTATTATACATTTCATTATCACCACCATCCCACCAAGTATTTGATTCCATTCACCTCTATCTCAAACCATACTGCCTCAAAACCACTGGCACTATTTCCCTCTTGCATCTCTACTTTGTATGGACATAACTCTTTCTCTATCATCAATAGCACTCCCCCTCCCTTTTTACCCCTTCTATCTTCACGAAACACATCATACCCTTCCATCTCTATTCCTGTCAGGATGTCGTCCTCATCTAACCATGTCTCACTTATTCCGACAATCTTTGGGTGAACAGATGCAATTAATGCAGCCATTTCATCTGCCTTGTTTCTTATACTTCTGGCATTTGCATACAAACACAACAGCTCATTTCTGGATCTACAGCTAGTTCCACTGATACCACTCACTCGATGTGATCTCTCCATGCTTGACTGGGGCCATTTCCCTTTCTGCTTATTCATTTTAAAACCCTTTTCAATTCCAACTGTTTCCTCTTGATCCCAGGTCATCTCATTTCTTTCCTGTCTACACATGCTCTCACCTCCTCTCGGAGCATCCACCTTTGTGATGTCATGCTGTGTACCCCTGTTCACCCTGACACACTTTTATGTGGTTCCCAAACACAAAAGGTTATTTGCAAACCTATAGTACATTTGTATTGTGGGCTAATTAATGTTGAAAGTTTTTCACTTGATTATGCTATAAATTAAATTAAAAGCATGTGACAAGGTACCTAGAGAAAAACTTCAAAACACTACATTTTATGGTATAAATTAAAGCCGCTAATAAATTGTATTCTTCATTTAATCTTTTATCCAAGTGTAAGCAAACAAAGTTTGCATATAGAGTTATCTTCATGACTGTGCTACTTGTATATAGAGGCTAATGATATTTATGTCAGTTGCCTTAGTATCCTATAATGCAAAACACACCTCCTTTTGAACGATATGCATTATGGGAAAGATCACTACCCAGACTGGTTTCAACCTTTATTGAGGTATGTTTTAGTGCAGAGATACCTCTCCAAAAAACTGAATGGTCTACAAAATCACTGCAAATCTCTGTGACCCTAAAGGATCACTACTAAACTCATTACTCCTGACCTGAATCACTCCAGGATGGGAAACGCAGCAATGGCTCCACTCATTGACAGGCCAAAATCTGCCACCAAGCAGAGCCTCTGTAATCACCAAGAGATCAACAAACCTAAAGATGAACATTATTAAATGCCATCAGTGGGAACCAGACTCAGAAGAGATACCAAGGCATAACGTTGCTGACTTGATGGGTGAAGCATAAATGCTTTTCATATTCCCCTTTGTCTGAGGGGGGGGGGGGGAGAATTCTTTGAGTGTAGAGTTATTGAGCATTAAGCTCGCCCAAGAAGGGTAGTGAGATTAGCTGTGTTCAGCTGAGCATAGAATTGACTTGGGTGTCTTTTGTATTTGTAGAATTCTATTTCGTTGTAGTCTGAAGCTTGCTTGATCAGTGGATTTGGATGATTGTTTGTCTTGGTGAAGAACTTTGCTGCTAGATCATGGAGGAGGGATGCGATATAGGGAGTGTTGACTTCTCGTTGAATCTGGGAGTTTCTGATAAACCATGGGGCATCCAGAATCATTCTCAGGCATTTGTTCTGTATCCTCTGCAGTTTTTGAATATTGTATTCGAGGTGTGGCTCCATGTAGGAGATGCATAAGTGATGACTGGGCATATTACCATCTTGTATATGAGTAGTTTGTTCCGGATATCCAGTTTACTTTTTTTGTTGATCATGGAGTAGAGCTGGGCGATTGCTTTGGATGTCTTTGAGCTTATGTGTTTTATATGATTGGTGAATTGGAGTTTTTTGTCAAGTATGACACCGAGGTATTTGACTTCATTCTGCCATGGGATCTTGACACCTAACAGGTGTATGTCTTCCTTGATCTGAATCTTCTTTTTGGTTGACAGGATGGCTGAACTCTTCAGTTGGTTTGTTTGGATCCTCAAGTCCATCAGCCATGTCTCCAATGTGTGAATACTGTTTTGGAGTCTTTTGATAGCTAGTTTGGAACTGAGAGATCTTGCTAATAAAGCGGTATCATTCGCATATAATGCTGTGATTGTTGAACTTGGATTTTGTGGAATATCAGCTATGTAGATAGAAAACAGCAGGGGAGCCAGAAGAGAACCCTGCGGCACACCTGCCAGGATCCTGCATCTGGCTGATACGGTTTCATTTATTTTTACTTGCATGAATCTGTCTTTAAGGTAACTATCTATGATTTTTCAGGCCATATCACCTGAGATTAACAGAGCTAATCTTAAGTGATATGGCCACAAAACCAGAATGGAAGTGGAAAGTTAGCAAAACCAATGTTCTTTGCCTGGGTGGCAAGAAAAAGACCTAGAGGAATACCAAGATGTAGATGAATTGATACAGTAAAAAGTACCTTAAAAGATAGAAATATAAGATCTGATAATATTGGAATCTTGACAGACAACAGATTAATTTGGAGAAAAATTGTTTATCAGAAGTTAGTAATGATGTAACTTTTTCATGTAGTACTTTCACAATATCCAGTACACCCACTGAGGGTACTTGTCAGGAATTTAATGATGATGTGTTTTGGGGGATGGCATCATCTGCATGGAGTAAAGAACTTAAAATTCCCTGTTTGGACATGATTTTTCATACTACTTATTTTAATAATACTATTACATATAAGTTATAAAGAATGTTGGAGGTGGTGTTACAAATCTGTCTTACGAATAATTGTAAGGCAGATTAACCATCAAACTGGCCTTGATGGCATGGATACTACTGAAATAAGTTGGATACAAAGTCTTATATTTTTGATATATTTTATTCGTATGGTCATTTGGGTGGTTAATACCATTAATGTTAAGTCATTTATAAGGTAGGATTGTATAATTATGATTATTAACAGGACATCTAGGCCTGTGTAGCCCTGTGGAAATGGCGTTTGCATTCATAGCACTAGACTGATATAAGACATATAAAACTGATGAAAGACAGTTCTAAGTTCGATTCTAGTCACTGACTAGAAGAACTTCTTCTAACCCTTTTTTTCTAAGTCGGTTCCTGAGTTAGTTGATCTCTGGCATGGGCAGGCATGTTCCCCCCCCCCAGAAACTTTGAATTTTCATCTCATAAACTTAAGAAACTCAACTATAGATCCCACACTATTTCTGACAATAATTTATTTTGTTGTAGGACCACAAAGTGGTGGATGTAGTACGTCTCATTTCACCAGATGTCATTTATAATTAGTGATAGCCTTGGGCCAGCTATCCAGCTATCACCGTTTGGCTATTGGTGGAGATTGAAATGTCCCCCCCCCCCCCAGTATCTAAAAGTTAGGGCTAAATGGCCTCACCTATTCCCTATAAGGACTAAAAGGCATTAGTGGATTTGGATAGGACATCTCCATGGAGTCACTAAACTCGTGGGAGGCTCATGCTAACATTATTCACACAGCACCTATCATCCCTGTCATTAAATTAACTGACATTGCACCCAACTCCCCTCTGGTAATTGATTCCACTCTTCAAGCAAAAAAAAAAAAAATGTCCTCATGTCCCTGTTAATCACACTTTTACTCAACTTTCTTTCCTTTCTGATATATTGAAGAATTTATCCTTTTGTATTCTATAAAATATTTTTAGGTATCAACCAATTTTATAACCCACACCTTCAATGTATCCTCTACATTCCACAGACCTGAATTCACTGGACCACTTACTCTTCTCTAAGAAACCTAGTCAACCAAATCTGAGCACTCAGATGTGGCTGCATTAAAGCCTTATAAAGTGATATAATAACTCTACTTGTCAGCATGTTTTTTAATATCCAAGTGATCCTGTATGCTGTTTTGCTCATACTTTGTGATATTAACATCAAATCATCATGTTTCAACTCTGACTACTAATGTAAGCTTAGCTTTTTGTCTATATATGAGGTTACATTTATGCCATATAAATTTAGTGTATTGAATAGTCCCCCCCCCCCTTAGTATACCTTATGCCCATGCTTTTTTGAAATCAAGAACTTTATGGATCTTTATTATATTCCAGAATTTCTGGACTGTTTATCATAAAGTAAAAACTGTACAAATATTTACAGTATGTATCTTTCTTGAAACACTCAATTGGGAAATTTATTTATAATTTTCACATTTCCTTTTTTTAACAGCATGATGAAAACTGTGCTCTAGTCATCTTGAATTTGACCTAAATTATTCAGTGTAGATACTCTAAAATTATTATTATTATTTATTATGTGATGCCTCCAAGGAGTCCAAAGACTCATCAAAGGAGGGCACCTACTCTACAACTTTCTGTCTCCACCATTTAATCCACCAACTACAGCGAACTGCCATTACCATCATGCCATTTACTGCCCACCACCACTAGTATTTTTTGTCTGTAAATTGCGTGTGTTCTCAAGATCGATTTGTCTGTATGCAGGATGAAAAACCCGAGTTTTTCATCCCACAAAAAAAAAACAAAATACCCACCCACCTTTGGTAACCCATTGCAATCATTCACTACTCTCCAAGCAAAACATCTAAATTTTAAATCCTCACATCTTTGCTAACTACAAACTTAAACAACTTCCAGGGTTTACACCTGCTCTCCTCCCTCCTTTCATGTATAGAAAAATTTCTGCATTTATCCTATAAAATGTCCTTAGCAATTGATATGTTTCTATTTTATCCCCTCTTTTCCACCTATCAACTTATGGGGAGAGTGGATGACATCATCATAAACTTTTTTGGAAATGTGCAAAAAAGTGACTGTGTACTTGATCTGGTTGTTTACTGAAATCTTTTGCTTATACACCGCATGATGTTTATGTATATCTGCATAAAGGTTTCTAATTCAGTGGCTGGTATGTATAGAGGCACCACCACCACCTCCTTGTCCCTACATGTTAATGCACTTTTCATCATAGCAGCAATACAATGTGCAGTCTTCGTAGCACTTGCAATGTGCCCTTGGAACTTTAGTTAGCTGTCCACCATTGCCTCAAGATCCTGAATCTCATCCACTTCCTGAAGTATAGCTCAACCAATACAGTATATATAGCGTTATATCTCTGCACCCCAAAGTGCAGAGATATATACATTGCATATATTCATATATATAGTCATATATTTCCCATATACAAGTAGTGAATAATGTATTCACCTTCTTTTTAAATTACTCTGGACCAGAGATAGATATTGAAAGATACCAGTAGCTAAGTGTATCTCACACTTAGCTACTGGTATTCCATTTAAAACCTTGTGATCCACAGGTTGAAAGCTATTCTCCTGTTGGGACTAAATCAAAAGAGGTAAGGAATTTGGGTTAGGGATTGGAAATGATGTTCAGATGATGATATTAAAAGTGGTAAAATACTATCCTGAGGATAGGTGCAATAGTGAAAAGACATTAAATGCACCCTCCAGACTACACTTTGATTACTGTGCACATATGGGCTTGCAATTTTAATGTTAATAAGTGCAAGGTGTTTTATGAAGAGTGTTTGAGGGGAATGTGGATAGGAGGAAAAATGATAGAGACCTTCAAGTTAGTTAAGGAATTCTATCATAATTAATACAGAAGGAATTATAAAAAGAGTGGATGTTAAGATGGAAAGAACAAGAGGCCATCCCTGGAAGTTGTATAAAGATGTGAAAAAAGGGTGTAAGGAGTAGATTTTTTATGTAGAGTTGTTAGTGAGTGGAATGCATTGTGAATGCAGGTAGTGTAAATAACTTCAAAGCTCATTATATAGACATTTTAAAATCTCATGATTAATGATGTATCATATGTGTTTTACAAAATTTTGTTTAAAAAAACGTATATAACGAATTGTCATTGCTTGTAAAATTACAAAATTATCCTTTGTATGTAATAATTTTTTTTTTGAAACTGTGTTAAACAAAATGTGTATCGCACGAAGCGTGACTTCATCGTGATCTGGTGTTAGCGCATTTCTATATGTATGGAAATCTTGGGGATGCACATGCTTACTACACGGAGTCCAGGACCGATATAAGCTCTCATGTATCGAAGGAGAGTGTCTTAGGGTTTTCAGCCTTCTCTTCCCTGGGTAAGAGAAAGCTGAGATGACCAACAGTAGGCTGCCATGAAAGCCTACTGTTGGTCATCAGAAAGAGAGGCATCTTGGGGTTTTAGCTGTCTCTTCCCTGGGTCCACTGCCACGTGAGGTCAACTGTCTATCTCACATGAGGAGGTCAGAACAAGTTGCCACGGAGAGCTCATTGAAAGGGCATTCGTCGAACGACCGAGGCCATCGCCACGTTGCTACAGAAAGGAATCCAGAGATTAAAGGATTATCGATGACAGAAGACAAAGAAAACAGCAGGAAAGTAAAGGACAGCATACGGTCTGAAGAAAGAAAGATTGTCAAGACAAAGGAATGAGTTAAGATCTGTACGGAATGAAAGAAGTATATGAAGTTTAACTCATTGTAAGTACATAGAAAGATATGAAAATACTTCTGGACAAATCACATTATGTCTTGTTCCACAGTCAATTGTGTTAGCATAATTATTTTTTATGTGAGTTGAGTAAGTAACTAATTTAAGAGTCAGCATACTGCTGTGTGTAATAAATGTAAATTATTGTTGAGCATACACTTAGCAATGCTCAATACAAAAAGTTATGTTTAGATTTGAAGATAAAATTATAGAACTAAGCCTAAATTAGAATCACTTGTAATTGTCTAAGACTTGAAATTTCATTGTATCCATGCTTATAGGTAGTGTAAATAGTTTTCTTGATTTGATTAAATTACTTTGTGAACAATGCATTGAGACTGGTTTTTCAATGCACTAATTCGAAATCTACGAACCTGCATGCATCTGACTGATGAGGGACAAAGTATTTATATTATAATAAGAGATAAGTTAAGCCACGACTGATATAAAGTAAAGGTCAGAAGTTAACGGGGAATAATATCTGCTTTATCTTCATTTATAATTCTTACAAAACTTTCACTCAAGAAGTAGTTTAACTGGAGCAGTCATAAAACAAATAAATTCATTAAACTGAAGAATGTAAGCAAAGGTAAGAAAGTCAGAGCGCAAAGTAGAGTTAAATATAATGAAAATGCACAGATTAAGATAAAGTGAACATTAAGAACATGCTGCTAGTTGAGTGGGCCTCACACAATGAGTGTTGACTCCATGGAGGTTACCAAAAATAATAACGATAATAATATCTGGTCACCTGAATTCTGAAGGAGATAAGGAATCATCGAAGAGGACATAGGCAGGTAACCAAGATTCAGAACACATAATCTGCAGAGTTTAATGGGCAAGAGGGAGATATGATTGTGACATATATAATTTATTGAGAGATTTACCAGGGACTAGCAATTTGGGTTTCAGCTGACTAAACTGTATTCTCCATTCTCCATTGGCTTAAACTGTATGATGATATGATGGCACAAACATAATCAACTATCATACTGACTGGGTATTATACCATTAAAAAAAAAAAAAAGCACCTATCTCTTTTTGTGAGAGGAAATTGAAAAATCAGCAGCAACAACAACCACCTCAAACACAACAGAAGTGAAGATAGGTACCATCAATGAAAAAATTCAATGAAAAGAAGTGGAATTAGCAGAGGAATTGCAGAAATGCCATGCCAATGTAATTGCTGTTATCAAAATGAAGAACACAGTTCATAGTTGATATAAACTGCAGTGGCAAGCAGTTTCAACTAGAGTGATGTCAATTGAAATGAAATGTCAATTGACATCACTCTAGTCAAATCAAATGAAAATAAAGCAATTTCAAAATGTGAAATTGGTCAACGATACTTATTTGTGTGCTTATTATCTCATAGACGGTACTAATAGGGAAGAAGCAGAGTAAGAAATAAACCTCAGTCATACAGAAGTGTTTTTGAGAAATTTTGGAATAAAGAGCAAAACTAATAACAATGGTAAGTACTAACTGGATTTCTGATCAAATGTATTAGTCCTTACTAACAGGTTCCTCCATAAAGATTTGCAAAATTTGCATGAGAACCCAAAAGCAATAATGAAAGTTCTATCAGTGACCGTGATGACTTCATGATTGGATATAATAGTATACAGAGGATTTGAAACAGAATAAGATCACTCTTTAAATGGGATAAAAATGAGTATCACATTTAAAAAGAAAAACATGTACAAAAGTTCTAAAAATAACCAAGTTCGCTTAGTTGGACTGTCGGCTCCAACATACAAATAAAATGGAGTTTGAAAACAAGAACAAAACCTTAGAGAATGAGTGGGAAAATCTGGAAAAAAAAAAAAGATTTGATCAGGGAAGTTGTGAACTTTCCTCCAAGGAAAGAAAACTCATAACTCTTCATGGTGGGTTCAAGAAAGAATACTGGAATAAAAATCCTATTGAAAGATTCTGTCAAATGTACATGTGCCTTACTAGAGAATGAAAAAAAAAAAAAGTAAAAAAAAGCTAAGTTATGTGCAAAAGTAGATAACCAAATCTACAAGAAGACTTGGAGAAAAATATAAAAGAAAATATCATGAAAGCAGTAAAATGTTCTAGAGACAATTAAAAAAACTTACTGTGAAAGGAATCAAAGTTGAGAAACATGACATATAAACTCAATAGAAAAGGATATTCTGAATTTCTAGAGTAATTACTTTGATTATTAAAAGATATAAGTAGTTGAGAACAGTAGTAGAAATATCTGGGGAAGAATGCAGTCATGAGTACATTTCACTATTGCATATGGAGCTGTCAGAAATCGGAAATGCAGAAGGAAAGATTTGAATAGATAATATTTGAGTAGCAATATACAAATGTGGAAGTATAGTAAAGTTGTCTCACTGCATAATTCTGAAAGCTTGAATAGATGGTTAACCGCAGATGATTGGAATAAAGTTTTCATAATACCCATTTATTAAAAAAAAAAAGGAAATAAAACAAGTGAGAATTACAAAATGAACATTCCAGGTGAAATTAATGTAAGCATGCTTGACTAGAGGCTACTCAATATTGTGGAATAGAAAACTGGGGAAGTTGAAGCTAGGCTCAAGTAAAATAGAGATTGTCAGGAACAGATTTTTAATAGTTGAGAAATTATAGGAAGGATCTGCATTTAATCTAGAAAAGGCATCCATTAAAGCACTAAGAGAAAAGCTCTTTAAATATAAATGGAACCCATAATGGAAGTTTTTTCCACTTGGATTATAATAGAACTTCCAACATCTTTCTCTAATCCAGAGTAGTTTAATAATAAGGTGAGACACCTTTTGGCAACTCGTATAGGTAAATATGACTTCTCCATTACTTCCACCTTAGTATCACCACCTCTGGGTCTGGCTCCCACTGACGAGACCTCAATAAAGTTCGAAACTGGTCTGGGTAATGGCTCTTCCCTTAATGCACAACATTATACATGTCTGCAAGGAGATGTGCTTTGCATTATGGGAGATACTAAGACAAGTGAAGAGAGCTTAGTCCACCTTTACCACGAGTTGCCTCAGTCATGAAGATACTTAAGGCGCAAACTTTGTTTGCTTACACTTGGATAAAGGATTAAACTACATTTATTATAGTCTAACCAAGTGAAAAAATCTTACATCTTCCTAGGTTATTGTAATGTCCATAACTCAAACTGGCTTCCTTTTCCAATTCAACTGACTAAAGCTAGAGGCAGAAATATTTGCTATGAGCAATGACCTAACAGAAGTACATTTATCAACCCAAATACATGATGACTGAATACATGGGGTGCTTAAGGGTCAAAGCTGTATAACTGAGAGGAGACCTCCACATAGCCTTTAAAGGAATGCGGAGAACCGACCAGGGCTTCTGACCTAATGACCAATCCTCACCTTCTCGTGGTGCACCCTGTTGGGTATCTACTTTGATACTGAACGAACGAGGATGGGCTGGCAATTTGGGATTTAGCCGACCAAATTGTATTCTTATTGGTTAAACCAAAATAAAAAATGATGGTACAACATGACAAAATTTCATGCCGGCTGGGGCGTCGCCCGGTTAAACAAGGCCCCCGTTGTTTTCGCCAGGGAACCAGGGCGAACAGTGAAAAGTCAGCCACTGGAACAAATCTGAAAACAAACCCCACCAGATCTGAAAACTCAACATCACCAGAGTTAACGATCGGTACTATCAACGTAAGAAGCCTGAATGGCAAAGAAATGGAGCTAGCTGAGGAATTAGATAAGTACCAGATTGACATAATAGGGGTGACTGAAACAAAAAAGACCAAAACTGGTGAGATCTTTCTGAGCAATAAATACAAAATGTTATATTCAGGCAATGACAATCAAGGAAAAGAAGGAGTAGCCATAGTATTCAACACAAAATACGAGGCTAATCTTCTTGAATGGCAGTCAGTCTCAAGTAGAGTAATGTGGGCAAATATGAGAATGGGAAACTGGACACTGAGACTTATTTGAGCCTATGGTCCCACAGAAGGTTCTACTAAGGTAGAAGTGGAGGAATTTTTTGAGGCTTTAGAAAAAGCAACTGACACAATGAAAAAGGAAAAGTTTGTCCTTGTTGGGGATCTAAATAGCAGAGTAGGAAATGATTGTGAGACATACAAAAATATTTTGGGAAAATTTGGAGAGAAGAGCAAAGCTAATAATAATGGCAAATATCTGTTGGATTTCTGCTCAGGACATGGACTGGTTATTACTAACACCATGTTCCAACATAAAAATGTGCACAAATTCACATGGAGAGAAGAGGCTAGGAATAAAAGTCTCATTGACTATGTTATTGTTGATAGTGATGTTTTCTCCCTGGTGCAGGACACCAGAGTGTACAGAGGATTTGAAATTGGAAGTGATCACTATTTAGTCTTGAGCAGGATAAAATTGAATTTCATATTGAAAAGAATAACATGTAAGAAAGTTTTAAAGCGAATAAAAGTTAAGCAGCTCTCAGATGTGAACTGTAGACTAAAATATAGAAAGATTATTGAAAAAAAAAATGAAAGAGTTTGAGAACAGGAATCAAACCTTGGAGATTCAGTGGCAAACTCTGAAGAAAACATTGATTGATTCTGCCAGAGAGGCATGTGGTGAGGTTGTGTGCAAGGATAAAAAAATCAGAACTCCCTGGTGGACACAGGAAGTTAAAGAGGCAGTGAAGGAAAAGAAGAAATCATATCAAAAGTTCCTGTCAAATAAGTCAGCTTTTGCTGTTAGAGAATACAGAGACAAATGTAAGAAAGCGAAACACTGTGTAAAACTAGCTAAACAAAAGTCATGTGAGGACTTTGGCAAGAATATAGAAAATAAATATTAAGGAGGTGGCAAAATATTCTGGAGGTTGTTGAAGAAGCTTTGGAATGGAGGAAAGAGTACTGTAAAAGGAGTTAGAGATGATAAAGGTGACATGAGAACAGGGGAAAAAGATATCCTTGAAGTATGGAGTAATTACTTTGAAAAACTGCTAAATGAAAGAAGCAATGATGACAGCACAGTGGTAAAAAACACTGACCAGGCATGCAGTCAGGAATACATATCCATACTTGAGGTAGAAAAAGCCGTCAAAGGCTTGAAATGTGGAAAGGCAGCAGGAGTAGATGATATTCGACCATAAATGCTGAAGTATGGTGCTATAAAAGTCTTACAGTCGCTGCACTGCATGGTTCAGAAAGCCTGGACAGAGGGACGAATTCCCGATGATTGGAGTAGAGCTCTCATAGTGCCCATATATAAAAAGGGAAATAAAGCTGAATGTGAGAATTACAGAGGTATTTCCCTACTGAGTGTTCCTGGCAAGATCTATGCAAGTATACTTGAGAAACGGTTGAGAAGAATTGTGGAAGAAAAGCTGGGTGAAGAACAAGCTGGATTCAGGCCAAATAGAGGCTGTCAGGATCAGATCTTCACTTTACGATAAATAGTGGAGAAATCATGGGAATATAACAAAGATCTGTATTTAAGTTTTGTCGATTTGGAAAAGGCATATGACAAGGTACGTACCTAGAGAGAAGCTATTCAATACGTTACAGTTATATGGTGTCAGTGGGGCATTATATCAAGCAATAATTAGTCTTTATTTGAGTTGTAAGTCAGCAGTTAGAATTGAAGGAAGTACAGGAAGATGGTTTAGTGTTAAATCTGGTGTGAAACAAGGATGTACATTATCCCCTCTGTTATTCATTATCTATATGGATCACATTATGAAGGAAAGTGGTATTAAACATGATATCAAAATTGGAGATGTTAATGTCAGCTCTCTGCTTTATGCAGATGATGTTATACTTCTATATAAATCTGCTACAAGTCTGCAAGATTCTCTGACTAAATTGAATAACTGTTGTAATAGATATGGTATGAAGGTCAGCAATAAAAAGACAAAGACAATGAAAATAGGCAGAATCATTGAAAATGTCAGCTGTGTTGTGAATGGAGAACCTGTGGAACAAGTAAAACATTTCAGCTACTTAGGCACGATTTTTAGTGAAGATGGTAAATTGAATATAGAAATAGACAACAGAATCAGCAAAGCTGGTATGGTGGGAAGTCAATTGAATAAATTCATATGGAATAAGAGAGAAATTAGTTGGAACACTAAATTAGCTGTATACAAGACAGTGTTCAAACCAGTTTTAACTTATGGATCTGAGAGCTGGGTTAGAAGTAAAACACTTGACCAAAGACTACAGACTGAGATATGAGAGTCCTGAGAAAGATTAGAGGCGTGAACAGATGGCCTCAATGGCAATATCATATTAAAAATGAGGATATTAGGAAAGAACTTGGCATTGTCAGCATCCAGGAATGCATTAGCAGAGCTAATCTCAGGTGGTATGGTCACTTAAATAGAATGGGAGAGGAAAGATTAGCAAAACAAGTGTTCTTTGCCAGGTTGGCAGGAAAACGACCCAGAGGAAGACCAAGATATAGGTGGATTGATACGGTACAAAGTGCCTTAGACGATAGAAATATAAGATCTGATAATGTTGGAGTGTTGAGAAGTAACAGACTGATTTGGAGTAAAATTGTAGATAGGAAGTTAGTAATGATGTAAATTTTTCATGTAGTACTATCATATCCTGTACACCCCTTGAGGGTACATGGCAGGAATTTGATGATGATGATGAATACATGATGACTTTTTCCACTTTCCTAACCTGCTTTTTCTTTTCTTAACCATTTCTCCATCCAAGTATGCTGAGCATACAAGCATGCAGAAATCTCCTCTTGATAGCTCAGAACAGAATCTTGTTCGTTTCTTTGCACTGATGTCCTCCCTCCAGCCACTCCCAACTCCATGTCCTTATAAAAGTCATACCATGAAAAAGGATGACCTCAGAAAAACTTGTACTCTTCCTTTCCATGATAAGACTACTGCTTCAACAACCTTTCTGATCCAAACACTTGCTCTAAGCAAGTCACAGAACTTATTCTCACTAAGGCAATTCTCTGTTTCATAACTTAAAAAAACTGGTTTGAACACTGTCTTGTATACTGCTAGGTTAGTGTTTTGGCTAATTATTCTCTTATTCCATATAAATTTATTTTCCCCTCTTTCCACCGAGCAGATGGAAAGAGGGGAAAATAGTTCCACTACATGAAGGAGGTTCCAAGACTGATGTTGTAAATTACCGACCGATTAGCATATCAGGAATCGTTGTCAAGGTCTTGGAGAAATTAGTTGTCAAGAAAAGAATACAGGACTGGATAGATGAAAATGGGATACTGTATGGTGGACAACATCGTTTTGTGAAGGGTAGATCATGCCTCAGTAACTTGCTCACGTTTTATAACATGATGGCTGAACTGGATAAGGGTAATGGGTTTACAGTGATTCCACTGGACCTTGCCAAGGCCTTTGACAGGATACCACATGTTACTCTAATCAGTAAACTGGAGCAGATGGGGATGGATATAGGGTTGGTGAGATGGATAGGAGGGTGGTTGATGGAGAGATACCAGAGAGTGGTTTATTCAGGAGTGGAGTCCAAAAGACGGCTTGTGACTAGTGGTGTGCCACAGGGTTCTGTTTTTGGACCACTACTTTTTAATTTGTTCATTAACAATATAGGAAAGGATCTGAGAGGAAGTGTTCACTTGTTTGCTGATGATGCAAAGCTGGGGGATGTCAAAATTTTACAGGATGATTTGGATAGTTTGGAGGACTGGACTAGGGAAAATGGATGTCAATTTAATGTGGCAAAGTGTAAGGTTATGCATTTTGGAGTGAAAAGATTAGCAGCAGTATATCACATTGGTGGAACCATACTCCAGGAGATTGATGAGGCCAGGGATTTGGGAATGTCAGTGGACAGGGAGTTGAAGTTTAGGGGGCACATTGCAAAAGTGGCCAAAACAGCTCATCAAATCACTTGGTTGCTGAAAAATACTTTAACAAGCAGAGACAAACAAGTTATTGTTCCTTTATATCGAGCCTTGATAAGACCCAATCTAGACTACTGTGCCCAGATATGGGCGCCAGGGTTTCTTTTTGATGGGGAGGAGGTGGAGAGGATCCAGAGACGAGTGACCAAGATGATTGCAGGTCTGTGGAATGAACCTTATGAGAACAGGTTGAAGATTTGTGGGTTACAAAAATTGGTTGATAGGCAGAAAAGGGGTGATACGATTGAGACATTCAAAATACTGAAGGGTTTCTATAGGATTAATCCAGAAGATATTTTTGAAAATAGGATTGGTGGTGGGAGGACTAGGGGCCATAAATGGAAGTTGCTGAAGTGTGTGGTTAGCAGGGGTGTTAGAACTAGATTTTTTACTTGGAGAGTGGTGAATGAGCGGAATAAGTTGCCAGAGTCTGTTGTGGGTGCTATGACTGAATGAGTTCAAGGCAAAGTATGATAGATACTGTATGAATGTCGAATAGTTGCTCTTGACATGATGTTAGGGCCTCCCTCGATGAGTCTGTTGACTCCTTGGAGTTGCCCGATATAATAATAATAATAACTATATCCCATCCATACCAGCTTTGCTTATTCTGTTGACGTTCCGGATTTAACTTGCCAAGTTCACTAAAAATGTGCCCAAATAGCTGAAATATTTTACTTGTTCTATAGGCTCTCCATTCAGAATGCAGCTGAAGTTTTCTATCTTCCCAGCTATTTTCATAGTTTTGGTCTTTTTATAGCTGACATTCATGCCAAATTTGTTACAGCTGTTATTCAATTTATAGTGAAGTATTTATGGAGACACAACTAGGGTTGCCACCTTTTGGTAAATCCAAAGAGGGACACACTTATCGAATATGAAAGTCTTCCTCTCCTCTAAATGTATAAAATGAAAAAGCCAAAAGAATATGTAATGCTAACCTTATAAAAAATTAAAAGATTGAATACATTGGTACCGGTATTAGTGATTTAATAATATTTGTATTTTAAATATATAAGTTGTCCCGCTTAGGTGTAATTCGGGACGCTGAAAATTTTCTTAAAAATCGGGATGTCCCGCCTAATTTAGGACAGGTGGCAACCCTGGACACAACACGTATTAGAATAATTACTTTACTTAACATTAGGAAAGTAACATTCGACCTCTATATTGAGGTCATCATCATCAGGAAAAATACATATGTATAAGATGAAGATTATACTGGCTACAAACATGTGACTTGTTACATGACACGATGCACCTTGCCCAAGGAGATTGACTTTTTTTTTCTCCAAATCTGAGTTTGATATATGGTTTAATATCACTTTCCTTCATAATATATAATCCACATAGATGATAAATAACAATAGGGATCACATGTACCTTTGTGCAGCACTTGAATTTTACATCAAATCCTCTACTATACTCCAATTCTGTTGGATTGCAAGTTAAGCATGGGATATACAGGGTGATCAAAATTAAAGTGTCCCTGTTTAATACATCACCCAGTGATTCAAATGCTGTGAAATACATTGTGCATCATGCAGAAGCAATATCCGAGGGGAAAAAAATCCAAAATTCACCACCAAGAGGTGCTGTATGATATACCAAATGTAGATGTGCAAGAATCAAAGCTGTTATTCATGGCCTGCTCCACAATGGCAGTAGCAACTTCATTCACTTGTTATATAAATTGATTGGTTTGCAAACTCTGCCAGGTCTAACTCCTAACAATCTCGTTTCTTCAAAATTACTAATAATTTGTCACAGTGCATGTGGAGATAGTGGACCTCGTTGACATTTGGTCAGGCAATGAAATTCGCAGAATGCAGCAACAGCATTGCAATTGTTTAGGTAGCACAGCTTAGGGGCAAGGTTAGCACAGTCACTGTGGACGGTATTAACAAGCTGAGTGCTTGATATGCAAATTCCATGCATGATGTTTACAATGCCCCTGAGTGGTAAATTTTTGAACTATGCCCCCCCCCCAGATATCACTTCTGCATTATATCACCATACTGCAAAGTTTCACATTTTAGATCACTGGATGGCACTTCACAAGGCATACTTTAATTTTGATATTTCTGTATATTGCTCTGTGTATATATCTCACATATGCATAGAATTGGAGTGTTTTTGAAGAGTTTTTTTTTTTTTTTTCTTGGTATCTTATATGCCTTTTCTAGATCTATAAAACTTAAATTCAGATCCTTGTTACATTGCCATGATTTACTGTGAAGGAAAAGTGATTCTGACGTATTTGGTCACAATCCAGGTTGTTCAAGGTTTTTTTCATTAATCTCTTTTCACACATGCTATTAGCTGGCACACAGGAGTCTGCAAAGAGATATCTCTATAATTCTCACATTTTATTTCCCTTTTTACAGATAAGTATCAAGTTCTATGATAATTTTTATTTTTACAATGAAGTAAAAAAATGCGAAGTATATGTTTATGAATTTCCTGAGCAGATAGTGTCTCCTTTCTCCAGCATTTGAGTTTGAATTTCTTTGTGGCATGTGTTATTAAAGTGAGTGATGATTTTTATGGCTTGGCATGAAATCATCATATTCTAGAAATCTTGATTTATATAAAGCAGGGTTTCCAGTTTATTTAACCTTCAGTCCACCCATGGTATTAATGTGTTACATTGTAAAAATCTGTAGCAAATTTCAAGTCTTCCCAAAGACCCTCACCAACAAACGTTTCAATATTCTCTAGAAATTGCTGGTCTTTAGTAACTGCTCAAGAGATCAAAATGGTTAATTTTCAGAAATGGCATAAAAACGATGCTGACTGCATTCATTAATCATGAAGGGATATTCAATAAGGAGTTTATTCCAGAACATCAGCATGATTTTGATAAATGATTTTAAAAATAAACCTTTTTTTACTAATAAGAACACTGCAGTGTAGTATCATTGTGCTGAAGACAAAGCCTCATACCCACAAGCTGTTTAACATTTTTGTGTGCTTCAGTGAGACTTCTCCCCACCTTTATACAAAACGGTTATTGATCAACTCAATAATAATCCACTACCCCATTCTTTGGTTTCTGTCAGTGGTGTTAGACAATGCACAAAAGAATGTCCATGCAAGAAAAGCAACATAAGGCTGATTTTGGTTGGTGGAACTGAAGGTCATTAAGTGTCCTCTCTTCAATATTCACTTTATTTTTACATTGTTGTGCATCTACTTCCTACAATTATTTTGTCAAAAAATCGAAAGTACTTCTGTTAATGTAAATGATTTTTGTATGGATGTGCTGAAAAATCAGCATGTATCCATACAAAATCATGCTATATGTAGCATGATTTTGTTTCTTAGATAAGTAGATTTTATCTTCAGAGCATTTGATCACAAATAGATGCAATGAGTGGAAGGAGGGTAATCATTATGGGGGATTTCAACTATGGTAACATTGATTGGAAGAAGGAGAGGACACATGGAAGGAATTAGATTTTATGCAGTTATTAAGGGATAACTGTCTGTGGCAGCATGTAATGGAAAACACTAGAGGTTCAAGAGTGCTTGACCTAGTAATTGCATCTGAGAATTTGACAGTCAAATTCTCAGATGCAATTACTAGGTCAAGTAATTATGGAATTTAATTGTGGAATTTTCAATTAAGAATTATGGAACTTAATTGTGGAATTTTCAATTAAGAATTATGGAACTTAATTGTGGAATTTTCAATTAAGACAGGGTACATGTGGAATTACCAGACTAGTAAGTATGACAAGCTTAGGATCATTGCTTGGTTCAGTGCCATGGCATGTAAAACTGCAAGGGCTGGATGTTGATAGTGCATGGGAGGTGGTTAAGGAGTGTTTGCAGGAGGTAATGGCTGACTGTATACCTAGAGTCCGAATAGTAAATCAAATAGGGGTTAAATGGATGAATAACACCATTAAGCTTCAGCTGCAAAAAAATAAACTGTGGAAGGAATTTAAGGAAAAAGCTGACTTACAGGCATATGAACGGTATAAAGCGCAGGCCAGAAAGGTAACGAGTGTGGTAAGAAAATCAAAAACGGATTATGATAAAGAGAATCCCAAACAGTTTTTTCGATACGTTGCAAGTAAAAGAAAAAATTTATATGGCAGAATGATTTTAAAGAATGTCGATGGTAGGAAGGTAACTGAATCAGTTGATATCATGGAATTACTGAGCGAGCACTTTGCAAGAGTATATCATCCAGGTGGTGATATTGCAGCAATGAAGGAACCAACAGCTTATATGGGAATTATGGTGAATGAAGTGGAGGTGAATAGTCTATTACAAAACCATAATGTGAATACATCTGTGTGATTGGATGGTATACTAGCTCGTGTTGTACATGAAGCGGCTAAAGAATTGTCAGTGCCCTTGACCATTTCGTTTGAGTCTCGGGTCTGGGTTAGTTCTGAGAGGGTGGCAAGAGGGGAAAATAGTTCCACTACATAAAAGAGGTTCCAAGACTGCTGTTGCAAATTACTGACTGATCAGCATATCAGGAGTCGTCAAGGTCTTGGAGAAAGTAGTCACGAGGAAAATACAGGAATGGATAGATGAAAATGGGATATTGTATGGGGGACAGCATGGTTTTGTGAAGGGTAGATCATGCCTCAGTAACTTGCTCACGTTTTATAACACAGTGACGGCTGAACTGGATAAGGGTAATGGGTTTACAGTGATTCTGCTGGACCTTGCTAAGGCCTTTGACAGGATATCAAATGGAATTCTAATCAATAAACTGCAGCATATAGGGGTGGTGACATAGATAGGAGAGATATCAGAGAGTAATTTATTCAGGTGTAGAGTCCAAAAGACGGCTTGTGACTAGTGGTGTGCCACGGGATTCTGTTCTTGGACCAGTACTATTTAATTTGTTCATTAACGATATAGGAAAGGATCTGAGAGGAACTGTTCATTTGTTTGCTAATGATGCAAAGTTGGGTAGAGCAATAGTGAATGCACATGATGTCAAACTTTTGCAGGATGATTTGGATAGATTGGCAGTCTAGGCTAAAGAGAATGGATGTCAATTTAATGTGACAAAATGTAAGGTTATGCATTTTGGGGTGAAAAGATTAGCAGCAGTATACCACATTGGTGGAACTGTACTCCAGGGGATTGACAAGGCCAGGGATCTGGGAGTGTTGGTGGATAGGGAGTTGAAGTTTAGGGGGCACATTGCAAAAGTGGCTAAATCAGCTCATCAAATCACTTGGGTTACTGAAGAATACTTTGAGCAGAGACAAGCAAGTTATTGCTTCTCTGTATCGAGCCTTGATAAGACCCTATCTTGACTACTGTGTCTAGATCTGGGCACCAGGGTTTCTTCTTGGTGGAGAGGATCCAGAAGCAAGTGACCAAGATGATAGCAGGTCTATGGAATGAACCTTATGCGAACAGGTTGAAGATTTGTGGGTTGCAGAAAATGGTTGATAGGTGGAAAAGGGGTGATATGATTGACACATTCAAATTACTGAAGGGTTTCTATAAGATTAATTCAGAGGATATTTTTGAGAAGAGGACTGGTGGTGGGAGGACTAGGGGGGGCCATCCATGGAAACCGAGCAAGAGTGTGGTTAGCAAGGGTGTTAGAGCTTGGTTTTTTACTTGGAGAGTGGTGAATGAATGGAATAAGCTGCCAGAGTCTGTTGTGGGTGCTATGACTGTGAATGAGTTCAAGGCGAGGTATGATAGATACTGTGTGAATGCTGAATAATTGTTCTTGACATGCCTCCCTCGACGAGTTGAAGGACTCCTTGGAGTTACCCATAATAATAATTATTTGGTGATCGAATGCTCTGAAGTTTGAATAAACAGGCATATTTTTTCATTTCTGTTTCTCATTGAAAATATCAGTTTTTTTTTAATTCTTTGCATACATTTTGTGTATTCTTATAGTACTTTAATGCAAAACTGAACTTGTCACTGTAATAAATTATAAAGAGACCTCCATTCAGTCGAGACACTCATCATGGGGGATCCCATTGTCACATGCACAGCTCATCATACCTCGACTTAAATGCATTCACTGTCCCTGCACTCACCACATTGTGTAATAATCTTGCTTGATATAATCACAGTCCACTGAATTATTACATAAAAACTTTTATTACAAGCAATCTGTTTCAAAAATATGGTTTTCATTTTCCTTCATGGAAATCTTATAAGGGGTGCTTTTTATTACAACTACACATAAAAAAAGCAAAAAACAGTATATACAGTTAAGTAAATTTTTACCCGCATATCAGATTTTCAAACTCATATGTACATATGCTGTGAGTGACAAACCAAATAAATATATATATATATACAGACATTTTTAATTATACCAAAATCTTCAATAAAAATTTGTTTAAATACCTTAATTTAGATACTTGCATTTTGCTTAAAGTGTAAATTTCTCATTTAGTACATACATTTTAAAATGTATCAGGCTTTTGTGAAATCACAAAACAGGATAACTTGAATAATCTCCTTAGCTGTTAAAAATAACAGTTCTTAACAAATATTTGGTCTACAATAACTTATTAACAAAAAGAAATGGCTAACTGATGATTAAGTAATCTTTAAGAAAATAAAAATAATTACAGTATATATTCAAGTAATTAACCCCATTCACATCAAAAGTAATAATAATAATAAATGTCAATGCATATATGAACAAATAATAGTCCCATCTTTCTGAATGTAATAAGCAAAAATCCTTTATCAGAACTGTTAATATTTTCAAGTCTTTTCTTTTTTTGGAACATGTCTCTAATATAAAGGAGGAATTCAAGAATACATGTTAAAATGGTAATTGGTGTGTTTGGAATAAGGAAAATTAGAGTCCCTAATCCCTAACAGAAACAGTAGAAGGCTGTATATACATATATAAGGATGGCAGATTATGTATGGCAAACAAGCTATGCTATTAACATTTTTTAAGAGTCAAGTTAGATTGTAAAAAATTGAGTGTTTTTTGCATATTAATGAATATAATTTTAATAGCATAAGTTTATATATTTATTAAAAGTTATAAAAATGTTTTTTGAGCTGAAGTACTGGTCAACAATATGCTAAAGTTCATAAAGTGGAGCAGGATCTATGCTAATTTCTTCATTTTCCAAATATAAAAAATAAGGTGCACTGCGAGGTCTTAAGCGTGACGTAGTTTCAAATTCAGGTTCTTCAACATGAGGAAGGGTAGAAATTGGTTTCCATCGTGAAACTGGGTCAGGTTGGTCATGTTCATATACAGTACTGCAACTTCGTGCGCTTCTAGGACCAATGTATTTTGGTTCTGCATGTACGATCACAATAGGTTCAAACGAAAGATGATGGTGTAATACTGGTCCACTTTCATTATTACTTTTGGCACTTGCATTCTCAGTACTATTCAAATGGTTATTGGTCAAAAAATTAGTTTCATTTACTAAGGCAACAGTATTTAGTTTATGGCTTGGATGAGGAAGAGGACTTCCTGAATCTTCAGGACTTGTGGGTATAGTTACAGAACCAAGCACAGTCTGTGTATAAGCAATGGGACAACACGGCCTATGGGCTTTATGGCAAAAATCACAGTAAGCAGTCAGCTGATCCAAAGATCTAGACTCATGTACAGTGGCTCTTTCTTGAATATAATCATCATTTAAATGACTTTGTTGATTTTCCATGCCATAATTTGATGTTGATAAAATATTATTCCTACTTGGAAATGAACAATGCTCAAAATTAGGAGTATCACTTATAGTTCTAATGTCATCTCTAAATCTAACTGCACTAGTTTCTTCATTATAGTCACTCATACTAAGGTTTTCATCTATAAATGTTACACAATAAGCACTTAGGTCTTTAAAATGGGGCATTTCTAGAGGAGTTAAGTCATTATCACTTATACATCCAGCAGTATTTATATCACTTTGGCTTTCTGGTATGCTGTTGGGAACAACAGTATTGCCAGATTGCCATCTGCTTGATGTTCTGCGCCATTTCACACGACTAGCCCGCATTGGATGGGTTCCTTCTTCACCGCAGCAACATGGTGCAAATTCATCTCCTTTGTCAGATGAATCCTCTATTTGAACTCCTGAGCCTTCACTGTGTGCTGTATCAGAATTCATTCGAGGTTGTAGAGCAGCTGCAAAGCTTTCCTCCACAGTGGTGTGAGCATCTACATGAACTTCTACTGGTGTGATAGCAGTTGAGGTAGCATCTCTGAAAATATAAATTATCAAATAATTACTAATATTGCCTGAAATAGATAAAACAAGTAATTTATCAAATGCTATGAACAACTATATGGTATTACACTTTTTTATAAAATCTTTATCAAGTAGCTTTATTTTTATCCTCCTACATGTTTCGCCAATCTGTTTCTATTGGCATCCTCAGGGAATACAAATCAGTAAGCACAAAATGAAGGTTACAGACTAGGTTATAACCGATGGTTCTAAATCATACAAAAATTGGTATTGTGCGTGACAATGTGCGTGTCTCGTTAACGTGATTTATTCGTGATGACTCATGACGTAATTGTTATGAAAGTTCATTTCTTTGATGTTTAATGATCTGACAAAAGTTTTCCAAATTTCTGGTAAAATTAGACCTTGATTCTTGTTTAGGTTTTCAGTTTTACCGGCGACTGTAGCTGCTTCTTTAAAGGTTCTTGAATGGTAGTTATCTTCTATGTATGGCATAAGGCTCTTATCCCACTCAATGTGATGGTTAGTAGAGGCAAAGTGGCATGAAAGGCCTGAAATGTCTTGTCTGTTATTTCTGACATATCCTATGTGTTCTTTCTTTCTCGTTTCGAAGCTTCTAGATGTCTGACCTACGTAACTAATACCACATGAGCAAGGAATATTATATACTCCAGAGTATTTGTAGAATGGCTCTTATCCCATTTGCCTCTACTAACCATCACATTGAGTGGGATAAGAGCCTTATGCCATACATAGAAGATAACTACCATTCAAGAACCTTTAAAGAAGCAGCTACAGTCGCCCGTAAAACTGAAAACCTAAACAAGAATCAAGGTCTAATTTTACCAGAAATTTGGAAAACTTTTGTCAGATCATTAAACATCAAAGAAATGAACTTTCATAACAATTACGTCATGAGTCATCACGAATAAATCACGTTAACGAGACACGCACAATACCAATTTTTGTATGATTTAGAACCATCGGTTATAACCTAGTCTGTAACCTTCATTTTGTGCTTACTGATTTGTATTCCCTGAGGATGCCAATAGAAACAGATTGGCGAAACATGTAGGAGGATAAAAATAAAGCTACTTGATAAAGATTTTATAAAAAAGTGTAATAGTCTTATGAATAATTGTCAAGAAAAAATTCAACACATAACTATATGGTATATCTTAGAGAAATACCATATTGGATAATACCCTTTTTCTGAGCAATTGGTATAAGTCAATGCTTCATATATGGTGCCCACTAATTATGCATATAATGTATTCCTAGAAAATAGATGAGTAAATCATTATTTTGCAGAGACACAATGAGGGGAACACAGTTTCCTGATAGACCTGAAGGAAATCTCATTTCCAAATTACTAAAGAAAATGGCCATAAAATTGGAAGAAATAATTTTATACGTTATTACATAAATTTAACATATATGAAGTTAGAATGGAAAGAAAAACGGATAGTATGCATTTAGTTTTGTTTGACAAATTTTTCTTTTAGTCATCTGCAGGCATAAGACAGATCACTGCACTTGTATATCAGTATGTTAAGAATATCAAATAATCTTCACACAAAGTATATATATCTGGCCTTTTCATAAGACCAATTTTTTCACTAGAATATCTTACAGGAGAAATTAAAGATGAAGATATCTTATAATTTTTGGTATACAAATCTCATCATAGGTAGTTTACCACATTTCGAGTCATCAATGCATACACGCAAAAGAACCAGTGCAAAAATTGATAAAAACACAATCACATGAAAGATTAATTGGAAGAGCATAAAGTGATATTTATGCAAAGTTTGTGTTATGCAAAACATTATGGACATAATTAATGAGCAGTTAGTAGTAGATGGCTAGAAATTGGTTTCCATCGTGAAACTGGGTTAGGTTGGTCAAGTTTATATACAGTACTGAAACTTTGTGCACTTCTAGGACCAATTTTATGATAGGCATAATTCACCACAAAACCCAAGAGGCTACATATTAAATATATGCAGTAACATCTAAAACTCCAAAATATGCACAGAAACAAAGAGATAAATACTGATCCTTATCTTTTTATGAGATCTCATACCTGCAGGTATTACATTTATCTGGAAATACTGCATTCTGATAGAAACATTCTACAATTAAAAATGTATCCCAAAATAACTGGATTAAAATAATGTATCAGATTTCCCATCAAGCTATTTAAAGAAATTGAAACCACCTTTTTTGCATGAGTAGTTTTCAAATTTATATTGTGATAATCAACCACTAGAAATGCAATGCATTTTCATCAGTTATCTGATGAAAAATAAAATAATAATGAATAATAAGAATTTGACCTTTATTAAGGTACTGTTAAGGTGTGGGGAGAGGGAGAAGTACTCTCTCTCTAAAACTGAGTAATCTACAAGATCACTCTAAATTTCACTGAGTGACCCAAAAGGATCACTCCTAAAAGCAGATTTACTCAAGTCTAAAGATAAACATTATTAAAATGCTATCAGTGGGATGAGACCCAGAAAAGATACCAAGGCAGAAATCATATATTTCCCATATACAGGTAGCAAAAAGTATATCACCTAAATTATTACAATTCTCTAGATTAGAGATAGATGTAGACAGTCCCCCCCCCCCTCACACACACACTTGATAAATCTGCTTTTAGGAGTGATCCTTTTGGGTCACTCCTAAAAGCAGATTTACTCAAGTCTAAAGATAAACATTATTAAAATGCTATCAGTGGGATGAGACCCAGAAAAGATACCAAGGCAGAAATCATATATTTCCCATATACAGGTAGCAAAAAGTATATCACCTAAATTATTACAATTCTCTAGATTAGAGATAGATGTAGACAGTCCCCCCCCCCCACACACACACTTGGTTGCAAAAACCAAGTGTGTGTGTGGGGGGGGGGGGCTTTCCAAGAGATAGTCTTGTTTTATCCTTTATCCAAGTATAGGTAAACAAAGTTTACACATGAAGTATCTTTCATGACTAGGTTACTTATTTATCTCTCTCTCTCTCTTCTGGGTCTGGCTCCCACTGATAAGACCTCAATAAAGGTTGAAACCAGTCTCGGTAGTGACCCTTCCTACAATGCATAGCATTATACACACCCAAAAGTAAGTTTTGCATTATGGGATACTAAAGCAATTAGTGTGAAGTCACTAGTCTCTATATACAAGAAGTCAAGTCATGAAAGATACTTCACATGCAAACTTTCTTTGCCTACACTTGAATAAAGGATATAACAAGAATTTCTTGGCAAGTTTCATTTGCAACCCAGTGAAAAAGAACATTTCTATAAATAATAATAAATAAAAAACCTTAAAGGAACTGCTCTTTTTATAACCCAAGATACTGTACTTTTTTTTTTTTTTTTTTTTGTATTTATTTGAATTTAATGCATTTCAGAATATTTTTCTGACATTTTATTTTCTAATAAATCACAAAAACATTATGCATTGCATTAAACATAAAAATGTTTTCCAACCTATGCTCAAAAGGTAATGAGTTCAAATCCTGCTGTGGCATTGGTGTTCGTTAATCCTGTGGTAGATTTTTTATTGCTAGAATAAGACCACTTCAGGGCTGTAATAATTCCTGGATGATTCTTGTGATGTACAGTCTTAACTTTCTTGACTAAATTATTAATTCCTGAATCTTCTGATCCAAATATTTGTACTTGAAAAGCATCAATGAAAAAATTCTCATAATATAATATGGAAACATTTATTTCGTATTCTCCAAGATGTATGCCAGGGGCGTCCCTGGAAGTTACAAAAGGAAACTATGAGCAAGAGGGTGAGGAGTGGTTTCTTTGCGTGGAGGGTGGTTGAACCGTGGAATGCATTGCCTGATGGAATGGTGAGAGTGAGAACGGTCAGTGAGTTTAAGGAGTGGTATGATACTGTGTTTCTTAAGGAGGACCTCCCCTCGATGAATCTTGACAGACTTTATGTTCTTACGAAGGACCTTCCACGATGAGTCTTTTGACTCCATGGAGGCCTGAATAATAATACAACTGACTTGCATTGAAATCACCATCTTTCTGCTTATGATTGCCAACAACAACTTATCATGCTTATCAAGGATTTAGGCCTAAAATGGCTGGCCTGTTCTGGCCTTACACGTCATCATTGGACCTCTTTAGAGGACGTCCTGGTTTTCTTTTTTCTAGTGGTTTGTAATTTAAGGGTTGTTTTGGTAATCTTTCTGTTTTCATTCTTTTAATGTGTTCCATCCATTTATGTTTATATTTTTTAATGTTTTCTATTACTGATTCTTGGTTTAATTCTTTCAAAATTTCTTTTGCAGTTTTTCTCATAAACCTCATTTTAGCTATTATTAATCTTTTTGTTTTATTGTCCAGAATTCACTTCCATATAATAAGACTGGTAGGGCTAATGTATTGTATACTTTTAGTCTGGTTTGTTTTTCAACTAGATTAGGTTTAAATATAGAGTTAATTACACCTGTCATTTTTAAATATTTTGCAATTTTTAGGTTTATATCTCTTTCATTTTCATATGTAATTTTTATTACATATTAATCTTTTTGTTTTATTGTCCGCATTTCACTTCCATAATAGGACTGGGAGGGCTAATGTATTGTATACTTTTAGTCTGGTTTGTTTTTGAAGTAGGTTAAGTTTAAATATAGAGTTAATTCCACCTGTTATTTTTATATATTTTGCAATTTTTTGTTTATATCTTTTTCATATGAAATCATACATCCCAGATAGTTAAATAAATTCACCTGTTCTAGAATCTTGTTATCTATTACTATTTTAGTTCTTATTGGATCTTGTCCTTTAAAGGCCATTGTTTTTGATTTTTCTGTTGATATTATCATTCCATAATCTTTGGCTATTTCATTTAAATTTAAAATATCTTTCTGTAAGTTATCTTCAGAATTTGTAATTATTATTTGATCATCAGCAAAAAGGAGAGTTTAAGTTTACAGTAGGAGAAAGTTTAATACCTTGATGGAAATTTTTATTCCATTTTAATATTATTTCATTTAGATAAATATTAAAAAGAGTTGCTGAAAGGGGACATCCCTGTCAGACTCCTTGGTTTATCTCTCTTGGATATGAACTATCATGCCAAAAACTTATCAACACATCAAAAACTGATTCGCTAAAAAAAATGCAAGAAACTTCCATCATGCTTACATGAAAGTCATGCTTTCTGTCAAAGCTGCTGGTTGCAGCTTTTGTTTCCTATTCTACTTTCACCCTCTTTGCATTCAAATAGTTCCACTACATCATTATCTACAAGAAGGAGGGGATAGAGAGACAGAAGTAAGAAAACAGACTATTGCTTTTCATTCTAATTCTTGTAATGATCTCAATAAATATCCTACTGTTCTGAACACACTAATATTCAATGCCTCTTCTGATTTTTCTCTAGAAAGGATCAGAAGAATCTTTCCAGTCAGGATATCACAATGTCTCCTGGTTTCAATCATTTCTCATAGTTTTAAAGGTTCGTACTCCACAGGTGAGTCATTTTGTGATGACTTATCTCCACTTATTCCACTGGTATTTAATACTAAAGTTAAGGAATTTGCTAATATCCAATCTCTTCCAAAAAAAGGGCAAAACATCTTTACCAGAAGACTGATGTTTCTAATGCTTGCACTTCAATCCTTTCTTACATAAAGGAGATATCTATTAAGTCCATTTCCAAAAACTGCTGTTACTAATGGCTCAGCTAATTAAGGACTTTCTAAAGTTTTTAAATCAAATACAAGTTATTTTATTCCTTTTTCAGCTATCTTCTCATTCATGAATCCTGTGCAGTATGCTGAAGAGCCTCATTTGTAATATCCCCAAAAGTTGTTGTTCTACAAACTAGGTACAATTTATAAATGCACAATGTGAAATAAAAAAGAAAAAGGACATACAAAAATCTTTGAGGAATTATAATTGTTATGAATGTGTATACCTGAAGCATATTTGACTCACTCATCTCAACACCCACAATGATGATGCTACAAGGGCATCTTGCAAAGTAATTTTGATTGAAACTTTTTTTTTTTTCATATGAATCCAACCTACAAAAAAACTGTCAACTTACTGTACATTAGTAACGTGAGTAAGGGTCAGATAATTGGAATACTATAGAGCAAACAAGGAACTTTTTCGAGCCCATTCAGGCCTCCAATATGGGTGATGGTCTCACACCAGGTAATGAAATTCATTTCAGCACACACAATTTTGCAAAATAATTTAATATTTTTGGTGTGTAGATGGAGTAACCTGATGGACTACACAAACTACATAACTTTACTACCACTTCTATGCATCTGAGTGTTTTTGGACACAAAATGACCACCTTAAAATAAATTGAAAGTGTTTCACAAATAAGTCATTCACACTACATTGCTTTTAATCTTGTAAAAGCTTAAACCAGCACAGCTCTTATTGAACAAGCAACAACGTCCAGAATAAAATTTGCTAAAATGCATGTCCATCATTTTTGATATTTTTATAAACCATATCAAAACCCAAGACAAAGAAATATTTGTCTCAGAGCTGTTACATCTGTTAAGCACAAAATAAAATTGTAAACAGTAATTAAGTCCAATTTTAATAAATAAGAGTGGCGGGGAAAAGTGATGTTACTATAGGATTCGAATATGTATTTTATATATATCAACCACACACAAACAAAAAATCCCAAGACAATGACACAACAGTGGTGTGTGTGGGGGGGGGGGGGGGGGAGTGGCTAGAAAGAAAAGAATTTGTTGGTGTGTTTCTTGAAGACACTGAGGGTTGTAATCACTGGGAGAAAAACACCATGGGAGGACTGGTCCACAGAGAGCAGATGTGTAAGGAATGAAGGTGGAGGATGAGAAGTTAGTTTGATACATTGGAGCTAAACTGCATATGGATTAACCAGCAGCTATTCATATTCACACATAATTAGAGAACAGAGCAGCAACAGAACATCCATAACAAAGTGACTGGAGGAAGTCAGTTAGGGAGGGATCATCAATTATGAAAACTGCTCACCTCTGAAATTCAAGCATTCTGAAAGAGGTCTTAGATGCAATGTCCTAAATGTGGGAACAAAATTCTAAGGTTAGGCAGATTTGAGTTTTATAAAAGTCAAGAATTGAGGAGAGAAGTACTGTTTAGAATAAACAAAAATTTTTTTTAAGGGTGAAGGCTTTTGACCTGATGTGTTTGTGTGAGGTGAGGTTAGATGTGAGGAGAGTTAACCCAAGAAGAGAACACTGATCTTGTTACAAGCTGAATATCTCCCTTTTTTTGGGGGAAGAGACTGCCATACTTCCAAGCTGTTGGATAGATGCCAGATAAGTATGACATTAAATATGTTGACAATGTAGCCAAGTTGAATGAATATGACAATGTTGCAAGTGCAAAGTTGTTGAAATGTCAATGTTGCAATTTAGCTAGTGAAGGTGGAATAATGCTGGAAGATGGAGATCTGGGGTTGATCTCCATTGTGAAAACTGAAGTGAAAGTTACTCAGAACACTGCTACCATAATGTGGAGACACTGAAAAGTAAGACTAAGGAGGTGATATCCATTTTGTATAAAATGCTGATGAGCATTTTATCCATATGAATTTCTGTCCACAGATCTACTCATTTGGATATTTCCTCCCAGAATTTTGAAATTTTTATTCTGCATAACATGCAACAAACATCATAGACTGTACATTTGCTTTGGTATAATCTAAACAAGCAACCTTGTTGTATGCCATTTGTTATCTACTATTTCTAGAATAATCCTATCCCCACTATCATATATGACTTGCTAATATATTGTATATCATGCAGTCATTGCCTAATGACTGCGTTTTTCAAATTTATCATTGATCCCTATCTTACCTAAAATGAACACAGACTATGGCCAAAAATGCTTGCAAATGTGATGATCAATGCCACATGAGAGGTTATGTGAGAATAAGGGTTGAAAGTGATGTGCAGAAATTCCAATACATTTGGAATTTCTACATAAATTAATGGATAAACAAAGGTAGCTGATATGCCATGAGGTACTTAAGTAATCAGTCAGATACTGGAGTTTACAGTTTTGCTGAAGATAGGTCTGATTAAGCCATATCTGATATGGCTTACTACACAGTCATTTCTTTCTCTGCAAACTAATGGAGATGGTCTGGTACAAAACTATACTTGTCCCATCCAAATGAAAATAAGCTTCATCTTGAAATCATGTGGCATGTAACACTGCATTTTCTGCTATGCCCACATTAAAAACTAAAGTCTTCTTTATCACATTCAGTTTGACAGTTCAACAGGTTCAGTTTTGTTGAAATGAATACCAAGATATTCCAAGTTCACAAGCTGGACTTTCCTATATTGCACTATAGTACAACTCAGTTTTGATGTATTAAGAGAATGAACACTCAGTTGCCCAATATCAGTGGTATTCTTTACAGACTTTTTGTTTCAAAATGTCAACATAAATGAATTATAGTGCTACTTGCAGGTACCTAATGAGTTCCAAAAAAATATAAAATCTTTTCTGCATGATAGTTATACTATTACTGAGAGAAATCCACTGCTGATCTACTGAAATTTGCAGGAACTATTATATACGACCACCAAATTGTAATGTCATTCAACAAGCTGTTGTATAAACAATTGAAAGAAACTGGCGATGTTGAAAAGCTTACGTCTATAGGATATATAGATATTAAATAAGAGTAGTGACAATGGACATACTTGACAATCTGCTTATTGGTTTTTATTCTGTAGCCTAAATTTTTTTATTATTGGTTGTTACAGCTATTTAATTGTTTTGGTATATGTTGGTTGTTGCTGAGAGCACCTTATTTGAAATGTGTTACTATAGCTTGTTCCTTATGACTGTCAAAGGTTGTTGGGTAATCTGTGAATGGTTGCTGTGTGTATATGTTGAATTCATATGCTTTTATATATAAGGATTTTTACATGTAAAAGCTGGATCAATTACATGATCATCCTTTTCAGAATTCATTTTTTCTTTACAAAGTTTATCTTCTAATATGATTTGAGTTTATTTTGAAGTTAATATAGTAATTAGCATTTATCTACCCTTCAAAATAATAACACTTTAATTAACTGACCTTGCATGTCATCCAACTTCCGACCATGTAATTGTACTTCAATTATCAGAACAGCAAATTGCCTTACTGACATGGCTGGATAAATGGTAGATTACTATATTCATGTGTATATCTTATAACTAGTAATTAGGAGACTTACTCCCTGTGGGTTTCAGAGTTATGCATCACATTTTAAATATGGGAATGATAATAGCTTTAACTGGTAATTAGCTTATGGAATTAACAACGCATAAAGGATATTAATTAAAGGCAACTTTAATGAATAACTTCGATATTTCGGCAACGTCACGTTGCCATCTTCAGGAACATAAAAATATGGTATGTGCACGCAGGCACTAACAAAAGCAAATGAGGAAGAAGGCAAGAAACTAATATTGTTCCTAAAGTCCTAATGGTGCCCTTTGGCGGGCTAATTTGGTTGTGTTGGCTGTTGGGCTGAAGTTCTCATAATGTAAGTCTCCCAAATTTAGGGTAGTTTCATGCACCCAAATTTCTTGAGGTTTGGAACGTTTTTTGAAGATGGCAACATGACGTTGCCGAAATATTGAAGTTATTCATTAAAGTTGCCTTTAATTAATATCCTTTATATGCATTGTTAATTCCATAAGCTAATTACCAGTTATGTATGACCAACGTATAAGCCTTGCTACTAGATAATAGCTTTATTCCGACTTTTTTTTTTTTTTGACATATTTCTTCATTTTACCCTGACACTGTTAAATAACGTAGTGACAATCCCTTAATGAAAAAGAAAGCCAGCATATTTTAATAAGTTCTATATTTATTCTATCTTCTTCAGAGAATTTTCCTGATTTACTCTGATGTATTTCTTATGGTACTTCTCCCTTAGTATAGTTAGCAGCATATTCATCATCTGTTTTAGTTTCTCACAATCTTGCCATAGATTTTAGAAGTTAAGCCAAGATTTCCCTTTGATTATTTCAAGATTAATGTTTCCTTTTAATATTTTGTATGTATTTGGTCTCTTCATTTAAGATCTTTTTCCATTTGTGCTTCACATTTTGCTATTCTTTTTTCTACATACTTTTCTTGGTGCTGGTCTTTTTATAAATAATTTTTGCTCTAGTGATTTTGTATTTATCCATTTATATGCTTCTTTGTCGTTGATTATTGCTTCAGGATTCTCATCCTGGTTTTTTTATTCTCCTTTTCCATTTACTCTGTTACTATTCATAATTAGACATTCTGTTGCTATGCTTAATATGATTTTTAAATTTCTTCTTCTCTCTTCTACGTGTTAGGTCTACTGGCCTGTTACAGAGCTATCCTAAGCCCTTCTAAGTCGTACCTATCCCAAGGATAAGGTGACTAGCCCTATACCTCCCGATATTTTCTATGGCTGTAGCGCATGTGTTCACGGAGCCGGTTTGCCTGCTTGCGGGAGGAAAAACACCAGATAAACTGGGAAGAAAAACCCTGCTGTCCACGCCTTTTAAATTATTTCATCTATATCACTTTATTTAATTTTTTTAGAGAGAAGCTTTATAAACTCAAAGAGCTATAAAAGCTCATCCAGAACAGGCTTTAATAAACATCCATGCCCATGGTGGGGTTCAAACCCAAAAATTATTGGATGGAGAGCGGGCATGCTGTCCACTCAGCCAACAAATTTGTGTTAGTTTTCCATCTGCTTGTTTCCATTATTCATTCTAGTTTTCTATTTACTCTTTGTAAACAGATAAGTACTTTTGTAATCCAAAAGTTGAATTCTAAGAACATTCTTGAGAATTTTTCTTTGCTTTGATTTTAAATCATCTTGGGGACAGTCTTAGTTTTCTTTGTAATGGATAATGATCAGATTCTATTTCTTCTCCTCTGAATATGCTGCTATCTAATATGTTAGCTATTTTCCTATTAATTATGCAGTGATCATACTTGTTGCCCAAATGAATTTATGGCAATCTTTATGTTTGAAAAACATGTAATTTTTAAATCATTATACACAGAGAAGTCTTTTTAAGTCCATATCCATTACTAGCATATGGCTTTACCGTTTGTTCTGATCTTTTTAAAAAGTGGAAGATTCCCTAATCTGGCATTGAAACTTTTCATTATTAAAAGATAGTAAATTAAGTTTTATTTTTTATTTCTTGTAAATCTGAATAAAAGGCATTATTTTCTTCTCTTTTCTCTGGCACACAGATACTAATAATAGTTAAGAAACAACTTATTTGCACTCGTCATGTGAATAAGGAAGTGAAAAATATTCTTTTTATATGCAGAGTGATAAATGAGTGAAATGCCAAAGTGGACAATGAATGCTCCAATGCCTTCAAGGTGAAGTAAGATATGTCTTGTGAAGTATGTAGAGAGTTTGGCCTCCTGCACTGAATCTTCACATGCAATGGAAACTAAAACAATACCAATAAGCAGAGTGGTGGTCTCATGCTTGGCAATGAAAATCATCCATGCTATATTGAGATTCAAATTCATGGCCTATAGTTTGTATTGGGACTGTGTGAAACATTGGCAAAGGCAAATCACTATGAGGCCATGGCTGTTAATTATGATGTGTTCTCACCATTTTGTTTATGCCAGGAATGCAGGACAAAAGTTCTTAGAAGTATAAATCCTGCCATCTCTGTATGAGACTAGCTGATTTACCTTTGGTTACATAACTCTTATAAAGGCACTTTAAATTCAAGACTAATTTAAAGTACCTGGCTTGAATCTAAAGAACAAATTACTGTCCTTTCGAAGTCTTTTTTTTTTTTTTTTTTTTAACATAAAGTGAGTGCAAGTTTTTTTTTAAATAGTACTAACTGACCATCATCACACAAATAAGAACAAATATTTCACTGGATTTTAAACCGATACTGTTGAAGTGAAAAATAACCCATTGTTGAATTGTGGTAGATTATGCATCTTAGAAATTCCAATTCCTTCACAGCTCAACATGAGTTGACAAACAGGAAAATAAGCACATATGTTTGCCTCTGGGTAATATATGAACGTTGTGTATATATGTATAAATAACACTAAGATAGAAGTGAAGAAATATTTAATACGGAAAATATGTGAGACTTAACCTGTTTTGCAGGAAGTCTAAAAGAGAATCTATTTTAGGGTATTAATTTATTTAAAGCAATTTGTTCATGTATTATAAGAAAGCAAAGTGTATAAGCTAGGGTCCAAGGGTCACAATTTAGCCGTCCAGAATATGGCCGGAGGGAAAGTGAAGTTATACGAAAAGGAAGCTGGAACGCTTTCTAAGAAAACACGGCGCGCACATGTGGAGGTGTGCGAAGCGCGATAAACAACGTGGCAATGTGCGCAACTCTCCGAGATTGAAGCGGGCAATATAAACGCAAATCCCCCCCCCCCCACTCAAGGCTTTTTTGGTTCCTGTTTCCTGACCTCGTGGACATTGGCTCTCGGTCTCCACCAGCGGAGAAGATTCTAGGCTGGCCGTGGAAGTTATGAGTCGTCTGCCGTAGCACGCGAGTTAGGGTTAGCAATTTCCTCAGACCAGGATAGCTATGCTATCCTGGTCTGAGGAAATTGCTAGAAAGGCTGAAGAAAGAACTGAAAGTCATTCTAGGAACAGTAATGTAGATTGTAATATTCTGTTTTCCAGTTGAAGATTTATGTGTGAAATCTTTAGGATATTTTGTGTAATGGACTTATTGTAAATTTAGGAACCATCCCTAATTTAGCATTGACCTGTCCCTGTTAGAGAAATATTTCCCTAGAAGGGATTTGTATAAGAGAGGATTGTGATATGTTGAGAAATATAACAAGTGACCACGTGAGTGGTAAAGGATAGGCTACATAGGCTAGAAGTTTGTTAATTTATGCATAGAAGTGGTCCAAGTAATTTGTTCAAGTATTGAAATTGAGGTCTTGCTAGCAACACAATATAGTTAACCATGCATTTATGTTTTCTCATGTATAATTTCTTGATTTAATAAATGTTTCATAGCATTTGCTTGTGTCCAGCTTGTTATATGAATTCAAATAGCCACTCATAAAATTACCATCGAACCTAGCGGGAGGGACCCACGAGCATAATTTTATATTTAGAGCCATGGCTGCATGCTAAGATAAAGAGAATAGGAATTAGTTTATTTATTGTTGGAAGTTTATTACTGTGTATCACTCTGAGAGAGCCACCTTGGATAAGAGCCTCGTCTATCCTCAGTATTGGCTGGCACAGTTAAAAATATAAATTTGTCAATATTTATCTGGTGAACTGTCTCAGAGGATATGTTTAAGAGCTGCATCCCTTACTTGGATAAAGCCCTAATCATAAATTAAGTTACACGTGACTAAACTTAAGAATGGCCTAAATTTAGCTTCTTTAAAAAAAAAAGGGAAACTTGTATGAGTGAGTAGGGTATATGCAACTAACAAGATTAGATAAAGATATAAAAGGTAATATAGTTATAGAATATGCGAACCATACAAAGGAGTGGTGCATAACACCATCACCACAATGAAGCAATTGTGAAAAAAATTGAAAATTATTTTACCCAAAGTGTGGGACAATGTTTCATTGTTGATGCTGTTCATGCAAGATCATTTACCATCTTCATACCACTTTAAACCACCCATTAAACTAGCAACCTTTATCCATTCTCCTAAGTACTGTAATCTGTGGGGTATCCCGAAGTATAGAAACTACTTTGTAACTGCAACTTGGCTTACTAGATAGAAAAGATCTGTTATCATTGATTTAAAGAACACAGGAAAAATATATACGCTACCATCACTATGGCAGGATTGGGCTTAGTAGATGACACTGCATCCCCTTCACAAAGAATTAAATGAAAAAAACTAGAATACTATATAAAAGTCACTCAAAGAAGACCATTTTTGCGAGTCGGCATCTGAATAAAACATATTCTGCATTAATGTATCTACAATTTGGAAGATGGTCTTAAAATGACCATTTTTAATCAAATTACCACAGATATTCTTATACCCAAGTTCTACAGGGTTCTGTGGAAGGGTGTTTGTTCTTTTACTAATTATAGTTTTGAATTGTTTCCACAATTACTTAATTGTAGTACCCTGTATTTTTTTTTTTTTTTGTGGATGCTGGTGTTTTAAATTTAAGAAATATCAGCATTTCACTAAATTATATTTATGCCTGGGGTTGATTTAGGTTAATGCCATTTAAAAATGTCAGCATGAATAACTGTCGCACTTCAGCCTTCTGTGTCTTTTATTTATTTTTTTAATTATAGCTATTTTATTCTTCAATTCACATATTGTTACTGTGATTGATTGTAAATGAAGTAATTTTTTAGGATTGCTAATGTTAATTTATTGATCTGAGAGGAGTCAATGATGCTTCCAAAGATCTAAGTCAAATCCCAATAGGCATTTGTGGACAAAAGAACTTGCAGCATATTTTCTCTAGTTTCCACTGAGGAGCCATGTGAGTAGACTACCCAATATGAAGTTTTGTGAGGAGTGGGTTCTTTGCATGGAGGGTGGTTGAACCGTGGAATGCACTGTCTGATAGTGGTGAGAACACAAACGGTCAATGAGTTCAAAAAATGGTATGATAGACTGTGTTTCTAGGATCAGCCACCCGCGATGAGTCTTTTGACTCCATGGAGGCCTGAATCATAATCATAATAATAACAATACGAAGTTTTTTCTAAATAGGACATCTCTATGTTGTGATTTGTAGCAGATGCATGTGCAGAAAAGATATATTTTTCTTTCCCAAAACAATATGTTATCATACATAGATGCCTAGCAGAAGTTTAGAAGTAGGACCATTCTAGTGATGTTGTCATAAAAGGAAAGAAAAATCTGGTCTTGCAGCATATGCCCTGTTTAGAAAAATGCTTTCTATCACATATTATGGAATCCACTCATCACTCACTCACTCTCTCTCGCAATAAAGAACCAGAGATTGGTCTTGAATGCCATCTGGAAATCTTTAATCAATTTCCACACACACAATTTCGATATTTTTCCAACAATCATCTAAAAAGTCTGAGAGAACAGGTGATACACTCTGCATTACTCATGCCTCGTATTCATATTTGTACTATTAACAGTTTATCTGAAATTTGCTTTTTGCACTGTGAAGAAACAACCAGACATCAGTTAGAAAAACCGCTGAGGCCAACAAGTAATAAAATATTAACTAATGAAAATACTCATACTGTCATTTAAGGAATCACTGAAGGATCAAAGCCAGATAAATTGGGAGAAGGCCTATAATTGCCTGTAAAACATGAGAAGTATCAATCAGGACTTCTGACCCAATGTCCAATCCTTACCTTCTCATAGTGTCCTGTTATTAAGTTTCCTGGATACCAAATAAACGAGGATGGGTAGGCAAATTTGGGACTTATACCCATCCAACTGTATTCTGTACCGTCTTAAAGCACAACAAACATGATAGTGAAATGTGATGAAATGTAATGCTAGCTGGTTAAACAAGGAGCCCCAGCTGTTTTCTTCAGGAAACCAGAGTGAACAAAAAAAAAAGCTTTTAGAACAAACTCATCAGCATCAGAAATGGAGACAGGAACCATCAATGTAAAATGCATGCTACCTCTTAAATTCTTGTGCAAGAAGAATTTAAGAAGTATCATGCTACATAATGTGTGCTACTAAAACTAAGAAGACCAAAACACATTTTGGGCAATTGTGATTAGGAAAAGAAAGGAGTAGCTACAGTCAACACTAAACATGAAGATAATCTTCAATGGCAAGCAATTTCAAGGAGGGTGATGTGAACAAATTTCAAAATAGGAAATTGGATAATGAAATTTGTGTCTAGAGACACAAAGTTCTACTAAGGAAGAAGTAGATGAGTAAGTCACTGCACAGCACAGCTGACAAAGAAAAAGTTGGCTCTTTTGGAGATTTACACTGAGACTAAGAAATTAATACAAACATGTTTTGGGAAAATTTAGAGATAAGGGAAAACTAATAATAATAGTACATGCCTCTGGATTTCTGTTCAAGAAATGGGCTAATCATTATAAACATCCTGTTCCAACATAAAGATGTGCAAAGATTCAACATGTAAAGAAAAAATTGGAAATAGAAGTGATCACCATTTACTTTTAAGTAGAAAAAAAAAATGTATAAGAGTTATATTTTCCCAAGGCAAAATGTAAATTTGAATGTACAAATATTATTGGAGAAAAAATGAACAAGAACCAATCTTAAATTCAGTGACAAATCTTACTGACTGATTTTGCCAGGAAGGTATGTGATGTAGTTTGCAAAGATAGAAAAATCAAAAATTCTATTCATAGTGACCTCAAGAGGTTAGAGGTTGTTCCAGAGGTTGGTTTAGGATTTATTAGTAAACAGCAAAGCCATATTGAGCCATTACAAATGGTTAGAGCAATACACGAAGTAATAAGAAAAATAACTTTTAAAAAGTTGCATGTTGTAGTTGTCTGGGAATACTTCTTAAGGACAGCTGTTCCAGAGGCTTGAGCTAGATGGAATAAAAGAGGAAGAGGAGACACATATTCAGTGTGTTTGCAGTTGCATAGCAAAGGTGTTCGGCAGCTGCTGATGTTTTGATGTTAACTAAACCACTGAAGTACCTGTAGAATAGACACGCTACTGAAACAATGCACCTACAAGATAGAGGGTGAAGTGAATCTGTAAGAGAGGGATCATCTATGAGCAAAATTGCTATCCTCTGGACAATGTCAAGAATTTTTAGTTGTATCCCAAACATACAACAGTATTCTGAGGAGTGGATTTGCATAAAGTTAAACATTGGATGGAAAGTAGCATCTTGAATTAAAGAGAATACCAAGTTTTTCGGATGCTGAAGAAGATAGTGATGTCATGTGTTTATACCAGGAGAGACTGGAGGTAAGTATAAGTCCAAGCAGTGAGATCTGATCTTGTCTCGTGATTTATGCATTACTGAGAAATACAGGAATGGAATGCGAGTTGAGATTTCTTTTGTGAGAGAAGAGGCAAGACTGTGTTTTTGTGACACTGAACATGACCAGACTGTCCTTGTCCCATTGAAGAATAGCACAGATCAATGTTTAACACACTGGTTATAAATGATCTTGACATTTGGGTGGTTTGTCAAATGATATGATGAATAGAGAGTACTATCATCAGCATAGCTGTTGATAGGGTTAGTGATGATTAAGATTAGGTCATCTATGTATGGGAGAAAGAGTAGGTGATAGGACAGAGCCATGAGACACTCCTACATTGGTGGAGAAGCTCAAAGAGAGGGTGCCACCCACCATAACATGCAGTGAACAACCAGAGAGGAAACTGGCTATCCAACTACCGAGGATGCCAGGTAGACTGAAGGATGGCAATTTGTTTAGCAGGACTTAATGCCAGACACAGTACAAAGCTCTAGAAATGTCAAGGGGAAACAGCACAAGTTTCTCTAAAGCTTTCCATGACATGTGCCCTATGGTGATGATGTAAGTTAAGGAGTTAGCAGTTAGCTCTGGATCTTGAATAGCAAAATCCATACTTGTGGTTGCTGATTAGCCGATGGGCCTCTAAGCAGTGGGGAAGTTGGCTATTGATGACTCTCCCCATTATTTTGAAGAGGAATGAGATGATTGTGATTGGTTTGAAGGTAGACTTTACTCCTTTTTTTTTTTGAATTAGCTGGATATGTGTTGCTTCCATGCATTGGCATAAGTACCAGAGATGTATAACAGATTAATAATACAGAATAGACATTAGCTCTAGAGCACAATGTTTGAGAAATGGAGAGATGCTATCAGGACCTAAAGACTTTTTAGCGTCTAAAAAGTTATTTATTAATTGTCTGATTTGTTGAAAGACTACAGGATGCAGCATATGATGTTCGGATTCTGGTATGGCAGGAAGTGATTTCCCTTAATCATCTATGCATGAGTTCAAGGAAAAGAGTGATGCTAGGAAGTCAGCTTTATCTTTGGGTGAAATTATATTGGTGCGATCAGAATGAGAGAGAGAGGAGGAAGTGCAGGTGAGCAGAAACTGCATCCAATGGCATTAGCAAGGGACTAGAAGGCGTGGCTTCCATTTGAACAGGAAGCAAGTTTTCTGCTGTTAGCTTTTATGAAATTAGATTTAGATTTGCTGATGAATGTTTTGTATCTGCTATATGCTTCTGTATAGGCTGAGTATGAAACTGGGGGTTCTTGATGTAAGCCACCTGCTTTGATGCATTTTCTGTTGAACCAGGGCTTGGAAAGGATGCAGGATTTTGGGATGGGGGGAGGGAGATGAACTCCTTTATGCTAGTGAGGATAATTTCTGTTACTTGTTCAGAGCAGGTGTTATGGTCAAATGAGCAGAAGAAATGTTTTAACATGCTTAGAGGAAAAGTAAAGGAATGATTGGCAGCCAGTTTAATGGAGCAGTTTTTAATGAAAACATCAGAGTAAAGACATAATGTAGAAACAGTGACTATGAAAAAATTGGACGATGTCTGTAAGATATGAGTCATCCATTAAGCTGAGTGCCCTTTTCTGATAACAACAAGCATCTTTAAGTTGATGCACCACACAAACATGAGAACATTATCTTATGATTTGCATATTTGGTTTATGTCATGTTTGGAATTGTACAGGCAAGTTGTGCCCTGCCTGTGGAAATGGTGTTAGGCCATCTGAGAAGAGACTTACAGGCTCAATTCTAATCACTGACTAGAAGAGCTTTTTGGCACAAAGAGGTTTTTTCCTTGCTGAAACTGAGGTTTTTAACATCACATCTTCAACATCAATCACAGACTTCACTATTATAGACAATAATACAAGCATTAGGAATTAGGGCTACAAGATGGCAGCAGTTGTCTGTACTCTTTCTGAAAAGATGCATCGAGCCCCTGCTAGAAATAAACTTGAAGGATGGCAACACTGTCCACTTGTCTTCAAAGAATGGAGTTCCACCTACTCCAGTTGGGAATACAAGATGTTAGAGGAGGATGATGAATTGTGTGTTGAATAGAAAGGATATCAATTTCATTATTATTATTACTTTTGGAAGTTAAGGATGTGATTTGTGTAAAGATTAGGTGTAAATTAGCTTAAGAAGAGAATTCTGATCTTCATTGAAAACTTGAATATTATCAAAAGTAGGGAGAGGGAATGAGATCTTTCTTACAAGAAATAAGATATATTTTGGTAGCACTAAAATTTAGATTATTCTCACTAAAGAATTCTCACTTGCTGAAGAAGCGTAAGGAGAATCAATATTTGGTAATTGAAGATCAATGAAGCTTGAATCATTTGAGCACTACTATGTTTGTTGATGGGCAAAACTATGGATAGGATTTGGCATTGATCCAGAAGAGGGAGATTAAAAAAAAAACACCATCTATGACAAGCAAGGAAACTAGAGAAGAAACTGGTAAGGACTGAAGGTAGACTTACACAAGATAGTAGCTTGGTAAGGAAGCCTTTATATCAGACGTAATCGTCCTGTGGGAAATATCAAGAGTAATCAGGAGTTTCCTCCATGACTTGTGTCCCAAAGGGGACAAGGTTGAGTGGACAGAATCCATATGTGGTGATCCTCCAGCAGGTAATAAAGATGGCTATTGAGGATCTTCTCCATTGTTTTTGAGAGGTTAAGGCAAGGGCTGTTAATTTAATGGTTTTCTTTCTTTCTTTCTCTCTCTCTTTTTTTGTGGATGATTTTTTTAAAGCTACACATTTAAATTGATAATCTTGCTAGACCTTGTGGACCAACAAAGGTATCAGTATCTTAGAAACAATACTAATAATCTTTCATTTGCTGATGATATTGCCATCTTCTCAGAAGGCCCCACGGAAATGATGGCAATGATAAATGAGCTGAACAACACAAGCAAACTGGTGCAACTTAAATTTTACACATACAAAAATCATGACTAATCACTCAAAAATTCCTATCTTTCTAGATAGAATCAATAATGAATATAATGCTAGACTATAGAATCTAGGACAAAAAACTTCCTTCAACAAGCAAACTTCAACACCTTCCAAAGCCAATGCATGGAGTAATTACTAGAGATTAAGCCAGTGAATGAAGGGCGCTTTGCCTATCTCTTTAAGCAGAAGCCATTGGATTCTATTATACTGTCTCCACAATGATATATGGTGCTCAGTTTTAATCCTTGACAAACACTAAGAGTATGCCAATGAGCAACAGAGAGAAGTATTTTGAGAAACAAAAAAAAAAAAGCACAAATTGTAAAAAAATAAATTCAGATATTAGGCAGGTCACAAAAACTGATATTATTCATATGGATACCCCATGGAATCACAAAGTTCATCACAGGGAATCCACTCTAGCCATTAATAATACCTATCATACATTTTCTTAAACCTATTCACTGTTGGGATACTCACAACTACCTCTGGCAATTCAATCTACTCATTCGCCACTCTCCAAGTAAGGAACCTAGTCCACATACTCTTACTAACCACACTCTTAGACAACTTCCAAGTGTGACCCCCTCCTCCCCATGTATTGAAATATTTCTTTTGTCAATCTTATAGAATCCTTTAATAACTTTTTCTATATATTCCCCTCAATCTATCCTCATAGGAAAATTTCAAAGACCTGTCAGCAGCTTGGTCATTCATCTCTAAAATCCCCTCCACTACCTCCTGATCCCCAATAAACACAGGTAACCAAATCTGTGCACAGTAGTCAACATGCGCCTTATAAAGAGGGCTAATAACCTCTCTATCTTTACTTGTCAGTGTGTTCTTCAGCATCCAAGTAATCCTCTGAGCTATTTTGTCAACTCTTGCAATGTCTTCTGAATTACAAATCTCTATCCATATAATCCCCCAGATCCCTAGCCTCATCAATTTCCTGTAAACTAGTATAATCAATATGATATGAAGTATGTAATCTTTTCAACCCAAAATGCATTACCTCATATTTTACAACACTGAATTGACAATGACTGTCCTTTCCCATCCTGCCAATTTATTTAAATCATCCTGTAAGATATCTAACATCACCTTTATCAACTATTGCCCTCAACCAGTGATGCAAAACTATCAACTAGTTTTGCATCACTGGCAAACAACTGAATATCCCCCTTCAAATCTTCTGCTATATTATTAATGTCCAAATTAAAGAGTAGTGGTCCTGGTACAGAGCCCTGGTCAACCTCATTTGCCTTGATTCTACTGAACCATTTTCTATTCAGTATTCTGTCAAATGCCTTTGCCAAGTCCAGCAGTAACACGGTGTAGCCAATTCCTTTATCCAGTTCAGCAGTCATCTTATTATAAAGTGTGAATAAATTACTGAGGCATGACCTACCTTTTATAAAGCGCCACTTCCCTTATAGAGTATCACATTCCTACCACCCATTCCTGGATTTTACTTTTAACCAACTTTTCCAGTAATTTAACCACCTCTCCAGAGATACTAATTGGTCTGTAATTTGATACTTTTGTCTTGGAGCCACCTTAGTGTAATGGGACTATCTTACGCTCTTTTCATTTCCTTGGAATCTTGTCAGAGCTGAGGCTTAGATTAAACAACTTCGTCAGAGGCACTGCCAGTTCACTTGTATAGTTCGCCCACCGATTAGAGATCCTTCGACATTTCTGCGCATCTCAGAAAAAGAGAATCCATTCCGATAATAGGGTAATCAGTCCGTATTGTGGGATGAGTTGTTTATTATTACCGGTCGGAAAATTAACTTCTCTTTTATGATTATTGTAGTTAACTATGTTGCCTGTATAACAGTTGGATTTTACCTATAAAGCACGTGATTTCGCGTGTTGGCGACCAATTCGGACGTCCTTCATTTCTTTCTCCCCTTCAGCATGAATCGACTATTCTTGGAAAGACGCGAAGCAGGGACCTACAAATGGTGGGCAAACTATACATTCTCGTAGCACACAAGCTGACATATTGCCCAGGCCTACTGCTGTATTCACATTTCTTGAGAGACACTTGTGGCATTAAATTAAGAATTATCAACATGTTAACACAAGAATATTTTAATGTTTGCCAAATATTTCAGTCTGAAACTAACAGACTATCCTCAGTGGCTTGATAGGAACAGTTTTTACAAGGTGGAATACAAATAATTGATCATTCAAAAGTAGAAAGAGCCGTGTGATGTTACATTACTAAGCATTAAAGAGAGGTAAATTTCATAAGAGTGATGAATAAATTATAGGTATTAATTCACAATTTCATATAACAATCTAAATTTATAAATTCAATTAAAGATAACATTAATGTAGGAATTAAAGGTCTCAAATAAAAAATAAAATACAAAAAAAAAAAAAAAAAAAAAAAACTCGAGTGTGTTATCCAGATTAAACTTTCCCATATTTTTGACAAGGATATACAGTCATTTCGATTCAAGTTAGGGCATTGAAGTAAGGCCTCAGCACTTTCTTTGAATAAGCGTTCGAATTTATGGCGACATCTGTGTAGAAGGCGAGTCCTGGACCAGAGAATGTTATGGCTTGTCTCTATCCTGTGATGTGCCAATCCAGACATCGGATTTGTTGTGAAGAATGTATGATTGATGTTCTTATATTCTTTTTTCTATAGTGTCCTGTTTGTCCAAAGTATGACAGATTGTAGTGTATTACAAGGAACTTGATATACACCAGGCAGAGACATAGTTGAATGTTTATATTTAGAAGAGGGGAATAGGTGGATATTTTGTTAATAGAGATATTTAAATCATATTTCTTCAGAATTCTTGAAATTGGTTCTGAAATCCCGGAAATATATGGAATTGGAACTAGACGTATTGATTCTTTGTTGTTCTGGATTAGATTGTAGGAATCAAACAGATGTTGTGTAGTTTTTTCGGAGAAGCCATTTAATTTCATGTGATGTTTGATAGTTGAAAGTTCTTTCTGTAATTCATGGGGAGTTGAGCCATTTCCTATCAGGCCACTGAGGATAGTCTGTTAGTTTCAGACTGAAATATTTGGCAAACATTAAAATATTCTTGGGTTAACATGTTTATCATTCTTGAATATACTGAGTACCTCCAGTTCATCTACCTCAATGCTCACATCAGTCTCTGTCACCTCAGTAACTGCAAAGTTACTACCTGGGTGATATACCCTTGCAAAGTGATCACTTAGGAACTGAACTATTTCTTCTGTTTCTCTCACTTTTCATCAGCACTGAGTAAAGTTATTTTCCATAATCATTCTTTCTCTAACTTGCTACATAGCAAAAAAAAAACCTTTGGATTTACTTTGGCCTGCTTAGCCAATTTTCTTTCAAAACCTGAAAGAAAGTGCTTTATAGTGCTCATGGACATACTGATCACCTTTTTGTTTATATTCCTTCCACGATGCTTTCTTTTTTTGCAGCTCCTGCTTTGTATTGCTAGTCATTCACATAATCTCTATTCGGTTTATCCTCCTGATACTGCCTTAGTCATACAATCCTTGACTGCTTCCATGCACTAATGACATTCATTCCATGTAGTTTCTTATACCATGGCACTGCTCCAAGTTGCTTGCCAACTTTGTCATAAATGCCAGCTTTGTAGTTCCACATAAACCCTTTCTTGAATGAAATTTCCAAATGCTGAGCAACCTTCCAAGACAACAGTGCATGGTCACTTTCCCCATGAGAGGTAGAGTTTCTACTTTTAGTTATAGATAAATCTATAACTAAAAGTAGATTCCATTTTGCAATGTGCCCTTTCCTCCTTCATCTATATCACCATAGTTGAAATCTCCCATGATAATTGCTTGGCCTGCACTCATTGTGCTAATCTGCTGATGAATATCAACTACATCTTCTTCTGGGCCTCCAGGTCTATAACAGCAACTGACAATTATCCAATTTTGTCCTATTGGCCTCTACTTCACACCAAACAGGCTCAAATGAATCATTTTCATCAGATCTACAATCTTCCTTAACTTTTATTTTTGTTGGTTTAAGTTGTCCAGCAATCATTAATAATACCCCTCCTCCTACCCTATTTTTTCTATCTTCTCTGAAAATATAGTATCAATTATATTCTATCCCTGTAACTACATCATTCTCTGACAACCAGGTCTCATTGATGCCAATAACTCTTGGCCAAGTTGAGCTGATCAATGCCAAAAATGCTCCTCTCTTTTATTCAAAAAGCCAAATAACTGAAGTGAAAATGGGCTTGCCATCTCCATCTTTGAACCAAGTTCAAAGATGATAGACCTTATTACAATAGGGATTCTCAGTGAGAGCAAGAGATCCTATGAGATCACAAGAAAGGAGGAAGCATGTGGATGAGGACAATCCATGAGATAGAAGAGTGGAGCAATTTGGAGAGATCTTTACTCAGCAATGGAGTGCAACAGGCTGACATCATTTTCATTTGAGAAGAGACTAACAAATTATGGAAGAGAAACTTAGAGAAGAACAAGCTGGGTTCAGGGCAAATAGTGGTTGCCAGATCATTTTAAGTTGAGAAATGGTGGATATATAAAGTTATACATTTTGAAGTGAAAAGATTACTAATATGTATCATACTGATGAAACTTTACTGTATGACAGGTGTGGCCAACTTCATTCTTTATGAGGGCCAATATATGATGAGTGGGGGCATCATGGGCCATACACTTTTAGACAGAACTTAAATAAAAACAAAATCTGCATTTTTTCAAGGCAATAGTTATATGTGTCGAATTACTATATTTGTTAAATCATTTTACTACTGGGAGAACAATGCAAAATACTTGATTTAAATATAAGTTATTAAATTAAATTTAATTACATATTTCTGGTTTTTTTTTACATGTAACACAACTTAATGAGAACACTGTGGAAGGTCATGTGCGGCAACAAGTTCATCATAGTCGATTTTCAACAATGATGACGATATTCGTAACAAATCGTGAAAGTGATCATCAGTCAGTCGGCTCTTTGTGATGATTTAACTACCCTCATAGTTGAAAAAGTGCATTCACATATGTATGTGCTTCCAAACATAGATGCAATTCTCAAGCTGAAATCACTCAATGCAGGATATTTTCCCCTTGGTACCAGTTTCCAAAAGTCAATGCCTATATCCACCCTTGACTGAAAAAAGGGGTCACTTTGAAGGTCACAACAACTCCAATTGAATAGTGTCATGCTGCTCTGAAATTTCGCATTTCATTGGGTTGTAAAATAATGTCAGTTGTGGCCGCATGTCACTGAAGTCAGAAAATCGCTTACTGAATTGCTCCAAAAGTTGGTCTAATATTGGCACAGAAAACTTGAAGGCAATGTCATGACTCTCCTCCATCAACTCCCTGCAGGAAGGGAAATGTACCAAGTTTCCTCTGACTAGGGTGAATTTAAAAACCTTCAGTCGACTTATGAACCCATCTAGATGTCCAACTAAATCTGAGATTGTTTGTGTAACTTCACGTTGAGTTCATTCATGTGGTGTGTGATGTCTGTTAAAAATGTGAGTAAGCCGTTAAAATGAGGATCACATAGTTTTGTGTTTAGTCCTGTTTGTCTTCTCATGTTCCTCTAAGAACTGTTTTATTTCCTTTCTCAAAGCAAAAAAAAACATTTCAAAACCATCTGCTTAGCCAACGTACTTCTGTGTACAACACTAAATCATCATATTCTGCCTCCATTTCTGTTAGAAAAGAAAGAAACTTGCAGTGTGTCAAGGCTGATTCCCCCCCCCCTAATTAGATTAACACACTTCATTACAGTTTTCATGACATCCTCTATCTCCAGAATTTTACCACACAGAGCCTCCTGATGTATAATGCAATGCAATACAGGGCAATTGATTCCAGCCTTCCTTAGTAAACCAACCTAGCCTGTTTGATTACCACGAGTTCATTCATGTGGTGTGTAATGTCTGTTAAAAATGTGAGTAAGCCGTTAAAATGAGGATCACATAGTTTTGTGTTTAGTCCTGTTTGTCTTCTCATGTTCCTCTAAAAACTGTTTTATTTCCTTTCTCAAAGCAAAAAAAACATTTCAAAACCATCTGCTTAGTCAACGTACTTCTGTGTACAACACTAAATCATCATATTCTGCCTCCATTTCTGTTAGAAAAGAAAGAAACTTGCAGTGTGTCAAGGCTGATCACCCCCCCCCCCTTAATTAGATTAACACACTTCATTACAGTTTTCATGACATCCTCTATCTCCAGAATTTTACCACACAGAGCCTCCTGATGTATAATGCAATGCAATACATGGCAATTGATTCCAGCCGTCCTTAGTAAACCAACCTAGCCTGTTTGATTACCACGCATTGATTTGGCACCATCTGTCACAATAGCTGTGAGATTGTTGATGTCACCAGTACCACTTACAACCTTTATAACTGCATCATAAATGTCTTGACCTTTGGCTGTGTTATGCAATGACTCTAATGCTAGTAGCTCTTCATTAATAACAAAGTATTTGGAAACAGTTTGAATGAAAATTAGACGTTGAGCTGTATCTGTTATGTCAGCTGATTCATCCAGAGCCAATGAGAAGTAAACTGAATCTGTAATAACACTTTTTAATTTATTTAATATGTGAGAACCTATTTCCTCGACTCTTTTTGTTAGTTTGTTTTGATAGTGGGACGCTTTCAAACTCACTGGCAATTTTATCTTCCCCAAATGCACGTACCATTTTCACGGAACAGTGTTTTACAAATTCACCATCAGATAATGATTTTTTTTGCTTTTGCTATCTCTGCGCTTACAACAAACAATGCCAAGAGCGAACTTTTTTTGTATTGATGTTGGTTTAGCAAAAATAGATTTCTGAGCACTAACCTTTCTCTTCAAATTAAGTACAATTTTAGTACATACTTGTTCAACGTATTCTTGGTATTTAGCAACATGGTGCTGTATGTAGTGGCGTTTGAGGTTATATTCCTTGTGCACAGACAATACTTGCAAACACACAAGGCACTGTGGTTTGTTGTCGTTATTGTTTATAAACAGAAATTCATTTCCCCATTTCTCCTGAAATGACCTGTTTTCTTCACAGATCTTACATTTCTTACAGTACACAAAGGCTGACGTAACTAACAGGGAACACAAACTGCAACAATAACACTGTTAACTGTGAAACTCATCACTGTAACCAGAGCAGAGCTAGTGACTTTCAATGATGCGTTACTCTGGAGCGCATAGAAATCCCACTCCCACAACTCGCACAGAGAAGCAGTGGATTTTATAACTTGAGTAATCTTTTTAAAACAATTTTGATTCCGTGTTGAGAATATAAATTGTTTCTATCAGCAGAAATAATGAATATAACTAGTATATCAATCAGAAAATCTGAGGTCGAAACTAAATTGATAATACATATAATTTAATATAGTTTTTATCCTACCGCAGGCTGCACAAACTCACATTAAGGGCCGCATGCGGCCCTGCTGTTGGCCACCTAGGAAGTTGGTGAAGCCAGGGATTTGGGGATGTTGGTGGATAGGAAGTTGAAGTTCAGCAGGAATATTGCAAAAGTGGCTAAAACAGCTCATAAAGATTACCTGGTTATTGAAGAACACCTTAACATGCAGAGATAAGCAGGTTATTATTCCTCTTTATAAAGTCTAATTGCAAGACCTCATTTCAATTACTGTGCACAGATCTAGTCACCTGGGTTTCTTGGAGATGTGGATGAGGTGGAGCAGATTCAGAGGCAGGTGACTAAGATGGTGGCAAGTCTTTGTTTGCAATTCCCCATACAAGGAAAGATTGATGATTTGTGGGTTAGAGGCTGGTTGATAGGTAGTCATAAATTGCTTAGGAGGATTTATAGGATTGATATGGAGTAAAAATTTCAGTACAGGTAATGTGAGAATAAGTAGAGGCATCCATGAAAATTGAGTAAAAGTGTGGTTAGCAAGGAAGTGAGGACCAGATTTGCTTGGAGAGTGGTGAATGAGTGGAATAGATTGCCAGAAACAGTTGTGTGCGCTGTCAGTGAATGATTTTAAGGCAAAATATGACAGGTATTGACAATGCTTTAGAAATGGACTTCCTGTAATGAGCTTACAGACTCCATAGAGGTACTGATATGTAATAATAATAATGTAATGAAGATCTGTATTTAATTTCTGTTAATCTGGAAAAAGGCACCCAGTTAATACTCACAAGTTGGTAAACAGACCTGAAGATGTACAAGAAGATCGTTAAATGTAAAAAGGTGTAAGGCAATATCACACACTATCCCCTGTTACTCATCATCTATACAAATCACATTATTTATTATTATTATTATTATTATTTTGGGCAACTCCAATGAGTCGAAAGATTCATTGAGGGAGGCCCTAACATTGTCAAGAACAACTATTCGACATTTACACAGTATCTATTATACCTCGCCTTGAACTCATTCACGGTCATAGCACCCACAACAGACTCTGGCAACTTATTCCACTCATTCACCACTCTCCAAGTAAAAAACCTAGCTCTAATACCCCTGCTAACCACATTCTTGCCCAGCTTCCATGTATGGCCCCTAGTCCTCCCACCACCAGTCCTATTCTCAAAAATATCTTCCGGATTAATCTTATAGAAAACCCCTCAGTAATTTGAATGTCTCAATCATATCACCCCTTTTCTGCCTATCGACCAATTTTTGCATCCCACAAATCTTCAACCTATTCTCATAAGGTTCATTCCACAGACCTGCTATCATCTTGGTCACTCGTCTCTGGATCCTCTCCACTTCCTCCCCATCACGAAGAAACCCTGGTGCCCATAACTGGGCACAATAGTCCAGATGGGGTCTTATCAAGGCTCGATACACAGGAACAACAACTTGTTTGTCTCTGCTTGTTAAAGTATTTTTCAGAAGCCAAGTGATTTGATGGGCTGATTTAGCCACTTTTGCGATGTGCCATTTAAACTTCAACTCCCTATCCATCAACACTCCCAAATCCCTGGCCTCATCAATCTCCAGGAGTACGGTTCCACCAATGTGATATACTGCTACTAATCTTTTCACCCCAAAATGCATAACCTTACACTTTGCCACATTAAATTGACATCCATTTTCCTTAGCCCAGTTTCTCCAAACTATCCAAATCATCTTCCGAAATTTTGAAATCCTGTGCACTCACAATTGCTCTACCCAACTTTGCATCATCAGCAAACAAGTTAACACTTCCTCTCAGATCCTTTCCTATATCGTTAATGAACAAATTGAAAAGTAGTGGTCCAAGAACAGAACACTGCGGCACACCATTAGTCACAAGCCATCTTTTGGACTCAACTCCTGAATAAACCACTCTCTGGTATCTCTCCATCAACCACCCTGCTATCCATCTCACCAACCCCATATCCACCCCATCTGTTCCAGTTTACTGATTAGAGTTCCATGTGGTATCCTGTCAAAGGCCTTGGCAAGGTCCAGTAGAATCACTGTGAACCCATTACCCTTATCCAGTTCAGCCGTCACTGTGTTATAAAATGTGAGCAAGTTACCGAGGGATGATCTACCCTTCACAAAACCCATGTTGTCCCCCATACAGTATCCCATTTTCATCTATCCAATCCTGTATTCTTCTCTTGACTAATTTCTCCAAGACCTTGACAACGATTTCTGATATGCTAATCGGTCGGAAATTTACAACAGCAGTCTTGGAACCTCCTTTATGCAGTGGACCTATTTTTCCCACTTTCCACCCCCTAGGGACTAACTAACCCAGACTGAGACTCAAATTAAACAAAATGGTCAAGGGTACTGACAATTCTTTAGCCACTTCACGTACGACACGAGCTGGTATACCATCCAATTCCACAGACGTATTGACATGGAGGTTTTGCAATAGACTACTCACCTACACTTCATTCACCACAGTTCCCGTATAATCTATTGGTTCATTCATTTCAGCAATGTCAGCACCTGGAAGATATATTCGTGCAAAGTGCTCGCTCGGCAATTCAACTATATCAACTGATTCGGTTACCTCCCTACCATCAACATTCTTTAAAATCATTCTGCCATATACATTTTTTCTTTTACTTGCAACATATCGAAAAAACTGTTTGGGATTTTCTTTAGCCTGCATGGCGAATGTTCTTTCATAATCCTTTTTTGCTTTTCTTACCACACTCGTTACCCTTCTAGCCTGCGCTTTATACCGTTCATGTGCCTGCAGGTCACCTTTCTCCTTAAATTCCCTCCATAGTTGTTTCTTTTTTTGCAGCTCAAGCTTAATGTTGTTATTCATCCATTTAACCCCTACTTGATTTATTATTTGGACTCTATATACAGTCAGCCATTGCTTCATGCAAACACTTCTTAAACGCCTCCATGTACTACCAACTTCTAGCCCTTGCAGTTGTACATGCTATGGCACTGAACCAATCAAACTCCTAAGCTTGTCATACTTACCAGCCCAATAATTCCACATGTACCCTGTCTTAATTGTGAATTCCACACCTTTAGCAACCTCCCAAGTCAAGACCCTATGATCACTCTCACCGATTGGTGGCAACGTGGTCATATTCGTTACAGCCAAATTCTCAGATGCAATTACTAGGTCAAGCACTCTCTGACCCCTGGTATTTTCCATTACATGCTATCGCAGATTATGAATGAAAGTGGAAAGCGCCCTCTTCATGAAGCATTTGTATATGTGTTTAATTTTAGGAATCATGTGAAGCCATGAAATAATTAGAGGAGTCTTTAATGGGAATAAATGCAAAAATATAATATTGATGATATTGCTATTCCATGGATGTGCACTGCACACTTTGAATATCCCCCCCCCCCCAATATTTATATACAGTATAGAAGTATACTGTATTCATTGCACCTGTAATTTGCCCTATATAAATGAAACAGAATGTACAATCCTATGAGAAAAAAGGAACATAAATGGCATATGAAATTTAATAACTATGGTAAATCTGGCTTTTCTATTGTGCCCTGAATACTCTACATAGAATTGATGGTAAAGGCACCTATTGTTTACATCACATCAAAACATGATATGAGTGCAAATTTAAGGAGGCCTGTGAAAGTCTTATCAACCACCCTAATCTTAACAATAATGGTGGTCTAAAAATCCCAAGAACATGGATGGCACATATTCTACTCTTAACTTTTTTGGTCTAAGAGTTAATTATAATTAGGACTGTTAGCAATTCAGGATCATAACTCTAATATAACAATCTTGTTAAATTATGGATTAGCGACTACTTTGTTGTATTAAAACTATCTATATGAATATTTTTTCTGATGATGTTATAAATAGAATATAGCTTTGATGTATTTTTTTAGAGGTCAGGCCAGCGATTAATCACTGAAATGTAATGTAGCTTGTCTTTGTATATATATATGTGTATACTTCAGACGGTGACCTTAATATGAAGGTTGAAACATCGGGAAGTTAAAATAATTATCCCTACAGTTGTAGTCTCCATAATTTTACTAAAATGAATATACCGAATTAATTTTACCACAAAGAAGAGTTTTTAGTCGTATAAATCAACTTCTACAAAATGTCTATAAGAATGTAATTTATTCTTAAAATCTTAAAACTTGCTTTAAGGCAGAATTTACACACACACAAAAAAAAAACTTTTCAATACATACATACATACATCTTCAAGGCCACCCTTTCCTAATTGGATTGTGGGGGCAACAGCTGCAAGAGGAACTTCCAATGGTCACGATCCTCTGCCACCAAGCTCAGGTGTTCTGGTGAGATTCCCAAAACGTGTCCACCCAAGGTTTTGGATATAATCTATCCAGCGAGTCCTTGGCCTTCCACGTGGCCTCCCACCCTCTGGCTTGGCAAAGAGGGCCTGCTGACGGAGCCTCTCTTGTGGCATTCTGACCAGGTGCCCGTACCAACGTAACTGTGATCTCTCAACACGAAGAAGCAATAGTTGAGTATTGAGGGTTTCCCGAATTGCAGAGCTTCTGACTCTGTCGAGTGTTGTCTGCCCCGCAATCCCTCGAAGGAACCTCATTTCAGCAGCTTGGATTCGTGTCTGCATTCTTTCGGTCATTATCCAACTCTCATGACCATAGGTGAGGAAGGGGACATAGACTGTATTGAAGACAGCCAGCGTTGCCTTCTGGCTTAACTCCTGCTTCAATACTACTGAACGGCCAAGCTCCCACAATATTGAGCTTGCTAAGCCAATTCGAGTATCTAGCTCTACGTCCCATTTTCCATCATTCGTGAATATGGACCCAAGGTATTTAAACTTCTCCACCTCGCTCATTGGGACTCCACTTACATGTAGAGCGCACTGGGATGGTTATCTTGAGACCACAAATGTTTCAGTTTTGGACACATTGATCTTCATTTCGGCGTCTGCACAAACAGCTACAGACCTATCCAGGGTCCACTGGAGGTCAATCTGTGGAAGAGCTAAGCAGAACTAGGTCATCTGCAAAAAGCAGACGTCCAATGCTACATCTTCCAATTCTGACATACTCACTGCCTCGGCGGCTGTGCCTATCAATCTAGTCCATAAATATTATGAAAAGGAGAGGAGACAGAACACACCCTTGTTGGAGGCCAACAGAGATGAAAGGTTCAGACTTTGTGCTATTTACCCTGACACAAAACTCTGGGCATTCGTACAGGGACTTGATAGCAGCTAATAGTTGGCCATCCACTCCATACTCCTGTATTACTTGCCAAAGCTTATCCCGAGGAACCAGTCATATGCCTTCTCCAAGTCCACAAAACGTGTGTAGACATTCTTGGCATATTCCCAAGATTTCTCAAAGACTTGCCTTAAAGTGAAGATTTGGTCAGTTGTGCTTCTACCAGGATGAAAACCACATTGTTCTTCCTGGAACTTTGACTCAACTATGCTTCTGCACCATCTTTCCAAGCACCTAGCATCCACTTTCCCAGGCAGGCTGAGCAGAGAGATGCCACGATAATTACTGCAATCCTTCTGGTCTCCTTTCTTGAAGACTGGTATTATTATGCCTGTCTGCCATTGCTTTGGTGCTCGCCCAGATATCCAAGCAGCCTGACACACCCGAGTCAGCCAGAGAACACCGTCTCGATTTAAGGCTTTTAGCATTTCTGGTCGAATGTCATCATCGCCAGCAGCCTTGCCCGATTTTATTGCTAAATGGACCTCTTCTGCTGTGAGACTAGTCATTGTCCCAATCTGCACCTCTTGGATGTCCACAACTGCTGGGCCACCCGGGTTAAGAAGGCTCCCAAAGTATTCCCTCCATCTGTGGAGGATATCCTTCTCGCTTGTTAAAAGTGCACCATCAGAGGCCTTAATTTGCCCTTGCTGTGCATGATTTCCTCCCTCGAAGGTGGTGGATGGTCTGCCAGAATACTTTATTTGCATTTGCATAGGATGAGTCTAATCTTTCTCCAAGAGATTCCCAAGCCTTCTGCTTTGCTGTCTTTACTGCCTCAGCAGCAGCTTTTCGTGCCTCCTCAGCATACCGCAAATGCATCTCAGGTGACCTGACCCTAAGCCATGTTAGGTAGGACTCCTTTTTTGTCCAGACAGTTTTTTGGACTGCTTGGTTCCAAAGTGTCCTTTTCTCACTGCCCGTTGCCAAGCTGAGCTGCTTTCTGCCACAGCATGAGAGTGCAGTGGCAGTGACAGCTGTTCTGAACAGCTTCCACTCCTCCTCAACATCTGCAGTATGCTTGGGAATCTCTTTGAACCTGGAGGAAATGTCATCTGCAAAATTCTTCCTCACAGCCTCATTTTCCAATGCCTCCCATTTCACACGGTATAGCAGCTAAGGCCTACCAGCGTTGATGGTAGCATCTGGTTTCTGAAGCCATAGAGTGCACACAACAAGGTGGTGGTCAGTTGACAGTTCTGCCCCTCTTCTCACACAAACGTCCAACACTGAGGAAAATAGGTCTGCTGAGACTATAAAGAAGTCAATCAGAGACCTTTGTTGTAGCGTATCCCTGTACCAGGTATACTTATGGACCTCGGTGCTGGAAGAAGGTATTCATTATGGACAAGCTGTTAGTACAGCAGAAGTCCAATAATTTCAACCCATTCATGTTAAGGTCAGGGGTGCCGTTCCTCCCAACCACACCCCTCCATGTCTGGTCATCTGTTCCAACATGTGCATTGAAGTCACCCATTAGCAAGACTGATTCCATGTCTGCCACCCTGTCAAAAGCAGCAGCCACTTCCTCTAGGAAGGCAGAGTATTCTGACTCCAGATTAGGTGCATAGGCTTGCACCACATCCAAATCATGGTTTTTCATCTGAAGCCTTAACACACATACTCGTCCCCCCAATGGGATCCACTCAGCAATGCAGTCTGACAGCTTTTCAATTTCAGACTTATTTTATATCACTGTGGAAAAATAAAAATCTTCCACGTGAATATAACACAAAAAACTATGGAAAGTTTTTTTTCATATATAATGTTTCGAAAAAAAAAAAAAAACATTTTTTCTTTCAAAAACTAATAAAATTATAAGGTATGACAACCAGGTTTACACCCCTTGAGGGTTCATGGCAGGAATTTGATGATGATAAAAATTTGCAATAATAAATCTATGCTAAATTTTTTTAAATAATTTTAAAACTTATCCAAAACAAGTTTGAATAATGCTTTTATAAGACTAAAATATGACTATTATTTGTTCTTTTCATGAAGTCTCAAGGTTCATAAGAAGCTATATGTCACCCACTGTTTTATTAACTTCTGCCAAGTATGTTCTCAGACTAGTTGCATCCTTTGAAGAGTAAAGAACCTGAGTGAAAAACTGTTGAAGATATTTTCAACCCCCCCCCCCCCACACACACACACATTACGATAAGATTTAAACTCAAGTCTTTTCTAACCAAAGGACATGTCTTGTTGCACTTCAGACTGTGTTGTTATACTAGTCTTTAAATAAATTTAAAAAAAAAAAAAAAATCTATATACACACACTTTTGCCCTGTATGATTATTTCAGATTCAGCATATAAACTTCAAAAATTATAGTCAGTCATTAAATGACTGACTATAAAATAATACTTCAGGATATAGTGGAAATATGACTATGTTTTATACTTTTCTCTCTCTCCTATTTCCACAATTATGAAATTGTTAAACATTTCTACAGTTAAGACCTATTGAAATTGCTGATAAACAGTTTTAAAAAAAGCTGTCCAATAAAAGATCACTGTTTTTTCAATTTCAAACTGATTTATGTGCCAAGTGGCTCTGGTCTGATATCATTAAGAGAAAAATGTTCCTGGATAACTGACAATATTGGTGAAGCTAAGTAATAATGTTGGTAAAACAAAAGACTGAACTTAAAAAGAAAATAAGAAAGTAATACTTTATTTTGCTTCTGTCAAACTTTATTTGAAGAATGATTTATATTGGACCACTTTATTAAACTAAAGTGAATGGGGACTGGTCACATCTGATGAATAAATGGCATTTAATGTTCTTGGTCTTCAAGCATGGATGTTCAAGAACTTGTGAAAGGTTGTAAGAAACTTGTGTTTTCTTTTATGTAAAGTGTCTTAGTGGTATGCATTATCTGAAAAAAGAAAAAAAAAAAAAACCGATGAACATTGTGAAAGTTAGGACATTCAGCCCACTTGTTTCTAATTCCATATAGCATGAGGAACAAGAGATGCTTATCACAATTTCTGTTAGACATTCATTACAGACATTCTGATGGTCACATAAATTATTTTGTAAGTTTCATACTTTAGAATTTCAAAATTAAAATCTCTGTATGACTGCTATTTGTGATTTAGATATCAAAATTTGTTTGCAAACTTATATGAACTAGTTTCCAAACACAAAGCTATTAGCTATCATAAAATTAGGCAAAAAAAGTACAGTTAGATATCAGCTAATATCAAAAACCTCACGTGCACTGTTTTCATATCAAAAAGAAGAGTAAAATCTGACTATAGAACTATCTCAAAGAACCTGTTTTAAATTTTGGAAAAGCTCAGGTCCCCAGTCCACTACTACTACTGTTTTGTTCCCCAAAAGGAGTGGAAGGAAGTATTTTTGCCTAACTAACTATTTGGATATCAGTTAACAGCTAGTCTCTATCCTTAGTGATTCAGAGATGATTTAAGACTCTAAGGCAAGAATATAATGGAACAAGTACTACTATCCCTTGACCCCAAAGCCTAACACTAGTGTAGTTGTCCAAAATAGTGCGAGTTCTACAGTTGATTTTTTTTTGGGTTGCATGATTAAAATCCTGGAGAAACAACCCTTCATACCTGTACTAAAGATTGACCAACTCAGGAACCAGAATCAAGTTGAATTTGTAACAGCCTTTTTTCTAGCAGTCTAGCATTATGGAATAATGTAATGTTTTTATAAGGATCTGCAGGCCTGAATGTTAGGTCCCCCCTCCCCCCAAAAAAAGTTTCATGCTTCCTCCTTTCAACATTCAATGGTGTCACGAATAAGTGAAAAGGAAGACTGTAGCATGTCTGAAATCTTGGAAGATGCTCAGTCAGAAAACTAATGAGTCACTGAGAAATGTATGAATTGTTAATTAATTAGTAGTGTTTAAAGTTGATATGACTTTATCATGCCACAGATCTTATGCAACATTCAATATAATGGGGGGGGGGGAAGACAAAAAGAAAAAAAAAGTCCTTTAGACAAAATGGGCTATGAGATGTTATCTGCTAAGAGTAATAAAACCAGACCATACACTATAGCAAAGATGAATGCAACACTGTAGTGAAATATATTCAAAAGTACTGTCTGACCACAGATGTGAGACCCTCGGATGGCAATGTGCCAAGAAGAGTCAATTCACATTGAAGGGAAGAAAGGAATAAGGTGATGTACAAATTTGTTACTAACACACGAAATCACGTGCTTTATACATAACATTTTCCAACTGCTGTACAAGCAAAACAATTACTTTAGAAACTAGAATTTTCATAAAAGAAAAGCTAATTTTCTGACATATGATAATAAACACTCATCCTACAAAACACATTGATTATCCTATTATTGGAATGGATTCAGCTTCTTCTGCCATGCGCAGAAGTGTTGAGGGGATCTCGCATCTGTTGCACAGCATACTTTATGTTTTCTGAATAAATAGCATATACATAACAGGTACACATTCTAATGTTTGAACATATACTATACTCTCTGAACATTTAAAAATTCAGGAGGTATAGTATACATGACTCAGTTTTCAATATTTAATCCTAACAGTAATGTGTTTATTTAGCATAATTACTGACAACTGAAAAACTACATTTAAAATTTGAGCGAGTGCAATGCAAATTGAAATTTTCAAATTAAAACATTAATAAATCAATTAAATATTTTAAATGTAGCATACTATTTTAAATGAAATTGGTTTCTAGAATCAAATTTAGATTATAATAAAACTAACTATCACTAAATAAAAACTGTATTTCAAAAACTAATTACACTGTCAGCAAAAAAGCTAATAATATATGAGTATATATATGGGTGATTTTTACAATGCAGCGTATGTATTCATTGCCAAGAGTGACTAGTTCATTGTAAGAAAGTGAGAGTAGAGAGAGAGAGAGTTGTAAATGTTTCATGTGCAAGAGGAAAAAAATGTGAGTCCTGTGAAAAGAAGGAAAATGAAATGAATAAAATGACTAATGTTTAATGATGTAAGGAAAGATAGCAAGTGTGGAGAATGTGGAAGGAGTGAATGATAGTGAAGAAAATATGAATGAGAACATAAAAGAAGTGGTTGAAAGTAATGTATATGATAAGGTGACAGTAAGGAGTGAAAGATGTCTTACATGTCATCTTCACAGGACAAAATGGGAGCCAGAGCAACTGGAGAAACAATTCTCGTGTTTTATAGCAGGTGAGAGAATGAAAGAAAAAGTGAATAGGGGGAAGAATGAAAGTGCGAAAAATTGGAAATAACAGAAGGCATTGTGGGGCAATTTGATGATAAGAGGCATACACCTCAACCTCTTTTTATGTGAACTTTTTTTTTTACGCAAATTGGGATATCAAAAATATTTTTTTTTTACGCGATTTTTATTCACTTTTACATGACCAACCTAAAATCTAAGTTAAGAAAAAATCCGTAATTCAAGAAAATTCTAAATTCTTACGAATTTCATTTATTGGGAATTCCCCGAATGAATCACAGTACATAACTGATTGCGCATAAAAAAGCAGTTCTTAGCAGTTTGAATTTGGTGTTTGAGTAGACAATACAGTTGCCACATTTTTTGCATTTGCATTTTTTAAGTGAAATCAAAATAAAAATCGCGTTATAAAATTAATAATTTTGCCAAGAAATAATAAACGGTAAGCTATATGTAATTTTCAAACTTTCATTTCATCAACCGAGGATTTTAATCCAGCTATCGCATGATGTTGCTGATAATGAAAAAAAAATGGAAAGCTGTTTCCTTGGATATAAAAATTCAAATTTTAGATCGTCTTCAAACTGGGGAAGGTGCGACGGCTGTGGGTAAGCATTTTGGAGTCCGTGAATCAACTGTCAGATCTATAAAGAAAAATGAAGAGGCTATTAGGAAAGCAGTATGTTCTGGTACAAAATCAAGTGCAAAATTATCATCATACACAAGAGATGTTCTAGAAAAGGCTGAAAAAGCTTTAGTGATGTGGATAGAAGATAATGTACAAAAAAGAACGCCAGTTGAAGGAAATTCCATCATGCAATCAAGCATTGAGATTTTATGAACAGATTAAAAAACTGCAGCCAGATACTTGATCTCAATCAAGGAAAAAATATGAATTTCATGCAAGCAATGGTTGGCTGGCTTTGTTTATTAAAAGACATGCTCTTCATAATATAAAAATTAAAGGTGAAACAGCTGCTAAAGTATTTCCACAAAAACTTGCTAAAATGATTGAAGATGGAGGTTACACCCGTGAACAAGTTTGGAATATGGATGAAACCGGCTTTTTCTGGAAAAAATTACCAAACAGAACTTACGTATCAAAAATGCAAAAAACTGTTGGTGGGTTCAAAGCAGCAAAAAATCGCATAACACTCCTATTTTGTTCGAACGCGTTAGGAGATCGGATGTTAAAACCACTGCTCATAAATCGATCATTAAGACCACAGCCAATGAAAGGCTTAAATTTTCAAAAATTGCCAGTTCACTGGATGGCCAACAAAAAAGCTTGGGTGACCATTGATATTTTCACTGAGTGGTTCCACAAACATTCTATGCCAGAAGTTAGATGCTATTTGAATGACAAGGGCCTCGAATTTAAAGTGCTTTTGATTCTTGATAATGCACCCGGTCATCCTGCCATAGAACACCCAAATGTACAATTTTTTTTTTCTGTCGCCCAATACCACATCATTGCTACAACCTCAAGATCAGGTATAACTGCGACTTTTAAAACATATTATGTCAGACGAACATTTCAGTACGTTTTGAACAAGCTAAATGATGATGAAACACTGTCAGTTATGGATGTGTGGAAAAAATTTTCAATTATGGATTGTATTGATCAGGTTCGATTGTCGTTATCTGAATTGAGACGAGAAACTATGAATGCATGCTGGAAAGCTATTGGGCCCGCAAGTGTTAAAGAGAATGCTCCTGTTTCCTTCAATCATACTGCAGAATTCCCCAATATAATAAGTTTGGCATGTGAAATTGGCGGAGAAGGATTCGATGATCTTATGTCGGCAGATATCGAAGAATTGTTAATTGATAAACCTCTTAGCGAAGACGAAATAGTGGAAATTGTTTCTGAGACTCTTGAAAGCAAAGAAGTTAATGATCAAGATAATCCTACTTTTACTGCTGATATAATTAAAGAAGGTCTTAAACTGGCTAGTAATTTAGGCAATTATTTTGCCCGACATGATCCAAATGAAGAACGTGCTGGGAAGTTTTCATGTGAGCTTAAGTTGTTAATGTCTTCATACAGAGGATTATATCGTGACTTATCTAAAGCATCAACACAGCGATTAATAACTGAGTTCATGCCTAAAACTACTGAAACAACCAGTGGTACTTTTGTTCAAGACATGACAACAATTCCACAAGTTGAGGCGGAAGTTGATGACGATAATACCATATCTAGTAGTTCTAGTAATATTACAGTCTCACGAAAACGAAAGAAAGCTTTCACGTTTATTGTCAGAAACTGATAGTGAATAACAATTTTTTTATAGAATCCTTAACAAACAACTGAAATAAATGTTTTTTTTTTTAAGTTATTAAAATTCATTATATGTATGTGTGTTCTCCATGAAATGTAAATAAAAATCTTATGATCCTAACGAATTTAATGTTTGTTTTTTTCATTATTTTGCTTATATTTCAGGTTTGGAACCAATCTTCACTTTTTCTATGGAGGCAGTAGTTCTTTTTATGCAAATTCTATTTACGCGTAATTTTTTAGGAATATATCTATCGCGTAAAAAGAGGTTTAGGTGTACTTAATTAAAAAATGATGAAAGCATGTTTCCCAGGTATGAAGATCAAGGATGTTAGTGAAGCTATTAGTTTGCAGAAGGGAGAGGTGAAAGAGTTGTTTTGGAAGGAACAAATGATTTGAAAGGAAAAAAATATGCAATAGGAGAGGATATGAAAGGGTTGCCGAAAGAAGCAAAAATGAAGATTAAAAAAGTAAAGATTGAGAGTCTTCTGCCTCAATTCTGTCCTGTTATATTGAGGCAGAAACTTCCAATCTTTATTTTCTTAGTCTTCATTTTTGCTTATATCAATTTGAAGACTGAATAGCACAGGAGGAATGGTACAATTGATGGATGTGTTGATGAACATAAAGACTTGTAAATGCTTGATGGTCTACATTTGAATGGTTTTGGAGTTAGATGTTTGGAGAAAGTGTTGCTTATTAGTGATTTGGAAGTGAAAAAAACATGGAAACTAAGATATTAGAGAGAGAGATGCAATGAAGCATGTATCTAGTTACCCCTAATATAAATGAGTGCGTACAGAAATGATTATGCAATGCTGAATGCACTTTCACAGGTTTTTCAGATTCAAATGAGTTGGTAACGACATTACACAAGAGGTAACCGCAGGTCCAATGGGATACATGTCCACAAATGTCAGAAGTATCAGATATAAAGGAAAGAATTTTTGGCATTGAACAGCTTGACTTGGCCAAAAATGATATGCATTAGTGAAGCCTAGTTGACATAAAATAATATAACTACAGGGATAAAGTATTGTATGTTCAGGGAGGATAGACAGAATAGGACAAGAGTAGGTGTATTGCTGATGATAGCTGAAGAACTACAACCAACAAAAATTAGAAGGTAAAGAGGAGTTTAGGTCTGGAGGAGATTGTTCATTTGAGGCTGTCTGGTATGGTATAGAGGACAATGGGACAAAATATATTGTTGGTTGCTGCTACAGACCAGGGGAACGGGGATCCACAGTAAGATGCCATGCACGAGCAGATTAGCACGAGTGCAAGCAGAGCAATTATTATGGGAACTTCAACAATTGACACATAGATTGGAGGGAGCAAATTTGGCATGGAAAAATGAAAGTGGAATTTATATAGTTGCTATGAGATAATTACCTGAAACATGTTATAGAGGACCAGGGGTTGGAGAGTGCCTAATCTGGAAACAAGCATCAGAAGATATATCCATAACCATGGTAGACATTTTGCCTTCAATTTGGAAGAGTGACCAAGCAGTCTTGTTCTGGCAAGTTGCTAAACATGTGGAAATTTCTGTCAAGAAAGGGTTTAGGTTGAACTATAAAGTTAATAATTATGACAGACTTATCAACAGTGGTGTCGCATGCCCATTTAGGTTGGGTGTGTTGCCTACGAATTTCACGTGCATGACTGCATTTTTATTCATGTATGAAAGTTTTAAGAGTGCATAGTCCATCAGTGCTCATTTTAATTGGTCCAATGCAATTAATTGTAAGATAACTTTGAATACTTTATGAATCATCATCAAATTCCTGCCATGTATCCTCAAGGGATGTACAGGATATGATAGTACTACATGAAAAAAATTACATCATTACTAACTTCCTATCTACAATTTTCCTCCAATCAGTCTGTTACTTGTCAAGACTCCAACATTATCAGATCTTATATTTCTATCATCTAAGGAACTTTGTACCGTATCAATCCACCTATATCTTGGTCTTCCTCTAGGTCGTTTTGCTGCCAACCTGGCAGAGAACACTTGTTTTGCTAATCTTTCTTCGCCCATTCTGTTTAAGTGACCATACCACCTGAGATTAGCTCTGCTAATGCATTCCTGGATGTTGACAATGTCAAGTTCTTTCCTAATAGCCTCATTTTTAATATGATATTGCCATTGATGCCATCTGTTCCCGCCTATAATCTTTTTCAGGACTCTCATATCTGTGGTCTCTAGTCTTTGGTCAAGTGTTTTACTCCTGACCCAACTCTCAGATCGATAAGTTAAAACTGTTACAGCTAATTTAGTGTTCCAACTAATTTCTCTCTTATTCCATATGAATTTATTCAATTGACTTCCTACCATACCAGCTTTGCTGATTCTGTTGTCTGTTTCCCTATTTAATTTACCATCTTCACTAAAAATCGTGCCTAAGTAGCTGAAATGTTTTACTTGTTCCACAGGTTCTCCATTCACAACACAGTTGACATTTTCAATGATTCTGCCTATTTTCATTGTCTTTGTCTTTTTATTGCTAACCTTCATACCATATCTATTACAACAGCTATTCAATTTAGTCAGAGAATCTTGCAGACTTGTAGCAGATTTATTTAGAAGTATAACATCATCCGCATAAAGCAAAGAGCTGACATTAACATCTCCAATTTTGATAGCATGTTTAATACCACTTTCCTTCATAAATGTAATCCATATAGATAATGAATAACATAGGGGATAATGTACATCCTTGTCTCACACCAGATTTAACATTAAACCATTTTCCTGTACTTCCTTCAGTTCTAACTGCTGACTTACAACTCAAATAAAGACTAATTATTGCTTGATATAATGCCCCATTGACACCATATAACTGTAACGTATTGAATAGCTTCTCTCTAGGTACGTACCTTGTCATATACCTTTTCCAAATCGACAAAACTTAAATACAGATCTTTGTTATATTCCCATGATTTCTCCACTATTTGTCGTAAAGTGAAGATCTGATCCTGACAGCCTCTATTTGGCCTGAATCCAGCTTGTTCTTCACCCAGCTTTTCTTCCACAATTCTTCTCAACCGTTTCTCAAGTATACTTGCATAGATCTTGCCAGGAACACTCAGCAGGGAAATACCTCTGTAATTTAATGTCTCTGCAGTGCAGCCACTTTAAGACTTATACCACCATACTTCAGCATTTCTGGTCGAATATCACCTACTCCTGCTGCCTTTCCACATTTCAAGCCTTTGATGGCTTTTTCTACTTCAAGTATGGATATGTATTCCTGACTGCATGCCTGGTCAGTGTTTTTTACCACTGTGCTGTCATCACTGCTTGTTTCATTTAGCAGTTTTTCAAAGTAATTACTCCATACTTCAAGGATATCTTTTTCTCCCGTTTTCATGTCACCTTTATCATCTCTAACTCCTTTTACAGCACTCTTTCCTCCATTTCTAAGCTTCTTCAACAACCTCCAGAATATTTTGTCACCTTTTTGATATTTATTTTCTATATTCTTGCCAAAATCCTCCCACGACTTTTGTTTAGCTAGTTTTACACAGTGTTTAGCATTCTTGCATTTGTCTCTGTATTCTCTAAGAGCACAAGCTGACTTATTGGACTTTATGAATTAATATAATTTTAAATATGGAAAATGTAAAGGTCAAATGAACAAGAGCTATAAATTAAAGATATCAAAAATTATATACTTGGTTTAATTCTTTATCCAAGTGTAAGTAAACAAAGTTTGTGTCTGAAGTATTTTCAAGACTGGAACAAATCGTATATAGAAGCTAACGACTTCACTTGCCTTAGTATCCCATAATGCAAAGCACATATCCTTACAGACATGTATAATTGCATTATGGGATACTAAGGCAAGTGATATGAAGTCATTAGCTTCTACATACGAGTTGCCCCAGTCCTGATAATACTTCAGACACAAACTTTGTTTGCTTACATTTGGATAAAGGATTAAACCAAGTATATAATTACTTGGTATCTTTAATTTATAGTATAACCAAGTGGAACAGCTACCAAGAACAACAGCTATGCTTCATATGCGCCATTTATGTGAGAAGCATAAAGGGTTTACGCTTTGTGGCGAGATTAGATTATCATTGGCAAACACCAGAGTGAGACATGAATAATTTGAATTTTCATACAATTTTTAAATACAGCCATATAATATGCACAGAAATCGGAAAGAGTAATCATTTGGGAATTATTTTTCTGGATTGAACCAAACAAAGGCTGAAATAACTCATTTTACTTACTATTTGTACACAAGTTCCAACTTTCTTCGACTATAATCATACAATCCACAAAAGCTCTGGCAGAAAACGGGACATTCAGTAGATCATCAACACTGTTTCCCATTGCAAATACAGGCAAAAGAGTTATAAATTATTTATAGAAAATTATATATTAAAAACTTGTCCATATAGGTGTCCTAAACACATCAGCTCACACTTCACGCATGCAAAACAGATGAAACTCAAAAAAAAAAAAAAAAGCAACTAGTGACAATGTTTCATTGGATTGGTTGACACAATAACCAATCATAGCCATTACTTTCTGAGTGCTACTCAGCATACACCAGCCTCACCTTCTGGGTGGTTTAAAATTACTGGAATGCTAAGAATTTGATCTGCTGCAACATCTGTACGTATGTTCAAAGGGCTCAAAAGTGTCCGTTTTTGTGACCACACACACCTTGGCTATTAATTCAAATGTGATGCAATGTTTGTGTTGAAGAGTGTCCTCTTCATGAAGCATTAGTATATTGTGTTTAATTTTAGGAATCACGCAAAGCCAGGAAACATATAAAGGAGTCTTTAACAGGAATAAATGAAAAATATAATATTGGTGATATTGCTATTCCGTGGGCAGTTCGCACTGCTCCAAGATACCTCATAAGCAGGGGCATATATTCAGAGTGTGCTAAGAGTGCGGTGATCACGGATGAGTCAGTGCATAGATTGTGCAGAAGGAATGGTGTGGTTTGTGAACTTGTGGAGCGAGTTTGATGGAAAGCAGATATTTATATAAGGTAAATAACTTGCATCTATGGTGCCAGGAGTCTTGAGAAAGTGTCATTCAATGCAAGTTCAGAAGTGCAAAGTCAAAGAAACTAGAATGTTGGTGGGGGGGGGGGGGATGCAGGTGACTATGGGTCCATGCAACCCAGAGGTAAGTGGGAGAATGGTCACAACACAAAATATAACACCACAGGTTAACTTTGGTGGGCTAAGTAACCCAAGGTGTAAAGGAAGTGGTGGGATGAAGGGGGGGGGTATTGCAGTTTATGTATACTAATGCCAGAAGTATTCGAAATGTCAAGGAATTTTTGGCATTGGTTAGCACAATTTGGCCCAAAATTTACTGGCATTAGTGAGATGTGGTTGACTGAGGATATGGTCACAGGAATAGAATGCAAAGGATATAGTGTGTTCAGAGAGGAGAAGAAACAGGATGTGAGAGGGATTTTAACAGGAATTTAAGCCAAAAAGAGCAGGAGTACATCACAGGAAGAAACAGGGATTCAGAGGGCAGTTAATTTGAAGCTATCTGGTGTGAGATGAGGCCAACAGGGCTAAATATGTAATTGCTGGTTGCTCCTAATCCATGGGGTATATGGGAGAATGTAGATGACATGCACTTGCAAATTATCATAAGTACAGGTCAAGTAATTATTACAGGGGATTTCAACTATGGGACAGACTGAGAATGTGACTACACACATTCCCAGTGAAAGAGAAGGAAATGCAATTTATACAGCTGCTGAGAGATAATTACCTGAGGCACCATGTAATGGAGAGGACACAAAGTTCAAGAGTGCTGGATCTGATCACTACATCAGAGAATTTAACACTAACCAATCTAGCTATGCATCCTCTGCTTGTAGAAAGTGATCATGTAGCCTTGACCTGAAAGCTTGCCAGACATGCAGAATTTTCTGTTAAGCAGGGATATATGTGGAATTACAAAGCAGATGATCATCATAAGCTGAGGAGATGGCTTTCAGCAGAGCAATGGCATAAGAATCTGGAGGGGGGGGGGGATGTTGTTGGGTCATGGGAGGTGGTAAAGAGAGTGTTTGAAGAAAGCAGTATCTGAATGTAAACCTAGAGTCAAAAGGATAAATTATGTAAGATTTAAGCTGGATGAATAGCTTCATTAAGCAGGAGTTGCACACAAAGAAAAAGTTGTGAAGGGAGAAAGAGAGATTATAAAGAAAAAGGTGATCAGCATGCCCATGAGCAGTATAAGGTAAGGCTAAAACTAATTATGAGAGAAAGCTAACTAAGGAGACCAAAAGAAACCCTCAACAGTTCTTTATCTATATGAAAAGAAAAAGTAGGATGACTATGAAGGCATGATTTAAAAAGTGTTGATGTGAGGAGGTAACCAAACCTAACAATTGAATTGCCGAGGAGTGAGCATTTTGCAGGGGTGTTCTATTTAGGTGTTCACATCTGGCATTGCAATGCCAGATGTGACGCTGACTGATACGAGAACAGAGGGTGAAGAAATGGAGGTGCCACGGGATTAGATGGCGTATTGGCCCATGTATCATGAGACTGTGCAAGAGAATTATCAGTTCCTATAACCAAGCTGTTTAATTTAAGCCTTAGTACTGGGAAGATGCCAATGGAGCAGAAAGAGGGCAAAATAGTCCCATTGCATAAAGAAAGCTCCAAAACAGAAGTAGCAAATTATAGGCCAATCAGCATCTCTGGAATGATTAAGGTATTGAAGAAATGGAGAAATTAGTGAAAGACAAAATTCAGGACTGGGCGGATAGGAATATGATACTCTACAAAGAACAATGTAGTTTTCTGAAAGGTAGGTCTTGCCTTAGTAATTTGCTTACTTTTTATAATAAAGTGACAGTGGAGTTGCAGAAGGGAAATGGCAAAAGCATTTGACAAGATTCCATATAGACTTCTAATGCATAAATTGGAGCAAATGGAGATGGATTTTTTTTTTTTTTAATGTGATCCACACACGAAAGGCCACATGACCTACAGCACATTAGTGTTATGTGTGGGCAATAAAGCTATGATTTGACACATCTTGATTACTTTGCACAGATTTGGTCACCTGGGTTTGTTGAAGACCAGGTGGTAGAAAAGTTCAAGGACAAGTAATTAAACTGATGAGAGGTCTGCAGAATGCTCCTTATAAGGAAATTCGTGTGTAGAGGCTTAAAGTGCTGTGAGGACATCATGTTAGAGGCTTAATGGATTTTTTACAACACTCAGAAAGGATTAAAACAGAATTTAATACTTCCTATATTTCGTCCTAGTCACTAGGACATCTACAGGGATTACAAAAACAACTAATGTAACATTAACACAAATATCATACAATACTAAGCCCAACCACGTGGGTGACACTAAAGTCCTATCTAGGTGGAGCACCCTCTAAGGTCGGTTGTAGGTGGCCTGGAATGTAAGGTTGGGACCTCTGGTGATGAGTGTTTCCCAAATCTTCGGAAGCTTAAAGCAACCTTATTTATTAAGATTTGGTTGATTTCTGAGAGCTGCTGCTTCTAAGAATAGTCTCTCTTTCTTGAATTTGCTGTGGTGGAGCATGGTGGTTTTCTTCCATGATACCCTGTGGGTGGTGTCCAAGACATGGTAAGCCAAGCCTGAGTGACCGTAGTTGTGTTTACAGATGTAAGACTTGTGTTCTGCCAGGCGGATGGATGCTGATCTGCCTGTCTGTCCAAAGTACGCCAGCTTACAGGAACAGGGTACTTTGTAAACTCCAGGTAGAGAGAGAGAGAGAGGAGGGAGCTGATCTTTCGTAGAACAGATAAGGGTAGCAAGTTTGCGGTGGGGGCTTATATGCTGTTTGTACTTTTTTAGAATCTTGGCTATTTTTTCGGATGTGCCACGGATGTAGGGTATGGTGATGGCATTTTTAAAATCTTGTTGACAACAAGGATGGGGAATGGGGGAGGAACTGATTATTTTTTTCATGCTGTGATTGCTGTAGCCATTGGAGAGGAAAGTGCTGTGTATGTGGTTAAGCTCAGTAGTGAGGGAAGTTTCCGAAATGCCAGAGAGAATTGACTATCTAGGCTGGCCTTTTTAAAAAGATGTCGAGATACAAGAGTGATACCGAACTGCGTTAAACTAAAGGCCAATTTCCATTCCAAAAAAGCACTTTGCATATATAACCGTGCAAGCCTGGCATTACTACACGAGCAAATCGCCTCTACTCGTGCCACCCTTTCAGTGACGAACGCTGCCATTGGCTCCTTACATTCAGTTCTCCAACGTTCTTAACCCTGAACTTTGGTCGATTCTCTCTGGCATTTCGGAAACTCCCGCACAGAAAGAATTCAAAAAATAAAAAATAAACACATCAAGAAATATAACAACCTGGTTAAAGACAAACCACAACCACAAATTCAACCGCTCCAGACAGTAGTAAACCTCTCTTCCAAACGGCTCAACGACGATGCCGTCAGCGCCTTTGCCTCAGACGTAATTTTGCCACCGCTCAGAAGGAAGTGCTGGTGCTTGATATAATGGTTAACATCGAACGTGGGATCGGTCGCCTACCGTCGGAGATAGCCAACAACATCAGACTTGACGTAGCCAACATCCTCGCTCATTCTTCGCCTCCAAAAAGTAATTTATCTTATGCGATACTTTCTTCTTAGGAAAGAAAAAAGTATCGTCATCACCAGAGCGGATAAGGGTAATGCCATAGTCATTCTTAATACCAGTGAATACAATCGTAAAATGAATATTATCTTCCGTGATCGTGCTACCTACATCCCGCTAGAACCCGACCCCACAAAAACACAAGTTAAGAAATTAAAAATCTTACTTAAAAAAGTATCTTCCTGGCCCCCTGACATCAAGGAAAAACTTAGACCTTTCCACCCCCCCCCCCTCCCTGAATATGTGGTTTACCAAAAATCCACAAATCCAATTCCCCACTCAGACCTATAGTAGATGCCACCAATGCACCTTGCTACAGACTGTCTAAACATCTGGCCAACTCTCTGACCCCCCCCCCTCACTGGAAGGTCCACTTCCTATATAAAAAACTTGACCCACTTTAAAGCCCTCATAGTAAATTTAACCTTGAATAACGCAGCCATATCGGTAAGCTCTGATATCTCCTCTGTTCACCAATATTCCCTTAACTGACACCTTATCTCTCTGTGAAGACGTTTTTCCATCTGACATCTTTGATTTCTTTTCCTTTGCCATTAACTCTGGGTATTTTTCTTGGAAGAACAAAATCTACAAGCAGATAGAGGGAACTGCCATGGGATCCCCCCCCCTCAACCCCTCTTGCCAGTTTCTATATGGAAGATTTCGAAAAAGAGCCATAGACTCAGCCCCACTCAAACCCAAGAATCCAGTTTACTATGGAAAAGGAAAAGAACAATTGTTTACCTTTCCTAGACACCTTAGTTACATGCTTGCCTAATGATACACTGGCCTTCACTGTATACAGAAAACCCACAGACAGATACATTTACAAACTCTCCCACCACCACCTCTCTCAACAATATGGCATTATTAAAACTCTTACCAAGAGAGCCCACAATCTTTGTTCCAGTGGAACCACATACACAGCACTTTCCTCTCCAATGGCTACAGCAATCACAGCATGAAAAAAATAATCAGTTCCTCCCCCATTCCCCATCCTTGTTGTCAACAAGATTTTAAAAATGCCATCACCCTACCCTACATCCGTGGCACATCCGAAAAAATAGCCAAGATTCTAAAAAAGTACAAACAGCATATAAGCCCCCACCGCAAACTTGCTACCCTTATCTGTTCTACGAAAGATCAGCTCCCTCCTCTCTCTCTCTCTACCTGGAGTTTACAAAGTACCCTGTTCCTGTTAGCTGGCGTAATTTGGACAGACAGGCCGATCAGCATCCATCCGCCTAGCAGAACACAAGTCTTACATCTGTAAACACAACTATGGTCATTCAGGCTTGGCTTACCATGTCTTGGACACCACCCACAGGGTATCACGGAAGAAAACCACCATGCTCCACCACAGCAAATTCAAGAACGAGAGACTATTCTTAGAAGCAGCAGCTCTCAGAAATCAACCAAATCTTAATAAATATGGTTGCATTAAGCTTCCGAAGATTTGGGAAACACTCATCACCAGAGGTCCCAACCTTACATTCCAGGCTGCCTACAACCGCCCTTAGAGGGCGCTCCACCTAGATAAGACTTTAGTGTCACCCACGTGGTTGGGCTTAGTATTGTATGATATTTGTGTTAATGTTACATTAGTTGTTTTTGTAATCCCTGTAGATGTCCTAGTGACTAGGACGAAATATAGGAAATATCAAATTCTGTTTTAATCCTTTCTGAGTGTTGTAAAAAATCCATTAAGCCTCCTTATAAGGAAACAATGTAGGTGTGCAAGGTTACTAAGTTTAGTTGATAGGCAGAAAAGAGATGACATGGCAGAAACTTATTAAAGATATTAAAAGGGTTTTATAAAATTGACACAAAGGAAATTTTTCAATGTATGACAAATAGTGAGAGAGCCAGGGGTCATCAGTGGAAGTTGTGTAAGAGTGTGGTTAGTAAGGATGTACAGGCCACATTTTTTGCATGGAGAGTGATGAATGAGTGGACTGGATTGCCAGTATCAGCTGCGAGTGTTCTGACAGCGAGTGAATTTAAGGAGATGTATAGATAGGTTTTGTGTGTATAAAAGTTAGTGTTGGTCTCCCATGATAAGTCTCCAGACTCCATAGAGATACTGTATTATAATAATATCACCCAATAATTTTTAATAAATTACAAAGTCAACAATGTAAGAATATTGAATATGTACTCGGCTTAGTACAATGTCCTTACTCTTATAATTTGAAAATGCTTCTTAAAAAAATTATGCGTATTTATTGGTTTCTACGAGCAATGTCATCAAAATATCTATTTAACAAGATATTTTCAATATGTGATAATTATACTCTGAATGCATTAGTGAAATAATTCTTACATGCATACAACATTTCTCATTCCACTTTAAATTCTTATTCCTTTTATGTGGCTCTTGCCCAAAAAAGTTTCATTTGTAAACCTATAGCATATTTGTATTTTGGGTGTACTAAGAATGCTTTTCTCCCTTTTTACTGATTTTATATATTTTTTGGTAATTTTTTTACTTAATTTTTACATGGTCTGGAAACCCTGCTCTAGTGACCAAACTTGGAACTTCATCAAGCTACTTCAGGCCTCCAATAAGTGGACTGATTTAGTCTCACATCAGGAAATGAAATTAATCTCCCTGATCTCAGCTTAGTTTTCTAACAGCTACAACAAGCCAATTCACAAAACATTCTATATGCTCCTTTTTTTTTTTTTTTTTTTTTTTGGCAATACTAATATTTATAGTAGCTGCAAAAAAAGATCATCAAAACGAACAAAATCTGAACATAATGAAATGACTATGGCAGAAAGGTTATAATTTTAGTCTACAGTTTTAGGCATTCATTTTAATATTTACCAGTACATATAAGTATTACAAAGTAACAACTAGTAGTCTTACAGCTACTTTAGCACTTCCAATAAAAAAAAGCAAGAAGTGGTACAGGATTTCTCTTTTCACTTCATACTGCAATTATCTTGTGCAGCTTTTATATAACTATCAGCAGAAATGAAATTGATATTTGATTTCTGCAATTCATATACTGGAAAGAAATTTTTTTCCACATGGTTTTAAGCTAAAACTTGCCAAGAAATAAATTCTTGTTTAATACATTATCCAAGTGTAAGCAAACAGTTTGCATGTGAAGTATATGCTCATAGCTGGGCAACTGTATATAATACTATGCAAGCAATTATATACACCCAAAAGGATGCATGCTTTGCATTATGGGATACTAAGGCAATTAATATGAAGTCATTAGCCTCTATATATACAAGTAGCCTAGTTATGTAGATATACTTCTTGTGCAAACTTTGTTTGTTTACACTTGGATAATGGATTAAACAAGAATATAATTCCTTGTAAGTTTAATTCATGTCAGTAGATTAAGATTTTTGTTTTTAAAATACTGTATGCACTTATATACGTTATAAAATTTTAAAATTAAAGGGATATCTGCGTCGTCATTTAAGGAAGCTTTCTGGTTTTGTAATGCTAGACTGCCAGAAAAAAAAAAGAAAAAAGTATGATTGTAGTCAATGACTAGAGCAGGGGTCGGCAACCTGCGGCTCTTTTCGTTATTAAACAATCTATTTTTGAATAATGCAAAATTAATGTTATTTATTAAATTAGAAACTAAAAACCCTAAATTTAGCATTTGCAATAAATTAAGGACATTTTACATTAAGTCAAGGATATTTTACAATCGAAAATAGTACATGCGATGCTGAAAAAATTAATACTTTCATGTTTGAACTCTTTGAAATCATACGCGATAATCCTTTACATTCTATTTGCATTTTACAAAAATTCTACTTTATGGTGGATATGACTTCCCATTTAAATGCACTAAATAAGAAACTACAGGGAAAGGGAAATACAGCAGTTCTGCTTTTAGAAGAAGTGATTTCGTTTGAACAAAAATTATATTTGTTTGCGACAGACTTAGAGAAAAGCACATTATTATATTTTCCTACGTTGAAGAAATATCAACAATAACAAGCTGATAATAATTCCATGAATTTAACCTTTTTTAAAGAAATTGTGGTAAATATGCGATCTATATTTAATGGGAGATTTGAGGAATTTAGAAAGAACAAGGCAACTATGTAATTTTTATTGTGACCTTGAAATTAATCCTGCCGAATTAAAATTTTCACCTTCTGCTGGAATTGATGAGGCTGCATTTCAACTTCAGTTAGAGGACCTGAAAACCCAGGATTTGTGGAATTCAAAATTTAGAAATCTTAAAGCTGACCTGGAGGAGTTGGAAAGACAAAAATCTACCTTTGCAATACAAAAAAAATGGTCTGAAATAAAAGATCTTAAAAAGCAAGATCAGATTGTATTTGACACGTGGAATTGTTTACCGGACACCTACATTCGGCAATTCCAAACATACGCATTTGGACTTCCATTGATTTTCGGATCGACATATTTCTGTGAGCAGATATTTTCTAATATGAATTTTATTTAAAGTAAGTTGAGAAACCTACTAAACAATGCGAGCCTTTCGTCATGTTTGAAAATGAAAATTACGGCGTATTCGCCGCATATTGAGAAACTATCCCAAGAAGTTCAACAGCAAAAGTCGCACTAAGAAGATATTTTAAATTAAAAAAAATAATTAAAGAAATAGGTATGTTATTGGATTTTATACACATAGTTTTGTAAGGAGGAGCAAATCTTTGTTTTATTATTTAATATTTAAAAATATCATATAATTTTGTGTGACATGCCACCCCTGTGTTTTACAAGTATGATAACGTGTTACTGCATAAAAATAAAAAAAACAATAAATAATTTAATTATAATATTTTTCAATGTAGTTTCTTAAATTTAAAGCAGTGATGAGCGAGCAATTAAATAGTAAATCAAATACTCGGTTCGATCCGCATAAAGAATATTTTCTTTGATAATAAAGTATTCATTTATTTTCCATTATTTAGCTATATTTTAATTTTTTAACGTGCACAAATAAATCCACATGTAAAAATCAACATTCATAAAATAGAATTTTAATTAAAATATACTAATTCTGCCATATAAAATGAACACCGTGGACCACACAAAAAAACTTGAGAGGGCCGCATGCAACCCACGGACCATTGGTTGCTCATCACTGCGTGCGGCTCCCTAAATTTTTTTTTAAACAGATATAATTTTAAAAATGGCTCTTCAATCGAAAAAGGTTGCCAACCCCTGGACTAGAGGAACATGTGATTTTTCAGCCAGTTCTTGAATCAATCAATCTCTAAATTCAGGCAAGTAAGTTTTTTTATTATTATATGGATTAAGTGGATGTTTAAACCTGCAACAACAACAACAAAAAAAACCCGATTTTTCAGACAATAATATATCAATCAAGCTTTAGAATCGCAAGATGGCAGCAGTCATTTCCTACACTCATCCTGCTTTCTTCAAAAATCATTAATGTCAGTGAGTTCAGCTACTCATGATGGCTAATGATGGAAACTAGTACTCACCAATCTCCAAAAAAGTTACAGGACTTCTTAAAAGTCCTATAACTTTCTTCTTTGGGAAATAAGATATTAAAGGATCTATACACACAAACACAAAAATAAGAACAGCTCATTAGTCTCCTCTTGTTACACTAAAATAGAGGAGTTGCAGCAGTCCATATTCAATAACTTCCTTAAAGATTCCATACAAGATACTTTTTTTTTATGATATCATACATAAGATGTTTATGAACCTATACACATCAGTGCTGTGAGTGGGAGGGCAGGTGAGGCCTGAGAAAGCAGTGGCATTTTTCTTAAAAAAACTGTAGGTTGTAGCCGTTTGGGAATGCTTCATGAGGAAGACTGTTCCAAAAAACAAAGGTAGATAGAATAAAAGAGGATAAGCAATTTTGGTGTGTTTGCAGCTGCAATGATGTGAAAAGGGATACTGGGAAACTGTTGTGTTTGTTTTAATAGGTGCAACAGAAAGTGGAGGAATGATTGTCACCTGAAAACATCACATCTATGATACAAGGATTAAGTGGGTCAACAAGCAAGATCATCTGTGAGCCAAACTGGCTTCCTCTGGACAGGATCAAGAATTTTGGAGAGGTTTTAGATGCAGCACCTCCAACATGAGTGGTATTCTAAGGATGGATGGATGGATTTAGGATTTGTAAAGAGTTGGTAGCTGAGTGGGAAAATTAGCATCCTGAGCAGAAGAGAATGAATTTTTTAGATGCTGAGGAAGTAACTAATGCCATGTGTTTATGCTGGGAGAGGCTGGAGCTAAATGTGTTAGTTCAAACAAAGATCTGATCCTGTCTGATGATTTGTGTATTACTGAGGAGATAAGTGAGATGAAATCCCATTTGCAAGAGAAAATGCAAGACTGAGTTTTTTTGCTGGTGCTAAACATGACCAGATTTTCCCTTGCCCCATGGAGGATCGTATGGAGATCAATGTTTAAGGCACTGGTTGAAGATGATCTTGAAGCTCGGGATGTCTTAGCACTGCATAGTTTGTCAAATGAGTAGGATGAATGAAAGAGTACCATCAGCAAAGCTGTGAATAGGATTAGTGAAGAGTGAGAGTAGGTCATTTATGTATAGGAGAAACAGATAGGTGATAGTACAGAACCCTGATGCATTTCTGCATAGGAAGTGAAGCCCAAAGAGAGGACCATCCATCATCATGATATGTAGTGAATGACCAGAGAGAAACCTGGCTATCCAATTAATGAGGATAGTAGGTAGACCAAAGAATGATGATTTGCTTAGCAGGCCTCAGTGCAATCAAAAACTTCCGACATGCCAACAGCGACACCAAATAGTGGACAAATGATGGAATCCATACAAGTGGTCAGTGATTAACTGAAGGGCCTCAGTAGTGGAGAAGTTACCTATCAATGACTTTCTCCATTATTAAGAAGAGGACTAAGGTTAGTGGTTACTGGTTAGTAGTCCGATGGTAGACCTCTCTCTTTTTTTGGAATAGGCTGGATATGATTGCTTTCACATGTTGGAATAAGTGCCAGCTAAGTATAGAAGATTGCAAATACAATACAGGATAGATGTTAGCTCTGGAACACAGTGAGTACGAATGGAGATATGCCATCATGGCCAGAAAACTTGACTGTCCAAGCTTTTTAGTATTCTTCTGATGTTATTCTGCTGAAAAACAACAGGAGGCATACAATGCTCAGATTCTATAGTATGGTAGCAAGTGATTTCCCTTTGTCATCTATGCAGGAGTTGAAGAAAAGGAATGATGCCAGGGGTCAGCTTTTTCTTTGGGTGCAGTAACAGTAGTGCCATCTGAATGAGAGAGAGAGAGAGAGGTGGAAGAAGTGGTGTGCTGGGAAATTTTTAACAACCAGTTTGCCCAGAATCTGCTGGTTATCCTCAATGTTCTTAGTGGAAAATTATTCAGGCAATAGCCATAGTGTTACAGCCACTTACATTTACAGTGTGAACAACATCAATCATGCTTCTTTCTCCTTTCCTACTCTTGGCCTTTTTGGAAACTATGTGGCAGCAGGTTCTCTTTCTGTAAAAATTACAATCCCCCCCCCAGCATAAATGAATTCCATGATCAGCAAGCATACACTTAGTTTTGCCTAGGCCACTTCTTCTTGGGTAATGAGCCTAAGAAGAAGACCCTATTAGTTTTACAGCAATTCTAGAAAAGTGAAATCTTTGACAGATGTTGAGCATGGAAATGCCATTACCTTAAGATGCATCATAGGCAGATGTTTGCTGAAAAATAATATTCATGTAAAATTGCTAACAGAGATAATCACTACACACTCTGCTATGGAGGGAAGAGGCAAGGGGAAGGAGTGCAAAGGGTGCACATCCTGGATGGATTTTCCATGTCACCATATACAGGGTGTTCGGGATAAATTTGACATATTTATAATTAATTATATTTTTCCGTAAGTTACATGTATTAACACACACTTCTCTTCATTTAAAAGTTTGGACCCTTCTTCATTCATATACAAGATGTCAGAAAGGATGGATAGCTGGAACCCACCTGAATCATGGAAGAGAATAACTTGTATCATGATGATTCGTGCCCGCCATCAAAATAAGGATATTACGACTGCTGCCCAATGCTCCCTGAATACAGTAAAAACAATCAGGCATGAACTAGAGACTTGCAATGGTGACTACAAGGATGTAGCAAGAAGAAAGATCCCTAGCAGACGATCTGATTGCGTTCGTACAGCAGAATTCCTCGCAAATCTGCAGGAACAGGTGTTGAAGAACCCTGGCATTGGAATTCGGGCTTTGTTCGTGGAGTTGCTAACTGTAGTCAAGCCCTGGATAACAAGGGTAGCCAATGGTAGGCCGTATGTATGGCAGCAGGATTCGGCCCCTTGCCACACCTCTGGGAAAAGTCAAAAATGGTTGTCTGAAAATTTCTACGACTTCACCAGTCCAAATGTTTGGCCTCCAAACTCCCCAGACCTTAACCCCATGGATTATTTTGCATGGGGCGCAGTTGAAAAAGACACCAATCGCACTTCCAGTAATACAAAAGCCCAGTTAATGGATAAAATTAAAACAGTTTTTGCGGCCCTTCCCAGGGAGACTGTAGCATCAGCTTGTTCGAGGTTCCGAAGCAGAATTGAAGCTGTGATCGATGCTAATGGTGGTTATTTTGAGTAAATCTTGTTGATAGTATTGTAATTAACTCTGCCTGTAATGTTTTTTTGTCAATTCATTAAATTTAATAGATACAAAGAAGATTTTCTTTTTCCTTACGAAACTGTCAAATTTATCCCGAACACCCTGTACAACCCTACTGCCCAAATGCTGCTAGCATCTGTGGATTGAAGTGCATGCTGTTCTGCATTTTATAGCCATTGTCAATTAAACAACCTGCACATGTGAGCTGGCTCCAGCACACCACTTGGATGGAAGTGTGGGTGAGTAGAAGACGTGGCGTCAGAAATGGACTAGAAGGCACAGCTTCCATTTGGGCAGGAGGTAAGTTTTCTGCTGTTGGCCCTCTACAAAGTCAGATTTAAATTAGGTGATGACTGTTTTTGCATTTATTGCATGTTTTCATATACTAAGTATGAAACTGTAAGCAAGCTGATTTTTTTTTTTTTTCCAACCACTTTGGTACACTTTCTGTTGAACCAGGACTTCATACTGGTGAGGATAATTTCTGCGACTTATTTGAAACAGATGTGTAGGTCAGAGGAACAGAAAACAATAGTATGACATGGAAAGAAAGAGTATAATTCTGTAGGTAATCTCACTTGGTACCACTGAAGTGCCAAGAATATGAGGGTGGGAGTGGAAGGGCATTCTGTGAGGGAAGACTTGCATAGGACTGTGATCTGAGTTACTGAGAGGAGAGTTGATTCCTATGGTGTATCTGGAGGGGAAACTGGTTATAAAGAGGTGAAGAGTAATAGGAGAATGAAGGGAGTTATCTTTATCTCAGGAAGTTAAAGAAGCAGTCAAGGAAAAGAAGAAAGTTCCTGGCAAGTAAGTCAGCTTGTGCTCTTAGAGAATACAGAGAGAAATATAAGAAAACAAAGCACTGTAAAACCAAACAAAAGTCATGGGAAGACTTTGGTAAGAACACAGAAAATAAGCATAAGGAAGGTGGCAAAATATTCTGGAGGTTATTGAAAAAACTTTGAAATTTATTGAAATGGAGGTAAGAGTACTGTAAAAGGAATGAGAGATGATAAATGTGACTATTGTGTAGTTACTTTGAAAGATTGCTAAATGAAACAAGCAATGATAGTACAGTGAACAGAAAACATTCAAGAAGAATGCAGTCAGGAATACGTATCACTACTGAGGTAGAAAATGCCATCAAAAACCTGAAATATGGAAAGGCAGCTAATATACATCCATATTTGAGCATTTCTGGTTGAATATGATGGACTTCAGCTGATTGAAATAGGAATCTCTTAGTACCCATCTATAAAAAATATAAAACTGAATGTGAGAATTACAGAGAAACTTCCCTACTGAGTGTTTGAGTAGTTGATTAGTTGTTTTGGTTGACTAGTCAGTAAGATGCATGTAAGCATACTTCAGAAAAATTGTGGAAGAGAAGCTTGGAGAAGAACAAGCTGTGCTCAGGCCAAACAGATATTGTCGGGATCAGATTTTCACTTTAAGACAAATAGCTGAGAAATCATTAGAATATAACAAGGATCTGTATGCAAGTTTTGTAGATCTGGAAAAGACATGTGACAAGTGCTAATAGAAAAGCTGTTTGAAATGCTAGTTACAGCATGCAGTTTAAGTGGGACATTATATTCTATAGTATGTAGTACATGCATATATGCATGCCAATCTAAGCTTTGGGGAGTAATCACTATTAATTGTTCATGTTTTTTAAAGTATTTTAAATTATTTTTTTATCAACACAAATTTTGGAAGTGTTACTTTAAACTCTAATAGTGTGATCACATACTTCAGCTCTGACTGAAACACAAACTAGTATGCACATGCTTTGACTCATTTTTTTCTCCTTTGATGGCAGGACTGCTTTGAAGAGCTCCGAAAGATGAGTTATTTAATTTAAAAAAAAAATAGTGTTATTAGTTTAAAAATTGTGCTAAAATTAGAATATATTGCAGAGTTAATTAGTGTAAAATCATAAAAAGTTTGTTTTAAATAGTGTTAATTTAGTATTTTTATAAGATACTGTAGAAGTTTTTTCCCACTTGGTTAGACTATAATAAATTTAAGTTTAATCCTTTATCCAAGTGTAAGAAAACAAAATTTGCGCCTGAAATATCTTCAGGACTGAGGCAACTCGTGGCAAAGGTGGACTAAGCGCTCATCACTTGTCCTAGTAAGGAGATACTAAGACAAGTGATGAGAGCTTAGTCCACCTTTACCATGAGTTGCCTCAGTCCAAGATACTTCAGGCACAAACTTTGTTTGCTTACACTTGGATAAAGGATTAAACTAAATTTATTAAAGATATGGTAGATACGTAGCATAGCACATGCCACCAATCTGAAGAAAGACAATGGCGTCCAAATCGCCATCTTTGTTCAAGAAGAATGCAGTCAGGAATACGTATCACTACTGAGGTAGAAAATGCCATCAAAAACCTGAAATATGGAAAGGCAGCTAATATACATCCATATTTGAGCATTTCTGGTTGAATATGATGGACTTTAAGGAATTTAACCAAAGGGAGTTCATCCAGTGTAAGGTTTGCGGGATGTATGCTTTGCCGAGAGCGGCTGGAGTTTGGTTTGAGAGCGATAGTTGTGGGAAAGTGTCATGAAAGCGAGGATCTGAAATGTATCTCGGGTCGCGAGATTGACTTAGTGAATGAAAGTCAGAATGCGATAGAAAATTGTGATGTAGAACCAGATAGCATTGAGAGTAAGGTTGAAAATGAGAGTAGAAGTACAGAGCGAGAGAATGGTTTGACTGATTAAAAAAAAAAATGAAGAGTTAGCAGCAATGAGGAAGATAGATCGGTTGCACAGTGATGCATAGGGCAAAGCAGCAGCTGCAGCGATTACAAAAATGTCTAATCAAAAAACAGAAAGCACTTGCGTGATTTTTCTTATCATGCAAGTGAGTGATAAGAAAAATGAGAACATGATTGGGACCGAAAGAAAAATTAAGGAGCGAGTGTTGTATCGTAATTCAGTAGTAAAAGGTGTAATAGATGAGAGTTTGACAAAATCTAGCTTTCCGGGTGCAAAAATTAATGATGTAAGTGAGGCTATTAGAGCACAAAAGCACAGGATGAAAGAAATGATAGTAGTGGCCGGAACGAATGATTTAAAAGGCGAAAAATTTGCTATAAGAGAGGACTTGAAAGAATAGAGGCAGAAAAAAAAAAAAAAAAGAGTGAGAGTTAAGAGTCTGTCGAATGACTATGTGCAAGTTATGCAGGAGGAGTGGTGTAGAGTTTGTGGATGTGTGGAATGAGTTTGATGGGCAAAAGAACTTATACAAGGAGGATGCTTTGCATCTGAATGAATTTGGTGTGCAGAGACTGGAAAAAGTATTACTGAATAAAGTGAAAGTGGATGTGCAGAATCAAGGAAACTTGAGTTTTGGGGGTGGGGGGAAGTCAAGTGGATATGCAGACATCAGTGAGGCAGCTGAGTGTAAGAATGTGTATAATATGCCTGAGTTAGTATGAAGGACAACAAACCAGAATGGGATAGTTAGTATAAAGTGTCAAGATAGGGGTGGGACTGGGGGGGGGGGCTTTTGCACTTTATGTATACTAATGCCAGGAATATTAGGAATAAGGAGGAGGAATATTTGGCCTTGGCTGGCTCTTCCTGGCCACAGGTTATTGGCATTAGTGAGACATGGCTAAGAGAAGATGATATAGTTAGTGGAATAGAATGTGAAGGGTATAGTGTGTTTAGGAAAGACAGAGAGAAAAGAATGGGGGAGGGGAGGAGCGTTATTGATGATAGCTATACAGTTGGGTGCTGCTATAGACCATGTGATGGAATAGATGATGGAGATAGTATGCATAGACAAATAGACTCAATGAATGGAGGACAGCTAATTATTATGGGGAGGATTTTAACTATGGTAACATGATTGGAAGGAGGAGAGGACACATGGGAGAAAGGAAATGGATTTTATGCAGTTACTAAGGGATAACTACCTGAGACAGCATGTAATGGAATATACTAGGGGTTCGAGAGTGCTTGAGCTAGTAATTACATCTGAGAATTTGACTGTAATGAATATGACCACATTGCCACCAATTAGCGAGAGTGATCATAAGGTCTTGGAATTTTCAATTAAGACAGGGTACATGTGGAATTACTGGGATAGTAATGTATGACAAGATTAGGAGATTGCTTGGATCAGTGCCATGGCATGTAAAACTGCAAGTGCTGAACGTTGATAGTGCATTGGAAGTGGTAAAGGAGTGTTTGAAGGAGGTAATGGCTGACTGCATACCTAGAGTCTGGAGAGCAAATTAAGTGGGAGTTAAATGGATGAATAACACCATTAAGCTTGAACTGCAAAAAAAGAAAGAAACAATTATGGAGGGAATTTAAGGAGAAAGGTAACCTGCAGGCACACGAACAGTACAAAGCACAGGCCAGAAGGGTAACTATTCTAGTAGCAAGGCTTATACGTTGGGCATACATAACTGGTAATTAGTTTACGGAAATAACAACGCATATGAAGTATATTAATTAATGGTAACTTTAATAAATAACTTCTATATTTCGGCAACATCACATTGCCATCTTCAGGAACATAAAGATATGGTATGTGCACGCAGGCACTAACAAAAGCAAATGAGGAAGAAAGCAAGAAACTAATATTGTTCCTACAGTCCTAATGGTGTCCTCTGGTGGGCTAATTTGGTTGACTTGGCAGTTGGGCTGAAGTTCTCAAAATGTAAGTCTCCCAAATTTGGGGTAGTTTCATGAGGGTGTTGTTTTCCTCTTTTTCTAAGGTGAACTGGACTCTGGGGTGTTGGTTGTTTAAGTGTGTTAGGAAGGAGTGGAGTGAGTCTGAGCCATGTGGCCAAATAGCAAACACATCATCCACATAACGAAGCCAAATAGTGGGTTTTTGTGCGGCAGAGTTTATGGCTTTCTCTTCAAAGGTCTCCATAAAGAAATTGGACAAGGGTGGGGAAAGTGGTGAACCCATGGCTGTCCCCTCTATCTGTTTGTAGAACTTTCTTTGCCAAACGAAATAGCCTGAGTTCATTGTGAACTGAAATAGGGCTGAGGAAAACAACACCCTCCCCTTCCTAGACACTTTAATCGGCCGCCAGCTTGATGGATCTTTGGTTTTCTCTATTTACAGAAAACCCACCCATACTGGCAGATACATTCACCAGCAATCCCACCCCCCCTCACAACAATATGGGGTTATAAAAACACTATATAACAGAGCAAAATCAATCTGCTCAGATGACAAGGCCCTAACTACTGAACTAAACCACATCCACAACACTTTCTTAGCCAATGGCTATAACCCCCCAAAAATCCCCAAAATACTCAAACCAGTAACCCCCCCCCTCCACAATAAAGATTACACCAAATCTATCACCATCCCCTACATCCAGGGCACCTCTGAGAAAATAACCAATATCCTCAGAAAATATGACCTTACTTCTTGTTACAGACCATATAAAAAGTTGGCATCCCTTATCCGCTCTACCAAAGACCAACCACTTCCCCTAGACCTACCTGGTGTATACCAGGTCCCTTGCAGCTGCAAATTGGCCAAACAGGCAGAACAACAAATATCAGGATTTCAGAACACAAAGACTACATCCGGTTTCACCAGTACAGCCACTCTGGGCTGGCAGACCATGCCTTAGATACCCACCATAGAATTCGTTGGAAGAAAACAAAAATAATGCACCGCAGCAAGTTTAAATACGAAAGATTATTCAAGGAATCTTCAGCAGCTCTAAAAAACGTTCCTAACCTCAACAAATTTGGGTGCATGAAACTACCCCAAATTTGGGAGACTTACATTTTGAGAACTTCAGCCCAACTGCCAAGTCAACCAAATTAGCCCACCAGAGGGCACCATTAGGACTGTAGGAACAATATTAGTTTCTTGCTTTCTTCCTCATTTGCTTTTGTTAGTGCCTGCATGCACATACCATATCTTTATGTTCCTGAAGATGGCAACGTGACGTTGCCGAAATATAGAAGTTATTTATTAAAGTTACCTTTAATTAATATACTTTATATGCGTTGCTAATTCCGTAAACTAATTACCAGTTAAGAAGGGTAACTAGTGTGGTAAGAAAAGCAAAAGAAGATTATAAAAGGAAATTAGCAATGCAAGCTAAAGAGAATCGCAAACAGTTCTTTTGATACGCTGCAAGTAAAAGAAAAATGTATATGGCAGAATGATTTTAAGGAATGCCGATGGTAGGGAGGTAACTGAATCAGTTGAAATAGTAGAATTACTAAGCAAACACTTTGCAAGTGTATATCATCCAGGCAGTAATATTGCTGGAATGAGGGAACCAATGGCTTATACAGGAATTGAGGTGAATGAAATGAAGGTGAATAGTATATTACAGAACCTTAATGTGAACACATCTGTGGGATTGGATGGTATACCAGCTTGAGTCTTACGTGAGGTGGCAAAGGAATTGTCAGTGCCCTTGACCATATTGTTTTAAGTCTCAGCTCTGTGTTAGTCTCGAGGGGATGGAAAGAGGGGAACATAGCTCCATTACATAAAGGAGGCTCAAAGCTGCTGTTACAAATTACCGACTGATCAGCATATCAGGAGTCGTCATCGAGGTTTTTGGAGAAGGTAGTCAAGAGCAAAATACAGGAATGGATAGATGAAAATGGGATACTATATGAGGGACAGCATGGTTTTGTGAAGAGTACATCATGCCTCAGTAAATTGCTCGTGTTTTATAATACAGTGACGGCTGAACTGGATGAGGGTAATGAATTTAGATGATACTGCTGGACTTTGCTAAGGCCTTTGACAGGATACCACAAGGAATTCTAATCAGTAAACTGCAGCACATGAGGATGGATGTAGAGATGGATAGGAGGGTGGTTGATGGAGAGATATCAGAGAGTAGTTTATTTAGGAGTAGTGGTGTGACTAGTGGTGTGCTGCAGGGTTCTGTGGTGAGATGGATAGGAACTGTTCATTTATTTGCTGATGGTGCAAAATTGGCTAGAGCAATAGTGAATATAGATGATGTCAAAATATTGCAGGATGATTTGGATAGATTGGAAGACTGGGCTAAGAAGAATGGATGTCAATTTAACATAGCAAAGTGTAAGGTTATGCATTTTGGGGTGAAAAGATTAGCAGCAGTATACCACATTGGTGGAACTGTACTCCAGGAGATTGACAAAGCACGAAGCCAGAGATTTGGGAGCATTAGTAGATATGGAGTTGAAGTTTAGGGACACATAGTAAAAGTGGTTAAATCAGCGCATCAGATCACTTGGTTACTGAAGAATACTTTGATGAGCAGAGACAAGCAAGTTATTGTTCCTCTTTATCGAGCCTTGATAAGACCCCATGTTGACTACTGTGCCCAGATCTGGGTGCCTCCTCTACTAGATCCTCTCTACCTCCTCCCCATCAAGAAGATGGGGAGGAGGTAGAGAGGATCCAGAGGCAAGTGACCAAGATGATCGCTGGTTATGGAATGAACCCTCCGAGAACAGGTCGAAGATCTGTGGGTTACAGAATTGGTTGATAGGCAGAAAAGGGGTGATATGATTGAGGCATTCAAATTACTAAAGGGTTTTTACAAGATTAATTCAGAGAAAATTTTCAGAACAGGTCTGGTGGTGGGAGGACTAGGAGCCATCCATGGAAACTGAGCAAGAGTGTAGTTAGCAAAGGTGTTAGAAGTACGTTTTTTACTTGGAGAGTAGTGAATGAGAGTGGAATTAGTAGCCAATTTGTTGTGGGTGCCATGACTGTAAATGAGTTCAAAGCAAAGTATGATAGATACTGTGTGAATGCTGAATAGTTGTTCTTCACATGATGTTTAGGGCCTCTCTCGATGAGTCTAAGGATTCATTGGAGTTAGCTGTAATAATAATTCCTGTGATTCAAGTTTTGAATGTATTTACCAGTCTGTCTCTCTGATGATGTCCATGTAATGTTGGGTAAAATATATAGGAGTTATATAAATTAAGTGGATATTAATTCCAACATCATTTCAAAGCCGAATACAGAAACTATAAAAGTTTCATGTGAAACCAGAGAGCTTGCAGGAATACACTCTCCACCATACTATGAGTTGCCCTAGCCAAACCTAATAGGAAGCACAAACACTCAAAGTGCCCGTATATTCACCTCCTATTGGTCCATTTTGATAAGGTTTCACTGGTCTGACAGCTATTTCAAATCTCATTGGTTTTCACCAGAGACCAAAAGAGCTTTTTGGCTCTTTTTAGTAAATACTTTGCACACCAACTGAGAGTTTGCTTACAGAAAATACACCTATCCGACGTTTCGAGTTACTTAGTACTGAGAGTTTTTGCTCTCTTAGGTTTCTGCCTGGTCTCTGATGAAAACCAGTAAGTTTGAAACAGCTGTCAGACCAGTGAAACCTTATCAAAATGGACCAACAGGAGGTGAATATACAGGTGCTTTGAGTGTTAGTGCTTCCTATTAGGTTTGGCTAGGGCAACTCGTAGTATGGCGGCGAGTGTATTCCCGCAAGCTCTCTGGTCAATTTTCACACGAAACTTTTTAAGACAGTTTAATGTTAAATCAGGTGAGAGACAAAAGTGCACATTATCACCACTGATCTTTATCATTTATATGGATCACATTATTTACGAAATTATCATTAAGCCTGCTTGATAGCATCTCCAAATGATTAACATTTCCAATTTTGATAAAATGGAGATGATAATCAAGTGAAAGTCTGCAGGATTCTCTGTCTAAATTTTGTAAGAAAATCAGCAATAAAAAGACAAAGACAATGAAAACAACTAGAAATGTTGAAAACTTTGACTGCATTCTGAATGGAGAGCCTTTTGACCAAGTGAAACATTTCAGTTATTTAAGCATGATTTTAGTGAAGATGGCAAATGAATAAATTTATATACAATAAGAGGGAACTTAGTCAAATCACTAAACAAGCATACACGACATCGTTCAAATCAATTTTAACATATGAATATGAGAACTTGATCAAAGACTAGAGACCACAGATACGAGTTCTGACGAAGACTAATAAAATGAACAGGTGACATCAATGGCAATATCATATTAAAAATAAGGATGTTAGGAAAGAACTTGAACATTGCTAGCATCTGGGAATGTATCAACAGTCACTGAAATGGAAATGGGAAAGGTTAGCATTATTTTTATTTTATTTTATTTTTTTTTGCCAAGATGGTAGTAAAAGTATCAGAGAAAGACCAAGTTCTATGTGGATATAACCGATTAATCTGGAGGAAAACTGTCAATAGTATGTAACTTTTTCATATCATAATATCCTGTACATCCCCTGAGGGTACACATCAGAAATTTGATGATGATCCTAAACAGTTCAAAGCTACTTATGCTGGCATTTCTTTGGAAACGATCGAGTTGAGTATTAACATAATGCATCATCATACTTCAGGGACAGTTGAGGAAATGGGAGTGCAAAGGTTAAACTGCCCAATGTGTAGTGTATCAATATGAATACTACAGATTCAGAGACCTTCTTCATTCATCTATCTGATACCTACTCTATTTATTCACTTGGTATGTAGTCATGCATTGCTTCTGTTAGATACTGCTTTATCATTTCCCATGCACTGTCATCTTTTCTATACAATTCATCAACTCAATGTATTGATGCAAGATGACTATGGAGCTTCTGATAATCACCACCTTATAGTTCCACATATAGAATTGATAACATTTTCCTGTTTGACTACCTTACAAACTAATACCTAATCGCTTTCGCCAAGTGACAGTGTTGATACCTCAATTCATGAGATTAAATCAAATCTAACTTGATAAAGCTTGTGTTGCTTCCAGCACATGCTGCTTTAGGTAGTTATCCTGCAGAAGCTCAACAAATTCACTCTATTTGTTACTATACAGTATCTCTTCTTTCCAATCCACATTGCTATAATTAAAATCTCCCATTTATTTACCCAACTAATTTGTCCAAACATTTCATGATCAATACTCTCTACATTAACAGCATCTTATTAGATGTACTATTATCCTATCCTTTATAATCCTTCCTTCGATCCCTTAATGCAGCTGGTTCATCACTCCTCTGCTGCATCCCCTAAAGGCGATATTCATGACTTCACGGGACTGGTTTGCTTGTTCTGGGGGACAAAAAACCCGAGTTTCCTGATGAGAAAACTCCCTACCTCCATATGAGACTGGCTAACTCACCTTTCATCGAAAGAGACCAGTATAAAGGTTCCTCATGTCATGGACAGAAATCGAACCCAGTTCTTTCTGACCAAAGGGCTTCATCTATATCGACTCAGCTATGGAGGCTCTATGGCTCTATTAGATGTACTATTCTATTGATTTCAACTTCACACCAAACAGCTTCAAAATCTTCACATGTACTACTATTATCCACTTCGAATCTTGCAGGACACAATTCCTCTGCTACAATTAACAATACCCCCCCCCCCTCTTGATTTTCCCATCCTTTTGGAAAATTCTATATCCTACCATTTCAAGTCCTGAATGTATATCATCCTCAGTCAACCAAGTTTCACTAATGCCAATTCTCTTTGGGCATACTGACTCAATCAATGCTACAAACTCAACTCCTTTATTTCTGATACTCCATATATACAAGAATAATAATTCTCCACTCTTTGAGGTCATCCCATCAATAATCACTCTTTACTTTCTCTCTGCTATAGTGCACTTCCCTTTGTTCTGACCATCCCAATTTCCCTGATCCCAACTTTGATTTTCATTTATATTCTTATGATCCTCACCATTTTGCACTGCATCACTTTCCTCTGCTATAATAACTTCCTCACAATTGTATCCATCCTCTTCCTGTCCTTCCACAACCTGCTTCTCTCTCTCTCTCTGACTCTTAGTAGTACTAATTTCATATGGACCCTGTGCACTCTTATTAAACAACTGCTCCAAATGACCAACACCAAACCCATTCAAACGCATCCCATCAGCTTTGAACCATTCTAACTTCCCTTAGAATTCATTCTATATATTCACAAATTGAATACTATGCACTTGACACAATTCAGTCATTTTGTCATTCAGTATTATTGTTCTCCTCAGTTCACTACTGTCATATCTGAGCAACAAACTAACCACTTTCCTAATGCCACTATTATTCTTCAAATCCCTTTCCACATTCTTTGTCCCACTATTCAAGTTATTTGTGCCCACCACCACTAATTCTGACACCCGTTCCTTCCTTTTATGAAAAGCATTTGATATTCGTTTTATTGTACCACCTGCAAAGCATGTCGTACACTTTATCATTTACCACACCTTTAATGATTGAGTCACCATATAAAGCAATCCTATCATCCTTAGATATTTGATTTTTCATATTAACTTCTTTGTCATTTACACCAGTTATGCTCTTCTTTAAACGTTCAATTTCCTCCTCCATACATTTAACTTGACTCATTCACTCTTGCCCAAGCTCTGTCACATCACTTCTATTATTACCATCACAAGCACTCCCATGCATTTCCTGATTATTCCCAGTAACATCATTCTAATTTTTGAAACATCCCAGCCTTTCAAATTAGAGAAACCCAAAAACTCAGGTTTTTTGTCCCTCAGAACAGGCAATCAGTCTTAAGGTACAGGGCTCAACTAGTCTTAAGGTACAATGGACAAGATGTGAAAATTGCATTGAACGTTCTTTCACTTGGTTATACTATAAATTCAAGATGCCAAGAAGTTATATTCTTGGTTTCAGCTTTTATTCAAGTGTAAACAAACAAAGTTTGTACGTGAAGTCACTTCACAACTGGGATGCTTGTACATATAGAGGCTAATGATTTCACATCAATTGCCTTAGTATCCCAAAATGCAATGCACATATCCTATGGAATACCAAGGCAATTGATGTCATTAGCCTCTATATTTAAACCTAACCTAGTTCAAAAACATGTGAAGTCATTAGCCTCTATATACAAGTACCTAGACGTGAAGTGACTTCACATGCAAACTTTGTTTGCTTACACTTGGATAAAGGATGAAACCAAGAATATAACTTCTTGGCATCTTGAATTTATAGTATAACACGGTGAAAAAACTTTCAATATCCTAGCCTTTCATTGCAATTCTCACATCTTGTCCACTGTTAAAAGTTTAGGGAAAACTTGAACTCTGAGTTGAGACTTTCCATGCTGTTGCACGCTTTTTTTGCTGCCACTGTCACCATTTTTGTAAGGTTATCAAGCACTTCCACATTAATCAAGATATAAAACTGAAGCAAACACTTTTAAAACCATAATACCACAGTAATAATTATATCCAGTTTGGCTATCACACAAAAGCACTAATACACATCATCATGCTTTTCAAGGATATAGGGCTTAGAGTAGCCTGTTGCGGCCATAGAGGTGGCCGCAACAGGCTACTCTAAGCCCTAAATATTCTAACCTGTTGCGTCATCGTTGAATCTCTTTAGAGGACATCCTGGTTACCTTTTTCCCTAATGGTTTGTAATTTAAGACTTGTTTTGGTAATCTTTCTGTTTTCATTCTTTCAACATGTTCCATCCATTTATGTTTATATTTTTTAATTTTCTTCTATTACTGATTCCTGGTTTAATTCTTTCATAATTTCTTCATTTTTTTGTGATCGAATAGAGTATATTTTGCAGCTTTCTCATAAACTTCATTTCAGCTTTATTCATCTTTGTTTGTCTTTTTGTTTTATTGTCCACATTTCACTTCCATAATAGGACTGGGAGGGCTAATGTATTGTATACTTTTAGTCTGGTTTGTTTTTGAACTAGGTTTGGTTTAAGTATAGAGTTAATTCCACCTGTTATTTTTAAATATTTTGCAATTTTTTGTTTATATCTTTTTCATATGAAATCATACATCCCAGATAGTTAAATAAATTCACCTGTTCTAGAATCTTGTTATCTATTACTATTTTAGTTCTTATTGGATCTTGTCCTTTAAAGGCCATTGTTTTTGATTTTTCTGTTGACATTATCATTCCATAATCTTTGGCTATTTCATTTAAATTTAAAATATCTTTCTGTAAGTTATCTTCAGAATTTGTAATTATTATTTGATCATCAGCAAAAAGGAGAGTGTTTAAGTTCATAGTAGGAGAAAGTTTAATACATTGATGGAAGTTTTTATTCCATTTTATTATTATTTCATTTAGATAAATATTAAAAAGAATTGCTGAAAGGGGACATCCCTGTTAGACTCCTTGGTTAATCTTTCTTATACATGATAGTTCATAATTTAATCTTATTTGTATTTGATTATTTTCATATATACTTATGATAGCTTTTAGAATATTTGGTATTAGTCTTTCTTTTAATATGTTAAATAAAATATTTCTTTTAACTTTATCAAATGCTTTTTCGAAGTCGATGAATGTAACACGTGTTTCTAAATTATATTCTCTTCTTTTCTCTGTTATTAATTTTATGCAAAATGCTGGGTCTGTACATGATTGTCCTTATCTAAATCCATTTTGTACTTCTGAAATAAAGCTTTCAGAACATTTTATTAGTTTTATTATTTTAAATTCTGCTATGTATTTTGTAACAGGAATTTACAATATTTATACCTCTATAATTTTTAGGGTCATATCTACTAAATTTTTAAAGATAGGGATCATTATTGCTTTTTTTTTTCATTCTACCAGTGGGTTACTTGTTGAATAGATTTTGTTTAAAAATAATAAGTCTTTCTTTGAACCTTATTCCTGCATATTTATATAATTCTGAACCAAACTTATCTTCTCCAGGTGATTTTATATTCCTCATTTCTTTCACGCTGATTTCTAATTCTTTGCTAGTTATTTCCTTTTCATTAAATGTTTGCCAGTTATCTTTTTTAAAGTATTTATCTGTCAACAATTCTGTATAGAAATTTAGAAATTATTCTAAATTTATGTTTTATGCTTTCTTTAATACGTTATTATACAAGCACCTCCATGGAGTCTGAAGACTCATTGTGGGAGATCCAGTCTATCCACGCAATCTAACCTAACCTCTCCTTGAAAACATTCACAGACAAAGCACTCACAACTGATTCTGGCAACCCATTCCACTCATTCATCACTCTCCAAGAAAAAAATCTAGTCCTCACACTCCTACTGACAACACTTTTATTCAATTTCCAGGGATGACTCTTTATTCTGGTTCCTCTAGCCAAACATTGAAACATTTTCCCCTACATCTATCCTATAAAGTCCTTTAAGCAACTCAAATGTTTCTATCAAATCTCCTCTTTTTCTCCTATCAACCAACTTCTGCAATCCACACACACCTTCAATCTATCCTCATAGGGAGCATTTTACAGGCCACTCACCATCTTGGTCATTTGCCTCTGAATATCCTCCACCACTTCCTCATCCCCAAGAAACCCAGGGGACCAGACTTGAGCACAGTAATCCAGATGTGGGCATATCAAGGCCTTATAAAGAGGAATTATAACTTCCTTATTTCTACATGTTAATGTGTTCTTTCACTAGCCAAGTAATCTTATGGGCTAATTTAGCAACCTTAGCAATGTGTTCTCTAAACTTTAACTCTATCTACCACCACACCTAAATCTCTAGCTTCATCTATTTCCTGGAGTACAGTGCCATCAATGTGATACACAGCTTGTAATCTATTTATCCCAAAATGCATAAATTTACATTTCTCGACATTAAATTGATACCATCAACTTTTGCCCATATTGACAGCCTATTTAAATCTTCCTGCAAGTTCTCCACATTGCCTTGATTAATTATTACTCTACCTAATTTCGAATCATCAGCAAACAAGTGAATATTTCCTTTCAGGCTATTTCCTATATCATTTATGTACAAATTAAACAGCAATGGTCCCAGCACTGAACCTTATGTCACACCACTAGTAACCTATTTTTGCCTCGATTCTGCCCCTCCATATATCACTTTTTGACATCTGTCCAGCAGTCACCCTCTTATCCACTTAACCAGTGTCATATCCATCCCCATTTGTTCTAATTGGCATACTGTCAAATGCTTTTACAAAATCATCATGTAGCCATTTCCTTTATCCAACTCAGCTGTTACTCTATTATAAAAAGTTAGTAAATTACTAAGGCATGACCAACCCTTCACAAAGCCATGTTGACCCTCATATACAGTATCATATTTTTATCTACCCATTCTTGAATTCTCTTTTATACCAATTTTTCAAGTACTTTTACCATGCCTGAGATACTGATTGGTCAATAATTTGCTACTGTAGTCTTAGAACCTCTTTTATGCAAACGATTAATTTTGCCCTCTTTCCACTCCCTTGGAACTCTACCAGAGCTGAGACTTAAATTAAACAACTTAGTCAAAGGCATTGCCAGTTCCCTTACACATGCTCGCAAAACCCTAGCAGATATCCCATCTAATCCCACAGCTGTATTTACAATGAGATTCTGCAATATCCTAAGAACCTCCAGTTCATTACCTCTGTTCCCACATTAGTGTCTGTCACATATGTTAAAGCAGTAACCTCACTAGGAAGATATGTGCTTGCAAAGTGATCACTCAGTAAATCAACTATTTTATCTGCTTCTGTCTCGTCGTGACCATCATCACTCATTAAGGTTAATGTTCCATAGTTATTCTTCCTCTTATTTGCCACATAACGAAAGAACTTTTAAGGATTTCCTTTGTTTGGCTAAATTCTTCTCATAATCTGATTTTGCCTTCCTTGCCATGCTGGTCTTTATATACCTACCCTCCACAGCATTTTCTTATTCTGCAGCTCGTGCATAATGATATTGTTCATCCATCTAACTCCTACCCGATTAACCCTCCTTACCCTAGGCATACAATTTAATACTGCTTCCTCTAGATCAGTGGTGTTCAACCTTTTTTACTACGCAAGCTACTTTTCTATAAAAAGTTATTCGGCGATCTACTCTCTTATATCACGTTCCTACAACCTGATAGCTGATTATGCACAAATAAACAACTAAAAAAAATATACAACTAAAAACTTTATTTGTGTATTTAAAAATGTATTTATCACTTTTAATTATTTTAATACAGCAAAAAAAAAAAAAAAAAAATATTGGAATAAAATATTTCTCTATTTTGGAAAACCAAAGTTAGAAAAAAACAACAGATTGATTACAAACTCACAAGTTACAGGAAATGCTGGTTGATTAAAAAAAAAAAAAAAGTTAATGTGAAATTTGGCATTGTTTAGACCTCGCAATATTTTCATGGTCAAGTTGATACGAAGAGGTGGCAATCGCAGACAAGCATCCAAATGATCATTTGTAATTTGGTTTCTTAATTGATTTTTTATGATGGTCATATTTGAAAAAGTGGATTCTGACAAGTATATTGATCCGAAACATGACACAATTTTTCGCGCAATATCAGTTAATATTGGGAATTTTTCATGTGCATACTTCCAAATGACTTCATTGTTTATTAATTTCAAATGTAAACTATTCTAAATGTTTATTATCTCAAGTTCTACTTCAGCTTGGTTTATATCAAACAGCCCTAATTTTATTTGAAATTTCTGTGATGTTCAAGTTTTCTTGAAATGGATTATTGATAAAAGATATAATCATTTCAGTTTTATTAAAATCTTTAAATCTTGAATTTATTTCTTCCTCAACTAATTCTATTTCACGAATAAATTCTTTAATTCATAGCAAAGCATTTCTTGATTTTGTTTAAAAAATTTTAATAAATATGGGAGATGTCTAAATTCGCGATCATTTATATTTTTCTTTAATAAAAGTAAGTATTGTTGGAAAGTTTTTATTGAACTTAACATGTCAATTAAATTTTTATCTCTACCTTGTAACTCTAAATTTAAATTGCTTAATTTCGTACGGAAAGCTACTAAAAATGATAAGTGTAACAACCATCATTTATCACTCAATTGTGGATAAATATCTCCTTTTTCATCAAGAAAATTTTTTATATCATTAATTAATACAAGAAATCGATAAAAATTGACTATTCTGCTGAGCCAGCAAACATTATTGTACAACAGAAGTTCCCTATCATCATCTGCCTGTAATTTAAATAACCGCCATTGCAGGGCTTTTCCTCAAACAAAATTTACAATTTTAAATGTAATATCCAAAACATCTTTTGTGTTTAATCTTTTACTGCACAGTACTTGTTGGTGAATAATACAGTGGTACGTTAAAAAATCTGGATATTTGTCATCATTTTTACATAATGAAATGAAGCCTGATTTACTACCTATCATTGCAGGAGCACCATCAGTAGTAAAGACAAGTTTAAAAAGTGGAAGTTTGTGTTGTTTCACAAATTCATGAAATGCCAAAAAAATGTCTTCTCCCCTAGTCCTTCCCAATAATGGTATAATTTTCAAAAGTTCTTCTTTACTTGAATAATGAATACCATGCAAATAAATACCATTAACTGAGCAATATCAGTGAAGTCGTTTGATTCATCAAATTGTAATGAAAATGCAACACACTGATGAATGCCTGACATTAATCTGGCCTGGAAACTTTTCTCTGGCAATTGGAACTCTTCCTTTCGGCAATTTGAAACCTTGCCTGTGGCCTAGAAGTAGTCTCTCTCTCTAGCGACATCTCGAACTGAGAAGCTCCTTTCTGGAAGCGAGAAACTCTTCTCTCAAGCAACGTGGATCCGGGCAGTCTCTCTGACGGCCTCCTCTCTGCAGCAATTCTGGAACCAGGACTCCTTCTGCTTGCTTCAGTCCCTTTTGATTAGGCCTCTTCTGAGACTTCGCATGAAGTTTGGCAACCCCCAAAGAATTGGTATTAGTCTTTCATCTTAAGTTTCAAGTTCGGCACGCCTTTGGTTCTCCTCTGCTTTATTTTGATTGTAAGTTGCTGGCCATTAGAGATGTTTACACTTAGAGCCTGCAAGCCTTTCTCATACATACAAGTTTCAATAACAATCTTTCTAATGCCACCATGTACAGCTTCGGCGACAAAAACATTGCCTTTGTTTTAAACTCTAACATATTCTTATTAAAGCAGTATATACAATTATCTTCAAAAGAGTTATTTACAAAAACATCTAATACAAACTATACAGAGACAAAGAAAGTTTATTTTTTTACAATATTCACACGGGACTTAACCTAAGTAAAAAATCGATGTAATGTGCTTTGGAATATTTAATATTTAAGCTACAATCGAGTTTTTACACTTTGCTTATAATCGTATTCACTCGGCTCTCTGTTTGATTTCCACTGATCCAAATTAATTCATTTACCCAGACTTATAAGAAAATTACTGATTTGACAATTTTAATGAAAAATAAATAAACAATAGCAATACACTTAAAGCAAATTAAAAATAATACAAAATAATGATAAATAAAATATTATGTTTTCAGTTTTAATTAAATTTGTAAGTAAGGAGGAATACACTAGAGATCGACCAAAAATCGCTCCTCGATCGAAGGGTTGAACACTCCTGCTCTAGATGATCCTTAACTATATCCCATGCACTACTAACATCCTTACCCTGCAGTGTTTTATGCCATGGTACAGATTTAAGCTTTTTCCTAAGCATGCCATAATCACCTGCCTTGTAGTTCCACAAATATCCCTTCTTCATAGAATATTCCTCATGTTTTACAATCTCCCAAATCAAGACCACATGGTCACTTTTACCAATTGAAGGCAATGTTGTCACCTTGGTTATGGATAGCTCTTCTGATCAAATGACCAGGTCCAATACTCTCCTACCCCCTAGTGCCCTTCATCACATGCTGCCTTAAGTAATTATCCCTCAGCAGGTGTATAAATCCTGTTCCTTCCTGCCATGTGATCTTTCTTCCTTCCATTCTATATCTCCACAGTTGAAGTCCCCCATAATAATCACTCGAGCTGTACTCATTATATCTGTACTTAAATGTTTCAAAATCTTATATACGTGGGGTCTTACTTTGTACAAATCATGTTCTAAATTAGAAACAAATTTGTTCCATGATTCTCTGTCTTTTTCTGACTTCTCGTTTAGCTATGGCTCTTATTTTTTTATATTCTATTTCATCTTCTAATCTTTTGCTGCTTAAACATTTATATGCTTCTTTTTTCATTTTGATTATTTCTTTGATTGTATCATCCTATATCTTCAGTTTCTTTTTATTGAATTTTTTGGTCTTTCCTAAGTTTTCATGTGCTGCTGTATTTAGTATCATTTTAATATTAAGTTCATATTTAATATTCAATTTCTTCATTTCATTTTATCTAAATATTGGTTAATTCTTTGTCATATAGCCATTGTATATTTGTGTCACTTCATAATCTAGTTTTATAAAAAATATTTTTAATTTTCTTTCTGTTCTTGTTATTTCTAGCTATTTATGTGGTATTCTTAATTTTATTTTAACGAAAAAGCAGTCACTACTTATTTCATATCCTCTGTGAACTCTATCATCATGAGAACACTTTGATGTCTTTTTATTTAAGGTAAAGTAATCTAATATTGATTTCCATACTCTTGCTGCCCAGGTATATTTATGTATGTCTTTACCTTTATAGAAAGAATTCTTTATTTTAAGGTTATTATAAACTAAAAAAGTCGATCAATTTTTTACCATTCCTGTTTAGAGTATGTTCTCCATATATTCCTATATTAATTTTCATGTTTCCAATTGTTGCATTTAAGTCTCCTGCTAATATTACATAATCATTTTTATTTATTTTATTATATATATTTTGTAATTGATTATAAAATTCAATATTATCCTCTTCTTTTTTCTGGGGCATATAAACCAATTATTGTTAAATAATCTCTATTTTTATTCTAGCTTCTATTATTCATTCATTCCATAATTTATAATATTTTAACTGTTTTGAAAGGGAATTATGCATCCAAATCACAACACCTGTTTGTGCTTTGGATGCATAATTCTCTTTGTCAACTCCACTATATATTACATTAAAACCTTCAGTTCTGATGGTTCCTTTTAATTTCTTTTTTGTTTCAGTGATTACTGCTATTTGAAAATTTCTTTCATTTAATATTTGATCTAATTTTATTTCTTTATATGCCATTCCATTTTATATTTTCTTTTCCATTTTACCTTTTCCATAGATTCATTTCGATTACCTTTCTCTGTTGGCTTAAAAGTAGATTAATGTTCTCCATGTCATGAGATGGACTAATATACAAATCTACAAAATAAAATTTAGAAGAAAAGAAAAAAAAAAAAACACTTTTTGTAACACCATTCAAATACACTGCTACTTCTCATTGTATACCATTTACACATACTGTAACATTGAAGAGTTTCCTCTTTACACCTTGTCATATGCTTTTTCCAGATCAACAAAACTTAAATACAAATCCTTGTTATATTCCCAAGATTTCTCAATTATTTATCTTCAATTGAAAATCTGATTGACAACTTCTATTTGGCCTGAATTCAGCTTGTTCTTTGCCAAGCAGTACAGTAACGAGGGTATGAAGCACCTGTCACAAGTGTCTAACTTGCACCCCCTAACCCAACAAAAGTGCCTAACTTGCACCCCCCCAACCCAAAAATGACAAAAATTTAAATGTAACAAGTTAAATTTTACTAAATGCGATATGTTAAAAACTTACTATTAATCCTATCAAAATGAGTTGCAGAATTTATGTGTCTAAAATGGCGTATTGCCGAAATTTAAAAATACAATATAAAATAGCAGACTTTTATATCTATTTATTTATTTATATTTTTTATGTTTTGCATCCCAAACCTAGTTGCGCCCAGGGCAGACGCCTCTTTTGCTATGCCCTCATTATGGCACTGTCGCCAAGCTTTCCTTCCACACATTTTCTTAGCCGTTTCTTGCATAAATCTTACCAGGAACACTCAGTAGGAAAATACCACTAATTCTCACATTGTTTTAACCCCTCCCCCCTTTTTTTTTTTATAGATGGATACTCCAATCGTCTGAACTTGACCCTCTGACCAGGCCTTCTAAATTAAACAATGCAGCCACTGTAAAATTTTCTTTTATATCTCTATATTTGAGCATTTCTGGTTGAATTTCATCTACTCCAGCCCTTTTCACATTTCAGGCTCTTGATGACATTTTCTACTTCAAGTATGAATATGTATTCCTGATTGCATTCCTGTTGGGAATTTTCTACCACTGTGCTGCCATTGCTTGTTTCATTCAGCAGTCTTTCAAAGTAATTCAGACATCTAGAATATTTTTATCTTCAGTTTTTGTCACCTTTATCACCTGATTTCTTTTACAGTAATCTTTCATCCATTTCTAAGTTTTTTCAATAGCCTCCAGAATATTTTGCTACCTTCCTGATACTTATTTTCTATGTTCTTACCAAAGTCTTCCCATGACTTTTGTTTAGCTAGTTTTACACAGTGCTTCGCTTTCTTGCATTTTTCTCTGTATATGCTTTATTCTTTTCCTTGAATACCTCTTTCACTTCCCGAGTCCACCATGGAGTTCCGATTTTTCTGTCCTTACATATCACCATATGCCTCTCTGACCAAATCAATGTTTTTTTCAGAGTTTGTCATTGAATCTCCAAGGTTTGATTCTTGTTTTTACTTTCATTTTTTTTCTTCAATGATGTTTGTGTATTTGAGTCTACAATACACTTCTGAAAGCTGTTTAACCTTAATTCATTTTAAAACTTTTTTTTACACATTCTTCTTTTCAATATGATATTCAATTTTAACCAGGTCAAAACTGAATAGTGATCACTTCCTATTTCAAATCCTCTATATAATATATAATTCCTGTGTCCTAAACCAGTGGGAAAGCATTACTATCAACAATAACATAACATTTCTATATGTCTTGTAATCATTTCCTACTCTGCTGTTTAGATCTCCAACAAGACTAACTTTTCCTTTTTCATTTGAGCACCTGCCTTCTCTAATGCCTCAAAAATTCCTCCATTTCTTTCTTGTAGAACCTTCTTAGTAGACCACTAGCACAAATAAGTTTCATTGTGCAGTTCTCCATTCTGATATTTGCCTGCATCATTCTACTTGATAATGCTTGCCATTCGAGAAGATTATAATCATATATAGTATTGAATACTATGGGTACTTCCTCTTTTCCCTGATTGTTATTGCCAGAATATAACATTTTTATTTGTTGCTTAGAAAAATCTTATCCGTTTTTGTCTTCTTTGTTTCAGTCATGCCTATTATATTGAACTGGTACTTACAATTCTTCTGCTAGTTCCATTTCTTTTCCATTGATGCTTATTAAGTTGCTATTACCAATCTTGAACTGTGTAGATGTTGAGTTAGGATGTGTTCTGGGATTTGTTCCAGTAACTGACAAAAACAGCAGGGGAGACCTTGTTTAACCAACACACCCTAGCCAACATGAAATTCTGTCATGTTATACCATCGTTTTACATTGTGGTTTAAGCCAATAAGAATACAATTTGGGTAGCTAAATCCCAAATTGCAAGCCCATCCTCATTCATTCAGTATTCAGGTAGATACCTAACAGGATGCAACAAGAGAAGGTGAGGAATGGACATTAGAAGCACCAGTTAGTTCTCCGCATTCCTTAAAGGCTATGTGGAGATCTCCTCTCAGTTATACAGCTTTGACTCTTTACCCCCCCCCTCCTTCAGGGTGAAAGATAAGTTTACTACTGTGTTATTTCTTGATGTGCCATCATTGTATTTTTTGAAATTCTTTGTCTGCTGAATATTACACAGCAGACTAGTTTTATCCTTTGTTGAGGTACTATCAGTCATTTCTACAAGTCCAGCTTCCACTAATGAAGCTTCAATAAAGGTTGCAATCAATATGGGGTAGTAACCCATTTCATAATGCATGTCATTATAAATTCTTGAAAAGGAAGTGTGCTCTGCATTATGGAATACTAAGACGCTTTATGCAGAGTCAAGTGGTGCAAACATGAAGATATTCCATGTGGAAACTTTGTTTGCTCATGCTTGGATAAAATAAGTATGAGCACAAGAATGATTTTTTGTCTAGTATAATGTACTTTCCTTCACAGCAAAAAAAAATACTTATTACAATTGAAGACAATGCACATTAGTATTATCTCCGATGTTATTTAAAATCTATATGGACCATATTATTCCTCCAAGTGGTAGTAAATCAGATATTGAAATAGGGGATACTAGGTTAATTACTCTATAAGAATAATGTTATCCTTCTTAAATAATTAATCTACAATCTTTTAAGAGTTTCTAACTTAAACAACCACTATAATAAAGTTTATGGGAAACTCAGCAATAAAAATAACTGAAAACCGATGGGGAAGCAAAAAATATGAATTGTTCTTAGTACGAACCTAGGACAGATAATTTATTTCTATTCAGCACAATTTTTTTTTAATGAATCCAGCAAACTATTACAAAAACAGATAAGAATATGTAAAGCCCATATGATGAGCAGTCAGATAAATGAATTTATAAGGAACAAGAGGAAAATGACTGGGGAGGGGAAACTAACAACATAGGTGTTCAAATCAATTTTAGCATAGTGATCTGAGAGAGGTGTTAAAAAAATAAAACTAAACAGAAATTTGTTCTGAGAAAAATTAGGGGAATGTACAAATGGCACTAATCACAGACCACACTCTTTTCTATATTCAAGAATGTGTAAGCATCATCACTTAAACAAGAATGGAAGATGATAAATTATAAAACAGTGTTTAAAGCAAAAATGGCAGAAAAATTACTCAGAAGAAAACCGAGATTAGTTCTCTTGCGAGTCTTGAAGTTCCCCAGATACAGGGTATAGTAATAGTATTACTGTAGTCTTTATGTTGAGAGGATGTGGGGAGGTGAAAGGAACTGATAATTTGCAGATTTTTTGCATTGTAACCATTGAACAGGAAGGTTTGGCAATTTTTCTTGAATTAAAAGAAAAAAATAGCCATAAGTTTAAAAAATATATAATCTCTGCACTGCTTTCAAACCTCACTGGAGGCTGGTCTCCCTTCTTCTAAGGATCCACTTTCTCCCATCTCTATTCTATGTATTTAGAAGGTTCCTTGTTTTTGCAACTTATCATATTATGGTCAGGCTGGAAGATCTGCTAATATCCACCTAAATGAACACAAAATCTAGCAGACCATGCCTTGGATACTTTCCATAGATCAGATGGAAGAAAACTATCATGTTCCATCATAGTAAATGCAAACTTCAGACTCCTTTTTGGAATCGTAGCAGATTTAAAAAAAAAAACAGCCTAATCTCAATAAGTATGTGATGTGTAGTCATGTATTTGATACTGACTGAAGCATCCGAACGCATGCACGCTACACCACATGAAATTTCAAATGGAGCTGCTTGACAGTTACTAACGTTTCTGTATTCATTTAATTTTTTGCATTTGTATTAGCACAGTTACAGCCTTGAGAAAGCTAGTGAAACTAGTTGGCTATTGTATGATCTTTATTAAAAAACTTATGGTCTCATTAAAATAAAGTTATTAGTTGTAATATATTTAGACCAAATATGAACAATTTAAGTATGATTGTATTAAACTTCCCAAGTTTTGGAAATTTTAATTCTTAGGACTCCTGTCCAACATCTAAGATTAGCCAACAGCACCCATAGAGGGTGCCCCTCATAAGACTTGAGTTTTCATGTATTCTAATATCATATTTTCCACTTACTGTTTCTTGCGAGTTTTTGTGTGTTATTACAATTTTAACATTGCATTCCTGAAGATGTCTCTTTGACAGAGATGAAATATTGAAACGATTAAACTTCTTGTTTAGTTATTTCTTTTTGTGCTGTAGTTATTCCAATAAATTGTATTATGAATGTAAACTAGCACCTAAGCCTAAATTCTCAGAAACCTGTAAACATTAGTACGATGGGTGAGCTAATTTTTAAAAAAAATTTTTTTTTTACACAGACAGTCCCCAACTTATATGAGTTATATTTAGCTAGCAAACTTTACATAACTTGAATTTTACCTAAGTCAGATTTAACTCGCTATCCATTAATCACACTCCTATTGCTTATGTGTTTACAGGGTGTGCATGTGGTATTACATTAACATTTTTAAAAGGCTATTTCTGCTAATTTCATTCACAGGATGCATAAGGATGCATACACAAATTAGATTTCACAATATAATTATTAATGCAAAGTAATATAATAAAGCATAAATAGAATGAGAAGACAGAAACAAAACACAAAAAAAACTTTGGTATTCAACCTTCCTTGTGAAATTATCAAGGAATGACTGAACAGGGGCTTCTTTCTTCTCCTCATAAAACTCTTGATAATTGTAGCCTAATCTATTTCTCTTTGGACTTTTAAGACCAAGACATATTAGGATCCATTGTCCAACTGTGTTGTTCATCTTGAGATGATATTCAAGATGTCTTGACTGGCATTATCCAGAAATTTACATCATGAAAAAAAGTGTTACGTCACGGAATCATTATGTTATGAAAGCATGCCATTCAGGAGTTGCATGTAGCAAGAAGAACTTATGGTAAAGATGTTTGCAGTATCTGCTGCAATACAAAAATCAACTTCAAAAACTTCTAAATATGTGATAAGACAAATTATGTACCTGATGCAGAATTTAAATGATAATTATCAGATAAGTACCAGATAATTTTTTCTTTATAATTTTCATTTTCTCTAGATCAATTCTGATGTGTTTATGCATGGGTTCACCTTTTCCAGTCATGATTATACTTTACCCCAATGCACACAAACACACTAAAAATTATGAAAGTGTATGAACACACACACACACACACGTCATAGCATTTGACAACCCTATTTTATTCAACAAGAATCTGATCATAATTTTCTTCAATAGCTCATAATAAATTTATTTTTTATTATTATCTGAGACCTCTAAGGAATGAAGGGCTCATCGAGGCAGGCTATTCATCACCAAAACTGGCTATCGTACCTTCTTTTAAATACATTCACACTAAATGCACTCACTATTTATATGAAAAAAATAAAATAAAATAATAACAACCAAAAGAAGGAAAAAGGATAACTTTTTGTGCAACTCCACAAACAGACTTGTAATGCAATGATAAAAACATATATGAATATTAAAAATGCAGCTAGCCTGAACTGAAATGGAACTTTTTAATGTAATACAAAATGCAAACATTTACCTGTATCCTAGAAGGGAACCAGCAAGAGCTCTTGTGCTAGCATCATCTGTAAGAGACATATTTGCTGAACGCTCGCTTAAGCTAACAGTTGCTGAAGCTGTTTCACTGTGGCTGCTAAGACTGAATCTTTTAGTTGAGGCCACATCAGCTTGAATTTCAACTCTGAAATATTAAAGAATAAATATTTCAAAGTTAATTTGTTTCTCATAATGTTATTCATAGAATGGAGCATGAGCTGATCTGCTGCCTGAGTGTGATCTTAAATAACAAAAGATTTCTCAGACCAATCTCTCTCTCAATGCAAATTATCAGCAAAAAATCAATCTGTATAAAAACCAATATCAAATAAAAACATTAAGTATTAGTGATAAAAATTTAATACCAAATGCCTGTAAAAGTTTTGAAAATAGAAGCAGGGGGCAATTTTAAATATGACTTGTAGCAATAATTTTCTGAAGTTCTTGATTTCAGTTGTTGAGTTCTATACCACATCTACACACTGAAGAAATTTTCTATAGTCACACAAAATGCACTTATATTGACAGCAGTAATTTTTGTTTTTAATTTTTTTTTTTTTTTTTAATGAAAAGTTGTTTTAGAGGAAATGAACCTGGGTGCCTTTTCACACTTAACATTTATTTCATATGAACTATAGTCATCCTCACTAAAAAAAAAAGTCAATGCTATGCTAAGAAAATTCACTATAATAAATCTTGAAATATAAATGATTGCTTTGGCTCCCATAGTTGGTTGTTTGGGTCTTCTGTAATGAGTCTTTGGACTCCATGGAGATGTAAATAATAATAATAGTTAACTTTAATGAGAGTTAACTGCATTATTAATTTTTCTTCTTCTTCTACAGAAGATGATCTGTTCACAGATGAGCAGTCATATTGCATTTTTTAAGTCTTTCCAAACCTCAACAAAAAAATTCCCTAGGATGCCTGAGCAATTAGAATAGGAAATCATCCAAATTAAATTCTAAGTGGTCAGCCATTTTATGACAGCACTTTATACACCCTAATAATTATGGTTGTTCAGCATGTGTTTTCTGGCTAGTATTGCTGAAGAATCCAAGTTTCCAGAAGGAAAATTCCTGCCACCTCCATAAAATATATAATTTGCACCATGGGTGGTGCAAAGATTGATGCATCCAACTATTGCCCAATCAGTATCTTAAGAGTAGTGGTGAAGATTTTGAAAAAATTGGTTAAGGCTCGCTTTCAGAAATGGGTTGACAGTGAAGTTCTACTTTGCAATGAACAGCATGGGTTTACTAAGGGAAGGTCATGTTTTAGCAACTTGTTCACATTCTATAATAATGTTATCACTGAACTAGACAAGGAGAATGGATACATCGTGATACTTTTGGATTTTGCTAAGACATTTGACAGAATACAGCATGGAAAGCTGTTGCATAAATAGGAGAATAGGGTTTGGATTATAAAATATTGGCATGGATAAGAGGATGGCTGATTGACAGATATCATAGAGGTATATGGGGGATGAGTCTGCAAGATTTAAAGGTAACCAGTGGTGTACTACAAGGATCAATGCTCAGTCCACTGTTATTCAATCTATATAATAATGATATTGGGAATGATTTGACAAGCAACATACAGCTATTTGCTGATAGTGCAAAGATGGATAGGGTAATCAGGAATGCTGCCGATATGTAGTACTTGCAGAATAATTTGAATAGGCTGGAATTGTGGGCATGAGAAAATGGATACCAGTTCAATGTCAGTAAATGTAAAGTCATTCACTTCAACATGATAAGATATCCAATGTATTATATTGGTGGGATAATGCTAGAAGAAATTGATGAGCCTAGGGATCTTGTTAGTAGATAGGAAGTTGAAGTTCAGGGGCCATATAGCAAAGATTGCAAATACAACTCAAAAAATAATTGCGATGTTGAAACGAACTTCTACATGTAAAGATAAGGATGTCATTTTGCCTCTTTACAAGGCCTTGATAAGACCTCACTTGGACTACTGTGCACAGGTTTGGTCTCTTGGTTTCCACTGTGATTCTGACAGAATGAAGAGAGTGCTAAGGAGAGTGTTAAAAATGATATCAGGATTGTATAATACTGATTATGAAAACAGATTGAGAATTTGTAGACTGCAGACACTAGCAGAGGAGAAAGAGGGGGTGATATGATTGAGACTTACAAACTTCTGAAAGGATCATTTAGGATTTCAGTTGATGGAATTTTTCATTTTATGGAGGGTAGGGAAAGGACAAGAGGGCATCCTCGGAAGCTGAGAATGAATGCCACTAAGAAGGGGAGTGAGAGCCAGATTTTTCTCTTAAGGGTGGTGCGTGACTGGAATGGATTGCCATTCGACGTGTGTGCAGGCAGTGTGAACGAATTCAAGTATGATAGCTGGTGCATGTAGTATGTGGCCTCCCTCGATAAATTCCTGACTCCCTCAAGGTCTCTCTTAATAATAACAATAATCTTCAGTTGAAAGTCCATAAAAGTTCCCTCAGAGGAGACTTGAGTCCATTTAATATCTCAAACAGACCTTACCATTCCTATCTATGATATGAATTTCTTCCTCTAGTCTGGAATCTTCTACAGAAAGGCATCAAGATTCTTTGTTTTCCAAGCATCAAGGCAGCTTTTTGGTTTGATAGTCATGGAGAGTACTTTATTTTATTTAATTACAATGAGGGAGGGACTACTGTGACAGTACAACACAATTAAGTTTACATTATCACTATCAATTATTTTCTTTTTCCTCCAAATTTGTCTATCACTTAGAATTGAAAAATGTTAGACAACAATATTGGTCTTCTAAGGCATTTCTGATAATCATTCCACCCCCCTGGGTATTTTTTCCTGCAAACTTGGCAGCAAAACCTGTTTGATAACCTTTCTTCTCCCATTGTGATGAAGTGACTATACCACATTGTGGTAACCCTGCTCACACTTTTTTTTCCTGACCCCCCCCCACAAAAGGCCTATAGCAGATTAGTGCCATGTATGGACTAGAGGATAAGAAGAAAGACAGAATCTGTTCACATTTCATTTGAACATTTGGGGGTTGTATTCTTTGGGAAAAACAGAGTGGGAGAGGCTGTTCTAAAGAACAGAAGTTGATTGAATGAAAGAGGAGGCAGTAAAGTTGGTTTGGTGAGTTTAAAGATGGACTGTAAAAGGGTGTTGTTAGCAGCGACTCTTGTTCTAATGATTTTGGAGGAAAGTGGAGGTAAAATAGTGGCCAATTCAGCAGAGCACTGTCCATGAAAGTATCTGTAGATCAAGGCAGAAACTGAACATCTGTGAGAGAGGGATCATTAACTAACTGGATTGCCCTCTTCTGGATAGAATCTAGCAATCTTAGAGAGGATTTTAATGCACCACCCCAAATATGGAAACAATATTAAATTGTTGAGTAGAGTGCTTTTAAAAAAAATCCTGGGGTAAACAACATTCCTTGTACCTGGCAAAGCTTAGACACAAAGTTTCGTAATCTACAAAAAAGAACACTGGAGCAAAACTGGATACAAAAGGAAGGAAGGATTCAAAATATCACTTAATGGATTGATCCCCCTGGCTTCATGCCTTATCTAGCAATCATTTATCAAGGACATTTAAGGAGCCCTGGGAGGTGATATGATCAGAGGATACCTTTGAAACAAGAAATAGGCTTCATCCTTCATGGCCAGCCTGGTGGTTAGCATAACCGCTCTCCAGCCAAGAGGCTGAAGGTTCAAATCCTGCCGAGGGTAAGGATGTTTGTGATTGTCCTACTAATTACCATGTTCACTGCTGTGACCTGTGTCTTGGCACAGTATGACCCTTGATGTCTTTGCACCATAAAAAATGAAATAAATCAATCATCCTTCATGACATCAAGTCTCTCATACACTTATGCATTTGTCAGATCTTTATGCTAATAAAAATCTTAAAGCCTCTTGTACAACAATGAATGTTTTGCACTTTACATGTAAAATGATGTGACTTATCTCCTTTAGTATTAATGTATCAAAACAACTGCTGTCAGAATTGTTCAGATTTTTTTGTATATTCTCTAGTATGTTTATCTTTTGATGAAGATATTACCTGGGAAACATGAAACATATAGAAATTTTGTTTATTACTATATTAAATCTATGAGTACGTCTGCATATATAAATTTGTCAACTCTCGTCTACATAGTTTGGTTTCAATGCAGTTATTTTAAAGTCAAAATATGATCTTCACATCCCCTATTTGGCCGAACTCAGTATGTTCTTCCTCGAGTTTCTCTTCCACAACCTTTCTTAGCTTTTCTTAAGTATACTTGCAGTCCAGGTAAGCTTGGAACACTCAGCAGAGAAATTCCTCTAGAATTCTCACACATTCAATTTTATTTCCATTTCTACAGGTGAGAACTATAAAAACTTTACTCCAATCATCTGAAATTTGACCTTGTGAATTGTATTTGAGCATTTCTGATTGAATATTCACTACTTCAGCTATCTTTCCACATTTCAGGCTTTTGACAGTTTTTCTACCTCAAGTACTGATATGCACTTCCTGATGGCATTCATTCCTCCTTGTTTCAATGAACAGTCTTTAAAAGTAATTACTCCACACATCCAGAATATCTTAGTTTCGCATCACATTTATCATTGATGATTTTTTTTTTTTTTTAAACATAGTACTCTGTTATCTTCTACATTCTTACATCTTCCATGACTTTTGTTTAGCTAATTTTGCCCAACATTTCGCTTTCTCAGATATTTCTTTGAGGACATCCAATGACTGACTGACTGACTTCCTATATATTTTGATGTGCTTTTTTTTTCCCAGTAATAGATAGCTTTAACTTCTTGAGTAAACTGCAAACTTCAGCTTTTCCTATTCTTACAAAGAACTTTACCACATGCCTCCTGGCTGAATCACAATCAATGTTTTTTTCAGTGTTTGCCACTGAGTCTGGTTTGGTTCTTGCTTCCAAACTTTCTTTTTTTTTTTTTTTTTCTCTAAGAAGAGTATTCATACATAGAAGAGGAGATATATTTATATTATGCATAGTTTAGTCATTGATATTATATTGTCAAAGAAATGGAGAGGGGAAAAAAAACTGAAATAGTATTAAAAAAATCTCCTGTATCTAAAAATTACACTTACTTGTGAGGGACATTCCCTGCTAGTGAAGCACTAGTGATACTTCCTGTCAAACTGTGGCCAGCTATGGCTGTATTGCTAGCACTCTCTCTGTCACTATCCCTATCTCTAATTAGTCCAACTCGCTCAAGATGACTTCCACTGCCCATGCTTAAACTAGTTGACATACCACAAGATACTTCTCCAATACTTGGATCCACACCTCGATTACTAGCATCGGTATTTACACTTACCCCATCTAAATACCAAGAACATACACCATAAATGTTTTATATTAAACACATTGCTTTATATTGATCCATAAAATAATGATTAATTTATTGCACAAATTATTATATACTATAGTATAATAATCCAATCTTACTTAGATCATAAAAGGTCAACATACTGGAAACTTTTTATGACTCCTGCCCATGAAGGGTTATAAACATACAGTACATTAGTACAATGGGTGGGCTAAGTTTTTATTATTATTATTTGTAATGGTCTTTTTGTAATTTTCTTACATAATCTAGAAACCTTGTTCTAGACTCCAAATGTGGAATAAAACTTCCAATAAGGTGAGAAGTGATGAAATTCATAATAAAACTTAATGGTATAACTAATATCAACAGACAACACAGAAGGATAAGAAAATAATTAATATTTATTAACTTATTTGCTGATATTTCGCTGGTATTATATCCAGCACCTTCAGAGCACAAACACAGTTTGTTGTCAAAGAATATGAAACAACAATTTGGTATAACAGTGGGATTAGCTTAAATTTAACAGAGAATACAAGGAAAGTCCTAATTAGGTGCCATCTATGTTGGAAAAAGAGAGAAAACAAGTTAATTAAATTTTAAAATGACTGTCTACCAGATTCTTGGTAAATTTATACAGCCATACTTGTTGAGGTTTGGAGTATGTTTTAAACTGCTGTTGATCCCAAAAACAATCTCTCTGACTTATGTGTAGCATTTTTGTTTTCTTCCATTTGATCCTATGTGAAGGGGGTATCCAAGGCATGGTGTGCTAGACCTGACTTGCCATAATGAGAGTGCTGGATGTATTTTTTATGTTCACTAAATCAACAGTTCTTCCTGTCTGTCCATAGTAAGCCAGGTCACAAGAATAGGGCACTTCATAAATTCCTGGATGTGATAAAGAAGAGATTTTGTCCTTAGGTGAATGGATGAGAGTTGCCAATTCAGCATAAGGTTTAAATATGGTGCATAGCTGATATTTATTAAGCACTCTAGATATCTTTTCAGAAGTGCCTTGAATGCATGGGGTGGTAACAGTTTAGCTGTAATCTTGCTTGGTATGATAATGGAGGCAATTTCTGGGTAGCATTCAGATTTTGTTTTTGTTTTTTTCTATCCTATGGGGATTATAGCCATTGGCTAAAAAGATGTGATGCAAGTGAATGAGTTGAGCAGGAAGAGCATTGTCATTGGAAGAGATAGCTCTAGCTCTGTGAATTAGTGTTTTTAGGACACCATATTGTCGAGCCAGATGATGGTGTGACTGTTTGTGCAAATAACTCCCTGTGTGGGTTTTTTTTATAAACAGAAAAAGATTCAGGAAGGGCAGACAGTCTTCAGCTGTTTTGTGAAGTGGATTTTAGGGTGTTGGCTATTTAAATACACTAAAAATGTATCTAATGTGTCTGGACCATGTGGCCAAATAGCAAACACATCAACATAGTTTAGCCAAAACACTGGTTTTGAGAGTGGCTGTATTCACTATACAGAAATTGGCTAAAGGGGGAAATCATTCAATTAACAGTTCATTTGTAAATAGTGAAATAATATCAAAACTAATCATTATATCTGAACTTTTTAAGATATGGTTTTCTAAAATACTTTTTAGGTGAACAGAATTTTTAACAAAGGAGGGAGAATTATTTGTGAGGGTAACTAGTAATTCAGCAAAATGTTTAGCAAGTTTGTATTTGGGACTGTGTATACTATCCGCAATAGGGCATAGGGATGTATTTTGTTTGTGAATTTTTGGCATTCCATCTATTCTTGGTATTTTAATATGAAAGGCTTGAGTTTGTTAACTGCTTCTTTTAGCCAGGAAGTGACTTTTTTTTTCAATAATTTGCAAATTTTATTTTTTTGAAAGTTAGTAGGATCACAATCTATGATTTGGTATGTAGCTGATCTTTTGCCTTCATATTCAGCTAAATTCATCCCCATAGTTGCATTACCTTTATATGCTTTAGTTATAACAATATGGTTATTACTGTACAGCTCATTTAAAGTACTGATTTCCTTTTGTGGGAAATTATTTTGGAGTGGCTTGGAATGGATTAAGATGTTGGTCACATCCAAACAAATGTTACTGGCTGTTGCTGGAAGCAGGACATATATTCCACGTTCAACGGAAGCCATTATTTTAGCTTTTGGAACATGCCTGAGAGTAACGGCAAAGTTATGTCTTCGACTTAATGCACAAACAGCTTCATCTGTTAGGGCTACCGATGATAAATTCCAAATGAGGTGATCTTGTTGTAATTGCAGCCATTTCATAGCACTAAGATGTTGAAGGATTTCAAATGTTCTGGTGCCGGTTTTTAACTTTAATGAATTCTTTATCAGTCACCGCATCGGAGATGCTATCTAGGATATTCCACAGTTCATCATGCAGAGCACTGATAGTTGCATTTAGTTTTGAGAGCTCCATATGAGTAGCGCTAATCTGTTCATGGAAATAGTGCTAAACTCGCCTGTTTGTAAATATGCTGGGCTTTGGCTGAGTGAAACTTGCTTTTAATTCTGACAGTTTGGTATTTCTGACATAGCCAGAGCCTTATCTGGCTAGTTTTAACAAGTAGATTAGTCTTGAAGATACTTCATGCACAAACTTTGTTTGCTTATAGTTGGGTAAGAATTAAAACAAACATAATTTCTTGTCAAATAAATATAATACTTTGTAATCAAATTACTTTTTTAAAAAAAATTTCCTATAAATGCTATTTGGGAGATGAAGATAAAATGCTGCAAAATGTGCTGCATAAACTTGATGGAAAAGATAACAGTAAAACAAGGGCATGTGTGCAGAGATTTTTCTGCATCTGGCCAGAAGGACTATTTCTAATATCAAAACGCTAGTACTGTAGAGGAGATTAATAAACATGTTCCAATGGAAAACACCTAATTCAGCAAAGTAGATTTAATATTAAGAATGCCATATGAACCTGTCAAGGCAACAATGCAGAACAGGTCAAGGTTATAAGAATGGAATTCACTGGCTAAAGTATATGAATCTATCTAGCTGGTGTTTTATGGTATGCAAAATTCCCTTTGTGTGTGTGTGGTAGATATAAATTGGCTGATCAAAGAATTAGAATTCAAATCTGAAGAATGGATTTGTATTCAAATTCAAACTCATATATGCAATTTCGATTTTAAATCTACACAATACATTAAATTGTTTACTTCCAATGACACCCAATTGTATTAAGTTTATGAACGTGAAAACTGCACTTCCAAGTTTCTTAAGTAGTGTCAATGCATTTGAAATGCTACTGGCAGGATAGTAAATCAAATTAAAACATACCAATAAGGACAAATATACAGGCTTTCAGGGATCATGTCTTTAAGCAGAATACCAAACAGGTCTTAAGTGGGTTATCAAGATAACCTATGCTAAATGTACACACATATGCCATGAAAGCTTATCTCGCATTACAATATTATTTCTGTATTTCCATGCAGAAGTAAATTCTAGATGATCTATTTGTAGATCTTTTGCATTTCAATTGTAATGCAAAAAACAGTTCACAGCATCAACATAAAGTATGAACCTGCTGAATACAAATTTAAGGGATCTTTTATTGTTATGGGTAGTCAAGCATTCATTATAACAACTTACGGAGACCACTCATGTTTAAATACTTTTTATACATGATTCCCACCCACAAAAAGTTGTAAATCTATAGTAGTGTGGGCTAAGGTTTTTTTCTCCTTGTTTTATCAATTTTCTATACTTTTTATTCATTTTTTATCTGCTCCAAAGGACCAAACAAAACTTTTTATTTGGAGGCATGAAGTCCAAATCTTGAACAATTTCTATAGCATATATCATCATCATTATACTTTCCATGAATTTAGGCCTACAATGGCCCGTTGAATCTCTTTTAGAGGATCTCCTGGTTTTCTTTTTACTAATAGCAGATTTTTTTCTCCCGGACACTCGGGTTTTTCATCCCACATACAGACAAATCGGCTGTTCAGAACACGCGCAATTGACAGACAAAAAATACTAGTTGTGGTGGTGGGTGGTAGATGGCTTTGATTGGTAGTAGGGGTGGAGACAGTTGTATAGTAGAGGTCCTCCCGCGATGAGTCTTCGGATTCCTTAGAGGTGTCATGAATATTAATAGTTTGTAATTTAATACTTGTTTTGGTAATCTTTCTGTTTTCGTTCTTTCAACGTGTTCTGTCCATTTATGTTTATATTTATTTTTTCTATTACTGATTCCTGGTTTCATTCTTTCATAATTTCTTTTGTGATTGATGGCATATATACATTTTTTTTTAATGTAAATCCAAACCACACAAGGTTAAAAACCTATAGTGCATCACTACTGTGAGTGGACTACCGCTCACAATAGTGATGACCACTGTGAGTGTGAGTAGTGATGAATTGACTAGCAAGGATTCCTACTCTAAAATAAAAAAAAAAAGGGACTTTTCAAGTGCTCCATGCCTCCAATAAAAGAATGATGGTCTCACACTGATCAATGAAATTCACTTACCACTTGAAGATATACAGATTAATCTCACATTAGGAATTAAAACAACATTCTGTAGAGTGGAGAGAAGAGATGTTATTTCCTCAGTCCACAGCCTTTCCTGGCATAAAAAACTGTACTTTTCTGCACAAGACACTTCATACCTATACAGCTGATAACTCTAAACAAATCCACCTAACCAATGAATACTGCTCACATATTTGAGGTGATGCACCAAAATCCTCTCTAAGATTGATTCCAGAAGAGGGCAATCTGGTTAATTAATGATCTCTCTCTCTCATACACACACAAAGAGAGAGAGAGAGATCACTTCAATCTCTCTCCTATAGATGTTCAGGCTCTGCCTTATGCCTATTCTACAGATACTTTCATCGACAGCACTCTGAATTGGCTACTATTATTCCTCCAAAATCATAAGATCAACGACTGCTGCTAACCAACACCCTTTTACAGTATAATCCAGCTTGAAACTCACCAAACCAACTCTCCTGCTTCTTTTTTCATTCCATCTGCTTCTGTTCTTTGAAATAGCCTTCTCCACTTTACCTTCTACAAAGAACACAAACTTTCAGTTGTTCAAAAAAAGATTCCTCTTTTCTTATCATCTTGTTTACACATGGCATTGATATGCTGTAAGTATTGTGACCTTTCATGTGCGAGTCAGAAAACTGAAAAAAAAGCCAGCAGTGTTCGGTGTTCTCTGGGAATATAATATGCTTTCTTAAAAATTAAAAAAAATTTCTTTAATTTCAAGATTAATAAAGCTTAAATAGAGAATCTTACTATATTCCCATGACCACTCGATTAATTTTTATATGTTAAAAATCTCATGTTTACAACTTATTTGGTTTAAATCCAACATGTTCTCCAGGAGTTCTCTTTTTAGCAATTTTTCATTAGTCTTTTCTCCAGTCTGCTTGCATAAATATTTTCTGGAAGGGAAGGTAAAGATTTTTGTGATCTGAGTAAGGAAATTCACTAGTTTTTGAATTCTGTTTTAATTTCCTTTTATAAAAATAGGTATGATCAGACTCTACTCCAATCATCTAGGATTTGACCATATGACCAAGTCTTTTGAACTACCTATGCAATATACCTAAAGTAAAACTATCTCCAATTTCCTGATATGTACACTCAAGGGGTGTACAGGGTATTATGACTTATTACACAATTAAGTTTACATTATTACTGAAGTCTTGTCCATAACTTTCCTTCAAATAAGTCTATCACTTGTCAAGACTCCAATACTGCCAGATCATCTAGATCTGACAGTATTGGAGTCTAATATCCTCGTTTGTAATATGATACTGCCATTGATGCCATATGTTCACTCCCATAATTTTTTTTCAGAACTCTCATATTGGTATCTCTATCTCCAGTCTTTAATTATTATTTCTAATCCAATTCTGATATCCGTAAGTTAAAAATAGTCTAAGCACTACTATATTTTTTGAATAATTTCTTTCTTATTCCATATAAATGTATTCAGTTGATTTCCTACCATACTAGTTTTGCTAATTCTGTTGTCTATTTTCCTATTCAATTTGCATCTTCATTAAAAAAAAAGTATACCTAAGTAGCTGAAATATTTTACTTGTTTTATAAGTTCTTCACTGAAGTCAGAACAAATTCAAAATTTGTTCTGGCTATTTTCACAATTTTTGTCTTTTTATTGCTAATTTTCATGTCAAATTTTTTACAGCTGTTATTCAATTTAGTTAACGAATCTTGTAGGTTTGCAGTGGATTTGTTCTGAATACATCATTGACATATATCAAACTAGTCTTTTGCTATCTCTGATTCTAATATGAGGTTTAATAACACTTTCTTTCATAATGTAATCCATATAGATGATATAAGAGTGGATATAGAGTATATCCTTTCCTCACACCTTTTTTTACATCAAACCACTGTCCAGGATACTTCATTCAATCCTAACTGCCAAAATAAATATAAGACTATGTATTTCTTCTTCTTCCCTTTCCCCTCTTTTACTTTGTGGTGTCGAGGGTTTTCTATTCATTTAACCACAACCGTACACAAGGATAAGTTGGTTAGTCCTATGCCTCCCAGTGTATCCCACATCTGTAAAAGCGTTGAGTTCTCAAGGCCGGTTTGCCTGCTTGTAGGATGAAAAACCTCAGATAAACTGGGGAGAAAAACCCTGCAGTTCACACCCAAGACCAGCTAACTTGGCTATGTCTGAGAAAGATACTAAGCTCCTCAACATCAGCGACAGGAATCAAACCCAGGACACTCCTTTCCCAGGCATATGGTTGCGAAGCACATAGCCACTCGGCTAACTGCGCAGACTATGTACTGTTGCTCTGTATAATGTTCCATTTACCCCATATAACTAAAGCACCCTGAACAGTTTTGCTCTTAGCACCTTGTTGTATGCTTTTTCCAGATCTACAAAATTTAAGTCATATTCCCATGATTTTTCAACCATTTGTTACAAAGTGAAAATCTGATTGTGACCACCCACTATTTCATCTGAACCTAGCTTGTTCTTCTCTAAGTTTCTCTTCACAGTTTTTCTTAACCTGTAGTGAAATGTGCTTGTATAAATTTTACATGGAACACTTAGAGAAATTCCTCTACTTCTTACATAAGCTTTTGTTTATTTTAACAAATGAGAACTATAAGATCTCTACTCCAATCATTCAAAATTTGACTGTATAATCAAGTCTTCTGAATTATGCAGAGTAGTCACTAAAACTTTTATACCTACATATTTGAGCACTTTTAGTCAAATATCTACTTCAGCTGCCTTTCTGTATTTCATGTTTTTGACAACTTTTTTCTACCTCAAACAGTGATATATACTCACTGCATTCCTCTTGACTATTTTTTACCACTGTTCTGTCACATCCTTGTTTCATTCAGTAATATTCCAAAGTAATTACTCCAGATATCCATAATATCTTTATCTTCAATTTTGATGTCACTTTTATCACGATTCATTTTACAGTGCTTTTTCTTCCATTTCTCAGCTTTTTCAATAGCCTCCAGAACATTTTGCTACCTTCCTGATATTTATCTTCTGTATTCTTACCAAAGTCTTCCCATGTATTTTATTTAGCTACTTTTACACACAGCTTAGCTCTTCTTACATTTTTGTAAAGTATTTTCTTAGTTTTAGGAACTTTTAATCGTAAAAAGTTTTTTTGCTTGATTAGAAATTAAATTAAGAAATTGTACTCTTGTTCAAGTTTAATCCTTTATCCAAGTGTAAGCAAACAAAGTCTGCACTTGAAGTATCTTCACAACTTGGCTATTTGCATACAACAGCTGATGACCTCACATCAGCTTCTTTAGTATCTCATAATGCAAAGCACACTTCCTTTCAGAAATGTATATCGCTATGCATTACAGGAAGGGTCAATATCCAGCCGGGTTTTGACATTTACTGAGGTTTCAGTTAATCAGTGGGAACTGATTAACTGAAACCTCAGTAAATGTATACTTCTGAAAGGAACTGTGCTTTGCACTGTGGGATACTAAGGCAAATGATGTGGAGTCATCAGCTTCTAAATACAAGTAGCCAAGTTTTGAAGATACTCCATGTGTAAAGTTTGTTTGTTTACACTTAGATAAGGGATTAAACAAGAATATAATTTCATGTCAAGTTTAATTCAATATCCAGACTGCCTCTAACTTCAACCATGGTGATCACCATGGAGTTCCAAGTTTTCTATTCTTGAACACAACTTCATAAAATAGCCATCAATGTTTTGTTCAGACTCCTAGGTTTGTTTCTTCTTTGAACACTTTCATTTTTTCTTGAATAATATTTGTATAATTAGGTCTACAGTTCACCTGTCAAAGCTTCTCAACTTTAATTCTTTTTAAATATTTTATTATAAAACTTTTATATCTCCATATTTAAGCCACTAGTAAATATCATTACCACAGTGGCCTTTCCACATTTATTATTATCCCAAGACCCCATGGAGTGAAGGACTTGTCTAGGAAGTCCTTTTGTCATACACACAGCTTATCATACTGTGCCTTAAGCACACAAAATTTCTCTGCAGACAACACTCTTATTCACTCAATTTATTCAAGTCTTCTTGAAAGGCCACAACATCTTTTCTACTTTTCATAATTCATTCCAGCTGTGCATCATCTGCAAACAACTGAATATCCCCATTTAAATCTTCGCCAATATCATTAACATACAGGTTAAACAGCAATGGCCCTAAAACAGACTCCTGAGGCACTCACTAGTGACTTTCCTCTTCCTGGATATTGCTTCCCCATACACAACTTGCTGATATCTATCAGACAGCCAGTCTCCAATCCAATGCACTAATCTAATATCCAACCCCATCCACTCTGATTTGACTATCAACTTATCATGCTGTAATCTATCAAAAGCCTTTGCGAAATCTAAGTGTACTACCACGTATTCCTCTCCTCTGTCCAAGGAAGCTGTCACCTTTATTGTAATAAGTAAGGAGATTACTAAAACATGACCTCCGTTTAGCAAATCCATGCTATCCATCAAAGATACCATTGTTGTCAACCTACTTCTGGATCCTAGTTCTCACCAGCTTCTTCAACAACTTAACCACAACACCTGACACACACAGGCCTGTAATTTAATGCCTGAGTTCTATCAGGCATTAAATTATGAAGTTGCACAATCTTGCCCTCCTTCCACTCACATTTATTTTTGATTTCTGATGGCTTTTACTACTTAAGTATCTATATATACATATCACTGACTGTGGTCCTTCTGGATATTTTCTACCACTATTCTATCACCTGTTACTTCATTTAATAACATCACTGTAGTAATGTTATTAAATGAAGATCTTTTATCTTTTCTTGTCAATTTTATTGGAAAGTAGCTATTCAATCAAATTGGTCATCCACCTTCCAAATATTGCTAAACCATTTAATTCTATTTCCTCTTATAAATGATAGAATGTTGGGTCTTTGAAACACGGTCTTCATTCATATAGTATTTTGAATTGAAGGGCAGTTCAAAATTTTTTTTCTTTCAAACATAAATTTCTTTTATCTCCTTCTGCTGTTGATCACATCTTATAACCACAGGCTTACTGCCTGTAAATAACTTAGTTTTTCTTTCAATTTTCTTGATAACATTCTGGTCTTTAGGAGTCTTAAGAATTCAAAGGAAATGCTGATAATTGTATGGATCAGCATTTCCAATTCTCTCCTTTATCTCTTGATGTGTATTATTACAGCTGTTGATTCCAAGATATTTAAAATTATCTCTTTGAGCAAGCAGATAATTAAGACAAAGTTGGATCAGTCCTCAAAATGCACACACATTTAGTCTTTCCTTGGTTTATGATCACCCTTACTTGCCGTAATTAGATGTAATTTAATATCCTGATGATAGTATTTAAGGGTAATAATTTCAGCATACATCAGCATGCATTATCAGGATGTTCTTGCCATTCAACTCTTTTTGTTGTTCATTTAGGTTTCTAATGACTTTTTCCAGTGCTAGTTGAACAAGATTTGTGAGACATCTCCTTGATAAAATCAAGATTTTATTTCAAATTTTGAACATTCCTGTAGAAAATGTGGCTTGCACTGTGGCAAGTGCATAGTTGTATCATATTTATATACTTATGAGATGTTCTAAAATGTCTCTCAATGCATTCTACAGTGCATGTACACTGTCATATACCTGCTATATGCAGTTGTTTATTGAATTCTTAGTTCATCAATTGTTTTTCATATCAGTACACATAATATCTTGTAAGTATCCAAGAGGGAGAGACATCTAGAGGTAATGGTAATCATGGAGTCTCAGTCAAAGAAAATAAAATAAATAAAAATAAAAAAGCATAATGTGGCTGTATTTAAGTCAAATCCCCCCCCCCCCATCTCTCTCTTTTTTTTTTTTTTTTTTTTTTTTTTAAAAATAGCATTCTTGGTAAGCCAGCCAGGTTGGCCGAGCTGGTTAGCGTATCTGCTCTCCAGCCAAAAGGCTGAGGGTTTTAAATCCTGCTGTGGGCAGGAATGTTTGCGATTGTCTGTGCAAATACTAGTGGTGCTGGTTGACAGTAGATGGTGCAGGTGTGGTTCGTTGTAGTTGGTGGAGACTGAGAGCTATAGAGTAGGTGCTCTCCCTCAATGAGTCTTTGGACTCCCTGGAGGTGTTGAAAGGTGTCACGTAATAATAAACATTTTGCCTCGAGTATAACATTTTCATCAAGTGGCAATGGTGATTTATTTAATAGTCTCTGAAAATACTGTTTGAATTCTTCAACATATCTTTTTCTCTTGACTAAGTAACTCTCCTTGGTCATCAGTCAGTTTGAGTTTGTAATTTAGAATCCATTTAAATTAAAGTACCATACTTCACTCAAAAAAACCTTTGAGCCATTTGCATTATTTTCAGTTTCTTCTATTAATTTTTTCTTTGCCAGCCTTTTCTCTCAATGTAGTATTTCGCTAGCTATATTTCTATAGCTCTCGGTATTCTGTGGTGATGGGTCCTTGTAGCATTTTTAGCCTTGTCTCATTACACTTCTTTACCTCATTTACATACGTTATGAATCAATTTGATCTTACTTTCTTTCTGTTACATAAAGAAAGGCTCAGGTGTTGTTCATTATTCATAACAATGCTTAAAGGTAAAACCAGCAGCAAGAGGAAATACATATTTATTAAACTCACAAATATTTTCTTGATTTTCTACCCAGCACATTCAGAGCACAATGATAACTGTGACAGGCACACAGCAATAAACTAAGTAATTGTAGAAACAATTTAAATGACACCTAATGTCCTTACATGGATTTCCTTATGGGTCAAATAACTAGAAAGTTAATTTAGAAAAGTCTGGCTATTAGGTCTTAAAATGATTAGTCTCCTAGATCTTTGATAAATTAATGCAACCATACTTGTTAAGGTTGGGAGAGTGCTTCACAGCCAATGCTGATTCTAAGAATAACCTCTCAGACCTGTAACAAATTTTATGTAATATAGATGTTTTTTTTCCATCTGATCTTATGTGAAGAAGTATCCAGAGCATGGTCTGCCAATCCCAACATGCCATACAGATGATCTCATATGTAATTTTGATGTTGTTCAAGCTGGATGTTAGCCAATCTACCAGCCTGTCTCAAGTAGGATAAACTGCAGGCACAAGAAACTTTTTACACTCCCAGATGTTCAAGAGGGTGTAGAAGGATAATGAGCAGCCATTACCAAAGATCTGGAACAGTATCATTTTAAGACCTAATAGCCAGACTTCTCTGAATTAACTTTGTAGTTATCTAAACCATAGAAAGAGCCATGTAAGAACATTAGATGTTAGTTACAATTTAAACTGTTTCTACAATTACTGACTTTAGTGCTGTGTGTCTGTCACAGTTATCATTGTGCTCTGATGATGCTGGGTAGAAAACTAGCAAAATATTGAGTTTAATAAACTTATTTTTCCTCTTGGTGTTGGTTATACCCTTAAGATTTCTTTCTGTTGCTTGTAAAATGAACTGCACAGAGTTTCTTCTGCACAACAAGTAACAACAATTCTGGTCTGAGTCTCTATTTTCTGTTTCTCTAAGTTATAAGACAAAGTGAATATCATATTGCCTGCTCTATTCTTCTTTGCTATAAAGAAAATTTATTATAGCAAATATTTAATATAAAAAAAGATTGTATCTATAGACATACAAGATATGTCTGCAATGACTCAATTGTAATTATTCATTATATCCAGAAAAACATTTATGTTTTTCTGGATATAATGTTTATAAGCAACAAATACAAAATGTTATATTCTGGCAATAACAATCAGGGAAAAGAGGGAGTAGCCATAGTATTCAACACTAAATATGATGATGATAATCTTGAATGGCATGCAATTTAAAGTATAGTATGTGGGCAAATATCAGAATGAGGAACTCGAAAATGAGAATTATTTGTGCTGATGGTCCCACAAAAGGTTCGTTCTACCAAGGAAGAAATGGAGGAATTTTTTTGAGGCATTAGAGAAGGAAGTTGGCACAATGAAAAAGGAAAAGTTGGTCATTGTTGGAGATCTAAACAGCAGCGTAGGAAATGATTACCAGACATACAGAAACGTTTGGGGAAAATTTGGAGAAAAGTGCAAAACTAATAATAATGGTAAATGCCTGCTGGATTTCTTTTTCATGATGCAAGAAGTAAAAAAAGTATCACTGACTATGTTAGTTGACAGTGATGTTTTTGCAATAGTTCAGGACACAAGAATATACACAGAAGATTTGAAATAGGAAGTGATCACTATTTAGTTATGAGGAGGATAAAATTGAATTTCACATCGAAAAGAAGAGTGTGTAAGAAAGTTTTAAAGTAAATCAAAGTTGAGCAGCTTTCACAGGTGGACTGTAGACTCAAATACACAAATATCATTGAAGAAAAAAAAATGAAAGTTTAAAAACAAGAACCAAACTTTGGCAAACTATGAAGAAAACATTGATTGATTCAGTCAGCGAGGCATATAGTGAGGTTGTAAGGACAGAAAAATCAGAACTCCATGGTGGATACCGGAAGTTAAAGTGGCAGTCAAGGCAAAGAAGAAAGCATATGGAAAGTTCCTGGCAAATAAGTCAGCTTGTGCTCTTAGAGAATACAGAGAAAAATGTAAGAAAGTGAAGCACTGTGTAAAACTAGCTAAACAAAAGTCATGGGAAGACTTTGGTAAGAACATACAAAATAAGTATCAGGAAGATGGCAAAATATTCTGGAAGCAATTGAAAAAAACTTAGAAATGGAGGAAAAATTACTGTAAAAGGAATCAGAGATGATGAAGGTGACATGAAAACTGAAGATAAAAATATTCTGGATGTCTGGAGTAATTCCTTTGAAAGACTGATGAATGAAACAAGCAGTATCAGCATGATGGTAGAAAATTCACAACAGGAATGTAATCAGGAATACATATCCATACTTGAAGTAGAAAAAAAAAATCATCAGAAACCTGAAATGTGGGAAGGCAGCTGGAGTAGATGAACTTCGATCAGAAATGCTCAGATATTATTATTATTATTAAGAGAGAGAGTTCAAGGGAGTCAGGAACTCATTGAGGGAGGCCATACTATTCACACCAGATGCCATACCTATTTTTGAATTCATTCATGCTACTTGCACACACAACATCCAACAGCAACCCATTCCAATCATGAATTACTCTATGAGAGAAAAATCTAGTCCTAACCCCACCCTCTATAAAAGGAAAAATTCCATCTATTGAAATTCTGTATAACCCTTTCAGAAGTTTGTAAGTCTCAATAATATCACTACTTTTTCTCCTGAATGCTAGTGTCTGTAGCCTACAGATTCTCAATCTATCTTCATGATAGTATTCGACAAACCTGATATCATTTTTGACACTCATTTGCATATTCTCCACTATATCAATCACCATGGAAACCAGGAGATCAGACTTGTGTGCAATAGTCCACGTGAGATCTTATCAAGGCATTGTAAAAAGGCAAAGTGACTTCTTTATCTTTACATTAAAAGTTCGTTTCAGCATTGCAATCATCTTTTGAGTTGTATTTGCAACCTTTGATACATGGCCCCTGAACTTCAACTGCCTATCTACTAACACTCCAAGATCCCTAGCCTCATCAGTTTCTTCAAGCATAATCACACCAATATAATACGACATTGGATATCTAATCACACCAACGTGCATGACTTTACATTTATTGACATCCATTTTCCAATATCCACAATTCCAGCTTAATCAAATCATTCTGCAAGTACTGCACATCAGCGGCATTTCTGATTACCCTACCTATCTTTGCATCATTAGCAATAGCTTTATGTTGCATGTCAAATCCTTCCCGTCATTAATATACAGATTGAATAAAAATGGACCAAGGACTGATCTTTGAGGCACACTACTGGCTGTTACCCTGAATCTTGCAGATTTACATTCCCTGTATATATGACTTTTTTCATCTGTCAGTCAGCCATCCTTTTTATCCATGCCAATAGTTTATAATCCATTCCCATATTCTCCAATTTATGCAACAGTATGCCATGCTGTATTCTATGAAACGCCTCAGCAAAATCCAAAAGTATCATGATGTATCCATTCCCCTTGTCTCACTGGACATTATTATAGAATGTGAACAAGTTGCTAAAACATGACCTTAACTTAGTAAATCCATGCTGTTCATTGCAAAGTAGAGATTCTCTGTCAACCCATTTCTGAATACGAGCCGGAACCAACTTTTCCAAAATTTTCACCACCCCCTCCTGGGATACTGATTGGTCAATAGTTGGATACACCACTCTTGAATCCCTTATGCAATGGGATTACCATACATTCTTTCAACTTCTGTGGAATCTTCCCTGTTCCGAGACTCAAATTATATAGCTTGGTCAATGGAATAGCCAGTTCACAGATTAACTGTTTTTTAGCATCTGTGCTGATATCCCCATGCAGAATTCTTATTAAGTTTGTGCAACAGCTTTAATACTTCCTCCTCATCCATGACTTTCCCCATTAATGTTGTGTATACCAGGTTAATGGCTTTCAGCAAAATGGCTGCTCATTAATTGAACAATCACTTTTGCATCAGTCACCTGCATTCAGTAGAGTTCTTTCTTTCTTTTATTTGCAGAATAATGATAGAATTCTTTTTGATTGTCTTTAACTTGAGGGGACAGTTTCTTTTCATACTCAGACTTAGCTTTCCATACAACACTTGCAACTCTTCTGGCCTGCTGCTTATAATTATCGTAACTGGCATAATCCTTATGAACATAATATTCCTTGGTCAATAGTTGGATACATCGGTCTTTGTACCATCCTTCTTTCAACTTCTGTGGAATCTTCCCTGTTCTGAGACTCAAATTATATAGCCTGGACCATTGTGAATGAACTGGTCAATGGAATAGCCAGTTCATTCACAGCTGAACTGTTTTTTAGCATCTGTGCTGATATCCTCCATCAGGTCCTACTGCAGAATTCTCATTAATGCTTTAATACTTCCTCTTCATCCACAACTTTCCTCATCAATGTTGTGTATACCAGGTTGATGGCTTTTAGCAAAATGGCTGCTCATTAATTGAACAATCACTACTTATAATTATCATAACTGACAATCTTTATGAATATGATATTCCTTGGTCGATATTTGGATACATCAGTCTTTGTAGCACCCTTGTGCAATGGGATTACCATACATTCTTTCAACTTCTGTGAATCTTCCCTGTTCTGAGACTCAATTTATATAGCCTGGGCCACTGTTATGAATTTCTTACGAACCCCCTGTGACACTACAATCAGATCTAATACGCTTTAATCTTGATTTCCTTCTTTCACATGTGCTTGAGGAAGTTGTCTCACAACAGCAAAATAAATTCAGTTTTATTCTTCTCATGCAATTTCATAGCTGCCCACTCAATGTTCGCATAATTAAAGTCCTCCACATAGAGGTATAAAAGTTTTACACTGACTGCATTGTAGAATTCAGTAGTCAGAAGGTTAAATTCCAGATGATTGGGGCAGGGTTCTCATAATACCCATCTATAAGAAGGGAAATACAACTGGATGTGAGAATTACAGAGGTATTTCCATACTGAGTGTTCCTGTTAAGATTTATGCAGGTATGCTCAAGAAACAGCTAAGAAAAATTGTGGAAGAGAACCTTGGTGAAGAAAAAGCTGGATTCAGGCCAAACAGGGTTGTCAGGATCAGATTTTCACTTTAAGAGAAAGAGCTGAGAAATTTTGGAATATAACAAGGATTTGATTTAATTTTTGTTGATCTAGAAAATGCAAATGACAAGATGGCAAAAGGAAAGCTCTTTAAAATGTTAGTTATATGGTGTAAATGGGACACTGTATCAAGCAATACATAAGTCGCTATTTAAATAATAAATTACACGATAACCACAGTAATTAATTTTAATGAAATGAAAGTACAGATATTTCGTACTGAAAATAATAGTACATCAGTGTGTAGAAACAAGCAAATCAAAGGAACAGGAATACAAAGTATATACAGCATTCAGTGGTTTACCAATTAAAAACTGTTGCCACATGCTAGAAATTAATATTATTAAAAACTATTTTTGATGGTTACATAAGATAAGACTCTCCCAAACTATTGGGATAGAGAGACAATTGTTCTGATTCAGATTTGGCCGATGTAAAAAGGCAACTTTCTTTGAAAAGGCATTCATATTTAAACCAGCATCTATGGAGAAGACCACTGGATATTGTGTTTATTGTCAATATTATGTTGTGCCAGACTAGACTTTTGAGATTTCATGCATTTGATATAATGTTGATGTTCATTAATTCTCTTTTTTCACAGAATGGCCTGTTTGTCCCAAGTATGTTAGATTACATTCACACTGTATCTGGTAAACGCCAGCTAATGATAGAGGTGACAGTTTGTCTTTTAGATGGCAACAGATGAGAAATTTTTTTGATCGGGAAAATATATAAGAATGAGATGATACTTCAAAATTCTACCAATCGGTACCGAGATGCCAGAAATGTAAGGGATTGGAATCCTGCAGTCTGTTGAAGAATCCTGAGGTGTTGGAATATAGGAATCAATTATCTGCTGGATTTGATTAGGGTTGTAACCATTAAATTCCATTAACGTTTTGATAGTGAGAAGTTCTTGCTGTAAGCTTGAGGGAGAGGAGTAAACTTTTGATGAATGTATCTGCCAGTAAAGGTAAGTTTTCGATAAACGCTGGTTGATAAATTACCGGAGGTTGTGGGTGCAAGACGAATGTCCAAGAATAGTAAACTACCAACCTTTTCTTTTCCCATGGTGAACTAAATGCTACTGATCTAAATGGTGAACTTATCCATTACCACTATCGCTTTTCCTTTATTTGGTTTCGAAATAGACATATTGCTATTTTTTCTGAATGAAAATAGTGCATGGATTTCAGCATAGATAAATTATGTGGAAGTAGTAATTTGCCTTTAAAAAGTGAAGAAGCAACTTCAAAGCATAGTTTACTAGCATCTTTGCTGGAAAGTCCTGACAGATTGCATTCAATGTTATGCAAAAAATCAAGATACGGGTTGCATTTAGGTACCACAGCAAAGTCATGGCCTTTACCTAATACACTAGTTTCAGCATCAGATAATGGGCTTCCAGAAATATTCATGATCCATTTATTAGTAGGAGTGTGATCACAAGTAATTTTTGGCCTATGGTATAAAGATTCATATTTATGCATCAGTTTGCAGGAATGTCTTTCATAAGAAAGGGCTAAAGATTGTTTAGAAACAGCAAAGAATGATATCCAGTAATTCGTCATCCAGGGTAGCTGAAATCCTTCTTTCAAGATCTAAAATAGACTAAACATTAGATGCTAAATCTTTTTTAGTTGCTCAAAGTTGGTTCGGTATCAAGGAAAAACTTGCATTTCTCTAAATCTGGAATAACTTTCATATCACGACATTTTTCGAGAATGGCAATCTGAGCCCAAAGCTTACCTTGTAAAACTGATAATTTTCCTAACTTGCCTGTTTGTTTAGTGAATTCTTCCCCGTGAAGGATAATAAGTCTAATCTTGAGGAAGAGGAGCACACCTTATGTGTTCTATTAATTAGAGACTTGATAACACCAATATTTTGAGGGGTGTGATGAGGTAAACCACCGAATGCTGTATGTGCTTTGTATTCCAACTTCTTTGATTTGCTTGTTTCTACACACCGATGATGTACTGTTATTTTCAGTGCAAAATATCTGTACTTTCATTTCATTAAAGTTAATTACTGTGGTTATTGTGTTATTTATAGTTATGGCAAAGGTACCTTTAAAGATTAGTCTCTATTTAAGCTGTAAGTCAGCAGTTCGAACTGAAGGAGCTACAAGAAGATGGTTTGAAGTAAAATCATGCGAGTGACAAGGAAACACATTATTTTCACTTTTATTATCTATATGAATCACATTATGAAGGGAAGTGGTATTAAATCTGATATCAAAATTGGCGATGTTAATCTTAGCTTTTTACTTTATGCAGAGGTTATCTTCTGAATAAATCTAGTACAAGTCTGCAAGATTCCCTAACTAAATTGAATAACTATTGTAATAAGTTTGGTATGAAAATTAGCAATAAAAAAACTAAGACAATGAAATTAGCAGAAACACTGAAAACATCGACTGTATCCTGAATGGTTAACTTAAACAACAAGTTAATAATAAACACGTATAAACCACAGTAATAACTTTAATTAAATAAAAGTACAAATATTTCATACTGAAAGTAACAGTACATCCTCAGTGTAGAACAAACAGTTAAAAGCAATGGAATACAAAGTACAGAACAGTTGGTGGAACACCAAATAAATTGCTGCTGCATGCCAGAAGATTAATTACTAAAATATTATTACATAATTCTTTAAAAATAATAATTTCATTGATGGTTGCATAAAATAAGTCTCCCAAACTTTTGGGAGAAAGAGAGACAGTCATTTCGATTTAAAATCGGCCAATGTAAGAGGGCTTCGCAACTTTCTTTAAAAAGACGTTCATATTTATACCTGCATCTGTGGAAGACAAGCTTTATCCCACTGAATATTATGATTAGTGTCAATGCTATGTTGTGCTATACCAGATTTATGAGGTTTCATGTATTCGATATAATACTGATGTTCCATCATTCTTTTTTCCACAGAACGGCCTGTTTGTCCAAAATAAGATACACTGCATTCACATGGTATCTGGTAAACACCAGCTAATGATAGAGGAGACAGTTTGTCTTTTGTAGATGGAAACAAGTGAGAAATTTTGTTGATAGGAAAATATGTGGAAATAAGATACTTCTTCAAAATTCTGCCTATAGGTTCTGAGATGCCTAAAATGTAAGGGATTATCTACGTTGTTCAATTCCTTAAGTGATTTAATAATATCAGTTCTTATATTTCTATTGCCTAAGGCACTTTGTACCGTATCAATCCACCTATATCTTGGTCTTCCTCTGGGTCGTTTTCCTGCCAACCTGGCAGATTACATTTGTTTTGCTAATTTCGCCCATTCTGTTTAAGTGACCATACCACCTGAGATTAGCTCTGCTAACACATTCCTGGATGCTAACGATGTCAAGTTCTTTCCTAATATCCTCGTATTTATGGATATGTATAATGCTATGCATTATGGGAAGGGCTACTATCCAGACCAATTTCAACCTTTATTGAGGTCTCATCAGTTAAAGCCAGACCTAGAAGTGATACTAAGATTAAAGTAATGCAGAAGTCATATTTCCATATACAAATAGTCAAAAGGTCATCACATCTTATTACTAAAATACAGGGTGTCCACAATGGACCTCCCTAGTTGCAAAGAATGGTAAAAAATCAAAATGCAGAAATATGTAAGGTTTGGATTGTTCAAACATTCCAGAGACGCAACAAGTTTCATCCAGAATTTTTTTACAAAAAACCGGTGAGTGTTCCTTCTCATTTGTACAATTTAGACAGCATGATCCATACACTTAAGTAGTAGTAACATGTTGAAACTAGGGAAGTCCAATGTGAATACCCTGTACTCTGGATTACAGACAGATGTTGAAAGTTTTTTCACCTGGTTATACTATAAATTAAAGATGCCACAAAATTATATTCTTGGTTTAATCCTTTATCCAAATGTGAGGAAACAAAGTTTGAATTTAAACCAAGAATATAATTTCTTGGCATCTTTAATTTATAGTATAAGTGACAGAAAATTCAACATCAGTCTCTAATCCAGAGTATTTTAGTAATAAGGTGTGACACTTTTTGACTACTTGTATGTGGAAATATGACTTCTGCATTATTTCAACCTTGGTATCACTTCTGGGTCAGGCTCCCACTGATGTGATCTCAATAAAGGTCAAAACCAGTCTGGGTAGTGACCCTTCCCATAATGCATAGCATTATACATGTCCGTAAGAATATGAGCATTGCTTTATGGAATACTAAGGCAATTGATGTGAAGCCATTAGCATCTATATACAAGTAGCCCAGTCGTGAAGTGACTTCACGCACAAACTTTGCTTACACTTGGATAAAGGATTAAACCAAGAATATAATTTCTTGGCATCTTTAATTTTTAGCTTGCTATTGTATTAGCTTTAGTAGAGTATAATACATTCAGCATAAGAATACATACACACAAATTAACAAAACTATCACAAAATATTAGTAATCAGATGGATGGTTCAAATGAACATGCATACTATTCTATACTTAGATGGTTAGCAGATATGTAAAAAAAATAGCATTTATTAAAACTCCAATATATATATATTTGTCCAGTGCTACATTAACAGCATCAGAGAAACCAGAAGATCAGTTAACTACATTCAAACATGAATCACGATTCACATAGCATGTACCCACCAGTCTTTGTCTTGGTCATAGCAAAATATTAACCTTGGATTGTATGCCAATCCGAAAGTTCTGAGAAGTAGGTTATTTAATTTTTAGTTACAGAAGCTATTCAAAATGTGTTCCTTACTCTAAAAATGCATTCTCTTGTAAACTAGAAAAATGCATTCTCTTGTAAAAGCTGTGACTAAGACATGAGCTAGTATCATCATCATCAAATTCCTGACGTATCCTCAAAGGGTGTAGAGCAGTGCTTCCAAAACTGTGGGCCGTAGCCTCATTGGGGGCAGTCAGTTTTGTTGAGAGAGGCATTGAAATAATGAAAACAAATTTAAAATGTTTTAAGACTGAGTGTGCCATGTGAAATGCGTATGTAAATGCTAAAAATGTAATATTTCATTTGATTTTTGCAAAATTCGCTGTGCATGTTTTATATTGAATATAAATACAATAAATATTATAATATGTCTGTATTATCTTTTTTTTTGCAATGGGACCGTGAAATATTTTCATTTTTCCAAAGGGGCCTTGACATCCATAAGATTGGGAAGCACTGGTGTAGAGGATATGATAGTACTACATGAAAAATTTACATCATTACTAACTTCCTATCTACAATTTCCCTCCAAATCAATATTTTACCTGTCAAGACTCCAACATTGCCAGATCTTATATTTCTATCTTCAAAGGCACTTATTACCATATCAATCCACCTATACCTTGGTCTTCCTCTAGGTCTTTTTCCTACCAACCTGGCAGAGAACACTTGTTTTGCTAATCTTTCCTCTCCCATTTTGTTTAAGTAACCATACCATCTGAGATTAGCTCTGCTAAAACATTCCTGGATGCTAACAATGTCAAGTTTTTTCCTAATATCCTTGTTTTTAATATAATATTGCTATTGATGCCATCTGTTCACACCCCTAATCTTTCTCAGGACTCTCATATCTGCGATCTCTAGTCTTTGGTCAAGTGTTTTAATTCTGACCCCAGCTGTCAGATCCATAAGTTAAAATTGGCTTGAATACTGTCGTGTATAGAGCTAATTTAGTGTTTTGGCTAATTTCTCTCTTATTCCATATGAATTTCTTCAATTGACTTCCTACCATACCAGCTTTGTTGATTCTGTTGCCTATTTCTATATTTAATTTACCATCTTCAGTAAAAATCGTGCCTAAGTAGCTGAAATGTTTCACTTGTTTCACAGGTTCTCCGTTCACGACTGTCGATATTTTCAATGATTCTGCCTATTTTCATTGTCTTTGTCTTTTTATTGCTGACCTTCATACCATATCTATTACAACAGTTATTCAATTTAGTCATGGAATCTTGAAGACTTGTAGCAGATTTATTTAGCAGTATAATATCGTCTGCATAAAGCAAAGAACTGACGTTAACATCTCCAATTTTGATATCATGTTTAATACCACTTTCTCTCATAATGTGATCCATATAGGATAATTAATAACAGAGCGGATAATGCGCATCCTTGTCTCACACCAGATTTAACATTAAAACCACCTTCCTGTACTTCCTTCAATTCTAACTGCTGACTTACAACTCAAGTAAAGACTAAGTATTGCTTGATATAATGCCCCATTGATACCATATAACTGTAGCATATTGAATAACTTCTCTCTTGGCACCTTGTCATATGCCTTTTCCAGATCGACAAAACTTAAATATAGATCTTTGTTATATTCCCTTGATTTCTCGACTATTTGTCGTAAAGCGAAGATCTGATCCTGACAGCATCTATTTGCCTGAATCCAGCTTGTTCTTCACCAAGCTTCTTTTCCACAATTTTCTCAATCGTTTCTCAAGTATACTTGCATAAATCTTACCAGGAACACTCAGTAGGGAAATACCTCTAATTCTCACATTCAGTTTTATTTCTCTTTTTATATATGGGTACCATGAGAACTCTATTCCAATCATCAGGAATTAGTCCCACTGTCCATATATATAAACATCATATATATAACTGCAAGACTTTTATACCACCATACTTCAGCATTTCTGGTTGAATATCATCTGCTCCTGCTGCCTTTCCACATTTCAAGCCTTTTATGGCTTTTTTTCTACTTCAAGTATGGATATGTATTCCTGACTATATGCCTGTTGAGTGTTTTTTACCACTGTGCTATCGCTGCTTGTTTCAATTAGCAATTTTCCGAAGTATTCCATACTTCAAGGATGCATTTTTCTGCCGTTTTCATGTCACCTTTATCATCTCTAACTCCTTTTACAGCACTCTTTCCTCCATTTCTAAGCTTCTTCGACAACCTCCAGAATATTTTGGCACGTTCTTGATATTTACTTTCTATGTTCTTGCCAAAGTCCTCCCATGACTTTTTTTGGCTAGTTTTACACAGTGTTTAGTTTTCTTACATTTGTCTCTGTATTCTCTAAGAGCACAAGCTGACTTATTTGCCAGGAACTTTTGATATGCTTTGATATCTTTGCAATATCCATATAGTAAGTTGACTGTGTCAGCTAATGGAATACTGGTAAAAAAGGGGAAACAATATCAAAACTGACTAATAAGTCAGACTCTTTGATTTGAACATCCTTGATTTTTTTCAAGAAAATGTGTTGAATTTTTGATGTAAGATCTAGAATGTCCCGTAAGGGCAGTTAATGAATGTGACAAAAATTTTAGCAATTCGATAAGTGGGTGAGTCAATACAATTCACGATAGGTCTTACTGGATAACCTTCTTTATGGATTTTTGGGAGGCCATATAAGCGAGGAGTTTTTCCAAAATGAGTGCGCAGTTTATCCACGAAGTTTTGATCCCAACTGATAACTTCATCAAGCAACTTATTTAATTGTTTAATTTGCAAATATTTGTACCTTTATTTAATTCAAGTTATTACTGTGGTCTATACATGTTCTATTATTAATTTAATATGCCACAGGTACGTCTTAAGACTAAACAAGTAAAATATTTCAGCATAAAACAATTTTAACTTATGGATCTGAGAGCTGGATTAGAAATAAAACACCTGATCAAAGATTGGAGACATCTGATATAAGAGTTCTGAGAAAGATTAGTAGAGTGAACAGATGGCATCAATTTCAGTATCACGTTTAAAATGAGAACATTAGGAAAGAACTTGCCATTGTTAGCATTCAGGAAGGTGTTAGTAGAGCTAATCTCAGGTGATATGGTCACTTAAGCAGAATTGGATCAAGCAATACATAGTCTTTATTTAAGTTGTAAGTCAGCAGTTAAAACTGAAGGAGGTACAGGAAGATGGTTTGATGTAAAATCATTTGTGTGTGCCAAAATGTAGATGGATTTATACAGTAAAAAATGCCTTAAAAGACAGAAATATAAGATCTAATAATGTTAGAGTCTTGACAGATAAGATTAATTTGGGGGAAATTGTTGATTACAAGTTAGTAACTGTGTAACTTTTTCATTTTGTACTATCATAATTATCCATAAGGTTACATATTAGGAATTTCATGATGATATAATTTCTGTTTTACTTTTGTACTACACTTTACTCCATTTCTAAACTTTCTTAGCAGGCATCAAAACATTTTATCATCCCCCAATCAAACCATCACTTTGTTTAGCTATTTTTAGATATAATTTCGCTTTCTTCAATTTTTCTCTAAGAGCAAAGACTTACTTTTCTCATGACTTACTAGACAAAATTTATATATGATTACTTCTTTTCATGGTCAGCTCTTTTTTTTTTTTTTTCTTAACTTCTGTGTTCACTAAGCAGTTTGTTATTTATCATGCAACTTCATACTGATCAGCTTTATTGGCCAAATGAATATCGCTTCTGTTCTCCAACCAATCATAGGTCAGAATCCCACAGCAGGAATAAATGTTGGTGGAAGTTGAATTTCATTGCATTCTGGTGAAAGATCACTATCTTGATGATTGGATGCTGAAGTAGTTTGAAAAAAAATTCTGTGTTTGGTCTCTAGAGCAAACTTTCCAAATTATCTAACCCTCAGTCCAACCAGAGTACCGATACTCTGGATGGGCTGATCATTAGATAATGTTTTTTTTTTGTATATTTGAGTCTACAATTCACACCTGAGCATTCACTTTGATTCTTTTTAAACCAATCAGATTACACAAGTAAGCTTGCCTACTTCTAGATTGTTCTACCAACCTCCTTATAGACTATGATCCCACCAGTACACAGATCAGAACACTCCATAGGATCCTTAAAAAGGTTATCTCTTGGTCCTTGGAAATCATAAACAAATTAAAACCTTACAACTCTAGACCCCCCCCCCCCATCCACAAAAACAATATACAGTCGGGGTCTCTTTTTATGCGGTAGATACGTTCCATAGAAAATCGCATATAAAAAATCACACAAAAACGAACATATCCCTAATTTTTCAACGTAAGTTGAAAAATTAGGGATACGTTCCATAATTTTCTAAAACTGCATAAAACCAAAGCAACAAATTAAAATAAACCTAAAATTGCATAAAAAAAGTTTATGAAAATTCAGGAAAATAAGAATGCCTAAGTTTGTTTTAAAGAGCTTTATTCATTTAATTTTATTGAAAAGTAAACTTTTTTTTTTTTTTTTTTTTTTTTTACATTTTGTCATCAGAATTATTGTCGCTATTAGACAATATTCGCCAGTGTTTGCGAACTGGTGAAAAATCACTTTCATCACCAGAAGAGCTAGTCAGCGCATCAGATCTATATGGTAAAGGCAATGGTTCTTCAAAAACAGAATTAGCTTTACCCTCTTTCTGTGCTGATTTTTTAATTCTGACAATGTAATCAGTGATTAAACTTTGCAATGATGATTTTATTAATTTTTTATACAGCTTGCGATATCTAGATATACAGTTCTTCAGCTCACGTTGGAATTTAAAGGCTCGTTCAGAATTTGTGTCATTAACAAGAAAATGATTTCCCAATTTATTGCACAGTTCAAGACCTTCTCGAATTACATTTGCAGTGAGGGGGACAGGTTTTTCTTCCGCTTCACTATCGTTTTCTGGATCTTCGACGATATCTAAAGTTAATCGATATCCAATAATATCATCGTCACTTAAAGCATTATCCACAAGCAATTCATCTACATCGTTCTGGCTAAATGTATCAAAACCTTCTCCACCAATTTCATGTGCCAAAGTAATGATTTCAGCTGATAATGTAGATGTTTGCATGGTTGCAAAACATCCAGGCCAAGCTGCTTTCCAGCAGGCATTTAAAGATCAGGTCTTATTTCAGCGATAGCAGATGCAACATGATTTAAGTAGTCCAAAATAGAAATTTTTTTCCAAACGTCAGTTACTGTTAATGATTCCTTTTCTAGTTTATCCAATATAAATTGAAAAGTGTTCTTAATGTAACATTTTTTTAAAAGTAATAGGCCTACAGATTTAAATTTTAATATGAATAAGAGACAAGGGACTTTGTTTAATTTTGGTGTTAAGAAATCTTTTATTGAAGGTGTTTGTGATGCAACAGATATGATTTATCCACCTCCAGCCTACAAAGTGATCTCCAAGATGTACAAAAGGAGGCGAAAACTATTAGCACACAGGAGAAAAGTCTGCATTCACTCGTAAGTACTTATATTATAAATTTTTGGTGATCAGAATGGGACATGTCAATGAAAATCAGCACAAATTAATTTAATGATGTTTATGTTTAATTAATTATTAATTAATAATAAAAATCAGCTAAATTAACAATTATTAATTCATACATTACAAAATAACAAAGGTGATCCATGAAAATTTCAGGATTTGTGGAGTGTTCCGTCGTAGAAAAAGTTCGGGAAATGCTGGATTACCCTATTATCGGAATGGATTCTTCTTCTGTTGACATGCGCAGAAGTATCGAAAGGGCTGGTATCTTGAAGTTATGCACCGCATAACTTCAAATCCGCATAAAAAGAGACCTGAGAGAGTGTGTGTGTGTGTGTATAAACAAAATGTGCCATTACATCACATTGTGGATGGCATTGATTCACCCATATACAAATTAGCCAGACATTTAGCCATATATTGTTTACACAATATACTGGCACGCGCGCACACACACACACACACATAAAAAAACAGCCCACTTTAAAGCCAATATAGAAAACCTCACACTCTGACACAGACATAATAGGCTAGTTTTGATATCTCCTCTTTATTCACTAATGTCCCACTCAAAAATACCACAGACGTCATCCAAGTCATATTTCTTCCCAAAATAAATCTCAGCCCTGTTTCAGTTCACTGTGAACTCAGATTATTTCCTTTGGCAAGAAAATTCTATAAACAGAGGGGATAGCCATGGGTTTTCCATTTTCTCCACCCCTAGACAACTTCTTCATGGAAAATTTTAAAGAAAAAGCCTTAAACTCTACCACACATAAACCTACTATCTGTCTACACAATACATGATGTGTTCTCCATTTGACCATATGGCTGGATATGCTCCATAGTTTCTTAATACATCTAAACAATCAACACCCCAGGATCCGGTTTACCATAGAAAAGGAAAACAACAACAGTTGTGCATTCCTAAACACTCTGATTACAGATTTTCCCGTAATCAGAATGTCTAGGAATTTTCTGTTTACAGAAAATTGCTGTTTACAGTTAGGGCACTGCTATCAGTTCTGACAGCAGTGCTCTAACTACTGAACTTGACCATATTCTCAACACCTTCTTAGTCAATGGCTACAATCCCAGAAGAATCCAAAAAATATTAAACCCTCTAACCACAACCCCACCTCTCCTCCCCCTCATAGCATAGATTACTCAAGACCTATCACCATTCCATATATCCGGTGCTCATCCAAAAAACTAACAAAAATCCTATGGAAATACAACCTTACAACCACTTACAGACCACACAGAAAATTCGGCATCTCTTATCTGCTCTACCAAGGCCACTCTATTACAATACAGCAAATATAAATATGAAAGGCTTCTTGTAGATAGGCTTATATGTTGGTAACACATGACTATTAAATTTAAGGAATTTACAACTTATACTGGAATATTAATTAAAAGAAACTTTAATAAATACCTCCTATATTTCGGCAATGTCACATTGCCATCTTAATGGAAACATACAACTATGACACATGCAAATGAGGCAGAAGAGAGAAAACTACTGTTGTTCCTAGAGTCCTAAAGGTGCCCCCTCCCCCTAGTGGGCTATATTGGGTTGTCTTGGCTGTTGGGCTGAAGTTCTCAAGATGCAAGCTTCCCAAATTTGGAGCAGTCTCATGCACCCAAATTTGTTGAAGTTTGGAAAGTTTTTTAGAGCTGAGGCTGATTCCGTGAACAATCTTTCATATTTAAATTTGCCGCGGTGTACTAACGTAGCTTTCTTCCAACGTATTCTGTGGCGGGTATCCAGAGCATGGTCTGCAAGCCCAGAGTGGCTGCTGGTGAAACCGGATGTAATCTTTGTGTTCCGAAATCCTGACATTTGCTATCCTGCCTGTTTGGCCAAAGTAGGACAGTTTACAGCTGCAATGGACCCGGTATATCCCAAGTAGGTCTAGGGGAAAAGTAGGTCTTTGGTGGAGTGGATAAGGGATGCCAATTTTTTATATGGTTTGTAACGAGAAGTCAGGTCATATTTTTTTAAGATTTTAGTTAACTTTTCAGAGGTGCCCTAGATATAGGGAATGGTGATGGATTTAGTATAATTTTTGTTATTGGGGGGTAACTAGTTTTAATATTTTTTGGGGGGTTGTAGCCATTGGCTAAGAAAGTGTTAAGGATGTGGTTTAGCTCAGTGGTTAGGGCATTGTCATCTGAACAGATTAATTTTGCCCTGTTATATAATGTTTTTATAACCCCCATATTGTCGTGAGGGGGGGGGGGATTGCTGGTGAATGTATCTGCCTGTATGGGTGGGTTTTCTGTAAACAGAAAAAACCAAGGATCCGTCAGGCTGGCGAGTGATTAGAGTGTCTAGGAAAGGGAGACTGTTGTTTTCCTCTTTTTCCAATCAGTTCCAGATACCCAGTTCACCTTGGTTTAATAGTAATTTAATAGTCAAATATGAAAGGCTGTTCCTTGAATCTACCTCATCCCTGAGAAATTTTCCATACTCTAACAAGTTTGGATGCATATAACTGCCCCAAATTTGGGGAGCAATAATCCTCAGATCTTCAGCCCAATGGCCAAGACTACCTACTTTAGCCCACTATGGGCAGCATTTAGGACTCTAGGTCTGACTCTGGTTGCCTTTCTTCAGCCTCATTTGCCCAGTGCTAGTGCCTGGGCAAATGAGGTTGAATTTTTGGTTGAATATCCCTGATAATGGCAATGTAGCATTTCTGAAATATAGGAAAGTATTAATTAGTTTTTTATAATTTTTATTTTAGTATATTTTCAGTGTGTTATTCATTTTCATCTGGCTCAAATAGGAAGTAGTCTATTTCACTTCCTATTTGAGCAGGACAAAAAAAAATAATCATGATTCTTTTTAAACTTTTCCTAGCTTCACCTGATTATGTTGATACACTGATGATAACCAGTTAGTTTTTGGTTGAATATTTGCAGTAATAAAATTATTATATTCTTGTGAATACATGTGTCTAATAAAACTTTTTAAAACTTGAACACAAATTTGTCTTTTCAGTGTGTTATTCATTTTCATCTGGCTCAAATAGGTAGTAGTCTATTTCACTTCCTATTTGAGCAGGATAAAATCAGCTTCAAATTGTCTGAATACTGTTTTATCATGGAGATAATCTGTAAACATTGCTATCAAAAAAATAATGTAGTAAGATGTGGATGTGTGGGTATTCTGTCCATGTGAATTTATTACTCGCCTTTTTTTTGAAAAATAATACCACAAGAAACACAACAACAAAACTAAATATATTTAAAATTGCACGTATTTTGCTTAATGTTAATAATAAGTATTTTCAGAGCAAGTTGTAATATAAAACAAGAGACTCTCTTTTGTCAAAACACATGAAATAAAGGAATAGAGTATACATTTATAATAGGAAGTTGTATTCAAAAACTCCTGTAAATTGTGATATATGACAAAATGATCACTTAGAAAAAGTTACTTTTTATATACACAATAATAAATATTCAGTGACATTATGCTTATCATTTCTGATATGGAATCAATTTTACTAAGAATGACTTTTGCTGAAGGGGAGATGAAATTTTCTCCCAAATGAAATATCCACCGTGCAAACTAAATTGTCTGTCATAAAACAAACCAATGAAAGATGTATCTTAATGAAAATATGCTTATCTCTGATGATGATTTCCCACATCCAGGAAACATGCAATCAGTTTTGCTTAAGTCTGATTGATTTTGAAGAGCATCACATGCTTCTTTAGAGATAGATTCCTATTTTTTGATGAACAGTGAAAAAAACAGCAATGCCTTTAAGAAGTAAAGATACTGACTGGTCTACTTCAATTCATCTGTAGCACGGTCTGCTAATCTAGATTTTTCCTTGATATGGTAGTGATTTTCAATCACCTTTTTGATAATCTGCCAGTCTGTCCATAATAATTAATGTTGTACAAGAATGGAATTTTTACATTCCAGTTTAGATTTATGGATGTCATGTCTTTTGTAGAGAGAAATACATAGATAACTTTATTTTTTTTTTTTTTTTAACTAGTTAAGGATAAACTACTGACAGTGAAATCTATTTAAAATATTTATGTATGTTACTAATTTTGTCCAGGAATATCTACAGTTTAGACTTGGAAATCTACAAGCTGGTAAATACATATCCACATATGTTAATGCAATGAGGATGTGGTTATTTGGCAAGAAAAAGCCTACAGAAGTTACCTCTACTTGTTAGGAGAATTTCGCATTACAAGTCAAATATCCTGCACAAATTATGAAACCGAAGAAAATGAATGACATCTGGAGAACATTTTTGACACAGTAATACTTATGTATCTTTTAAAGGGATGCCAGTAAACAACACTTATGCTGAAGCTGATTTCGTTATCATCAAATATAAGCCTCTTGATCTTTTTATGAATTTTTATTTATTTATTTATTACATGAATCCCACACATGAAAAGATGTTAGCCTATAATACATTCACATTGCTATTCTGGATTGTCTAACTCTTAAAGTAGATAGTCCAAAACTTTGCTCTAGAGACCAAACAACTTTTTCAAACTACTTCACACCTCCAGTGAGCAAAGAGGTGGTGGTCTCACACAGAATGATGAAATTCAAACCTGCTGAGTGTTGGTTGGAGAGCAGGTATCCATTTGGCCAAATGAGCCAGCAAAAAAAAAAAAAAATAAAAATAATTAAAAAAACGAAGGTCGTGTCTTTGTATATAATGTTTTTTAGATGAATTTTAATACTCTGTAAGTGGAGAGTTAATGTCATTTATAATTATAGAGCAGCAAGGATTCCTAGTTATGCAGATTTCTGAATATCCAAAAATCCAACAAGGAAAGCCATCGAACGTGTGAAGTTTATTAACAGTGTCCAGCTCTATGAAAATTATATCTTTCAAAATTTCAATTAATGAAATGTATTTTGTACCTCTATGTGAAGGAGCACTTGATAACCTATCTCCAATGATCCAGCAAAATCACAGACAGATAACATTTTAAATTACATCACTTATACCAGGATCTGAACACTATTTGCTTTTCATACATTTTGTGGCTTCCCTTCCACACTTCATCATCAAATTCCTGATATGTACACTCATGGGATGTACAGGACATCATGATAGTATTACATGAAACAGTTAGATCATTACTAACTTCCGATTGATAATGCCAAGACTCCAACATTATCAGATGCTTTTTAAGACCCAATTTATGGATGTAAAGGCCTCCTTTGGAAAAATTAAAATATTTCATCCCTCCCCATCGAAAAAAAATCGTAATACAGACATATATTATTATAATATTTATTATATTTATATTCAAGATTTTGCATTTGTAAGCTTTTTTGTGCTTCTTATCAATACCTTTGAAACGAAACTTATATGAATAAGCATATATTTACTAATATTCATTAAGCACCAAAATACGCAGGAAGCAAAATTTTAATGGAAAAAATCACACCAAAAATTTTTTCCATTAAAATATAAAAAATAACAAAAAAAGAAATAATAGAAACTAAATAAGTTTCTTTTAAGATTAAAAAAAGAACTACTAGTCTTAAAATATTTTAAATTTGTTTTCATTATTTCACAGCCCCCTCAACAAAACTTGCGGTCCCCAAGGGACCATCGCCCACAGATTGGGAAGCACTGTTCTAAGAATTGACCTAGATTGTGTCTTCCTTTGGGTATTTTTCTGTCAGTCTGGCAAAGAAATGGTTTTGCTAGGCTTTCCTCTCTCATTCTGTTTAGGTGGCCATACCACCTAATATTAGCTGTACTAACAATGTCAAGTTCTCTCCTAATATCTTCATTTTTAATATGATACTGCCAATGATGTCATCTGTTTACTCTCCTAATCTTTCTCAAGAACTCTCATATATATATATATATGGTCTCCAGTCTGATCAAGTGTTTTATTTCCTAATCAGCTCTCAGACCCAAAAGTTGAAATTGTAAATTGGAGATGCCAAGAAATTATATTATTGGTTTAATCCTTTATCCAGGAGTAAGCAGACAAAATTTGTGTGTGAAGTAACTTCACGACTGGGCAATTCATATATAGAGGCTGATGACTTCACAAAGGTAAATGAAAATATGACTTCTGCATTATCTCAACCTTGGTATCACTCTGGGTCTGATAAGGTCTCCAACTGATAAGACCTCAATAAAGGTCAAAACCGGTCTGAGTAGTGACTCTTCTCATGATGCATAGCATTATACATGTCCATAAGGATATGTGCTTTGTTGCATTATGGGATACTGAGGCAAGTGATGCGAAGTCATTAGCCTCTATATACAAGTTGCCCAGTTATGAAGTTGCTTCAAGTGCAAGCTTTGTTTGCTTACACTTGGATGAAGGATTAAACCAAGAATATAATTTCTTGGCATCTTTAATTTATAGTACAACTAAGTGGAAAAACTTTCACCAAGTTAAAATTGGTTGAACACTGCCTCATATACAGGTTTACAGCTGATTTAGTGTCGACTAATTTTTTTCCTATTCCATATAAATTTATTCAGCTGACTTCCTAACATATTGGCTTTATCAAATCTGGAATCTATTTCCATATTTAATTTGCCATCTTCACTAAAAATTGTGCCTAAAATAGCTGAAATATTTTACTTGTCTTATAGGTTCTCCATTCAGGATACTGTTGATGTTTTTAATGTCTCTCCGTCTCATACTCTGTAATTTAACAAATTTATTTGATTTATGACTGCACCAGTTAAACTACTTACTGAGTGCGAGTTTGTAAGAATCTTAAACGAAGACAAAGCAGATAGTATTCCCTGTTAACTCTGACCTTTACCTTATATCAGTCGTGACTTAAACTCATAGCATATCAGATACATGCAGGTTCGAAGTTGTGGGATTAGTGCATTGAAAAATCAGTCTCAATTTGTTCTTCACAAACTAATTTAATTAACACAAGAAATCTGTTTACATTGTTCAATCCACGTAAGAACATGGATGCAATGAAAAGTCATATATAATTACAAGTGATTCTATTTTAGGCTCAGTTCTCCTCTTATAACCTAAATACAGCTTAGGACAATTTACTAATCATTCTTGATCACCAAACATTTAACTTGCCAAGCATATACTTAATAAACAATAACTTACATTTACCATATTCAGTGGTTCATTTACTCTTAAAATAACTACTTATTCAACTATATCATGAATATTTACACTAGCACAATTAAACACAGAACAAAGCACATAATACGAATTGAATAGAAGTATTTACATATCCTACTAAGTACTTACGAATTGAATTCCATACACTATGTTCATTTAGTACAGTCCTTATTCAATTCCTTTGTCTACACAGTAGTGTTCCTTTTCTTCTGGCTGTATGCCAGTTCCTTCTTTCCGGCATTTTTTATTTGTTGTTGATATTCTTTATCCTTTGAATTTTATTATTCAGTAACATGGCAGCCTCAGCTGTTCGACAAATGCTTTCGCCATTGAGCTCTCTGTAGTGACTTGTACTGACTTCCATATGCAAGACACTCTGGCAATTAATAATAGACTTCACATGATGGTGGAACACAGAAAAGGAATTAAAAGCCTAAGATGCTTTTCTTCCCGACACGAGAGCTTATATAGGCTTGGACTTCACATAGTATGTATGCATGCATGTCTCTCGAAATATTTGGAAATGCATTAACAATGGGACGTGATGACGTCACACTTCATGCAATAAACATTTGATTAACAGTGTCGTAATAAAATAATTATATACAAAGGAATTTCAGTAATTTTTTTTTAGATAATTCTTTATACATATTTTTCTTTAGACAAAAACTTATAAAATGAACATCATGCAACGTTAATCATGCGAGATTTTACAATGGCTCAATTTTCAATCCTTTTTTTTTTACTGTCTTCAGGAGTATGACTTTCACTATTTTTGGTATTTGATTCACTACCCTTCTTAAGATTATTCTTAATCTCATAAGTCACAGGATTATCAGAACTAAGACTCTTGTGTTTCCTAATCCTATTAACAAATATCCTTGTCTTATAGGTTTTAAATTAGTCTGAGCTACATTCACAATGGACTTTTCCTGGTTTTGTCGATCATGTGTTTCATTATTTGTCTCATTCTCTTTATCAAATTTGTTATCTTGAATCTGTTCAACTTTCTTTTCTTCTATTGAAATTGTCAATTTTGTTGCATTATCTACCAGGTCTTCTTTCATTCTCATTAAGTCTTCCTTCTCATTCTTGTTTCAATTTCAAACACTTCTCTTTGTTCAACTTCAGAGCATATTAAGGTTATACTCTCACAAAGAGAAATTGTGCCATTCAAGAAGTTACAGGTAAACTGGTATCATTTTAAGAAGTCAAGGATTACCTGAACATTTGGATTTGAGGTCTCAGGAAGAACAATTAGCTCCTGAGAAATGTTTAAGGGAAAGCATGAATGCTAAGTGATACATATACTTTCTTTGAAGTTGAAATATCAGTCTCAGAGATATTTGTCAGCCTGATTGGGTCATTCAATCTAATAACATCTTCACGAATTAAATCCTTAACCTTGTTATAAAATGATTGAGATAAGTGCACCTGTATCTAATAGAATCTCACAAGGCACATCTTCAATCAGACCTCCTATGATTGTTAAGGGTTTTTCATTACCAGTATGTGCAATTGCAGCACTATCAAGTTGATACATGAGTTACAGCTAAACCTGTTAATCTGACAAGTTATTATCCACTAGTACAATATTCATATTACACCTCCAAATCAAAATCTTAGAATAATAAAAGAAAATGTGTTGAATGATTTGCAATTCTAATTTATTACACAGAAAATAATTATTATCAAATATGAATTTGCATCATCTAAAACTACATACTTTTGTAGATTATATTACCAGGTAAACACAAAAATATAATATAAATTATAAGAAAACTGTTATTTGAAAACATTCACAAAATTAGAATAATTTTTATTGTGGGTTCAAAATATTAGAATATTCCAAATTTTTCCGATTGGTTTTGAGAGCATAGAAATATATATTTCAGTAGCTGCGGGAAAGGCTCGTGTATGCATGGATTTCAGTTAATCATTTGCTAAACATGGGTTGAACGAGTGACATATCGAAGCTAAGAAGTTTTGTATGGTGTCTTCGCACAAAGAAGGCCAAACTCAATAGTTTATAGCTAAGGAATTGAAATATTCTCAAGCAAGCGCGAGTAGAGTACTGAGAGAGAATTCTAATAACAGGAGTTTTCAAAATAATCACTGCAATAGAGGTCAAAAGGTAATAACTACATCAAGAGATGAGAGGAGATTGAAGAATGTCATGAAGAAAAAACACTTCTGAAGTATATGGTATTTACACAGGAGATGGGAAGACCTATGTGTGAATGTGTCTAAATCTACAATGTTGAAACAACTTCATAAATTGGGTTTTAAATAACGTCTGCCTAAGACGAAGCCACTTATGACTTCTAAGCAAAAGGCAGCTAGAATGCGATGGCATAAGCAAAGACTGTTGTTGTCGGTCAAGAGAATGGAAAAAGGTACTTTTCAGTGATGAAAGTATGGTTCTGCATTTCCCATGATGACCATGGGAAACACAAGTCATGTGTACAAAAGAGACAATTCCAAAGTGTACCAAGAAATTCTTGAGTACTTTATGTTACCGGCATCGGAAGATTTATGTGATGGTGATTTCCTTTTTCAGCAAGATTCAGCTTCTTGTCACACTTCCAAGATCACTACTAGATGGCTCAAAAAAAGGCAAATCAATGTAATTCCTTGGCTGGCAAACTCATCAGATTTAAACCCCATTGAGAATTTGTGGGGAATTATGAGGAAACATCTTCAAGAAGCTGCTCCAAGAGACAAAAATAAACTTGTTTCTAGCCTGCATACCATATGGGCATGTTTTGATTAAAAAAAAAAAAAGTGAACCGCTAGTAAATAATATGCCCAACCATTTACAAACGGTCATAAAAGCTAAGGGGGATGCAACAAAGCACTAATTATCATGTTGTTTCCCTTTGACTGTAATTTTTGTGCATTTATTTTTGCATTAAAAATTATTCTAATTTTGTGAATAACAGTTTTCTTATAATTTATATTACATTTTTATGTGTTTACATGGTTATATAATCTACAAAGTGTGCAGATTTAGATTATGCAATTTATATTTGGTAATTCTATTTTATGCAATAAATTAGAACTGCAAATCATTCAACACATTTTCTTTGATTATTCTAATTTTTTCATTCATAGGTGTATATCTTATTCCCCTAGAATTCTTTTCTTAACAATCAAACATTTTCTTCCTATAACAATATCTAGTTAAATGTCCTATTTTGTTACAGTTGTAAGTCTAGGTGGAATCCTTTCTTATATTTCTTCCTTACCTTTAGTCTCAGTATCACCAGATGATTTGACATATTATGAGAGCTGTTACTTACTCTAAGCTCTGTCAACATTTTAATAGTTTTTCTTGACCTTCCAATATAGGTCCTTGCTCTCTCTCTATTTCTTCCTCCTTCATGTAGCTTCCTCAATGTGAGGGTGCAGCACCATGTTCTCCAGTCCACTTCTGTTGGCAGCTCTTCTTTTTGTTTCAGCATAGTCACATGATCCTATCCATGATCTTATATCATCAAAACCATGTCCTTCTTTTTGTACCTCTTGATACTATTCCCATAGCCTTACCTACTAAAGTTGTTCGTATCCTCTGTCCTGCTGATCCCCTCAATACATGTCCTGAAAGTCTCATCTTTCTCTGGATCATTTCCTGCAATAAAGATTCCTGTTTTCATTCTCTGTGGTACCTCTGCATTTGTCACATGCTCTGTCCATGAGATTTTCAGGGCTCTTCTGTAGCACCACATTTCAAAGGCTGCTATCTGTTGTCTTACTCTCTTCTTGAATACCCAGGTCTCACTTCCATATGTGAAAACTGGCCAAACTAATGTTCTTATCATTCTCTTCTTTGTCTCTGTAGCCACAGAACTTCTGAGCAGATCTTTATTTTTCCAAAAGGCATCTTTAGCTATGGCAGTTCTTATTTTTATTTCTTTATCTTGTTTTCCAGCTGCAGTAAAGTAGGTACCTAAATATTTGTATTCTGTTGTATTCTCAATTTTTATATTGTTTATAAATATTTCTGGCTTAGACCTATTTTCTTTTGAGATTCTCATAAATTTGGTCTTTTTCTGCATTTAAATGTAGGCCAAAATCTTTACCTTGTTCAATTAGTAGGTGCAGTAATTTGATTAATTTATTTCTGTTTTTTGCAATTAGAATGGTATCATCAGCATATCTAAGATTGTTTTTTATACCATTGATACTGATTCCTATTTGTTTTTCAATCTTTTTCATCACTGTCTCACCGTAAACATTAAATAGATTTGGCAAAAGGATGCAGTCCTGTCTAACTCCTCTTTTTATTTTCACTTCAGAAGTCTCCAAGTTAAACAGCTACTTGGAGTAAATCATTTTTATAAGTTTATGTACATGATTTTCTAAGTCAAATTTTTCTAGAATTAAACAGTTTATTGTGGTTTACTTGATGGAAGGCTTTCTGAAAGTCTATGAAGCATACGTATAAGTTCCTGTTCCTTTCAAGTGATCTTTCCAGTAATATTTTTAGTTCCAGAATAGCATTAATGGCTCTCATTCCTCTTCTGAAGCCTTTCTGTTGTTCATTTAGAAAGGCTTCAGAAGAGGAATGAGAGCCATTCTCTTCTTTGTCTCTGTAGCCACAGAACTTCTGAGCAGATCTTTATTTAACCGTTTAAGGCTCTTTAGTCTTTTCTTTTTCCTTAATAAAGTCTCTTTTAGGGTTTCTAGCTTTAAAGTATCTATTGATTTAGTTTTAGAACTAATATCTGAGTTAACATCTATATCTTGCTAAAATCTTCAATGTGTTTCTTACTATTCTCTTCCCTTTTTGAAGAAAATCAAAAACTTAAGTTTTTGATTTTCTTCCTCGCTACTGCAAACTATATTACTTGCAGTGATACTTCTTTGCTCTAAAGAGTGCACGTGTCTGCAGTTGGAGATCGATGTCTCCAAGCCTTTCTTCTCTTTTTTTTTAACTAATTTGTAACATTCTTCCAGTCTTAATTTTTTTCTTGTAGGATACCTCTTTTAGTTCATCCTTTAGACCTACCCTGAATTGATGAAATAGACCATTTGGTGAGACTTTCATCTTCTGAGACACTAAATTTATGTGCTATGTCTTGATTAATTTTGAAGTGCAGTTGTTTGACCAATATCAGTGATTATGATGTACAGAATGATAACACCAAGATGATGTGGCATGCACATCAACGACGCTGCCATATATACCGCGGCACTAGCAAGTGCCGGTGAAATGACAGTTTCACGTTTCTATGGGCCACGTGCTGCGTGCCAATATTCAATTTACTATTTCAATTCACAAAATAAAGGACAGAGCAGTGACCATACGTCCTTTATTTCACTGCTCTGTCCTTATTTTGTGAATTGAAATAGTAAATTGAATATTGGCACGCAGCACATGGCCCATAGAAACATGAAACTGTCATTTCACCAGCATGGCATATATGACAGTGTCGTTGATGTGCATGTGTACATATTGCACTTGACTGTGTGTGTGTGTAGGTAGAAGCGTACTGTATGTTCAAGCAGGTAAAGCTTAATGTTGTTTTCATTACTACATATTTTTATATTATAGAACCATTGTCATGGCACCCAAAAGAAAATGTATTTTCAACACTGAAGGAAGAATTTCCTTTCATTAAAAGAGGAATAACTGATAGTGACATCAAATGTAATAAATGTTCAGCAAATTTTAATATCGTAAATAGTGGCAGATCAGCAATTAAACAGCATTTACAGACATCAAAACACAAAGAAGCTGAAGTCAGGGCTTCATCGAGTAAATCGTTAAACTCTTTCCTTGTTAGCAAAATTTTTGATGACAAAGCAAAAAAAAAGTTAACACTAAAAGACGCATCTTGGTGTTTTCATTCTGTACATCATAATCACTCACTTTGGTCAAACGAATGCACTTCAAAATTAATCTAGACATGTTTTGATGAAAAGTATTCTTGTGCCAGAAGCAATCATTTGTCATGTTTTCAGTCAACATTCTGTTGCTTCAGTTAAAACTGATTTATGTAAAACAAATTGTATTACTATTTATTTGGACTGTTCTAACTTATACCTGATTCTGGTCAGGTATTTTTTACCCAATCAAGGGTCAAAGATTCTTTAAAAGTTTTAGATTTAAAGGATCTACCTGGAGAAAATTCTGATATTTTAACAGCTTGCATCATCAAACAATCACTAAACAGATATGAAATCACTGATAAATTACTTGCTTTGTGTGCTGACAACACCAACTGCAACTTTGGTGGTTCCCAAAGAAAAGGAGAAAATTATGTTTTCTTTAAAATGCAAAATTTATGTGGCAATAAACTGATTGGTGTTAATTGTGCTGCCCACATATCAATAACTGCATAACCACTGGTGTTGATTGTCTTCCGGTAGATATTGAAGTGATATTAGTAAAAAAATAATTCACATTTTTACATCTACACAATCAGAGTGGGAAAATTGAAAGAATTTTGTGATGATGTAGATGTTTAATATAAAAAAACTATTAGGGTACCACAAAACGAGATGGCTAACTCTTCTACCCACTTTAGAGAGAATATTAAAACTATTTAAGCCGCTAAAATCATATTTTTGGAACTAGAAAAATGCCCCACGATTCTGAAAAACTTTTTAATGATGTGTTAGCTGAGGCATTGTTATTTGTTATTCACTGCCAAGCTTCAACATTTCAACAACATATTTTGAAAATTGAATCGCAAGAAATCTCCATGTGTGAAACTTCCATGTATTTAAAAGAATTGAAGCTAATGAAAAAATCAAGGGTTTTTACCTATAAATAATAATAAAAAAAAATAATTTTAGAATTAGAAAAAACCCAAAACATTGATGCCAACATATTTATAGATGCAATTCATAAATTTTACCAAACTTGCATTGATTATTTAAATAACTGGGACAGCTCTTTCGTGGAAATAGAAGTATTTGAATAAGTTCTACTACGAGAAATCCCTCTGTGGGCAAAGATCGAGGAAAGCTTTTTGTTAATTTCCAGACACTGGAACTTAAATGTAAATGACGGTGAACTATTTGATGAAGTTTCATATATTAAAAGTTATGTCACCAGTGAAAAGATCGAAGAATGATGACAAAATGATGAGTACTGCCAATGTAGATGGGTTAAAAGTTTTAAATATTGCACAGATAAACACTTAACTTTTAAAAACATTTTAAAAATCATCGAACTTTGCTTATGTATTCTGGATCTGATGCCCCACTGAACGAGTATTTACATCAGTGAACAACGTGTAGACCAGTGAAAAAAACCAATTAAAATTCGAAACATTGAAAACATGCATTTACATCAAATGCAACTTTGACATGAATTGTATACAGTTTTATGAATTTTTAAAACACAAATCTGATTTATTAAAAAAAGTTCATTCTTGTGAAAAGTATCAAAATTAATTTTTTTAAGTAATAATATAATAGTTTATAATTCTATGTATATCCTTATATTTTATAATAAATGTTATAAAGCTTTTTAGTTTTAGTGAAACAAATAACACAACCTGCTTTTTTTTTTATTATGAAACAATTTCTGATTTGTTCTTTATTTTCTCTAAAAAATTATGGTCACCATAGCTATGCTTAATAATCTGTTGTAATATTCTGAAACTGTTTCTTTACTTCATTGAACACATTTATGTAATTTCCATAAATTAGGACTTGTGTCTCTTATCTTAGAATTCAATAGTATTCCTTAATATGGGTGAGGTATTTAAGAACATTTCTGCCCTACCTACTAATTTGTTCCTAAGAATAATTAGTAAGTGAAATTCAGACAATTTTCCTATCTCCAAGTTTTCTGCAAATTTAAAATATGACTATATTTTCATGGTCTTCTCCTGAAAACGTTTAAATTACAAGCTTTGGATTTGCTGTTCTAAAGAACTCACTCCTCAATTACATTTGTATCTACAAAAGTATCACAATTACCTTCCATATCCGTTTCTTATTTAGATAATATAAAGACTTTTATACAACACACTGATACTGATGTCAAAACTAATCCAATCGACTGCGCCATTATGTTAATGGCTACTTTGTCTTATCCTCTTTTTACTCTTAATTCACTATAGTGAACCTTGCATTATCGAACTGTGTCTTGTTCCTGGGGATTCACTATAGCAATTCTCTACTGCATCTCCATTTTAAATATGATAATCTCTAATTTTTAGTCTAATTTTATTCAAAACACTTGCACTACAGGTTTTGTGTTTGATCAAATGTTTTATTTCTAATCCACTTTTCAGATCCATATGTTAAAATAGGTTTTTAACACAGTTTTGTATACTGCTAGCTTGGTGTACTGGCAAATTTCTCTCTTGCTTCCTATAAATTTATTCACCTAACATCCTACCATTCCCTGCTTGTTCTATTAACTATTTCCATATTTAATTTGTATCTTCACTCAAAGATCACATTTAAATACAGTAATCATCTCTCAATTATCCAAAAGCATTTATTGGTCATGTAACTAAAGGATTGGATAATTGGAAGTGGTGCTGTACCAGAAGTCAGTTGACAAACTAACCCATTTGAGGTTATTTGAAGGTGATAACTGAGAAATCACTGCAGTTAAAACTGGTAAATGGTTTATATGTTCACTTGGAATACATTTGATACGTCCCCCTACCTATTTTCATACTTTTTTTATTATGCTGATTTCCAAACCAAATTTTTATAGCAGTTATTTAACCTTTGTTTAGAGAGCTGCAAAGAGTTATACCAAATCCATTTGAATTTTCCAAACAGAAAAGTAATTTTCCAAGGAGAGTTAAACATTTCTAATTCTAACTAGTTTTTTCTTTTTGAAATGAACTGATCCAAGCAGAGATGCTGAAGCATCTGTAGTCCCCATCTCTCATAAAAATCAGTCACGTACCTACTAGAATGTCAGATTTTCCTACACATTTCATCTTCAAATATTCAATAGCTTATTACTGATTTCCACTGCACCATTCTCATCCATGTGTTATCTAGCATTATAAAAATGTCAAGTGGAATGATCTCTAATGTTCCCATTCCATTTTAAATACTTGTCCTTTATCTAAGAACTTAATTCCCCAAGTTTTGCCAACAATATTTAATCACAGTTCACTTTTATTGAAATCGTCATTTTTATTTTGTGTCTAGGCTAAAGCTTGAAATAGTTGCAAGCAAATTATTAATAGACCCAAAAAAATCGATTTAGAAATGCCAGAAAAGCAGGAAATTGGCATCACATTCTAATTACTATCATACTTGTTAGTCTCCTATCCAACTTGTTGGTTATAACTTTTGTCCAATCTTGCTAGCACTTTTTTTTTTTTTTTACTCTCAGATGGTTTACCCATTTAAAGCAGTCTTGCAATTTATCATAAATGTCTTAGTATTGTCCTAAACTGACAAAACTCAATTTCTTGTCTGATTTTTTGGCAAAAAAACTGTTCCCTGCTGATGGCATTTGTCTAGTTATTCTTAAGGTTGGTGCTCCCAAGTTAAATTCTGTATTGTGCTATCCTGTTTCCACTAGTATTTACCTTGAAGCTTGGAAATTAGACCATTTTCTAACCAAAATTGGATGTAAAATTTACCATCCCATTGCTCTCGCCGATTTTTTTATTTATATATATTTTTTTAAATAATGAAGAATTTTGAACTGTTAGCTTTAAAATACTACTAGGTAACTTCTCAACTAATAAACAATGGGAAATATAAATATTGCTACTATCGATTGACAGGAGCTCCTTCTTGCTTATACCACCTATCTTTAGACAAATGCAACAAAAATGTTTAAAGAAATTCAAGAAGTTGTTTTCAATTGTGGGATGTGTCATTTTCAAATGACACATCCCAGCATGAATTTAATTTGTTCATGCCGGGATGTGTCTTGGGCTTTATTTTGCATTTGCAGCATGAGACACATCCTATTGTGAACATGTTAAAAAATTACACTGCAGCACAAAGACCTATTTTAAAAAAATTCCTATCTATGGTGTTTATCTTCTGCAACTGAAATGCCACATTCCTCTCTCTCTCATCTAGTTGTTATGCATAATAGTGAACTGATGTTTATCCTCAAACATTGCACCTATGTCTTTTTTTCTTAACCTTTTCCTGTATATCAATAATCTTTAGATGAATGTGAAACCAAATTCACAGTTTTTATTAATGGTGCATTACATTCCTTTCTCATTAAACAAATCTTGCATTACAGAAATCACTAACAACTCTAAAACATCTTTTTATACAACTATAATGATCTGCAAACCATTCTTCAACAGAGTTTTGACTGGATTGTCAACTTGAGTAATTGCAAAATTCCTGGTCTTATTCCTTGCAATAATAGACTTTTTCTTGCAGTCTTACTCATGGCAACATCCAGAACTCTAGACAGGCACTTTTGTTTCATGAGATAACTCTAATGTGCAATCTTTCTTGGAATAAACACATTACAAGTATCGCTACCTTGGCATTCAAAAAACTGAGTTCTCTCTCTTCTACAGAAAGAGATTGATTCTATACAAATCATAAATCTGTCTCGCTAGTGAATACTGTTCTCATGCATCTGAGATAGTGTGAAAACATTATTCAGTCCAAATATCCATGATTCAATACAAAAAGAAGCAGCAACTAGATTGATTAATGATCCATCTTTTATCAACTCTTTCACTACAAACATACAGTTGCTACTCATAGCATTTTCTATAGATATTTCCATGGTCACTGTTCATAATTGTATAAATTCTCTTCAAAACCTGTGAAAACGTTCATTGCCGATATCGCGTGATGCGAGTTCTAACCTAACGGCCGATCATGCGTTATCACGTGGACGTCGCTATCAAGTAAAAAAAAATTGGCCACCACACGAGATTCCAATTTTCAGCTTGGCAATGAACGTGTTAATACCTCTTTGTTTAATTTCCTGTATAGCTCTCCTTTGGAATTGAAGTTCCCTCTTGCCCATTTTCTAAATATGAAAATCCAATGTCATAAAAACCGAAGGATGGAACAATAAAAGATATAATTAAAATTACAACAATGACAAATATAGTTTATCACAAAGGAGAGTCCAATGAGAATGAAGCCAGAATAACAGTATATTAAAAAAAATTATTTCTATTCAGGTTGGATTTATATAGCTGAATTTCAGAGCTTTCTTTTCTGGATCTACAAAACAATGCAGATCCTTGTAATATTTCCCTGATTTCATAACTATTTGTAATGAAGAACTACTGTAACAAATTTAGCATGATAATCAGCCATAAAATGACCAAGCTGTGAAAATACACATGAACATTGAAAATATCAGCTGCATTCTGAATGAAGTACATAACAAGTAAAAATTCCAACTATTAGGTATAATTTTTTTTAGTGACGATGGCAAATTAAATATGGAAACAGAAAAACAGAAGAAACAAAACTGGTATTGTGAGCAGTCAACTGAATAAATCGATATGGAATAAGAGATAAATTAACTGAAACACTATAACTAGCTGCACACAAGATAGTGTTCAAACCAGTTTTAATTAATGGATATGAGAGCTTGGGTTAGAAGTCAACACTTGATGAAAGACCAAATAGTAGTTATAAGAATTCTGAGAAAAATTAAAAGTGAAAGATGGCATAATCATATTAAAAATGAAAATAGGAACTTGACATTGATAGCAATCAGAAATGTATGAGAAATGCTGATATCAGATGGCATGCTTGCTTAAACAGAATGAAAGAGGAAAGATTAGCAATGCGGATGCTTGATGCTAAAATGATAGGAAAAAACACCCACAAGAATATCTCTGCAGATTGATGCAGTTAGAAGACTGAAATATACGATCTGACAATACTGTACCCCAGCATATAAGACTAATTTGGATGAAAATTGTCGACAGGAAATTACTGTCAACAATTTTCCTCAAAAACTGTACTCCTTGAGGGTAGATATCAAAATATGATGATAATTATTTTAAAGTAAAAACCTTATCCTGATAACACCTATTTGGTCTGAACACACCTTGTTTTTCTCCAAGTTTCTCTTTTACAATTTTTCTTAGTTTTCAAGCTTATATAAATCTTACCTGAAACACTCAGTAGGTAAATTCCAGTTGTGATACACTGTTTTATTACCCATTTTTAGAAATGGGTATATGAGTTTTGCTCTGCTCATTCAATACTCTGGCTAAACCTCCCTGAATTATGCAGTGCAATTGTAAAACTTTTATGCTATGCCTACATATTTGAGCATTTCTGTCAAATATCATCTACTCCAGCTGCCTTTCCACAAGTCTAATTGTGACTTTTTCTACCCCAAGTATTGATATGCACTCCTGATTGCATTCCTCCTAAAAATTACTAAATTAAATAATCATAAAAAATAAAATTATTAGCACACTGTCATGTTTATGATTAAATACAAAGTAATATCTAAATTGAAAATGAATTAAATTGTCTTGCAATGTGGAATACACAAGCAGTGCAAATGCTATAAACTGAAGAGAAACTAACCTGCTGCAAGGTTACCTGCCATACCAATATCGTTTTCTTCATCAAATTCAAACCGCACACCCGAGGGTGATGTAGTAACTCCACATCCACCAGACCGACATAAAGATATTGGGACCACTCCATAAACATAAGCCAGTAAAATGGGAACACCAATACCTAAACAGGAAAGAAAGAGAGAGAGAAAAGTTTATCAAACCATTTTATTTTCAATTTAAGCATTAAAATATTGAATAATCGTCAACCAAGTGTGCTAATAAAAATAGTACAACCGGAATAAATAAGATAAAATTCATTATCGGTGTTTTCCTATAATTCGAAAAGGAGTGTTGTCATCCTTACAGCAGAGAAATTGAATAAATAATAAAAACAATGGCAAACACAAGCATGTTCATAACAAAAGTCATGTTTCAATGGAGTTCTGTTATGGGGACCTTTGTTTTTGTTCATATATATATATATATATATATATATATATATAAACAAAAATAGGTTCCAAAATTTTGGTACCAGGTAGAGAAGTATCATTTATTAAGATTAGACATGCTCTGAATAGACGTATCTGAATAATTGGCCCACTTTATTTTTTTTTAATACTGCAGTGTTAGTCAGTCTATGGTATGCTTAATTATTTTGATAAGATATTTTTTTAGGAAAGTGTTGTATCTTGTAGATACAACACTTTCCTACAAAATTCATTCTGCAAAACACATCTTTTGCAGAATGAATAAAAAGCCAATTTAGAGAGCTAAGTATAGACAGAAAAACTGTATTAAAATCTAAGTTTGGAGGAGGGGAGGACATTAGAATATCTAAAAGGTTCGGGGCATATCCATTAGCTTTACAGTTGTAACTAGAAACTAAACTTCATAATGATGAAAACTATGATTAGCACTGTGTGCATATAGGATCCTTACGATTAATACTGGGGTACTAGATGGAAGTGGGAATTTTTGAGAAGGTATTTATTTGTCTGATTTGACTTTATATAAATGGAGAAATTTAACTAAAGCAAGGCAATTAATATTTGGAACTTCTAGAGCATATTTTGGCTGCTAAGATAAGATAAAAAATATATTTAATATGTTTAAGTCATATAAAATCCTTTCAACTTATGTACTCATATCTTCTCTCCCACTTCCTCAGCATCAATCTTCCAGGCTGTATAAATATAAGGGATAGAGTGATGGCTTTAGAGCAAAATTTGTCGTAAAGTGAAGATCTGATCCTGACAGCCTCTATTTGGCCTGAATCCAACTTGTTCTTCACCAAACTTTTCTTCCACAATTCTTCTCAAACGTTTCTCAAGTATACTTGCATAGATCTTGCCAGGAACACTCAGTAGGGAAATACCTCTGTAATTCTCACATTCAGTTTTATTTCCCTTTTTATATATGGGTACTATGAGAGCTCTACTCCAATCATCGGGAATTCGTCCCTCTGTCCAGGCTTTCTGAACTATGCAGTGCAGCCACTGTAACTCTTATACCATCATACTTCAGCATTTCTGGTCGAATATCATCTACTCCTGCTGCCTTTCCACATTTCAAGCCTTCGATGGTTTTTTCTACTTCAAGTATGGATATGTTATTCCTGACTGCATGCCTGGTCAGCATTTTTTACCACTGTGCTGTCATCACTGCTTGTTTCATTAAGCAGTTTTTCAAAGTAATTACTCCATACCTCAAGGATATCTTTTTCTCCCGTTTTCATGTCACCTTTATCATCTCTAACTCCTTTTACAGCACTCTTTCCTCCATTCCTAAGCTTCTTCAACAACCTCCAGAATATTTTGCCACCTTCTTGATATTTATTTTCTATATTCTTGCCAAAGTCCTCCCATGACTTTTGTTTAGCTAGTTTTACACAGTGTTTAGCATTCTTGCATTTGTCTCCATATTCTCTAAGAGCATAAGCTGACTTATTTGACAGGAACTTTTGATATGCTTTCTTCTTTTCCTTCACTGCCCCTTTAACTTCCTGTGTCCACCAGGGAGTTCTGATTTTTTTATCCTTGCACACAACCTCACCACATGCCTCTCTGGCAGAATCAATCAATGTTTTCTTCAGAGTTTGCCACTGAATCTCCAAGGTTTGATTCCTGTTCTCAAACTCTTTCATTTTTTCTTCAATAATCTTTGTGTATTTTAGCCTACAGTTCACATCTGAGAGCTGCTCAACTTTTATTCGCTTTAAAACTTTCTTACATGTTATTCTTTTCAATATGAAATTCAATTTTATCCTGCTCAAGACTAAATAGTGATCACTTCCAATTTCAAATCCTCTGTACACTCTGCTGTCCTGCACCAGGGAGAAAACATCACTATCAACAATAACATAGTCAATGAGACTTTTCTTATTCCTAGCCTCTTCTCTCCATGTGAATTTGTGCACATTTTTATGTTGGAACATGGTGTTAGTAATAACCAGTCCATGTCCTGAGCAGATATCCAACAGATATTTGCCATTATTATTAGCTTTGCTCTTTTCTCCAAATTTTCCCAAAATATTTTTGTATGTCTCACAATCATTTCCTACTCTGCTATTTAGATCCCCAACAAGGACAAACTTTTCCTTTTTCATTGTGTCAGTTGCTTTTTCTAAAGCCTCAAAAAATTCCTCCACTTCTACCTTAGTAGAACCTTCTGTGAGACCATAGGCATAAATAAGTCTCATTGTCCAGTTCCCCAGTTTCATATTTGCCCACATTACTCTACTTGAGACTGACTGCCATTCAAGAAGATTAGCCTCGTATTTTGTGTTGAATACTATGGCTACTCCTTCTTTTCCTTGATTGTCATTGCCAGAATATAACATTTTGTATTTATTGCTCAGAAAGATCTCACCAGTTTTGGTCTTTTTTTTTTTTTTCAGTCACCCCTATTATGTCGATCTGGTACTTATCTAATTCCTCAGCTAGCTCCATTTCTTTGCCATTCAGGCTTCTTACGTTGATAGTACCGATCTTTAACTCTGGTGATGTTGAGTTGGGGTTTGTTTTCAGATTTGTTCCAGTAGCTGACTTTTCGCTGTTTGCCCTGGTTCCCTGGCAAAAACAACGGGGGCCTTATTTAACCGGGCGACGCCCCATCCGGCATGAAATGAATACGAATACAATTTGGTCGGCTAAATCCCAAATTGCCAGCCCATCTTCGTTCGTTCAGTATCCAAGTAGATACCCAACAGGGTGCACCACGAGAAGGTGAGGATTGGACATTAGGTCAGAAGCCCTGGTCGGTTCTCCGCATTCCTTTAAAGGCTATGTGGAGGTCTCCTCTCAGTTATATAGCTTTGACCCTTAAGCACCCCTTTCAATCATCTTTTGAGTTGCATTTGCAACCTTTGCTACATGGCCTCTGAACTTCGGCTTGCTATCTATTAACACTCCAAGATCCCTAGCCTCATCAGTTTCTTCTAGCATAATCTCACCGATAATACAACATTGGATATCTAATCATGCTAAAGTGCATGACTTTGCATTTACTGATATTGAACTGACATCCATTTTCCCATGTCCACTTCAGCCTATTCAAATCATTCTGCAAGTACTGCATATCAGCAAATAGCTGTATGTCGCCTGTCAAATCTTGATTTTAACTTGAATTCTTCGATCTCTTATCACATCTAGAGTCCTTTCCTCCTCGATGTGCTGTTTTATCAATATGATACAGTACTGCTGGCAGCAATACTATATCTCCTTTCTTTCAAGTTAGAATGAATGCTTACACAGCAGTCAGCATTCACTGTGTAGAATTTATAGAGATAAAAACACACGTGTTAGAGAATTACTTTACTTATAATTATGGGAGAAAAAAAAAAAACAGCTCACAAGAGATCCTCAACAATAATTCTGTGGAAGGTAAAAAAGATTACAAAAATACTATAGCCATGCCATACCTTATGGGAATATTGGAAAAAAATACAACACTACGGAAATACAATATTAAGGCAACTTGCAAGCCTCCAGCAAAATTAAAAATTTACTCAGCTCATAAAACACAAGAGTTCAAATCCATGGCACCTGCAACTTACCCTACTTAGAAGAAACAGGACATACAATTCCAACAAGAAAAGCAAACACCAATGTCACATTAAATTCTTCCACTATGGTAAAACGGTAGCCTGGTTAGCATATCTGCTGTCCAACCAAAAGGCTGTTGAAAGTTTTTCCACTTGGTTATACAATAAATTAAAGATACCAAAAAATTATATACTTGGTTTAATCCTTTATCCAAGTGTAAGCAAACAAAGTTTGCGTCTGAAGTATTTTCAGGACTGGGGCAACTCATATATGGAAGCTAATGACTTCACATCACTTGCCTTATATAATGCTATGCATTATGGGAGGGATCACTACCCAGGTTTCAACCGCTATTGAAGTCTCATCAGTGGAAGCCAGACCAAGAGGTGATACTAAGGTTAAAGTAATGCAGAAGTCATATTTTCATATACGAGTAGCCAAAAGCTGTCACATTTTATTATTAAAATACTTTGGATTAGAGATAGTTGTTGGAAGTTTTTCCACTTGGTTAGTCCAAGTGTAAGCAAACTTTGTCTGCCTACACTTGGATAAAGGATTAAACCAAGTACAGGTAACCCTTGTATAACATGGTACTTATACAACGCGGTTTCAATATATCACGGTCTACAAATTGTAGTAACCCTTGTTGAATGCGGTACTTATACAATGCAGTTTCGATATAAGACAGTCTACAAAGTGTAGTAACCCTTGTTGAACGCGGTACTTATATACAACAGTTTCGATATAAGACAGTCTACAAACTGTAGTAACCCTTTATTTTTTCATATATTTTTCAACGTGCGACTTAAAAATCAAATTTTATTTTTGTTAAATTTGTGTCTACCCGTATTGCACATGTAGTTATAAGTAGTGAATTTATATTAGGAGAAATACCCTTTAGCATCCATGTACATCAATTGTTTACCGTATAAAGTGTTTATTGTTGAAAATTGTTTTCTGCTAGGAAAGCACATTAAAATCATGACTATGTTAATCTCAAGCTGAGCACTTTATTTTCTGGTGAGTTACATACAATATGTAATGCTTTTTTATGTAAAAAAAATCATTTTTATAGTAATGGCCTAACTTAGAGCGCTTTTGAGATATACGCGTTTGTTAATAGAGAGATACATTTGATTTCGATCAGCACTCGAGACTCAACCTTTGCGAACTTTTTCATAAGTGCTCCAATCTTTTCAATAGTGAATTAATTGATGGGAAATAGATTTAAATGAGGAGGAACTGGTACAATTAATAGATGACGTTGAACCAAATGGCGGGGAAAGTTCTGCTGAAGATTTTGATTGTGATGAATCCAAAGGATTGGATTTGGCAAGAAAGTTATTTTATGGATATGATCTCTCAATGGAGCGCTCTGGAAAATTCACGAGACAATTGGGTATTTGTTTAGCTCTGCTTTATGAACTTAATAAAAAATATTGCAGCATAGTGGCAATTTCAGCAAGGTCTTTATTACTGACCTCTTGATAACTAAACCAGCCGAAGTATGCAATGAGAATTATACTAATGATGTTCAAGAGATTTCAAGTGAAGACGACATCCGGCCACTCATAAATAAAGAACATTTACGAAATGTTAGTTTGAAGACAGTGATGATGATGATTAAAATATACACTTTATTTTATTTTGCCTAAAACATTTATGCATTATGTGCAATGAAGTGTACACACAATTTATAATTTTTTATAATTTTATACTATGTATTTGTTTCATAGTTTATATGTTTTCTTAACTTACATGAATTACCTGAATTAAATAAAAATATATTTTTGTTGGATATGTCATTATTTATATCTTAAAAAAAAAAAAAAAGATTTCGGAACCTAACTCTACTTTTTCTATGTGATCTGAGTCTCGCATAACGCGATTTATATAATGCGGCATTTTTGTGGAACCTAACATCCATGTTATACAAGGGTTACCTGTATATAATTTCTTGGTATCTTTAATTTATAGTACAACCAAGTGGGAAAACTTGCAACAACTATCTCTAATCCAGAGTATTAATCATAAAGTGTGACTACTTTTGGCTACTCATATATGGAAATATGACTTCTGCATTACTTCAACCTTAGTATCACCTCTGGGTCCCACTGATGAGACCTCAATAAAGGTTGAAACCAGTCTGGGTAGTGACCCTCTCCAATAATGCATAGCGTTATACATGTCTGTAAGGATATGTGCTTCGGATTATAGGATACTAAGGCAAGTGATATGAAGTCATTAGCTTCAATATACGAGTTGCCCACAGTCCTGAAAATACTTCAGGTGCAAACTTTGTTTGCTTACACTTGGATAAAGGATTAAACCAAGTATGTAATTTATTGGTATTTTTAATTTTTAGCCAAAAGAATGCGAGTTCAAATCCTGCCATGGGCATGGATGTTTGTTATTGTGAAGATACTGGTGGTGGTGGGCAGTAGATGGCGTTAGTGTGATGATGTGGTTTTGTTTGCTGTAGTTAGTGGAGAGGTAAGCTGTAGAGGGTGCCCTTACCTCGATGAGTCTTTGAACTCCTTGGAGGTGTCACATAATAATAATAGGCCTGTCAGACCATGCACTCCAAACATGCCACAGAATTAACTTGAAAGGCACCAAGTCCTTACACAGCACCAAAACTTGGTTTGAAAGAAAATTCACAGAAGCTTGTAAGATGCTGATTATCCCAATCTCAACAAGAATGATGGATTAGTAATTCCATGAATATGGAAGGCCATCTGCAACCCATATAGAATCCAGAACCAAAACAAAAGAAAACCTTAAGACAACAAGACTGTAAAGATGCATTTGATGTAGTAGTTCTGTAATATTTTTTTTTTTTTTTTTTTTTTTATAATCTGTATGTTATTATACTTATGTATAGAAGAGTATTTAATATTTTATTTTATTTATTTTTATTTTTTTGTTTCACCAGGTCAGGTTACATAAACAATTAACAAAGCAGTTATTCATAGTGAAGAATTTATAGAGACAAAAAACACATGTTGGAGTAATCACTTTACTGATAATTAAGAAAATAACACTCAATGTTTCGACCTCTGTATAGAGGCCATCAGGAGAACCTACATATGCACAGGCCACAAACTATCTGACACTACACAAAAGTAAGATAAATCTAAATGCTTTGTTAATCGTTTACCCTAGCCTGACCTCTAGTGGGAAAAAAATAGAGGTTGAAACGCCAAATGTTATTTTCTTAATTATAAGTAATTACTCCAACACGTGTTTTTGTCTCCATAAATTCTTCACTATGAATGCTGACCACTATGTAATCTTAAAAGAGAGAAAGTAACAAAGCAGTCAGATGTTTTCCTGATGTTCATGATGACCTTGCTATAGAGGCTGAAATGTCTACTTATAATTAGGAAAATAACTGAAGTAATTGCTCTAGCACGTGTTTTTGTCTCCATAAGTTTTACACAATGTTATACCTCCTCCCTATTTTGGTCTGAAATTCTTGGAAGACTTAAGCAATAAGAAAATTAATCCAAGTTTAGTTCGTACTGGTTGAATGAGGTTATCTGTAAAGTGTACGCAGCATTTCACCTCCTTACAATCCTTACTCTGAATGCACTGAAATTCTCAGATAAGTTGACTTTTTTTGGTCAGAATAAGTTAAACAATGCAAACAGTCTCTGAAAAGAAGAGAAAAAAAAATTTTTTTTTTAAATATAACCTGGAACTGGAGAACAGTGGTTGAATGTGATCTTAGTTATTCTTTAATAAGAGCAGTTGGTAACTATACAATATAGTGCAGTCACATTTTATGCAAATTTAAATTAAAATTTGAAGAGTGCAACATACACCCTCTGTCCAAAAAGAAACCGAACTTTTCAAAAAATAGAAGAAACCAGTGGCGCCACCTGTTGCATCTTTTTGTTGTCAAAAGCGGCAACCTTCATTAGTGTTGTCAACTGTTTATGACATTTGTTTCATTAGAAGCTGAGTTATAGTGCCAAGAGTGAGTGTGCTTTGACAAACGGTCAGAAAATGAGTTTCAAACAGATAGCTGCAACTGACTTTTGTGTCAAACTTGGTAAAAGTTTTACCAAAACACATCAAATGCTTCAAAAAGCATACGGTGATGAATGCTTATCCCATACTCAAGTTTACGAGTGGTTTAAGTGATTTCAAAGTGGTCGTGAGACACTTGAGGACAACGAAAGGCAGGGTAGTCCAAAAACTGGACTGAGCAAAGTTAACATCCAAAAAATGCGTGATTTCATCAACAAAAACCCAAAATCGTCCGTGAGATTGATTGAAGATGAATTGGGAATTCCAAAATCAACTGTGCACAACATTTTGACCGAGAGTTTGAGTTTTCATAAATTGAATTCACGATTTATTCTCCACAAGTTGACCGACGACCAAAAAATGTATCGAATTGAACACTGCGAGGACTTCATTAAAACCGCTCGTAAGTACTCAAACCTCTTTGAAATGATCGTTATTGGTAACAAAACGTGGTGTTTTGAGTATGAGCCCGAAACAAAGCACCAGAGTGCTGAGTGGAAACTACCAGAAGAGGGGAATCTGAAAAAAAAGTCGCTTGGAGAAGTCAAAAGTAAAGACAATGCTAATTTGTTTCTACGATCCACAAAGAATTCGTTCCGCCTGGCCAAACGGTCAATGCTGAGTTTTATCTCAAAGTTTTGAAGCGAATGATAGCGAGATTTCATCGAATATGGCATGAATATTGTGATGCAGGCAGCTGGTCACTTTTGCACGATAATGCAACATCTCATCATTCGAACACTGCGAGACAGTTTTTGAGCAAAAACCAAGTTTGTGTGCTGGATCACTCACCGTATTCACCTGATTTAGCACCGTGTGACTTCTCTCTTCCCCTGACTTCATTTGCTGATGAAAGGAAAGCGATACGACACCAATGAAAACGTTTCAGCGGCAGTAACCATGACCCTCAACAGTATCCCAAAAACCGATATAAAAAACTCATTTAATGAATTAATTGACCATGTCAAATGCTGAGTCAAAGTTTGATTGAAATAAATGATTTGAATAATTATAATTGGCCTGTGTTTTATTTTCTATCAAAAGTTCAGTTTCTTTTTGGACAAAGGGTGTAAAAAAAATACTACTAGTATCACTTTATTCCCAACCTGGAAAGTAAATCCCAAGAAAGCAAAAAAATTCGATAAGAATCACGCAATAGTTTTGATATGCATGCATGATTCTTACTTGGACTATATGTATTTATGCCCTATCACTGGTAGTGGTGCCACTTTAGCTGGTAAACAGAAATGCTAACCATTCTTTGTGTCACAGATACCCCAGTTATTTATGTGCACTGGAAATTCTGATGACTATTGTGCTGTTATTTTAACATTACTGTATTATAATTTAAAATATTTTATCCTATAACAATGTAAACAAAGCATTCATTAGGTCAGTATTCTAAAATTTTTAAAGGGATGCCTCCCTTTTTGTAAAAAATTCTCATGCCCACCCCCTACACTTTTCTAACATCTAAAACTAAGATGCTCTTACAGGTTTTTGCTAGTACACAATTATACTTCAAAACAAACTAAAAGTAAAATAGCAAAGAGATATTTTAAAAGTTAGAACTTTAAAATTTCTCACTTAGAATATTAATGACAAATGTTGCAAGTGCTTTTAATGTTATGCTATATTGAAATAAGTTGATTGAATAGAATACATGTAGGAGTTTTATTCAAGATTAATAATGACCATTGCTTTTGTGTCTTCCCCCCGAAGGGATTAAAAACTATTGCATTAAGTGATACCACCAGAAAATTAGTGCTCTGATGAAAAACATGCCAGAATATCAATAATTAAGAGAAGTTAGATGTAAGAAAATACCTGATATACTGTGGTATTAATTCAGGAGAGAGCACTCTGCAGAATGTTAGAGACAATACTGAGAAAATAAAAGGAGTAGTATTAAAGCAGGTACACTTTTAAGTTTGCAAAAATCATCATGTAACTGGACACTGATAATGGCAGGAAGAAATTGAAAAATGCTGTGATAGGGCTGTATGATCAATGCTGATGTACGTGTCCAAAAACCAAGTTGTCTCTATTAAGACAAAGTATTTTTGATTACAAAGTACAAATAATGTATAAAAAATAAAAGTGCAAAAATGCAATCCAATGGTTGTGAATCTATGTGCTCCAAGAATACATCTGTGCCCCCTCCCCAGAACTTGACATTTATTCCTAAGAAAACTAATTTTGAATTATGTAAGGTCTTTAGGGATGCATCCCTTGTATAAAATGCAACTGCAATATATTTAGTTTAGTGACACAAATATAAAATACTTTACATCAAATGTCAGAAAATATATGAAGTTAAAATCAGTTACCACAAAAAACTATTATCAGAGTACAATACAGATTAATGCATAAGACTGTGTGTTGGTCATCCTGATTGTTCCGCCCAACTTTTCATGTCTGAAGGAACAAACAAGTGCTTCTTTAAACCATATCATTACAGGCAGTCCCCAATAAGGGTTATGTTCCGCAAACTTTAATTTTATGTACGTTGGATTTAAACCCTCACACACCCTATTGCTTATGTGTTTACAAGGTATGTATGTAGTAGTACAGTAACATGTTTTAAAGGTTATTTCTGTTCGTTTCATTCACAGGATGCACATACAAATTAGATTTCAGTATTGTACGGCCACAGTTCATAGAACTGGGGCTGGCAGACTGCCAAGAACAGTCAATTCATGCTGAAGGGGAGAAGGAAATAAAGGATATACAAATTGGTCACCAACATGCGAACTCATGTGCTTTATATGTAAAATTGTCCAGCTGTTATACAAGCAAAATAGTTACCACTTTATGTATAACCATCTCAATAGCAACCTAAGTTATAACCTGTCTGACTGTCACTGCGCTGCTATACAATATTGGTGTACGCAAGATTGTGAGCGCATGTGTATGCCCAGCAATGAAGTCAGAGAGAGAGAATGTTTTTAAATACACAAAAAAATTCTCTCTCTGACTTCATTGAATGTATTAGCATTGAAATGCATATGCTAACCTTTTTTGTACTGTTCAGAGTTATTTTCTTTATGGTTCTTATTGGTTGTTTCTTTTATTTTTTTTGCACCTGAAGAAGTCCTTTAAAGACGAAACTAGTCATGCCATTAAAACTTGTTTAATTTCTTATCTCGGTTTCCCAGTCATTTAATCCTAAAAAAACATGTACCTCAACCGAGTAAATCAGTCTTCTAACATTATATATATATATAAATAAAACACACATACACACTCAAGTAGTTTTTCATTTGATTTTAAAAAAAGACAAAAAGGAAATAACAAAATTTACAAAGCTTTTCAAAATATCAGTGATCGATAGACTGGACAAGGCTCTCTCCTAGAATTTACTACATCTGCATTTACTATAAGTGAACTGTTACACTGACATAGCTTGTAAGGATTCCATCAATTGCCACTGTCTTTTGTAGCCTTTTTATTTTGCAAATTAATCTTAAGAATCATCTCAGCCAAATGAAACGTGAAGTACTTGTGCTTTCATTTAAACAAATATAAAAAATTTAAACTACTTCATGTGAAATTTCCATTGTGCAGATTTAGTTGTAAATACTGTTGCCACATTGATTATAGAATTTAAACAGATAATTGTTTTAATGATTTATTTATTTTTAATATAAAAGTAACCAAATGTTTTATATTTTAGTTCCAGATCTCTTTGTGACAGCAATGTTTGTCTTCCAATGCAACATGTACTGAGAATGTTTTGCAAGATGTGCCAATTTTCTTGGTGGAACAAGAACTGAGAAACCTGGGGTAGTATGAAGTTATGAAAAAAAAAACAGATAACTCCGAATCTACAAAGGGCTCCCCAGTTCCAGAAGGGATGAATGCTTCTTAGATACTCTTAGATATGCATAAAGTAGAAACAAGCTATAAGGTTCATGGATTCTTGATGATTAAACACATTCTTTGTTTCTGTATAATTAACAAAATTTCCCATTCAGTCTTATGCCTTTCCCCCCAACCTGGTTTTGTCTTCTATTTCTTCATCTTTCCCTATGGCCTCCTATCTTACCTTCTGTTGAAGTTAAAGGATTGATAATCATTTCAACTCCTCAGAGTTTGTGAAACAGGAGCAGTGGAATAATGTGGTATTCAATCCTTGGTTGGGTTGCATTTTATTCTCTTAATGCAGTTGAGCAATCCTGGTCTTCATTTGCTTGTTTCCATTAAAGCATTCTATAATTCTTACAAATCTAATACAGCAGGTCCTGGTTAACTGGGATACATCAGGATTAAAACATTTTGGTCCAATTCAGTGGCTGCCCGAAAAACAAATGCATAAAATAAGGCATGTTCAAATTCAAAACAATTAACTGTTAAATTAAAACTAACTATTACTTAGAAAGATTTCATTTTATTATTGTGCTTTCAGTATTGGGTGATATATACATTTATCACCCATGTCTTGTTCTTTCTTTTTTATTCTGTATTTATAGTTTTTTCATAATTTTATTTTATCAATATTGTTTCAGGATATTAATGTGCGGGATATTTTGCAGCTTTAATTAATGAAATGGAAGTATTGTAATGGTACTGCAAAGAATATTAAGTAGAAAGATAATCATCAGTTTCCTGATGGGTGTTTATGCTACTATAGCAGCACTACATGAGTAGCTTTACATTATAAATCGCCTATCAACAATTTTTTTTTCCAAATTAGTCTATTTGTCAGCATTTCAATATTGCTGTATCTAATGTTTCATTCTTCTAAGAATGAAACCTTGGCATCAAACATCTGTTTTGCTAACCTTTCTTCTCCCTTTCTGATTAAGTGATCGTACCACTTTAGATTAGCCCTGTTCACATATTCTTGAATGCAAACAATGTCGAGTTCCTTCCTAATGTCTTCATTTTTAATATGATTCTGCCAATGATGTCACCTGTTCAGGCCACTAATTTTTCTCAGAACTCTCATATCTGTGGTCTGTTCTTTGATCAAGTGCTTTATTTCTAACCCAACTGTGAGATCCATAAATTAAAACTAATTTGGATAATATTAGTTTGGTGTTTTGGATAATTTCTCTTATTCCAGATAAATTTATTCAAATGGATCTCCACCACCACACCAACTTTGCTTATTCTGTTGTCTATTTCCATATTTTAACCATCTTCACGAAAAACTGTGACAAAATAGTTGAAATATTACTTGTTCTATATGAGAATGATGCAGCTGAAGTTTGTGTTCCTGCCAATTTTCATAGTTTTGGTTTTTTTATTGCTGATTTTCATGCCAAATTTGTTACAGATGTTATTCAGTTTAGTTAGTGAATCCTGAAGACTTTCACTAGATATGTTTAGGAGCACCACAATTTACATCATTGCATAAAGCAAAGAACTAAGTTTGATATATCTCTTATTCTAATATCAGGTTTAATGCCATTTCTTTTCATAATGCAATCCACCATACAGATGATAAATAAGAGTGGAGATAGTGTACACCCTTGTCTTATGTCTGATTTTACTTCAAACCAGCTTCTTGTATTTCCTTCAATTCTAACTGCTGACTTACAACTTAAGTATTGACTATGTGTTGCTCTGTATAACGTTCCATTTATCTCCATATAATTGTAGTGTTTTGAAAAGCTTTTCTCTGGGCACCTTTATCATATATCTTTTTCCAGATCTACAAAACTTAAGTACAGATCCTTGTCATATTCTCATGATTTCTCAACTATTTGTCATAAAGTGAAAATCTAATCTTAACAACCTCTATTTGGCCTGAACACAGCTTGTTCTTCTCCAAGCTTCTCTTCCACAATTTTTCTTAGTCTCTTTTCAAGTATGCTTGCATAAATCTTACATGGAACACACTTACCAGAGAAATTCTTCTAAGTGTCACATTTGGCTTTATTTCCATTTTTTTAATAGATGGGGACTATGACAGTTCTACTCTAATCATCTGGAATTTGACTAGAATTCTGAACAAGCTCTGTGAATTATACAGTGTACCTACTGCAAAACTTATATCTCCATATTTAAGCATCTAATCAAATATCTACTCTAGTTTCTTCATTTTTTTTTTACCTCCAGTATTGAAATGTACTCCTGTTGCATTCCTCTTGAAAATTTTCTACTATTGTTCTGTCACTGCTTAATTTCAGCCTTTAACTCCGGCCATCTAGGATATCCTTTTATCTTCTATATTTTTACCAGTCTTCCCACAACTTCTGTTAAGCTACTTTTACACATAGTTCTCTTAAATTTTTTTTTTTTAAGTGCATCTGTGACTTATTTGCTGGTAATGTTTGGTATGTTTTCTTCATATCCAGGAATGCTTCTTTAACTTCTTATGTCCACAGAGTTTTTTTCTATCCTTCAAGACAACTTCACCATATGCCTCTCTCGCTGAATCAATGATTTGTTTTCTTCAGAGTTTCTCGCTGTGACGCCAAGGTTTGGTTTTTGTTTTCAGGCTGTCATTTTATCATAGCATTGCTCACACACATTCAAAAATGTGTAAGCAATGCTCACTTAAACAGATTTTGTAGTGTCAATAGTTAAGTTAGATAAGAAAGGTTAGCAAAAAAAAAGGTGCTGGGTGGCAGGATGACATGTAAAAGACCCAGAGGAAGATCACTGAGTAGGTAGATTGATGCAGTTAAAGTATGTTAGAAGACTAATATATACCATCAGATAACAGTCCTGACAAACAACAGACTGATAAAATTGTTAATAGGAAATTAGTAATAATAGAAACTTACTCATATGGCATAATCATAGTATCCTGTGCTGCCCTTGGGGTATACAGATCAGGAATTTGATGATGAATTAATATTAACAACTGCTATTTCAACTGGATCGTATTAATGACAAAATTAGAAAAAACAAATGATGTCTAGAGAACTCTTTGTCTTCATTCAATTTATATATTAGCTTGGATTAGAGGATGGCTAACGACATAAAAGTGGTGTATGAGGGGAGGGGAGTTGCAGGATTTAACATGTTTACTGCCACTCATTTATAATAGAATGTCACAAGGACATTCTGTTCAATTTTGGACGAAAATATTTTTTCTAAGAAATATCTCATTCAGAATTTAACAAGAAAAAAAAAAAAAGGGGGGGGGAATGCTTGTAAATAAGTGAAGATACCAATTTTTTTAAAGAATTATACTAATACAAATTTTGTAATATTAATTAAAGGTGAAAAATGTCATTTACTTGTAAAAAGATTATAATGTAAGAAGTTTCTCTATAAGATATATGTTAGAGCATAATAACGAAGGATCAAAGTCCATTAACGACAACTTCGGATAAATTGTGTAGTCGACGGCAATTTGCTTACGTGCGAGCAGCAGGCTCACAGTGTTTTTCCGGGAAGACACGGCACGCGTACAGAGTATTCCAGGAAGATAGGAATAAAATAGGAGCCGGGCACAAAAAAATAAAGTGTCAGGCAGAAAGTTTTGGGGTGAAAGAGGGCGTTAGAGATATGAGGTAAAAAACGGGTTTGTCTCATTGAATTGACTTGTCTGTTTTCTCCAACCCCAACTCAACATCACCAGAGTTAAAGATCGGTACAATCAACGTAAGAAGCCTGAATGGCAAAGAAATGGAGCTAGCTGAGGAATTAGATAAGTACCAGATCGACATAATAGGGGTGACTGAAACAAAAAAGACCAAAACTGGTGAGATCTTTCTGAGCAATAAATACAAAATGTTATATTCAGGCAATGACAATCAAGGAAAAGAAGGAGTAGCCATAATATTCAACACAAAATACGAGGCTAATCTTCTTGAATGGCAGTCAGTCTCAAGTAGAGTAATGTGGGGAAATATGAAACTGGGGAACTGGACAATGAGACTTATTTGTGCCTATGGTCCCACAGAAGGTTCTACTAAGGTAGAAGTGGAGGAATTTTTTGAGGCTTTAGAAAAAGCAACTGACACAATGAAAAATGAAAAGTTTGTCCTTGTTGGGGATCTAAATAGCAGAGTAGGAAATGATTGTGAGACATACAAAAATATTTTGGGAAAATTTGGAGAAAAGAGCAAACCTAATAATAATGGCAAATATCTGTTGGATTTCTGCTCAGGACATGGACTGGTTATTACTAACACCATGTTCCAACATAAAAATGTGCACAAATTCACATGGAGAGAAGAGGCTAGGAATAAGAAAAGTCTCATTGACTATGTTATTGTTGATAGTGATGTTTTCTCCCTGGTGCAGGACACCAGAGTGTACAGAGGATTTGAAATTGGAAGTGATCACTATTTAGTCTTGAGCAGGATAAAATTGAATTTCATATTCAAAAGAATAACATGTAAGAAAGTTTTAAAGCGAATAAAAGTTGAGCAGCTCTCAGATGTGAGCTGTAGACTAAAATACACAAAGATTATTGAAGAAAAAATGAAAGAGTTTGAGAACAGGAATCAAACCTTGGAGATTCAGTGGCAAACTCTGAAGAAAACATTGATTGATTCTGCCAGAGAGGCATGTGGTGAGGTTGTTTGTAAGGATAAAAAAATCAGAACTCCTTGGTGGACACAGGAGGTTAAAGAGGCAGTGAAGGAAAAGAAGAAAGCATACAAAAAGTTCCTGTCAAATAAGTCAGCATGTGCTCTTAGAGAATCCAGAGACAAATGCAAGAATGCTAAACACTCTGTAAAACTAGCTAAACAAAAGTCATGGGAGGACTTTGGCAAAAATATAGAAAATAAATATCAAGAAGGTGGCAAAATATTCTGGAGGTTGTTGAAGAAGCTTAAGAATGGAGGAAAGAGTGCTATAAAAGGAATTAGAGATGATAAAGGTGACATGAAAACGGGAGAAAAAGATATCCTTGAAGTATGGAGTAATTACTTTGAAAAACTGCTAAATGAAACAAGCAGTGATAACAGCACAGTGGTAAAAAACACTGACCAGGCATGCAGTCAGGAATACATATCCATACTTGAAGTAGAAAAAGCCATCAAAGGCTTGAAATGTGGAAAGGCAGCAGGAGTAGATGATATTCGACCAGAAATGCTGAAGTATGGTGGTATAAGAGTCTTACAGTGGCTGCACTGCATAGTTCAGAAAGCCTGGACAGAGGGACGAATTCCCGATGATTGGAGTAGAGCTCTCATAGTACCCATATATAAAAAGGGAAATAAAACTGCATGTGAGAATTACAGAGGTATTTCCCTACTTAGTGTTCCTGGCAAGATCTATGCAAGTATACTTGAGAAACGGTTGAGAAGAATTGTGGAAGAAAAGCTTGGTGAAGAACAAGCTGGATTCAGGCCAAATAGAGGCTGTCAGGATCAGATCTTCACTTTACGACAAATAGTCGAGAAAGCATGGGAATATAACAAAGATCTGTATTTAAGTTTTGTCGATCTGGAAAAGGCATATGACAAGGTGCCAAGAGAGAAGCTATTCAATACGCTGCAGTTATATCGTGTCAATGGGACATTATATCAAGCAATACTTAGTCTTTATTTGAGTTGTAAGTCAGCAGTTCGAATTGAAGGAAGTACAGGAAGATGGTTTAATGTTAAATCTGGTGTGAGACAAGGATGTACATTATCCCCTCTGTTATTCATTATCTATATGGATCACATTATGAAGGAAAGTGGTATTAAACATGATATCAAAATTGGAGATGTTAATGTCAGCTCTTTGCTTTATGCGGATGATGTTATACTTCTAAATAAATCCGCTACAAGTCTGCAAGATTCTCTGACTAAATTGAATAGCTGTTGTAATAGATATGGTATGAAGGTCAGCAATAAAAAGACAATGAAAATAGGCAGAATCATTGAAAATGTCAACTGTGTTGTGAATGGAGAACCTGCGGATCAAGTAAAACATTTCAGGTATTTAGGCACGATTTTTACTGAAGATGGTAAATTAAATATAGAAATAGACAACAGAATCAGCAAAGCTGGTATGGTGGGAAGTCAATTGAATAAATTCATATGGAATAAGAGAGAAATTAGTCGGAACACTAAATTAGCTGTATACAAGACAGTGTTCAAACCAGTTTTAACTTATGGATCTGAGAGCTGGGTCAGAAGTAAAACACTTGACCAAAGACTAGAGACTGCAGATATGAGAGTCCTGAGAAAGATTATAGGTGTGAACAGATGGCATCAATGGCAGTATCATATTAAAAACGAGGATATTAGGAAAGAACTTGACATTGTCAGCATCCAGGAATGCGTTAGCAGAGCTAATCTCAGGAGGTATGGTCACTTAAACAGAATGGGCGAGGAAAGATTAGCAAAACAAGTGTTCTCTGCCAGGTTGGCAGGAAAACGACCCAGAGGAAGACCAAGATATAGGTGGATTGATACAGTACAAAGTGCCTTAGACGATAGAAATATAAGATCTGATAATATTGGAGTGTTGACAAGTAACAGACTGATTTGGAGGAAAATTGTAGATAGGAAATTAATAATGATGTAATTTTTTTCATGTAGTACTATCATATCCTGTACACCCCTTGAGGGTACATGGCAGGAATTTGATGATGATGATGTTTTCTCACTTTCGGTTGGTCAAGGAAACATGAACATATCTACTCACCGAGTTAATCCCTAATGAGTTAAACTTTCTTAAAGATAAAATGAATAAGATCCTATGAATATTTATCTTCTTAGATATTTTCTTCACATACCTGTTGTACATTTGGGTTGGAAATTGGATTGGAGTGCAGTATTGGGTGTCTGTGTTTGTCGAAATGGGGTGGAACATCACATAGTTGAGTCCAGGGAGGTTGTCTTGGACTCTTCTCACATTGGTAGCGGCCTCAGTTGTGGTCTGCCTGACTCGCAAGGTTCTGCCGTTGAATGCTGGCGTGTGCATGGGCTCAGGTGCTGTGGCGCGGACTGTAGCGGCAGTTCGGGCTTGACTTCGTTTCAGGTCTGTTGTTGTAGTGGTGCAGTGTTTTTGTGGTTTTTTTTCATTTGCTTCGAGTGTTCCCGTGCCTGGGGAGGTCATTTTTGGTGAGGCTTGTTGTGTGGCTCATTGAATTGACTTGTCTGTTTTCTCAGTTTCGGTCGGTCAATGAAACATGAACATATCTACTCACCAAGTAAATATAACCGATGCTCATATATATATGTATGTATGTATGTATGTATGTATGCATATGTGTATATGCATGACTGGTGGGTGGCCATAGTCATGTGTATCTCAAACAAATAAAGCTGTTTTATTAATTCTTTTAATAAAAGTGGCTGTGCGCTTTGCATCCATATGCTTGGCGAAGGAGTGTCCTAGGTTTGATTCCCGTCAGTCGATTCCCCCCCCCCCCCCCAGTTTATTCTGAGGTTTTTCATCCTGCAAAGCAGGCAAACTGGCCTTGAGAACTCAACACTACGAACATAGGATACACCGGGACATAAGGCTGATCACCTTATCCTGTGAACGGTTTGAGGTCCGATGATTAATTAACCCTCGACACCGCAAGGTAAAAGAGGGAAAAAGGAAGATCGGATGAGAAGTTTAACTCAGAAATTATCATATTTTCTTTTATCAAATCACAATGTTCCATATATAAGTTTAAAACTGCATTCAAAAATATTTTCAAATGGATTACAATGACAATACTCAGAATCGTTAAGATGCACAGCTGTCAATTTAAGTTACTTTTAATGATGTACTGAACACAACATCCAAAAGTAGGCATTTATAGTTTTCCACTAACTTTTTCATTATATGAGAATTCAGTTTGATAAATAAAATTGTACTTCAGACTTATCCCTCCTAGAAATCAAAAAGTAAAATGCTGTTCATGTAATTATTAAATAAATCTTAAAATGTTGCCAAGCAATGCCAGTTAAAATTTAGCAAACATGACAAAAAGATAATTCTTACCAACAGCTATTCCTGCTAAAACTGGAGAGACCAACACAGAAGCTAAAACTCCACCTGTGACAGCTAAATTCCGCCTATGTCGGTTGCTTGCCCGGTGATTATATCTATCATATAACTAGGTGAAAAAATACATCAAATATCTACAATATGTTCAAATGATTTTAGTTTATTAATACACACACATTATATATATATATATATATATGCGAATTCATTTTACTCGGAATATTATCGAAAAGCTTTAATGACTGTTACCGAGAGATAAAGAGATGACAAGATATATTTAAAAAGATACTATACTACTAGTTTACTAGTTTCGTTGAATAGATCAACATCCTCAGGTATCACAATCAAAGAAATATATAAAAAATTACAGAGACTTAAAATTGTAATAACAGAACAAGTATAAAAAGACAGTAGCGTGTTTGAAAAACAAATGCGAGTATTAGTTAAAAAAAAAACGTATGCTACGTGCTATCGCGAGTGCGCCAGTACTGAACAGAAGCAACGTGTGCATCAGAGAGATTGTAACTCAAGCTGTTGTTGATATGAGAGGAATCTAGAGAAATTTCCCTGGATTCGACAATCTTTCTTTCGAGTTCATCGTAGCACACATGGATGTTAGAAGTTTGAGTCCAGTTTACAATGTGTTGGCGGCCTTCGTGTGAGTTAGCTGAAAAGAGAACGTGGCTCGAGAGAGCGCTAGCTCTAGTTCTGTTGTAGGAGATATCTCTACGGTGTTCATCCAAACGTAGAAGGATGGATTTGGCAGTCTGCCCATAGTATGGCTTTCCACAATCACACAAAATCTTGTACACTCCTGGAAACTGAGTAGGAAGATGTTTTTGTTTATGTTTGCTAAGTAATGAACGAAGTTTTGGAAGAGTAGTAATTAAGCAAGTTTTGAAGTTAAATTTCTTGAGGATCTTGGCCAGTTTTGGTGAGAGAGAGCTGATGTAAGGCAAGGAGATGATGGCTCTTGGGGAAGAGGAATCTTCAGAAGTAGGTGAGTGCCTGGGGGAAAGAAATTTGTCAATTTTCTTTGGAGAGAAACCATTGTTAATGAAAGTTTTTTTAAGAAAAAGGAGTTCATTTTCAATTTCTGTTTCTTCTGTAAGTAATGATTTGGCTCGGTGAGCTAAGGCAGAAATAATACCACATTTTTGTGGAGGATAGTGATGGGAGGAAGCATGAAGGTATCTATTAGTATGAGTACGCTTTCTAAAAATTGAGAATTTAATGCTCTCAGCACATCTGGTAAGTTTGAGGTCTAAAAAGGGAAGGCAGTCATCTGATTCCAGTTCGAAGGTGAAAGAGATTTTTTCATGGCACTTGTTTAGGTGGTCTAAAAATAAATAGAGGTTATTGACACCGTCTTCCCAGATGAGGAAAATATCATCAATATAGCGGTACCAGACATTTGGTTTAAAGTGAAAGGAGTTAATAGCTTTTTCTTCAAAATCGTTGAGAAATACATCCGCGAGAATCGGAGAGAGTGGGCTGCCCATAGCCAGACCTGAGTTTTGTAAGTAGATCTTATTATCATATTTGAAGTATCCTGACTTTATGCAATGGAAGAGAAGAGCAAAGAGTTTTTTTTGATAATTTGTTCTCGAGAAGATTGAGGACTTCTTGAGCAGGCACATTTGTAAAGAGAGAAACAATATCAAAACTGGCCATTAAATCTGTTTTTTTAAGTTTGATGTCCTTGATTTTAGAAACAAAATCTGCAGTTTTTAATATGCGAAGAGGAAATTCCAGAAAGATTTCTTAGAAAACTCGCGAGATATTTGGAGAGATTATAAGTAGGAGAGTGTATGCCCTCAACTATAGGTCTGAGTGGACAGTTAGTTTTGTGAATCTTGGGGAGACCATACAGTCGAGGTATCAAGGGATGAAGTGACCTAAGAGAAAGCCGAATGTTTCTTTGTAACTCTAAGGTGGTTTTTAATAAATTATTAGTTCTATTGTGTAGTTCCATCATAGGGTCACTAGCAATTTCTGAGTAAGTATCACTATTTAAAAGTTCCAAGATTTTATCTCCTTGCGTTACATCAGCTCTCTCTCACCAAAACTGGCCAAGATTCTCAAAAAATTTAACTTCAAAACTTGCTTCACTATGCTTCCAAAACTTCATTCATTACTTAGCAAACATAAACAAAAACATCTTCCTACTCAGTTTCCAGGAGTGTACAAGATTTTGTGTGATTGTGGAAAGCCATACTATGGGCAGACTGCCAAATCCATCCTTCTACGTTTGGATGAACACCGTAGAGATATCTCCTACAACAGAACTAGAGCTAGCGCTCTCTCGAGCCACGTTCTCTTTTCAGCTAACTCACACGAAGGCCGCCAACACATTGTAAACTGGACTCAAACTTCTAACATCCATGTGTGCTACGATGAACTCGAAAGAAAGATTGTCGAATCCAGGGAAATTTCTCTAGATTCCTCTCATATCAACAACAGCTTGAGTTACAATCTCTCTGATGCACACGTTGCTTCTGTTCAGTACTGGCGCACTCGCGATAGCACGTAGCATACGTTTTTTTTTTAACTAATACTCGCATTTGTTTTTCAAACACGCTACTGTCTTTTTATACTTGTTCTGTTATTACAATTTTAAGTCTCTGTAATTTTTTATATATTTCTTTGATTGTGATACCTGAGGATGTTGATCTATTCAACGAAACTAGTAAACTAGTAGTATCTTTTTAAATATATCTTGTCATCTCTTTATCTCTCAGTAACAGTCATTAAAGCTTTTCAATATATATATATATATATAATTTATTTCTTTAGTATATTTCCTTTATTATTAAAGGAATTGTTAATTTCCTTTGATAAACAATATGTCATAAAGTAACAAACCTATGAAATTTCTATGAACGATAAAGTTTCAAATAACAATATTTTTGATTTCAATGCACCTTCACCTGATGTCTAATTGGGGCTGATTGGATAGAATCTGTTTTGTACGCTTACAGTCTGTGGGCATCCAAATTTCACTGTGACATGGATAGTTCTGAATGCCTTTCAGTAGATGATTTTCGCTGCTCAGTGTGAGACTACCACTCTACTTATTAGCAATATGAAGTAGTCATAATCCTTAGACTATCCACCAATAAATGAGCTACAGGCTTACAACTTTTCATGAGTGAGACTGTCATTAACATCCCACTGGTTTAGGGCACAGTCACAAACTATCGTGAGAAACGATTCTGCAAATTTTCCAGATTATGAATGAATCAGAAGACAATTATTTGAATGGTTTTGCACTATATTTTCATTCCTAATTAACTTTTATTTTCTTTTATTATGTCTACTGCAAGAACAAATCTAGACTGGCATCAAGGGTGGGAGGGAGGGGATAATTGATTAATGGAAGGAAATAACTAAGGAATAAAGTAACTTTTACTAGAGTGAATTTGTAGAGACCAAATAATAGTTTAACCACTGAACGAAATGTTTACACACACATCAGTCATTACAAAGATGAAGACTGTCCATTGAGGTTAATATAACATTTGGATACAATAACAAGGATATGAAGCTTATATGTTTTGATATATTTTAACTATATGGCTGATTAATATGATGAATTTTCTTTAGAATAACATTATGTATGATGCTGTGGCTTTTCTGCTAGTTTGTTAAAGAATGAGTTCGCTATAATAATGCTTGCTATAGCGAAACTCTATATTGAGAAAAATTTTATATTTTGATTTTATTAATATAACTATTCAAGAATAAGATTTCAAAATTTTAATTAGTACTAATTATATCGATAGGTTCAGTTTACTGCTTTTTAACTATTATTTATTATTATTAGTAGTAGTAACAGTAATATTATGTTTTACAGCCTTTTTTTGTAAATAGAATTCACATCAAAAAAAATTTTTTTAAATCCTTTCCAGGAGTTAACATTCTCTTACAATGTGAAACCTAGTATTTTGGAAGACATGATGAACCACCATGATCAGAAAGAAGATGAAAATATATGTGATATACCTAATCCAAGAGTGGGTTATTGCAGCATGCCTTAGTAAGTGACCCACTTAATCAGAAAAAATTATAATGATTCAAGTTAACTAAATACTTAAGGAATTGACAGCATACACTAGAAATATAAATTAAATCAACTTTAATATATACTTTCCGATATTTCGGCAACGTCACATTGCCATCTTCATGGGAACCTAAGATAAAGACAAGTGCACGCAAGTACTACATAACAGCAAATGAGAAACGAAGTGTGTGTTCAAAGTTTGCTTCGAAGAAATGAAGCAAATGAGAAAATAATGATGTGTTCGCTATTTGGCCACATGGCCCGGATACACTCCTCTCCTTCTTAAAACACACTTAAACAACCAACACCCTAGAATCAAGTTCACCCTGGAAAAAGAGAAAAACAATAGCCTCCCCAAGAAAACCAAGGTTCCATCAGGTTGGTGGGTGACTAGTGTCACCCACCAACCTGATGGAACCTTGGTTTTCTCAGTTTATAGAAAACCCACCTATACAGGCAGATACATTCACCAACAATCCCCCTCCCCCTCACAACAATATGGAGTTATTAAGACACTATTCAACGGGGCAAAACTAATCTGTTCAAATTACCAAGCCCTAACTACTGAACTAAATCACATCCTTAACACTTTCTCAGCCAATGGCTACCCCCCCCCCAAAAAAATACTAAAACCAGTTATCCACTACGCACCTCCCCCTTCACAAAAAAGATTATTCTAAATCCATCACCATTCCCTACATCCGAGGGACCTTGGAAAAAATCAACAAAATCCTAAAAAAATAAACATGACTTGACCCCTTGTTACAGACCATATAGAAAATTGGCATCCCTTATCCGCTCAACTAAAGACCAACCACTTCCCCTAGACCTACCTGGTGTATACCAAGTCCCTTGCAGCTGTAAATTGTCCTACTTTGGCCAAACAGGCAGGACAGCAAATATCAGAATCTCAGAACACAAGGACTACATCCGATTTCACCAGTACAGCCACTCTGGGCTTGCAGATCATGCTCTGAATACTCGCCACAGAATAAGGTGGAAGAAAGCCACAGTAAGTTCAAATACGAAAGACTATTCATGGAATCAGCCTCAGCCCTTAGGAACATGCCAAACCTCAACAAATTTGAATGCATGAGACTGCCCCAAATTTGGGAAACATATATCAGAAGAACTTCAGCCCAAAGGCCAAGAACACCTAATATAGCCTGCCAGGGGGCACCATCAGGACTTTAGGAAAAACGGTAGCTTCCTCGCTTTGTTTCTCATTTGCTGTTATGCGTACACGTGTCTTTATCTTTAAGTTCCCATGAAGATGGCAACGTGATGTTGCCGAAATATTGGAAAGTATATATTAAAGTTGATTTAATTTATATTTCTAGTGTACACTGTCAATTCCTTAAATATTTAGTTATCATGTTTAACCAGCATATAAGCCTTTCCTACGTATAAGCGATTCAAGTTACTTACACAAAATTTTTTATTATTATTATACAGATGTCTCCATGGAGTCAAGAGACTCATAGCCATGTTGTTTCATAGCCATTTTCAATACAGGAAGAAAACCATAAAAAAGAGAGAAAAATTAAATTGAAAGTGTGTGATATATGCACTATTGACCACATGAGAATAACTCCATCTACATTAACAGATATCAGGAAATAGATTAAATTAAAATAAAATAATTCTAATCTAATTAAAGTAATAATAATAATAATAATTAAAATCATTGTCTGAGCAATTCAGGTATAGGCTTTTTATGTCCTGTTCCTGCTCTGCCGATGAAGTTGGTCTTAGAATAATTAAAATGGAGAGTTAGAATAATGAAAATAAAAATAATAAAATAAAAATAGTAAGTAACAACTAATGCACGTCCTGAACTGAAATCCACCATTTACCATTATTATTAGCTTTGCACTGTTCTCCAAATTTTCCAAAAACATTTCTATATGTCTGGTAATCATATCCTACTCTGCTGTTTAGATCTCCAACCAACAAGGACCAACTTTTGCTTTTTTGTTGTTCCAGCTACCTTCTCTAATGTTTTAAAAAATTCCTCCATTTTTTTTTTCCTTAGTAGAACCTTCTGTGGAACCATAAGCACAAATAAGTCTCATTGTCCAGTTCCTCATACTGATATTTACCCACATAGCTGTACTTGATATTGCCTGCCATTCAAGAAGATTATCCATATTGAATATTATGGCTACTCCTGATGTTATTGTCAGAATATAACATTTTGTATTTGTCACTTAGAATGATCTCACCTATTTTTGTCTTCTTTGTTTCTGTCAAACCTATAATAACGATCTGGTACTTATCCATTTCTTCTGCTAGTTCGATTTCTTTTCTTTGATGCTTCTTACACTGATAGTATTAATCTTGAACTCTGTTCATGTTCAGTTGTGTTCTAGGATTTGTTCCAGCAGTTGACTTTTAGCTGTTCGCCTCAGTTCCCCGACAAAAACAATGAGGGAGAGCCTTGTTTGACTGGGCGACACCCTAGCCAGCATGAATTTCTGTGATGTTATACCATCATTTTTACATCGTGGTTTAAGCCAATAAGAATACAATTTGGTTGGCTAAATCCCAAATTGGCAGCCCATCTTCATTTGCTCATTATCCAGGTAGATACCTAACAGAATGCACCACAAGAAGGCGAGGATTGGACATTAGGTCAGAAGCCCAGTTGGTTCTCTGCATTCCTTAAAGATTAGATGGACATCTCCCAGTTATACAGCTTCTGACCCTTAAGCAACCCCTTAGTACAAGTGGGAAAAATCGCTATCAACTATAACATAGTTAATGAGACTTTTGTTATTTCTTGCATCTTCTCTCAATATGAACATGGTGTTAGTAATAACTTTTTCTTTCTTTTTATTTTCAATAATTCCCTTTTTTCATTACAATAATTTTTCATTTTCTTTATCGTTTTATTGCTGATTTTCATACCAAATTTATCACAGCAGTTATTCAATTTACGTATTTACTCAAATACGTAAATATAACTCTCACTTTTTTCCCAAAATTAAAGCTAAAAAATCATGGTGCGAGATAAATGCAGGAATTTTTGCAAATTAAAGTTATCAAGAAAAAACTGAAAATGGATATGACTTATTAAGAATCTCCTATTTGCTATCACTACTTCCAGGCTCAAGAGCGGTTTCCTTGTGTGCATCATCAAAATCATCTACCCAAATAGCATCATCTTCTTTCCTATTTTTTCAAGCAAAAATTACTAGTAATTTACAAGACTTGAGATACATAATGAACAATCCTTCACGAATGACTAATGAGAAGTGAAGCAGAGCATAAAACATATAGCAATGGTAGGCCAGTAGAGACAGAGCAGCTATGAAGACGTGCATATGATTGATGTGTATTAACAAAAGATTGATGACCCAATGACAAAAGCAAGTTGACAATTGTTGAGTTGAAATGCCAATTCTCTTCAACCGAATTCCATAATATCTGAGTCATAACAACTTCCACTATATATTTCTTACTTTTAAGATTTTCAAGACAGGGTGGTGTTTTGCCAGTTTGTTGTTCTGACGGAACTCCTCAATATCGTTTGTGTACCACTTCCGCGTTGTGTTGTGTGGACAGGCTCAATTCACACAAAGTTTCACCCTTCAGTTTAATTTTATTACTGCTTGTTTGCGTGCCACTTCTGCATCAAGCTGGCGGACAGACTCACACACACATTATATGGCATGTTTCAATTTGTGGGAGAATTTTATTTGAAGTTAGCCTTTGTGATCTGTCTTAATGACATCGAACATTTCAAATGCAATCAAACAAACACATATTTCATGTAGCTGAAAAATTGGACAATAGTTTTTAGTTAAATACTGTGTTTGACGATGCAGCATATGGTTATCTTTGAGTTTATACAGCATAGTTTCTGTGGGAGGGGATATATGATTCATTAGTTAGTGCTGTTTTTATTCCAGTTGTCTCTAATTGCACTATTTGTTGAGAAATATATTACACAGACTGCAAATGTTTCTGTACCTTATTCAGTGATACAATAAAACTACTCATTTTTTCTTGCATCTCCAGTATAGTGAGTGTTGGGAAGGGCATGTTGTTTACCACGGGGAGCAAGTTACTATCACCCTGATGTGAATGTGTTTAAACTTTTTTTTGTGTGTGAGCTATATGCGAAACTTTTTAATTTCTTTTCTCGTAAAGTAAAATCAGAGGTGCAAGTTATATACAAGGGCGAGTTATATTCGAGTAAATACGATAGTTGGGGAATAATGCAGACTTGTACTGGATTTATTTAGAAGTATTACATCAGCTGCATAAAGTAAACAGTTACGATTAACATCACAAATTTTGATATGAGGCTTAATACTACTTTTCTTCATAACTGGATCAATATAGATAATGAAAAACAGTAGTGTTAACGTGTACCTTTGTTGCACAACTGATTTAACATCAAACCATCTTCATTTACCTTCTTCAATTCTAATAAATGTCCCGTTTACAATATATAACTGGTATTTTGAAGAGGTTTCATCTTGGCACCTTGTCATATGCCTTTTTCAGATCTGCAAAACTTAAATATAGGTCCTCGTTATATTCCCATGATTTCTCAACTATTTGTCTTCAAGTAAAAATTTCATCCTTACAACCTCCATTTAAGCCTGAATCCAGTTGGTTCTTCTCCAAGTTTCTTTCCAGATTATTTTTTAGCTGTTTCTCAAGTACACTTGCATAAATCTTACTGGGAACACTCAGTAGGGAAAACATGACTTTTGAATTTAGAGCAGGGGTCGCCAAACTTCTTTGACCATCGACCCCTTCAAGAGTTTCTTGACTTTTTATCGATCCCCTTTATTTTACTATTATAATTACAATAGGATAAGCAAAAAAGACGCTTGTTGGTAAATACATTTTGGCCTACATGATTGGCCTCCGTAACTATTTTCATAACCTTGCTCCATCTTACAGGAGACCTATTAATGTTGCTGCTCCCATGATTCACTCTTAATTGCGTTGTCATTCAGGATGGAGATAATTCAAGTTAACTGAATTAAATATTACCCGTACAACGATGTCTTATATTTTTCTATCAACCCCTGAGCCCGAATCGACCCCTAACAATGTTATATCGACCCCTGAGGGTTGATATCGCCAAAATGGTCGATATCGACCACTTTGGTGACCACTGATTTAGAGTGTCTTATAAAACTTTTATACCATCATATTTGAGCATTTTTGGGTTGAATGACATTTATTTCAGCTGCCTATCCACATTTCAGGTTTTTAATATCTTTTCTACTTCAATGGATATGTATTCCTAATTTCATTCCTGTTGAGTGTTTTGCCCCACTATGCTGTCACTGTTCATTTTATTTTGCAATTTTTCAAAGTAATTATTACAGACATCTAGAATATCTTTATCTTCTGTTTTCATTTTTCGTGTCACTTTTATCATATCTAATTCCTTTTACAGTACTCTTTCTTTCATTTCTAATCTTTTTCAATAGCCTCCAGAATATTTTGTCACTTTCCTGATATTTATTTTCTGTTCTTACCAAAGTCTTCCCAGAACTTTAGCTAGTTTACAGTGCTTTGCTTTCTTAATTTTACTCTGTATTCTCAAAAAAAGCACAGACTGACTTAGTTATCAGGAACTTTTGATATGCCTCCTTTAATTGACTGCCTTTTTTAACTTCTTGAATTTCATGGAATTCTGATATTTCTATCCACGACTTGTTTAGATTACAAATTAATCAATATTGCTGAGGTTTAGATTACAGATTAATCAATATTGCTTTCTCTGCTATTTCATTAAATAGCAGAGAAAGTTAATAGAGATTTGGATCCAAAACAGATAGACAGATAGCACATCAATGCCCTATAGAGGAGATCGTGATTCTGTTAAATGTTAAGTCTTACTTTAACAATTTGTTCATGTTTTATAACAGTGATTGCAGAGTTAGATAAGGAGAATGAATATATATATATATATATATATATATACCATAAATACTTTTTGAATTTTGTCAAGGCATCTGACAGGATTCCACATAATGGAAGGATGTTATACAAACTCAGAGTGATGGGTATGCAAAATAGGCTTGTGATATGGACAGGATCTGAACAAATCGGTTCCTTGCACCTAATGAAAATGAATATCATAAGATGCAAGGTTATGCATTTTGCACTGAGGACATTGCAGGCAGAGTATTATAGACCTAAAGGATGATGGTAAAATAGAGTTAAAGTTTGAGGAAGCCATTTGCTAAGGTGTTTTAACATCAGATCAGATAACTGCAACAATGAAAATAAGATGACACTACATTTTAGAAATAAGGAAATTATTCTTCCAATGTACAAGGCTTGAAACCAAATCTCAACTATGATTTGGTCTCTTGGGTTCAAAGGAAATGAGGACACAACTGAAAAGATATGAAGGTAATAATATATCTATCCTATGGAAGTGATTTTATGAGGTCAGACTAAAGATATATGGCCTTCAAGGTTTGAGTAAAAGATGGAAGAGAGGAGACATGACAGAAACATGTCGAGTGAATCTTATAGTATAGATCCAAGATTCTGCACTACTGATTAACAGATCTCATACGAGGGTTGTTTGAAAAATTTGGTAAATTTCCAATAGATGGTGACACAATTTGTTCGTTCATACGAGTGTCAGCACGTGTCATCTTTTTCATGACCGCTGGCAAAATTTTAGCTACGTGCGACACGTAGTTCTCATTTGGCAAACATTTAAAATGACCGTGTTCACATTTTTGATAAAAATAGAGAAAAACGAGTTTTGTGCAGTGACAAAACACTTTTATTTGAAGAAGTGGACAGCCACGTAGATAAAAGTCAAGTTAGATGCAGTTCATGGGGAATCTGCACCAGCATTAAAGACTATGTATTTTTGGATAAATGAGTTTAAACATTGTCGTAAGTCCATCGAAGATGAAGCGTGCTCTAGACGCCTGACTGAGGTCACTACAAAGGAAATGATTGACAAAATCCATGGTATCGTTATGGAAGACTGCCAAGTGAAAGTGCATGAAATTGCTGAGATTGTAGGCATCTCAACTTAACGTGTGTATATCCTGCAAGAAAAATTGCACATGAAAAAGTCGTGTATGCGATGGGTGCCATGATTGTTGACTGTCGATAAACTGTCGACTCATGACTGTAGACGAAACTTGGATCCACCACTACACACCCGAGTCTAAGCAGTGGACAATGCCCAGTGAAAGAGCAGTGAAAAAAGTGAAGACCGTTTTGTCAGCTGGGAAGGTGATGGCCACTGTTTTTTGGGATTCCCAAGGAATTATCATGATAGACTATTTGGAAAAGGGTAAGCCAATAACAGGAGTCTATTATGCGTCATCGACAAAATCCAAATGCGTCATTGTTCAACTGTTTAAAAGAAGAACTGAAGAAAAAACAGCCAAGATTGGTGCACCAAAAAAGTGCTCTATCATAAGAAAGATTCTGGTAATTGGACCACATGTTAATTAAGATAAATATCAATAAAAATAAAAAATACGACAAGTGTCGCAAGTCGTTTGACTTACATCTTCAGGGGTCAAAGGTAACTAAAAGTTTAAACACAAGAAAAGAGAAATTACCCAAAATAGTTCATTCGATGCAGTTGTGACTGTCTAACTGTTCATTAAATTAAATATCCGAATGCAGATTCAGTGCAATACTAAGTTTAAACAATGCTGAATGTTGTCATGTGCTGTTGTTCACATTCATTGAAAAAAATTGTTGCATAAGAAAATTTAAAGAAGCTGCAAACATGCTTAGAATTCCAACACAATGCAACAAAAAATAGGGCCTAATTCTACACCAAGTTTGGTCTGCATTGATAAAAAATATACCCAAGTCAGACCTCAGACAATGTGAACATGAACAACAGAACGTGACAGCATTCAGCATTGTTCGAACTTAGTATTGCACTGAATCTGCACTTGGATATTTAATTTAATGAACAGTTAGATGACCACAACTGCATCGAATTAACTATTTTGAGTAATTTCTCATTTCTTGTGTTTAAACTTTTAGTTATCTTTGACCACCTGAAGATGCAAGTCAAACGACTTATGAAACTTGTCGGGTTTTTTATTTTTATTGATATTTATCTTAATAAACATGTGGTCCAATTACCGGAATCTTTCTTATGAATTGCTAAACCACAGAAATCTATGCCTACAACTAAAGTGCTCTATCATCAAGACAATGCACCATTCCACACATTGGCTGTCGCAATGGCAAAATTGCATGAATTGCAGTTCAAAATGGTTCCACATCCGCTGTATTCTCCAGACTTGGCCCCGTGTGACTTCTTGTTCCCAAACTTAAAAATTTTCTTCGAGCAAGGATGTCATCAAGGCTGTCAATGACTATTTTGCACAATTTGACAAATCCTACTTTTTAGATGGTATGAAAAAATTGGAAATTCGCTAGACCAAATGTGTAGACCTCGATGGAGACTATGTTGAGAAAATAAAGGTGATTTTTTCCAAAAACATGTGTTTAACTTATTATTATTTTACCAAACTTTTCAAACAACCCTCGTATATGTTACTCATCTATGGACAAATACCATGGAAAAGTTAGGTGAATCTCAAGTAGTTGCACTCGATATATCCTCAAAGCTTTTCACCAGGTTTGACACAAAGGCCTATTTGTGCTAGAGCAATTTTCCATCATTTAGTCTGTCCCACAATTTCTGCAATTGGATTGCTAACTTTCTGACTGGACATACACCATGTGTGATGGTATGAGGGACGTCCAGAAAGTAGAGTTCCAATGGGCTGTCAGAGAAACAAAAATATACTTACAAAAAAAAACTTTATTGGAATTTAAAGTAGACATCTTTCACTACTTTTCTACATAATTTCTGCCATTGTTCAGGCACTTATCATAACGGGGCACCAAGAGTTGTATACCTTTGTCATAGAAGGTTGCCACCTGTGATGCAAACCACGTATTAGCTGCTTCTTTGACCTTGTCACCTTGAAACCGCCAGCCACAAGGAAAGACTTCAGATGTTTGGACAGGTGAAAGTCGCTTGGCATGAGGTCAGGACTATATGGGGGATGATGGAATTGTTCCCAGCTGAAGGTGGCGAGAAGTAGTTGTGTTACAGCGGCCGTGTGTGGGCAGGCGTTATCATGAATCAAAACAACGTTTCTCGCATTCAAGAAATGGATAACTGACCAAATTTCACATGCAGCAGGCGATTCGATTTTCTTAGACATTATAAACACACATCAAGAAGCATATGCGCTGCGAGAATGTCTGAAAATGGTCTTGCTAAGGAATCAACGAACTCAGCATGCATGCGCACCATTGCGATTGCAGCACTGCAGTGAAAATATTTAAAAACAGAACTTACTTTCTGGACGTCCCTCGTAAATGATTCCTTATCCTCTCACTAAGCAACTAATGCTTGGGTTCCATGAAGGTGTTCTCTCACCAAACCCTCTTCCTTCTGTGTATATACTCTAGTTGACTGTCAACCTAATACACAATTTCACCAATGACAGCATGCTGCACTCCTCCCTTTCATTTGAAAAACTCAACCACCTCAACTTACAGAGCATCAACCTCCTCTGTCCTCAATTCTGATCTTCAAACCATCCTCCAATGGGATTCAGATAATCTCATCAATTTTAATGCTAAAAAAAAACAGTTCTGCCTTATTTCCCAAAAAAAGAAAACCATTTTCTTCCTGTATCAACTTTGACAATATTTAAATCTCTAACCAAGATGAGATTTCTCTCTTTGGAATTACTCTGACAACGAGCCTCTCCTAGCACAAACACTGCCTCCTCAGCTTCCAAAAAAACTAGGATTTCTCTTTTGCTCAAGGCACTGCTTCAGCCTTGAACAGTTGTTATTACAAATCCACCCAACTATTTGATAGTTGGGTGGATAGCTTAACATAAAAAGTGAGATTTTACAAATATTGCTCTCACATTCGTAGTGGTTCCTAAGAGTTCCGTCAAAATATTGACTCAATACAGAAAAGAGCAATCAGAGTGATCAATTGCTATCTCTTTACTACCAACTCACTCCACCCATTCTCATACGGATGTCTGGTTTCTGGAACATACATAGGCTGTTCAATAAGTAATAAGACTATATTTATACAGAAAACAGATTACCTTTAATCGTCATCATTTACATGGTCTTTTTCGAAGTAACTACCGTGAGACTCGATGCATTTGTCCCAACGTTGCATCCACTTCTTAAACACATGTGAAAGTCCGTTTTTTGAGAGTTTTTTCAAAACCGCCTCCGCAGCATTTACACATGCTTTGTTGCTTTCGAAATGGCAGCTTCTTAGTGGTTTCTTGAGCTGAGGAAACAGCCAGAAATCGCACGGTGCAAGATCAGGACTGTATGGGGGTGTGGTAGGATATCTGTGCTGTTCTTCTGCAAAACATCCACTACGCAACCAGCAATATGTGGCCTTGCATTATCGTGGTGCAATAAGAAGCCATTCTTCAGCAATGGACGCTTCCTTTTGACGTGCTTGATGATAATCGCTGCTGTGTTGATCATTGTCTCTGTGATGGACATTGAAGGTCTTCCCTCACGTTCAAGATCTTCCGTGTTTTGCCTTCCTTCCTTAAAAGTTTTATGCCAGCGAAAAACACTAGCTCTCGACATTGCTTCATCGTGGAAAGCTTCGCGTATCATGTTAAAAGTGTCCAATGCCGATTTTTGCAAACGCACACAAAATTTAATCGCATAACGCTATTCCAAGGCCGCTTCCATTTCGAAGACTGGTCGCGCTCGTAGGTGCGCCGAAACAAGCTTGCGTTTAGTCACGTGACACTCTGGCACATCAGCCCGTGTATGCCATCTATCAGCCTCTTTTGTTAATACAGACAGTAACATTTCTTTATTCCACAGAAATTAATATTGTGATGAGTGGTTTCGCCACAGTAAAATTAGTCTTATTACTTATTGAACAGCCCACGTACATCATCTATAAATATTTCCATGGTAAACATTCATATGAACTAGCATTAATAACTTGATCGGAATGTAAGCCATGATAATTAATAACAATTACATAAGTAAAATCTGTATCAAGTTTAACTAGCATTGATAATTCCTCAACTCTACTAAATCCACTAAAGCACGTGGTGCAGCTATCGCCCAACGTCCCTTAGCAGTTAAACTCCAATCTAACAGACCAAGTTTCTTTTCCTCCTCTTCCATCCCTGATACTGCTGTAATGTGGAACAGTCCCCCACGTTTCCCAAGGAATACAATATACAGGCCTTCAAATCAAACGTAAATAAGTTTCTCCTTTCCCAACTCACCACCCATCATGGTACTAAAATACTATAGGTTAATCAACCAAATTCTTGTGTCCGTGCTTAACATAAAAAGTGAGATTTTACAGTTCATGGTAAGTTGGGGGGGGGGGAGTTATCTCTGAAATTGAGTAAGCATGTGAATAGAGAGCATATAAAATCTAGGTTCTAATTTTTTAAGAAAGATGTATATGTATTTAAGAGGCCTGCTCTCCCTCAATAAGTTGCTTCACTCCCTGGAGGAACCAGCATAATAATACCACTTACAGACAGCATTAGGCAAGAGTTTAATATAACTACTTAAAAAATTATACAACAAAAGCTAAAAAAATACATATTTACAAACAAAATTTATGAAGAGTGCTATACCTTTCTTCCAACCCACACTGGAATGCCAATAATAATGGCAGGAACAGCAATACCAGCAATTAAGGCAATTCCTACAGGAGCTCCAACAAGCATGCCTAACTGCCACAATATCTTTTTCTTCCGACTCCAAGGTTTCTTTCCCCAAAAAGTACAGCCTGAAGGACTACACATACATTTTTGATTAAAATCTGAATTTACTATAAATATATGGTATATTAATGTTTCAAACCACATCAACCTCTCATCTTTAAAAACCATGTTAAATTATTTATTACATGAGAGATCAATGCATTTTATGAGTTTAATTAATATACTGGTATGAATATTTATAATACATGATGCTTCATACCATCAGTTTTTTTTTTTAAGAACAGCAGTCAGATTACTACTAGTATATTTACATACAAGTAGTAAGTTTGTAAATATACCATAGTTAAATACCAGTACCTTACAAATAGAAGTGGTATATTTACATATCACTTGTGTTTATATATTCAAAGTTTTTCTAAATGCGAAATAAATTAAAAAAAAACCTTCCTCTGTACACGTGATCTCTACTGAACATGGAAGTCATGCTCTGAATTTCTCTCTCTCTCATGCAAAGGAAGGAATAATACTGATATAATGGTAAATCTAGAGTTACATTCATTAATTTCAAACTACACTGTGAGTAAAACAAATAGTAAAAAAAATTAATATGGAAAGCTCTCAACAAAAATGGTATAAAAGACAGTGTGAAGCATTTTTTTTCCCCTTTCAGAAATATTATTTCAATGACTTTTAGATGGATTAATCCTCTATCTTTCACAGACATTGTCTTTTTTTATTTCCGTCATTTCTACATACTTTTGCATTCCTTGAACATGATGCTATATGCTAGCCCTTTACTTTGTGTCTTTACTTTGATGATACAGCTCTTCATGAACAGCATGTTTCAGTTCCTCACCATCAACAAACATCTTCAGAATGCATCTCTCAGAGAACCAAACAGGTGGTAGCCAGAAGGTGTCGGATCTAGGCTATGGACTGGATGGGGGAGATCAGTCCAGCCAAATGTTGCAATTGTATCCCTGGTGTGCAAATTAGCATGAGGTTAGGCATTGCCATGTTTTATGACTGACTCAGTGTTTGATCCAGCATCTACCTGTGCTCATGTCAAAGTATCATCTCCATATACATTTTTAGACAAGTACAAATTACCATTAAATTTGCATCTTCTGCAGCAAGGAATTCTATTGCCACTCTGTTTTGTAAGTACATCTATAATAGCTGCATTTTTGTATTACTGATGTGCTGCACTCATGACTGACTGGAATGCTGCTTGCTCCAGTGGAAGTGGAGACTACTACCTATACACTCAGCAATGTATACAGCTTTCTGCAATACTCAAATCAAAAGAAACAAAGAATAGGAGACATTACTTTCGTACCACCCTAACTGATTTTTCAAGAACAAACTAATTGTTTATGCTAATGGCAGACAAAGATGCTTAAGTTCATGGTATGGTGGAAACCGTAGATTTGAATAGCTTTTATATGTGTACATAGGAAGCCACAGTGTTATCATCAACAGATGTCTAAATTTTCATAGTTCTCTGAAAGTGAGGAGCATTCAGATCTTCTCTTTGAAAGTGATCTGTTTTTAAAACTGATATTCCTTTGCATTTTAATTAAGATCTTTGCTGCTTCAATTCCTGTTCATCAATATTCGTGGATGATGAAAAACCAACTATTAAATAACCTCAAGAGAAATGACAAATGATGAAAGATGCAGAGCTCATAGAAGAATTACAGAAACTCAAGTTAATAAAAATGGTGTTATCAAAACAAAGCCTAAAATGGGTAAGTTTCTTCAAGATTTATTTCAGAAATTTAACATGTCATTTCTGAATTCTTCACTCAGAGACAGAAAGGAACACTTAATATTTAATTAAATACTAAATATCTTAGTATTGATATGAAGTATGAAAATAAACTTCTTGAAAGAGAGCAATCATATTAGTATTTTAAGGAGTGACAACAAAAAACTAAAATTTTAGTTAATGTATAATAGCTGAAATTAAATACATTTATAGTACACTTAGCTTAAATTCTTGAATAAAACATAATAAAGAATATTGGAAACAACCAAACATCCATCATTTCTAGATATGTTAAACTCCCAGATGGCACTCTCTTTCATGTTTATCTACAGAAAACCAACACATACCAATAAATATCTGAGTATTAACTCAACCATCCTGCACAAACCAAGCAACTGTTCAAGACCACTGAGCTAGAGCTTTTTGCTCAATAATGACATACTCAAAAAATTACATATTAAACTGTGCGTTTAAGATGTAATTGTGTAATTTGAAAATTTAACTTGTGTTTATGTGCAATCCATTATTTCCTTGCCAGAGATTGTCTAATCTTGAATCTGCTTTTTTGACCTTCCTGATGTCTCTATTGTTCATGCAGTTCTGAAAATCATTCTGACCTTTATCCTAACACTGAAGTCATCTTCCATGGTGATGTTAATGTCCTTAACTCTAAACAGACTCCCTTTTTCCAATTAAAATGATCAACTCTCTTTCATGTTTATCTACAGAAAACCAACACATACCAACAAATATCTGAGTATTAACTCAACCATCCTACACAAACTAAGCAACTGATCAAGACCACAGAGCTAGAGCTTTTTGCTCAATAATGACATACTCAAAAAATTACATTTTAAACTGTGCTTTTAAAATGTAATTGTGTAATTTGAAAATTTAACTTGTGCTTTTGTGCAATCCATATTTCCTTGCCAGAGATTGCCTAATCTTGAATATGCTTTTTTGACCTTCCTGATGTCTCTATTGTTCATGCAGTTCTGAAAATCATTCTGACCTTTATCCTAACAGTGAAGTCATCTTCCATGGCATAATGTCCTTAACTCTAAACTGGCTCCCTTTTTCCAATTAAAATGATCAAGCTAGAAGAGAAAGTAAGTTACTTATTTGTAAATGACTTGCTTACAAATAACATGTAACATATTTAAATTACTTGCAAGCTACTTGCATTACCTTAGCAATGACCTAAGGTAAATTGTTTAGCTCCTAACGAATTCCTGATAACCCTCTGCACTCACCTAGCAGTGTTGGGCGAGTGAAGTGGAGTGGTATACTGTTGGGAACTCCTCTTGGTAATTGAGATCACAATTTCATAGAAATTTGATCTCTAGTGAAACGCCTTTCCCCTCAGCCATTCATACTTCAAATTTTATATATACATGCATAGACATATACACGTGAATCTCTCTTTGGCTGTAACAGTTATTCTATTGGCTGCAAGTAGTATTAAATTTCTATATTGAAATCTAGGCATGCAAGCTTTATCCTATATCTATATATATATATATATATATATATATATACATGATGATGAACAGCCTATTTTTCTACCCACTACAGGGTGAAGGCCTCTCCCATTGAAGGAGGTTTGGGTCTACTACTCCCATTGTGACCTAGTCCATATTGGGAGAGTATCTATACTTGGATGAATGAATGTATGAAGGTGGAAGACCATCACAAATATCTAGCAGAATTCGAATCTGCAGCCTCTTGGCTGGAGAGCGGATATGCTAACCACTCAGCCAACCAGGCTGGCATATATATAAATAAAATAAATAATAATAAAATCTAAAATTTTGCATTCCAATTGTAATGCTTTCTGTAATGTCCCTGTTCTAATGGACTGCTTAATATCTGATAAACATTCCTCCTCCTCCCATGAAAAACTTCACATATCAAGTTGCAAAGATTCTTTAATTTCTCTCACACCTATTATTCTAATTACTTTTGTAACATAACAGCTAAACACTTTAAATGCTTTTCTTGCTTTGTGAAAGGCTAGTAATGAACATTGCTACATGTAAACCAAGTATATAAAAGAAAATGTACAATTAATATGTGCTATTCTCAGGATATTTACACTGCCAAAAAGAGAAAATTTAAGTTTATACTCATCTAATTAAATAAAAAATACAATACAACACACACATACACACACACACACACACACACACACACACTGTGTGTGTGTGCTGTATATTATTACTATTATTATTTTTTTTTATTTAAAAGTAACAATCTTATGTACAAGGATTAACCGGCTTTGGTTCTCTGTAGACAGGCAGGCAGGCAGTGTTTACATGCTCACTGATTGCTGAGTTAAAGTAATATTACAAATTACCTAATAAGAATTACAGTTGTTATAAGATGATATTACACTTTTCATACAAATAACAGTTATTATAACATGATACTACTACAACTTACAAGAAAATAAGTTGCTATGAGAATGGCAGATAATCATTATATATATATATGCTCACACATATATTTTTCTTTCTTTTTTTAAATTAAAAGTAACAATCTTATGTATACAGGATTAACTGGTTTTGGTTCTCTGCAGTCAGGCAGAACCAAAACCAGGTTACATGCTCATTGATTGTTGAGATAAATTACATAAGAATAACAGTTAAGACTAAGACGACATTACACTTTTCATACCAATAACAGTTATTTAGAAATGATAACCTTACACAAAAATAAGACATATTACATATTTACATGAACGTAACAGATGATCATCATTCACACTGTTAAGCACGAAAATCTATTTCTTCTCCCTTTCTTTGGGAGGGAGAGCAATGATGTCACTTTTATGTTGGAAAGTGGACTGTGATGCAGTCGCCCTGCTCAGTCAGGAGTTGGTTCTATGGATTCCAGTCTTGGGAAAGGGTCTAAGGTGTTGTACTGTCAGGTTTGGTAGCTCTTGTGCCATATGGTAGGTCCCAGTGAAATAGTGTGAAGGCTGCAAGAAGATGGTTAGCCACCTCAATCTGTGTGAGACTGTTGTGCTGTCTGGTCTTGTGTGTCAAAGATAGAAACTGTATATTACTACTTTAGCAGTGATGAAGAGGTAGTTGCAGATCGAATGATTTTTTGACTCTGCATGGACAAGATTGAGATATTCTTCTTCTGCATGAAGACAACCGCAGGTTAAGGATGCCATTTCCTGAGATGGGCGGATTAATTAGGTGTTGACGGGGCATTCTAAGTAGATATGCCAGACTGTTCCTGCTCGGTAGCAGAACAGACAGTTATCTGAAACATCCAGGCTGACTGATTTTGGTAATACAGTTGGAGTGGGTAGAACAGCTCTGCTACATTCTCCACTGAATATCTGCGTCAGGTTTGGTGGCTCTTGTGCAATATAGTAAGTCCCAGTGAAATCCGGTGTGATGATGTAGGATTTTCCATGAAGTGCTTTGTTTGGACTGTTCTAATTTTGTCTATATTGCAGGGTGTAAGTCCCTTCCATGCATGGTTGGTTTTTTTTTTTTTATATCAAAAAGAGGCACCGGATCTTATGCGTCAGGAGGACTGAACATAGTAGGCATAGTAGCTCGAAAAGCAGTTTTCACAGTACATATCTGCTTAGCCTGATTCCTGTATTCCAAGTTAGTGAGTGATTTTGGAAAATGCCAGATAAGAATTGGAGAAAGAATATCACCCAAGGCCTTCACACCTGGCCAGCTGCACAGAGGAAAGAAAATATCTCTCTTTCTCTCTCTCTCTGAGTGATGGAGTTCCTTACCATCGTGTTATGGAAGATGTGTTCCATGAGAATTTCAGGAAGGGATGCTGTCTTCACTATGTGCTGGAGGTTTAACTTCTTCCACCTTCGAAAAGCATCTTTGTAGAAATTTGTTAGGCTCACTCACAAGTGCGTTTTTGTCATTCTTAAGGTTGTAGATAAAACTAGACCTGTAGAGGCAGAATGGAAAATATATTCAAGTGGTGAGTTTATGTGCCATTTCCTGTTGTAGGGTATTAGGAAAAAAGCGAGTTATTAGTTTTTAGTTATTTAGTTTAGCTCTTGAGGCTACCTGGTATGCTGTTTGTATGTTATATAGAAATCCTCTTCTTTGAAGGCTATAACTGTAACATCATCAGCATATGCTGTCAGGGTTATGGGTTGGTATGAAAGCTTAGCATGGGATGCCCTAAGCAGCATGCTTACTCTATGCAAAAAGGGCTCTATGGCAATTGTGTAAAGAGGACCTGAAAGCTGACAGCCTTGTTTAATACCACTACTGTAGGTACAGATATGGTGAGCCTGTTATTTATTTCCATGCAAAAGTGTGTTTTAGGATCTAACATCTTAATGGACTGAATGATGCCTAAGCCACAGGCTTTCAAGCAGTTGAATAGATAGTGATGTTCAATGCGGTTGAAAGCTTTTTCTTGGTCTAGTGTTACAAGACCCATTGTTTCATTTCGCTGTTGTCGTTAGCCATGCTTATCAGATCCCTTTTGAGGTGTAGGTTTTCGTGGATAGACCGTCTAGGGATGACTCTGGTGCCTGTCTATTATTTTGTTCAGCGCAGGTTTAAGTTTGTTGGCAATGGCTTTTGATATTATTTTACAGTTGGTGTTTATGACAGAGATGGGTTGCCAGTTTCCTAATTTTGTAGCGTCTCCTTTCTTTGGGATAAACTTAACAGATGCTGTCATATTGGTGGGAAGCTACTGCTATTGGCTTTGACATATATTCTGTAGAGGATAGGTCCAAGTTGTTCCCAGAAGGACTGGTAATATTCAGTGGTGAGCCAGTCTATGCCAGGAGATTTATCTTTTGGTAAAGAGGTGCAAACAGTTGTCAAATCGTGTAGCGTGATGGAGAGGTCCATCTTATGACGCATTGCCAGAGAGTCTTTTCACATCAGAAAGAATTATATCAGTGGCATCCATGGATGTTGGGTTTTGGGATGTTGGTCATGATCTATGATGCTTTCACTATCTGTTGTTATTAGCAGATACAATTCTTGTTGGCATTTTTCCAGTGAAAAGAAATACTTTGTGGGTGCATCTGCAAAGTTAATATGATTACATCATGCTCTTATTAGTGCTCCTTTTACAGTGCTCTAGATTTGAGTGTATGGCTTCTAGGGATTGGTATTCCTCAGATTCTGGATGATAATTACTGTTGTTGTTATTGCAGATTATTTAAGACTGAATGTTTATTCAAATTCCTCTGGTGACTATACTTTGAGTAAATACCCTGACTTTAGCCTTAAAGAGTGACCACCAGTCAGAAATTAGTTGGGAAATAGGTATCTCTTGCGATATACTTTTTGGAGGTTTTTCTGTGTTGTATAACAGGCTGTTATTAAATATCCAATATGCTCCTCCAGTGTGTCCAGGGATGCAGATGCTCAGAAGGATGGAATCATGGTCTGAAGCATGAGATGGAAGATATGCAATACTCCTTATGAAGGGTATTGTGTGCATGGAATCTATGAAGCTGTGCCTGGTATAGGGCTCTGGTAGGACCACCAGGAGAACACTTTTTTCATGTAGGTGCAGGTGTCTGAATATATCAATCAGCTGGTAGTAATCGATTACATCCTGGAGAAGCTAAGCTAGTGTGAGTTGTACCTGGCATTGATGTCTGTCCGTTGCAGCATCCAGAGTGCAGTTGAAATCCTATGCCAGTATGAGGGTCCTCACTGACTTTGCTGAGGTGGTTTTGGATGAACTCTAGTACCTGCAATGCAAGCTGTTCGTTTTGTGGTATCTATATATTAATTATATGTTTCATTCTTGTCTGAGTTCTAATGAGTGCATATAATGCACTCCCAAGAAAGGTATCGATGATCCCTAATTTTAAGGTACTTTTTTTTTTGTGAATTCCAATACTGACTCTTGATCCATGAAGTTGTATGGCAAGACTCTGGTGCATGGTATATGACCAGTTCTTCCAGTGCTGATCTGAAGCTTTGCTGGTAGAATGGAGGTTAGTTTCCTGCAGCATAACTATTTCTAGCCGGTGGGCAAGGATATGCTGCAGGACGAGCCCGTTTTGCAGGGTGAGGCACATCCTCTAGCATTTAAAGAGAGATAGTGATGACGTACAGTACCTTTGTGTACTTTGACACTACAAGAATGACAAGTGGAAAGATCTAAACTGCCTTCCCACTGTCAGACTACTGTTTCCATTCTCCAGATTCATGTGTGATCGTGTTACAAAAATTATCTTTTTAATGCTAGTGCTTCTTATATACATAACTGACCTCAAACCCTATTTAGAGTTTTGCTAACGACACTCATTCTACTCATATAATAAACCTTGTAGTGCTCAAACATCATGCTCACCTACAATTAGTACCTTAAACATCAATCTCAACACCATCCTGCACCTAAGATTCTCTAAAAGTTCTTGATGCAATCCAGAAGATAGCAATTCCATTGCTTGATGACCTCTCTCTTATACTATCTTCACCCTCTGTCTCATATATGATCAGTTTCCACATTTTGTCTCTTCAATGGATATTTCTATGGTTATGGTTCAGCAGAACTAGCATCCATTTGTGTCTGTGATTTCTGTCAAACCTAAAATATCAGCAGCAACTGTTCATTTTTCTTTTACAGTTGAACTGCTGACTCATTGAACCTGCTACTCCCAGTCACCTTTCCAATTACTTTATTTTGTGGAACAGCCCTCCCCATATGAAGTATTCCACAAAAGCTACAATCTCCAGTTATTCAAAGGTTAGTCAGGAATATCAAAAAATTACTTTACTCTTGATCCCTGTCCATATATAGCATTTATCTGCTAGGACCTTGCAGGCTCATGCATGGAGAATTATATTCTCCAAATGTAATATTTGCATTTGATTTTTGCAATATTCGCTGTGTATGTTTTGTATTAAATATAAATACAATAAATATAATAATATATGTCTGTATTACGATTTTTTTTCCGATGGGTAAAGGATATAATCCTAAAAAATAAAAATAATTAATCCCCCCACCTGATAAAAGAGAACCATCAGAATCAAACCACTCAAAATAGTAACAGTTTCTTACAGTAGGGGAGTTTCTAATAAAAATAAATAAAATTTATAAACTTTTTATAAAGCAATATTAGACTGGCTTTCACTGGCATCCAAAACTCCATCTTCCTATATTGCTTATACTAAAGCATGGAATAGCTACAAGAAAACTGACTTCAAAAAACTAAAAGCAGAAAACTTGCATTCTGACTGAAGTTCTCTCTACCCCCGCTATCAAATTCATTTGCTGATTTGCTGTCTACCACTGTTCTAATGCAACTAACTATTCTGAACTTTCTGATATCCTTTCCTTAAATTTTCAATGGTCCAACTTTCCTAATAGTGCAGTCATCTGGTTCTCCTATGCCAACTACACAGATCAAGCAGGTAAAGAGGCTCAGACATCTGCTATCACCAATGATATTAACTGCTCACATGCCTACCAGAATACCAGACAACCCTCAACCATCCTTTTTTACTGATTCATCTAAAGTACACTGTAAATGTTGTCTATCCTCTAGGTAGTTCAGATCACAATCGAGTGCTGAACTCTTACACTAATGGAGCAACACATCCACAACACTGCATGGCATCATAAGAAAGCCAAGCAGGATGATCTTCACAACTTCTATGCTTCATTTCATTGGTTGGATTGTTTTTGGCCATCCAACCAAAACCTATATATCAAATCTATCACTGAAATAATTCTTATCAGTATGGAAACATTTCCCATTCCACTCTAATCTTCTCATCTCTTATCTAACCCTTGGTTCTCCCAAAGGTGTGACAAGACTGTACAAGGGAAGAGCCAAAGCATACTATATCCAGCTTCCATCTAAAACTCTATTTTTCTATAATATTTATATCCAAGCCCAGAATAACTGCAAGTAAACTATCAACACAATTAAAACTGATTTCAAAAAGAACTAAAAGCAGGAAACTTACACCCTGTCCAAATGGCAGCCAGCTTTTTGGTTTCTAGTTAAAGCTATTATTATACGGGCACCTCCATGGAGTCCGAAGACTCATCGCAGGAAGACCCAATCTATCCACACAATCTATCAACTCTCCTTGAACCCATTAACAGAAAAAGCACTCAACTGACTCTGGCAACCCATTTCACTCATTCACCACTCTCTCTCTCTCTCCAAGCAAAAATCTAGTCCTCACACCCCTACTGACCACACCTTTATTCAACTTCCAGGGATGGCCTCTTGTTCTGGTCTCTCTAGCCAAATGCTGAAACATTTTCCCTGCATCTATCCTATCCTACTCTTTAAACAACTTAAATGTTTCTATCACATCCTCTCTTTTTCTCCTATCAACCAACTTCTGCAGTCCACACACCCTCAATCTATCCTCATCGGGAACATTCCACAGGCCACTCGCCATCTTATTCACTCATCTCTGAATACTCTACACCACTTCCACATCCCCAAGAAACTCCCAGGGGACTGGACTTGAGCACAGTAATCCAGATGTGGGCATACCAGGGCCTTATAAAGAGGAATTACCACTTCCTTATTTCTACTTGTTAATGTGTTCTTCACTAGCCAAGTAATCTTATGGGCTGCCTTAGCAGCATGTCCTTTAAACTTTAACTCCGTCTACCACCACTCCTAAATCTTTAGCTTCATCCATTTCTTGGAGTACAGTGCCATCAATGTGACGATAAAAATGTAATATTTGCATTTGATTTTTGCAATATTCGCTGTGTATGTTTTGTATTGAATATAAATACAATAAATATAATAATATATGTCTGTATTACGATTTTTTTTCCGATGGGGCCGTGAAATATTTTCATTTTTCCAAAGGGGCCTTTACATCCATAAGTTTGGGAAGCACTGGTATAAACAACACCAAAAGAGGGAAAAAAAAAAAAAAATGTATTTATTAAACTCACTAATATCTCACTAGTTTTCTAACCAGCATCATCATTAGAGCACAATTCTAATTGTGATAGAGGGAAACAATTTAAATTGTAATTGATAACAGAATTAATGTCCTTATACAACACCCTCTATGGGTTGGATAACCACAAATTTAATTTAGAGAAGTCAGGCTATCAGGTCTTAAAATGATAGTTCCCCAGATCTTTGGTAAATTAATGCAACCATATATGAGGTTAGGAGAGTGCTTCATAGCTGATGCTGATTCTAAAAATAGTCTCTCAGATCTATAACAAGTATGTAATAAAGACTGTTTCCTCCATCTGATCCAGCGTGAAGGAGTATGCAGAGCATCATCAAATTCCTGATCAAGGGGGGTGTAGAGGATATGATGGTACTGCATGAAAACTTACACCATTACTAACTTTCTATCTACAATTTTCCTCTAAATCAATCTGTTACCTGTCAAGACTTCAACATTATCAGATCTTATATTTTTATCATCTAAGGCACTTTTTACCATATCAAACCATATCAAAAATTGTATGCTGTCTACTATAGGATGAATGGGGATAACAGGCTTGTGAATTTTGGCATTTTGTGAACATTGCATGCATCCCCAAGACTTCCAACACATAAGATTAAGCAAAACCATTTCCCATACCATATGTTCAGGGTACATCAGAAAATATAGCCAGAGTTGTCTGCAAATATGATCTTCATGCCACTTTCAAACCTTTCATTCAGCTAGCTACCTTCAATATGTTCGAAAGATTTTATACATCAGGATATTCAACTGTCATCTTGAACATCCTGCTGTATAAAATTCCATGTGCTGCCTGCAATTTGGGTCTACTTTGGACAGACTGCTAGATCAGTTAACATCTGCTTTGAAGAACATGAAAATTACATCTGTGATCATCTGTATGGCAAGTCAGGATTGGTAGACCATGTTCTGGAAGCTATGTGAAGTCATTATAGGTCTGAGAGACTACTTTTAGAATCAGCATCAGCTATGAAGCACTCTTCTAACCTTAACAAGTATGGTTGCATTAATTTACCAAAGATCTGGGAGACTATCTATTTAAGACCTGATAGCCTGACTTCTCTAAATTCACTTTGTGGTTATCCGACTCATAGAGGGCATCATATAAGGACATTAGTTCTGTTAAGAGGGCATCATATAAGGACATTAGTTCTGTTAATTACAATTTAAATTGTTTTTCTCAATTGTGTAGTTTACTGCTTTGTGCCTATCAACACTTAGAATTGTACTATGATGATGCTGTTTAGAAAACAAGTGAAATATTAGTGAGTTTAATAAATATATATTTTCTATCTCTTGGTGTTGTTTATATCATAAAACATTATGAATCATCAATGATAGTTAAGTCATTCTATATGTAAATAAGCTCCCATTATTAACAATATAGCCCGACAAATTTCTTAAGCTGCTAGACTTACATCATCAGAGGTACAAGAGTATAAAAGAAAGTGTTTTCTATGGATTGTTTGAATACCCTAATTGAATATGGTGGAAAAAGATTCTGAAAATCGACTTTCAGGAGCCATTGGTGAAAAAAGACTAACAATATCTAAATGAGCTAGAATGTCTGAAGGCTCTATATTAAATTGTTTACCTTTTAAATAAAATGTAAGTATATATGATTCTATCCTTCCCATGCAGAGAGCTTCCAAGCTTGACAGATGCATTTCTAACTTAGACGTTGGGGGGGGGGGGGGGGGGGAACTCTCCCATCTATCATAGGATGTAATGGAATAACTTGTTTATGGATTTTTGGTACTCTATAAATTCTTGGGACTAAATATTCAGGATAAATATTGGGAACAAACAGAAGGAATTGCTATGAGTTCCCTCCCTGTCACCAACCCAAACACATCTCTTTATGGAAAATTTTAAAACAATGGTATTGAAAATTATTATTATTATTAGGTGACACCTCTAAGGAGTCGAAAGACTCATTGAGGGAGGGCACCAACTCTACGACTCTCAGTCTTCACCAATTACAGCAAACCGCATCATCTACACCAACACCATCTACTGTCCACCACCACCACTAGTATTTTCATAGACAATCACAAACATTCATGCCCAAGGAATTCGAACCCACAGCCTTTTGGCTGGAGTGCAGATATGTTAACCACTCAGCAAACCAGGACAGCAATTATCATAAAAAAAAAAAAATAGATATATATATATATATATATATATATATATAAAATTGGTTGCATTATCTTGATTGGCGACATTTTCATTGTTTAGTCAGGAACAAGAACAACTTATCTCAATTTAAAGATTATATGAACAGCTTACACCCAAACTTAAAATTCACTCTTGAACTGGAAGATCACAAAAAATTACTATTCCTTGACATCCTTCTTGGAGTATCTGAGGAAGGAAACAGATTGATCTTTTCAGCATCCCAAAAACCAACCACAACTGGAAGATTCTTACGTGCTGCTACGCACCATCATTCATTACAAAAGACATGCATAATAAAAACATTATGGGGTAGAACTTACAACATTTCCAGTACAGTTAAAAAAAGGAATGAAGAACTGTTATATGAAGCATACTCTTTCCCTCAATGGATACAAACTGAAGACAATTTAACAAAATTCTCGAATACACCTCCGATAGCTCCTTCACATAAACAGGATTTAAAAAATGGAACTATGCAACCTAACATCAAGAAGGTTATAAGCAAAGTTGCACATGTTCCTTTGTGATTACAATGTTCAAGTGACTTTTTGCTAAATAAGATTTCGAGGTGCTTATACCTCGAAATTCTCGATACACCTCCGATAGCTCCTTCACATAAACAGGATTTGAAAAATGGAACTTTGCAACCTAACATCAAGAAGGTTATAAGCAAAGTTGCACATGTTCCTTTGTGATTACAATGTTCAAGTGACTTTTTGCTAAATAAGATTTCGAGGTTCTTATACCCACCAAAACCTCCACATCCTCCCATAAAAAAAAACTGAATTCATTGCTCCTGTGGTATTTGTTATGTAGGTCAGATGGGATGGTCTGGAGAGAGAGAGATATGCATATTTGAACATGTAAAAGAATATGAGGAAAAAAAAAAAGCACAAATCAGGATTAGCCTTCACACACAACAAATACAGGCTACCAAGTAGTTTGGCAAAACAAACAAATAAACAAAAAAAAAACAGAAATGCAATATATTGATCATAACTGTTTTATAAGAAAATTTAAAGACTTACAAAATGTGTTAGGTTATACTGTTTATTTTAATAAACTTGTTTTATTTTTTAGGAACATGTGGTCTTGATACCAGAATTTTAATGAAGATTTGCTAAACCACAGAAATATTCATATTAAACAAATAGCACCATCTTTATCTACTTGAATAATTAATCTTTGTTTGCTTTTATTGCTGTTAATTCTGCTTTGATGAAGTTGCTAGTTGATTAGCATTTAAAACATTAGTAAGCTTCTAATCATATTTTATTGCAAGTTGTGAAGGATTTTAGACTTCTTTAAATATGATATTTATTTTATTAACAGACCTTGGTGTTATCACATACCTGAAACTTTCAGGAGTCACCATTATTGAAAGTATGGCTAAGCAAATTAATGATGTAGTATTACTTGTCTATGGTTGGATGCTTCTGGAATCATTCATTGATGGATGGATATCTAATCTTTGTATGTTGGGCTGTTCGTATTTGTTTCAATCTTTAGAATTCTGCTATGCATCTTCCCTCCCCCCCATAATACGTTTTGCTAATTTGCAATTCATCCTTTCAAGGATATCTCAAATGCCTGAATTTATATAACTGGAAGTTCTGATTTTAACTTTGAAACTTCATTTTGATCAAGCCAAATTTCTGTTTTCAAGTTCTTATATTAAGCCTTCTATTCTTAATACAAGTAATGAGGCTAACAAGGTCAACCATTTTAAAACATACCAGTTTAAAAATCCCAAACTACAAGATTAGTGTATACTCACAGTTTCCATAATGCTAAGTCTCCAAAAGACCACTATAGGTTCAGATCTAGTCACCGATAAGAACTTTCTTTATCCCCCCCCCCAAAAAAAAAATTCTACAGTAATTTTTTTTTTGGATCCACATTAGATTCAAGACCTTAAAACTACTTTAAAAAAGAAATCAATTAAACAGTTTTTATAATATGGTAGAATCTGCAGTCAGCTGATCTTTGGTGTAGATAAGCAGTTTTCCCGCAAAGATAATATTTTTACTGGATTTTTAATTCTATAACTCAGCAATGTCAATCACAGAAAACACACACACACACACACACGGACGTGCGCATGCATGCACGCACAAGCAAATAAATATTAAGCCCCGCCTCTTATCTGAGACTGTGATAAGACGCTGAATATAGGAATGAACTCCATATTGGCTATAAGATGTGGAGACCATCTACCAAGTGATTTTCAAAAAACAAGAAAAAAAATAGCTTTCTGCTGCCTATTCCCTTTGAGAAATGAAAAGGTGTTTGATTTTTTAATTTCTACTACATTTGCTTTTATCTGCCAAACTAGATGGTTATAGTACAAAAATCATTGTAGATGTGTATACATCAATTTCTATATGACAAATGTTGTTCATACACTATTTTTAAGCATCTGATATAACATTGGATGAATGTAAATGCAAGTACATAATAGAATTATCATCATGCCATCTTTCATCGAAGCATTAGGTCAAATGGTAGAATAGGACAAACTGAAATTATGGCTTGGATAACTAAAACTACCAGACTAAATATAAGAGGATTAACTGAATATGTTCTCTGGTTGGCTATTCAGAGACTGTACTCAGTTAATAGTCTTATATTTAGGTTTTGTAAGTACAGAGGTAAGAAGGCTTTTTTCTGGGAGAAAAAACTACCAACTCTGTATACAACCAAGATGTTAAATGGCATGTTAAACAGTTAACTTACTTTATAGGCTGCTAACTGTATGTGTTCATACAGTCAGTTTGTCTCCAAGTTTCCAAACAAGTAGTTCCTTTAAAAAATGAGAACAAAGCTGACTTCTTTTCCCTTATTCAGTCACTGAAAAATTTCTTTAGCACCTAGTCTATAAAACACTTTTGGTAACATATGTTTCTATTATATCCCCTTCTTTTCTGCTTATCAACTAAATTCTGTAACCCATGGACCATCAAGTCTTTCCTCATAGACCAGTCAATGTTCTTGGTCACTCACTTCTGAATCCTCTCTATCACTTTCACATCTTCAAAAAACTTGAGCAATCAAATCAGGAGAACATCCAAATGTGAACATAGCAAAACCTTATAAAGAGGAATAACCTCCATATTCATGTTTTTACACTGTTTTTCTTAAAATCCAAGTGATCCTATATTATCCACTTCTGTGATATGGCCTTTGAACATCATCTTCCTATCTGCCACCACTATCCTTCCCAAAATACCTAACCTCATCAATTTCCTGCAATCCAATCAATATAATACTACACTGCTTGCAATCTCTTCAGCATGAAGCTCATAACTTCATACTTGGCCATGTTAAAACGACAACCATTATCCTTTCTTTTCATTTCCTTTCTCTCCACCTACACTATTAGTCTATTCAAATCATTCTGCAAAACCTCGATATAATCTTTATTAACTATCATTCTCTCCCCAGTTTAACATCATTGGCAATCTGGATATGATTCTCAATTCATTTTCAACATGATTAATGTACAAATTGAGTAGCAACCAAGTACAGAGACCCATGGCACACCAAATGACATTCTCTTTCATATAAGAAAATTTTTAGCTTGTTATGTTGAAAGTTTTTTCATTTGGTTATACTATAAATTAAAGATGCCAATAAATTATATTCTTGGTTTAATCCTCTATCCAAGTGTAAGCAAACAAAGTTTCTACATAAAGTCACTTCACGACTGGTATAGTTGTATATAGAGGCTAATGACCACTTCAATTGCCTTATATAAATGCAACACACACATATCTTATAGATATGTATAATGCTATGCATTATGGGAAGGGCTACTACCAAGACCAATTTCGACCTTTATTGAGGTCTCATCAGTTAAAGCCAGACCTAGAAGTGATACTAAGATTAAAGTAATGCAAAAGTCATATTTCCATATACAAATAGTCAAAAGGTCATCACATCTTATTACTAAAATACAGGGTGTCCACAATGGACCTCCCTAGTTGCAAAGAATGGTAAAAAATCAAAATGCAGAAATATGTAAGGTTTGGATTGTTCAAACATTCCAGAGACGCAACAAGTTTCATCCAGAATTTTTTTACATAAAACCGGTGAGTATTCCTTCTCATTTGTACAATTTAGACAGCATGATCCATACACTTAAGTAGTAGTAACATGTTGAAACTAGGGAAGTCCAATGTGAATACCCTGTACTCTGGATTACAGACAGATGTTGAAAGTTTTTTCACCTGGTTATACTATAAATTAAAGATGCCACAAAATTATATTCTTGGTTTAATCCTTTATCCAAGTGTGAGGAAACAAAGTTTGAATTTAAACCAAGAATATAATTTCTTGGCATCTTTAATTTATAGTATAAGTGACAGAAAATTCAACATCAGTCTCTAATCCAGAGTATTTTAGTAATAAGGTGTGACACTTTTTGACTACTTGTATGTGGAAATATGACTTCTGCATTATTTCAACCTTGGTATCACTTCTGGGTCAGGCTCCCACTGATGCGATCTCAATAAAGGTCAAAACCAGTCTGGGTAGTGACCCTTCCCATAATGCATAGCATTATACATGTCCGTAAGAATATGAGCATTGCTTTATGGAATACTAAGGCAATTGATGTGAAGCCATTAGCATCTATATACAAGTAGCCCAGTCGTGAAGTGACTTCACGCACAAACTTTGCTTACACTTGGATAAAGGATTAAACCAAGAATATAATTTCTTGGCATCTTTAATTTTTAGCTTGCTATTGTATTAGCTTTAGTAGAGTATAATACATTCAGCATAAGAATACATACACACAAATTAACAAAACTATCACAAAATATTAGTAATCAGATGGATGGGTCAAATGAACATGTATACTATTTTATACTTATGTGGTTAACAGATATGTAAAAAAAATGGCATTTATTAAAACTCCAATATATATTCGTCCAGTGCCACATTAACAGCATCAGAGAAACCAGAAGATCAGTTAACTACATTCAAACATGAATCACGATTCACATAGCATGTACCCACCAGTCTTTGTCTTGGTCATAGCAAAATATTAACCTTGGATTGTATGCCAATCAGAAAGTTCTGAGAAGTAGGTTATTTAATTTTTAGTTACAGAAGCTATTCAAAATGCGTTCCTTACTCTAAAAATGCATTCTCTTGTAAACTAGAAAAATGCATTCTCTTGTAAAAGCTGTGACTAAGACATGAGCTAGTATCATCATCATCAAATTCCTGACATTTATCCTCAAAGGGTGTAGAGCAATGCTTCCAAAACTGTGGGCTGCAGCCTCCTTGGGGACAGTCAGTTTTGTTGAGAGAGGCATTGAAATAATGAAAATAAATTTAAAATGTTTTAAGACTGAGTGTGCCATGTGAAATGTGTATGTAAATGCTAAAAATGTAATATTTTCATTTGATTTTTGCAATATTCGCTGTGCATGTTTTATATTGAATATAAATACAATAAATATTATAATAATATATGTCTGTATTATCTTTTTTTTTTCAGGACACTTATTACCATATCAATCCACCTATACCTTGGTCTTCCTCTGGGTCTTTTTCCTGCCAACCTGGCTAAGTACACTTCTTTTGCTAATCTTTCCTCTCCCATTTTGTTTAAGTAACCATACCATCTGAGATTAGCTCTGCTAACACATTCCTGGATGCTAACAATGTCAAGTTCTTTCCTAATATCCTTGTTTTTAATATAATATTGCTATTGATGCCATCTGTTCACACCCCTAATCTTTCTCAGGACTCTCATATCTGCGATCTCTAGTCTTTGGTCAAGTGTTTTAATTCTGACCCCAGCTGTCAGATCCATAAGTTAAAATTGGCTTGAATACTGTCGTGTATAGAGCTAATTTAGTGTTTTGGCTAATTTCTCTCTTATTCCATATGAATTTCTTCAATTGACTTCCTACCATACCAGCTTTGCTGATTCTGTTGCCTATTTCTATATTTAATTTACCATCTTCAGTAAAAATCGTGCCTAAGTAGCTGAAATGTTTTACTTGTTCTATAGGTTCTCCATTCACAATGCAGTTAATATTTGCAATGCTTCTGCCTATTTTCATTGTCTTTGTCTTCTTATTGCTGACCTTCATACCATATCTATTACAACAGTTATTCAATTTAGTCAGGGAATCTTGTAGACTTGTAGCAGATTTATTTAGAAGAATACCATCATCTGCATAAAGCAAACAGCTGTCATTAACATCTCCAATTTTGATACGAGGTTTAATACCACTTTCCTTGATGTGATCCATATAGATAATGAACAGAGGGGATAATGTACATCCTTGTCTGACACCAGATTTAACATTAAACCATCTTGTGCTTCCTTCAATTCTAACTGCTGACTTACAACTCAAATAAAGCCCAAGTATTGTTTGATATAATGCCCTACTGACACCATACAACTGTAGCATTTTGAATAGCTCCTCTCTCTTGGCACCTTGTCATATGACGTTTCCAGATCTACAAAACTTAAATAATACAGATCTTTGTTATATTCCCATGATTTCTCAACAATTTGTTGTAAAGTGAAAATCTGATCTTGACAACTTCTATTTTGCCTGAATCCAGCTTGTTCTTCATGAAGTTTCTCTTCCACAATCCTTCTCAACAGTTTCTAAGTATAATTGCATAAATCTTACCAGGAACACTCAATAGAGAAATACTTCTGTAATTCTCACATTCAGTTTTATTTCCTTTTTTATATATGGGTACTATGAGAGCTTCCTTCCTGGAATTCGCCATCTCTGAACTATGCAGCAACCAATGTAAACAATGTCTGTGCCAGGTTATTTTGCGCCCTAGGCAAAGTTTACAAGTGCACCCCTTATTTCATAAACTAAAATGTTTCTAATTGACATTAAACAAAATAAAATTATCTTTCAGGTTAAATTAATAGGGCTTTTTTTTATTTTCTTTTTTAATTAATTTGAAATTTCTCTGTTATAATTCATTTACAAAAAAAAAAAAAGTTATAAAATACCGAAATTTAATATTTTAAAATGTTAATGTTTTTAAATATTTATGTTATCTGAATTTTAAATAGAGGTAAGTTCAAATCATTTAGGTAAGGAAAAAAAAAGAACCAAGAGTTAAATAGTGTGATGTGTGAGGGATAAGGAAAAAGAATCGATACCTAAATCATATATCACTATTTAATTTTGATATTTTAGTCAAGTATGAATAAAGCATAGCTTGAAGTTTTGCACCCTCTTCATGGCTTGCACCCTAGGCAGGTGCCTAGTTTGCCTAAATTGTAGCGCCAGCCCTGAATGTAAGACTTATATACCTCCATACTTCAGCATTTCTGGTCGAATATCATCTACTCCAGCTGCTTTTCCACATTTCAGGCTTTTGGTGGCTTTTCCTACTTCAAGTATGGATATGTATTCCTGATTGCATGCCTACTGAGTAGTTTTTACCACTGTGTTGTCACTGATTTTTCATTTATCAATTTTCTAAAGTAATTACTCCATACTTCAAAGATATCTTTTTCTCCAGTTTTCATGTCACCTTCCTTTTATAGGCACTCCTTCCTCCATTTCTGAGCTTTCTCAACAGCCCCCAGAATATCTTGCCACCTTCCTGATATTTATTTTCTATGTTATTACCCAAGTCTTCCCATGACTTTTGTTTAGCTAGTTTTACACAGTGTTTAGCATTCTTGCATTTGTCTCTGGATTCTCTAAGAGCACAAGCTGACTTACTTGCCAGCAACTTTAGATATGCTTTCTTCTTTTCTTTCACTGTCTCTTTAACTTCCTGTGTCCACCATGGAGTTTTGATTTTTCTATCCTTGCAGACAACCTCACCACATGCCTCTCTGGCTGAATCAATAAGTGTTTTCTTCAGGGCTTGCCACTGAGTCTCCAAGGTTTGGTTGCTGTTCTCAAACTCTTTCATTTTTTCTTCAATCATGTTTGTGTATTTTAGTTCCACAGTTCACATCTGAGAGCTACTCAACTTTTATTCACTTTAAAACTTTCTTACATGTTTTTCTTTTCAATATGAGAGTCAATTTTATCCTGCTCAAGACCAAATGGTGATCACTTCCAATTTCAAATCCTCTGTACACTCTGGTGTCCTGCACCAGTGAGAAAACATCACTATCAACAATAACATAGTCAATGAGACTTTTCCTATTCCTTGTCTTTTCTCTCCATGTGAATTTGTGCACATTTTTATGTTGGAACATTGTGTTAGTAATAACTAGTTCATGTCCTGAGCAGAAATCCAGCAGGTATTTGCCATTGTTATTAGCTTTGCTCTTTTCTCCAAATTTTCCCAATATATTTTTGTATGTTTGACAATCATTTCCTACTCTGCTATTTAGATCCCCAACGAGGACCAACTTTTCCTTTTTCATTGTGTCAGTTGCTTTCTCTAAAGCCTCAAAATATTCCTCCACTTCTACCTTAGTAGAGCCTTCTGTGGGACCATAGGCACAAATAAGTCTCATTGTCCAGTTCCCCATTCTCATATTTGCCCACATCACTCTACTTGAGACTGCCTGCCATTTCAAGATGATTAGCCTCGTATTTAGTGTTGAATACTATGGCTACTCCTTCTTTTCCTTGATTGTCATTGCCTGTATATAACATTTTGTATTTATTGCTAAGAAAGATCTCACCAGTGTTTGCCTTTTTTTTTTTTGTTTCAGCCACATCTATTATGTCAATCTGGTACTTATCCAATTCCTCAGAGCTATCTCCATATCTTTGCCATTCAGGGTTCATATGTTGATAGTACCGATCTTGAACTCTGGTGATGTTGAGCTGGGGTGTGTTTTAGGATTTATTCCAGTAGCTGACTTTTCGCTGTTCACCTTGGTTCCCTGGCAAAAACAGCAGAGGCCTTGTTTAACTGATGATGCCAAAGCCGGCACGAAATTCTATCATGTTGTACATCATTTTATATTATGGTTTAAGCCAATAAGAATACAATTTGGTCAGCAATCCCAAATTCCAGCCCATCGTCGTTCGTTCACTATCCAGGTAGAAACTTAACAGGATGCACCATGAGAAGGTGAGGATTGGACATTAGGTCAGAAATGCTGGTCGGTTCTCTGCATTCCTTTAAAGGCTAGGTGGAGGTCTCCTCTCAGTTATACAGCTTTGACCCTCAAGGGCCCAATGCAGTTAATGGCTCTTTTCTTCTCTCCATGACGATGTCCATATAACACTGTACAAACACATTTAAGTTTTAATAAATTATATTGTTCTAAACATGTTAAACTAAGTATATAACATGTCACAGAAGGTATTTCCACAAACCTGAGGTAATGCAAGTCAGATATTTCTTTCATACACAACCAACAAAATTCTGTACCACAGACACTACATGACATATGATTGCAAGAACCATCATCCATCTTAATGATAAGAACTTTACAGCATGGACAGGATTTCATGTCATCCCCTAGAAGTAAAAATGCATAACAGCATAAACTATGTTAAAAATAAACTCAGTTATTTCTAAAACTGCCACTGTAACAATACAAACAGACTAGCTAGATAGTGTGTTAAGTAGAAGTAATGATCTTACATACAAAGATTAGGAGCTTAGACAACATTAGTGCTATGCATGGAAACCATGCATAAACTGGGAAGTGTAATAATAAACCAGAAACCCTGCTGTAAAGATTGTCCTCTTCTTATTTAATGCTATCATTATGCAAGAATAGTGATCTCACACCTGGCAGTATAAAAATCACCTAAAGACTTTTACAAACACTGTCACTGTCGAACAAGAAGAACTACAGGCTGTTGGTGGCAAACAGGACATGCTATACACTCATAATCAACACATTCAGGTGTAAATTTTGAAATACAGTAAACTCTCGATTTAACGGACTGTTGGGGGGGGGGGGCTAAGGGTTGTCCATAAAATTGAAAGTCTGTTAAATCACAAATTTTAGGAATAGTATTGAAAATAAAGCACTTTCAGTGGTACAGTAGTAATATGTTTTAATGAGAACATTTTTATGTAAATACCATTTTACTGAGGATTGGGCTTGAAAAAAGGATCAAGTTTCAGTTGCTTTCCACTTTTATACTGTTTCTTAATAATTAATGATCAAAACTGCCGAAAATGTTCATAATAAGCAATCACCTCTGGATCTGAAGATGCACCAGACCGCTTCTTCTTCCTCGTTGTCAATATCCTGATTGCTCCACAGAACATTTTCAAATATTTCTTCCTAGCTGAGAATTTACTAGACATCAACGAGGGCGACCTCGTTGATGTCTAGCCATTGTTCAATGTCATTCTCACTGACATTATCACCAGCTCACATCAAAGTTTCATGGAAATCAGAGGTTTCAAAACCTCTGAAATATTCTGGCTCACTCCTGTTCAGTAACTTGGTCCATTAGCCAATGTTGTAGTCTTTATCTCCTTAAAAGAGGCAGCAAAATTCAAAATGGCAGACTTGATGTTGTATGATTGCAAATTTTGAAGTTTCGTGGCTCCTATTGTATGTTCTTTGGGATCGTTTTCGTTCTCCAAGACAACCATAACCTCTTCAAGAAACTTCTTCTTATACAACCTCTTGCAGGTAACAATTACTCCCTGGACTATAGGCTGTATTATAGAAGTGGTGTTTGGAGGAAGGAAGATACATTTTATTCTTCTTCCTATTAATCAACTTCTCAGCATTAGGATGGGCTGATGCATTATCAAGAAGTAAAACAACTTTTATATCTTCAGGAGAGATTTTCAGGCCCTCTTCTTGGTAGTTTTGTACTTCATGTATGAAGTGATTGAAAAACCAGTCGAAAAAAATGTTACTTGTAAACCAGGCATTCCTTGAGCTGGAATAGATGACAATTATTAATTATTTCATTATCTGTATTTATTTGTTAAATTATGTCTGTTAAATCCAAAGGCCGTGTGGTTAGCCTAGTGGCTGTGTGCTTTGCAACCATATGCCTGGGGAAGGAGTGTCCTAGGCTCGATTCCCGTCGGTGACGTGAGGAGCTGAAGGATCTCCCTCAGCCATAGCCAAGTTAGCCGGTCTTGGGCGTGGACAATAGGGTTTTTCATCCCGCAAAGCAGGCAAACCGGCCTTGAGAACTCAACACTACAGGATGTAGGATACACCACCTTATCCTGTGAACAGTTTGAGGCCCAATGATTAATAAACCCTCGACACCGCAAGGTAAAAGAGGGTGTTGGATTCTGAATAAAGAGAAATTAAAGTTATTGGTATTTCTTTCAGAATCCAACATGATCTTCCATAACATAAGCAAGACTTGTAAATATTGTTTATTGTTTGTCTCTTGCTTAAACTGTATTACTCATATAATTGCTGTGTATTTTGTCAGTTATTAATTAATTATATAATTTTAAAATGTCATAATAATGAAAGGACTCTGTAGTAAATGTCATTTATTTTATTACTTTATTCCTTCAATAATATTATAAGAAATTGTATGTATGTAACTTTATGAGCCTTATGTGAACTGTAATATATATATATATTTTTTTTGTTATTGTGAATGAAGGTGAAGGTAAATTTAAGTAACTATAATATTTTTTTTTATTAATTTTCATTACTGCATGTAAAGGTAAAATGTTATGTAATGCTTATACTTATGTTTCATTTTGATTGTTGTCATGGAGACGGAATTAAAACTAGACAGAGCGAGCGTGGTGGTGCGTGAGCTATGGTATGCAAAGGGAGATGGAATTGATATGAGCTAGACTGTGAGAACAAGTTTTGGCAGGAAAGAAAGTGAAGGTATATAAGCGAAAAGCAAGAGTATACAGGGGAGGAGTAGACCAGAAGCACTCACGACAGTGCGGAGAGGCAGGAAGCAGGGAGCACTCATGGCAGCACGGAGTAAAGTAAGAGGCTGTAGTAATGGGAATTAAGTGTTGTAATTAGATTAAGAAGAGATGAGGAGATAGCTATTTAGCAGCACAGAGTAAAGTAAGAGGCTGTAGTAATAGGAATTAAGTGCTGTAATTAGATTATGAAGGATCGGGATGTAAATTGGCAACTAGGAATATTGATAAGGAATTCTAAAGTTATGACGAATTTCAGAGCTTTTAAGGAAGATTAGTGAAAAGCTGATTTTATTGCAAAGTAATAAATGAGGAACAAGTGAATTTTCTAGTGAGGTGTGTCTACATTTGTGATGCGCAGAGATTAATGATTAAGTTATTTTAAAGAAGATTACTTTTGAAATATGTTGCTCCAAGTGTGATAGTTAACTAAAGTTTTAAGTGTGCCTCAGTGAATAATATGTGCAAGAATTTATTCCGGTAAGAATAGTCGTACTATATAGCATTTTAGAGTGAAGTTATAAGAATTAATACCTCCTGTTAAATCCTAACATTAACTGTGGTGTTTTATGGAAATTAGCTGAAGTTAGAAGATTGATAGTGTTCCCCTCCCCTTAAAGTAATAACTACCTCTTGACTGAACTATGTGTTTTCTGACTAAGGGATAATTAAAGAATACAATTGTTAAAATGTTTGCTGTGAATTTCAGTGATATTGAACCTTGGAACTATCTTTGTTTATTAGGGAAAAATTAGATTTAAAGGCTCAATGTTTAATACCAAAAGTTATGTGAATGTTATGAGTAGTAGAACAGAGTTAATTTAGCATTGTTTTGTATCCAAAGTATGCTTATGTATAATATATAACCCAGAATTAAGTGTTTTGTTTTGATGATTTCAAAATTGTGTTTGCCTGAATCTCTTTTACTGCACCGTTCATGAAATTATCGGACCTAGCTGGAGCTTCAAATTAAGAGAAACTCAGTCTACGTAAGAAATATTATTCATATAAAATTAGTTGATGTTTGGTTTCACTACATTTCATTAGACTAATCTAAATATAGAGTAGAGCAGTCTAAAAATATAAATTTCTCTATATTTAAATTAGTAATCAACCAGCAACTTATTACTTGTTTAAGAACAGAGTTGAAACAAGATGGCAGATCAAAAACAAGGAAGTACGATCCAACAAGGGTAAAAGGAAGATGAGATGAGAAATCCAAAGTCTGTTGAATCAGAGTCCGTTAAATCAAGAGTTTACTGTATTTCAAAAGAAAAGCATCTCAAAGATGAATAATGAATATTTAGCGAATTTTCTCATTCATTTTTTAAAGTAAAATTTTGGGAAAGGAATGAACTAGGGCAAACACTTCAGATGAAGTGTCACTCAATTATACATGATAGACTAATAAGGGCTGTTTTGGGATTTTAGAGTTATTGCTGAAGCAACTAATGTAGTATAAAAATATAAAAAAGGGTATGAGGTCAGTATATCAAGTCTGTTTGTAAATGCATGTGTTCTTCTGCAAGTTTTTCTTTTTGCATGTTGAAAAACCTGAGTTTCTGGGAGGGAAACCCCTGCCTCCTCCATATGAGACTGACTAACTCACTACAGAATAATAAAGCTGTATACTACATAAAGAATGTGCAATTGAATCTAATATCCTGGTCATTTTATATAAATACTGAAAAAAATTCCTTATGGAAGTCACTTAACACCATCTTGAATGCTGACACCAATTCCCAGTAAAGTACTTATGGGGGGGGGAGACGTTCTGATAAACACCTAGAACAAAAATGATATTAAAGCAACTGATATAACCACAAGAACATCATCCAAAGACAGAGAAAGAGCATATCTTAAAACTCTTTTACCCCATGTTTAATCAAATTGTAATAATTTGTTTTTTCTTTTAGAATATATAAGAAGACATGTCAGAGGTTTTGAAGAAATTCAAGAATTACAAGAAGTTTTCAGCACACCCTCATATGTGAGCCAAACTGACTTTTTGTTGATAGGAAAATATGTGGGAATGAGATGATACTTCTTCAAAATTCTACGAATCAGTTCAGAGATGCCAGAATTATAAGGGAATGGAACCCTGCAGTCTGTAAGAATCCTAAGGTGTTGGAACATAGCAATCAATTACCTGCTGGATTTGATTAGGGTTGTAACAATTAAATTCCATTAACATTTGGATAGTGAGAAGTTCTTGTTGTTAGCTTGAGGGAGAGGAGAACACATTATGCACTCTACTAATTAAAGACTTGATAACACCAATTTTTTGAGAGGTGTGATGAGCAGACTCTTGATGAATCTGCCAGTAAAGGTAGGTTTTCGATAAACACCGGGTGATAAATTACCAGAGACTGTGCACATAAGTATTTAATTAATAGAGCACATAATGTGTACTCCTCTCCCTCAAGCTTACAAACTTCTCACTAACAAAACGTTAATGGAATTTAATGGTTACAACCCTAATCAAATCTAGCAGATAACTGACTCCTATGTTCCAACATGTCAGGATTCTTCAACAGACCACAGGGTTCCAATCCCTTATATCTCTATCATTAGCTGGTTTTTACCAGATACCTTGTGAATGTAATCTAACATACTTTGGGCCATCCTATGGAAAAAAGAATTAACGAACATCAATATTATATCTAATACATGAAATTTCAAAAGTCTGGTCTGGCACTAAACACAGTATCCAGTGGGATGAAACTCGTTTTCTCCATAGAAGTAGGTTTAAATATGAAAGCCTTTTTAAAGAAAGTTGCAAAGCCCTTTTACATCGGCCAAATCTGAATCTGAACACTTATCTCTCTCCCCCTCCCAAAAGTCTGGGAGATTCTTATTTTATGTAAACATCAAAAATAGTTTTTAATAATATTATTTATTAATATTAATTTGTAGCACGTGACAACAGTTTTTAATTGGTAAACCACTGACAGCTGTACATACCTTGTATTCCCATTTCTTTGATGTGCTTGTTTCTATGCGCTGATGATACTTTAATGTACTGTTATTTTCAGTACAAAATACCTGTACTTTCATTTTATTAAAGTTAATTACTGTGGTTATTGTGTAATTTATTGTTTAACCAGTGTATTATGTTTGTTAATTCTGCATATTCTCTGCCCAGTATGCCTATTATGTGAAAGGAAAAGCTTTCTAGGATAAGATTGGCCCAACTCACTTCCAAAGCCCTTACATAATTTGAACATGGAGTTTCCTAACTGAAGAGCAAATGGCGTGACATTCTCATGAGCGTGTGGCACATCTGTAGCAAGTCAAAATGATGACACATTTGCTCACTGGTTAGAGGAACCAGAGTTGCACTCCATTTCAGATTAGAAACATTTCAAACATGCAGTGTGAGCGATAACCCTGCAAACATAATCTGGAGAATATGTTTTTATTTCTCATTTTTGAAGGTCATCATGGTTTATTTACAATTTGTAAATAGGGAAATAAACTAAATAAATAGGAATAAGAAAAAGTTAATTATTATATGTAGCTTTCCAGGCTTCTCTGTTGAGCCAGTTGAGATATTTCTCATGGAGAGAGTATCTGTGCTGATAAGGTGGTTAATATACTGCTAGAATTGTTTAGTTGGTCTTCCTCTCCATCTTGGCCATTTAAGAGGGCATATAAAACTAAGATGTCAAAGTATGGAGAAGGAGGATGTCTCAGTTGATGTCCAAGTCAATCAAGTTGATGTCTGCATTGGGTTTCAATCAAGGGTTTTCAGTTTGCCTCTTCTAAAATAGTGGAATTACGAATATGATTCTTCGAAGAGTAACCAAGTAACAGTCTTAAGCAGGTTGTATTAAAGCTATTAATGGTTTTAATTGCTTTTTTGGATGGAAACATTCCATGTTTCTCCACCATATAAGAAGATAGCCTGAGAAGTTGCTTTGGAAAGCCTAATTTTTGTTTCCATGGTAATGAGGGATGATTTCCATATTGAGAGCTTTATATTTTCTTAATATTATGTCATTTACAGTATTATTTATATCTAAAGCCTAAGTATTGGAAGTCTTCTACTTTTTCTAAGGGTTGGTTGTGTTCTGTAATGATGGAATCTTGTACTATAATTGTGAGTATTTTCATTTTATTTGAGTTAACTGTCAATCTAAATATTTTTACAGCTTGGCATAGTTTATCAAAGTGTTGTTGCACCTTAGATAAAGATGAATCTATTAATACTATATTGTCTGCATAACTGAGGTCACTGAGACAGAGTTGTTTATCGTTGGTTAACAGTGTAACAAATTCATCCTCAACCATCTTGAAAATGTAGTTTAGGGTTATTATAAAGAGGAAGGGAGCCAAGTGTCTCCTGGTAAAACCGTTGTTATGGGCAATTTTTCTGTCAATTCCCCGATGACAAGAACATGGGAGTGAAAATCCTGATATGGTGCTGCAAATGCTTCAATGATTTTGTTGGGAATTACCATAATGATAAAGAATGCTAAACATGTTAATTCTGCTAATGGAATCAAATGCCTTTGAAGTCTTTGAAACTGAGGATAAGATGAATATTCTTGTCTTTAGAACCTTCCAATAATCTTCTTAGACTGAGAATGTGTTCTAATGTGCTTCTGTTCTTTAGGAATCCTGATTGGTTTTCCCTTAATAGTGGGGAAATATAAGGTTCTATACGATTAAGAATCATTTCATTGTGAAATTTCATTGCTATAGGTAGTAGAGTTATTCTATGATAGTTTTCTGGTTTATTTAGGTTTCCTTTTGGTATCGGTATTTCCCCTGTCATGAGAGCATTACTGCATATATTGAAAAAAATATTCTGTAGTTGGTCGCCACCATGGAGTATGGAGTGCTGTTTTGAGTTTGTCAAGAGTGAAGCTGTTGAAGTTTATAGGCATTTCTTCACTTATTTTGATTATGGACACTGGAGTTTGTGAAATGTTTTTAATGTTAAGTAAACTTTTAAAGTAGTTTTTACATTCTGATAATTCTTTATAATAAATTTAGTTTAATCCTTTATCCAAGTGTGTGCAAACAAAGTTTGCACCTGAAAGTATCTTCAGGACTGGGGTAAAGTGGTACAACACTGGGCAACTCCTTGCAAAGGTAGAGCAAGCTACCAACACTCCTATCTCAGTATCTCCCATAATGCAAAACATCTCCTTGCGGATATGTATAATGTTATGCATTAAGGGAAGGGCCACTACCCAGACTAGTTTCGACCTTTATTGAGGTCTCTTCAGTGGGAGCCAGGCCCAAGTGGAGATACCAAGGCAGAAGCATTAGCAAGGTCATCTCCTCCTATAGGAGCTGCCAAAAGGTGTGCCACCTTTTTATTAAATTACTCTTTCAGAAGACAAAGATAATTCTTTATCTTTGTCTTCTATAGTTTTACTATCTTTATGTTTAATTCTTAATTTTTTGAGTTTCCTTTCCTTGTTACTAAGATGTTTCACAATCTGAAAAGCTTCTTTGGTTTTATGGTTTCTATGATAATCCTCCAAAGTTTGACATATGTTTTGTATGTGGGATTCTTTGTCTCTTTTTAAGGGACTCTATACTTGATTATTTATTATCTCGAAGTTTTGCTTTATCTGTTAAGTTGTCTCATTCTTTGCTTGAGGATATTTCAGTGATTAATCAGTTTTATGGAATTCTGTGACACCCACTTTTCTGCTGGTTTTGGGATATATGAATCCGGTGCTTTTGTTGCAGCTTCTTTGAGTAAATTATTGAAGTTATTATTTTCAGTGTTATTACTCATAAGCACTAGGTTTTTTTTAGTTGTTTGAAAATGGCTTCTTCATATTTGTTTTGGGTAGGTTGAGGGATCATCCATTTTATATATCTTGTTGCTGTTTTCTTTAAGTTGGTAATTGTTATCCAAAGCTTGGTGTGAGCATTAATGATTCTGTGATCCAAGTTAAGAAAGAGGGTGTTGTAAGCTCTACAGTTCTGTATTGATCTAACCCATGTACCATTTATAAGTATGTGATCGAGCTGAGATTTTGATCCATTTGGGTGCTCTCTTGTCCATTTTCTATTTGCACAGTGAGGAAATTTTGTATGAAGAATGGTATAGTTGTGGTCATTGCAAAGTTCTGAAAGCAGATGCCCATTGTGATTTGTTGTGTGGTGATATGTATATTGTCCTATATTTCTGGTGGATTCTGCTAAGTCTGCTCCAATTTGTGCATTAAAATCTCAACCTATTATGTGGCAGTTATGCATTGGAAGGTTTGAAAGATAAGTGGAAAGTTCTTCGTAAAATTTTGATTTGTTGTCTTCTTCGGCAACTTCTGTGTATGTGGGTGCATATACTGAGGTAATAGTGGCCTTGGGGCTTGAGTCCAGTGTTATGGATAATATTCTGTTTGAAACTTTCTCTATTGCAGAGATTTTATTATGCAATAAAAAATTTTTTACTGACTAAGATTCCTACACCACTGTTGCCATGTTTTTCTGAGTGCCATCTTTTTGATGATACAGCAGTAAAATGGTTCAGCTGTAGAGATAAACTTGATGGAAACACATTAAGAGGCTTCCTGATCAGCTTGTACATAATCTTGCCGTCATCTACATAAAATCATGCTTGGAGGGAGGCAGTATAGTGGCATGCATGAGTGACAATGTCAACACCAATTGGATACTTTGAGCAACATGTGTAAGAGTTGACTCCTCTCACTGTAATGTCCCCTTGCTCCCTTCCCCTCCATCTATGTAAATATCAACTTAAATAATGTGCAACATAGACATTCCAACCTATCTCCTGCTTTTGACTGAATCCCAAATTACAACTACAAGTCCATCTCAACTTTCCAAATTACATTTTGCATGATTCTTTCTACCACAAGAATAGAATGTACTTTTATGTAGACTGATATTCCTTGACTGATATTTCAACCCCTCGTTTCCAGAGGGTGCTGAATCTAAAATCTCCTTTTTTTTTATCTTCTTTGGCTTAACATCTTTGACCCATTATGTATCAAATCACTCTGATCTCTCTGACTTATCCTTGAAGCTTGATTACTTGTCCAATTAATGATAAGCTGAGAGGGAAATTAAGTATTCGTTGTGAGGAATGACCTGAAACAAACTGTTCATATACTAACCAGAATACAAGAATCCTCTCTCACTTACCCAACACTATGTATATCTCTCAGTCACACAACACAGCGATATGTTGGGTGACTTAATAGCTCAGACCAGAATCTCATACAAGTTTCATTTTTCAATGGAATACCCTTCCATTCTCAACTCAGTGTCCTTTAACATTACAACTATATCAAAAGGGAAGACTTATGGGATTTCTACCCCTCATTTCCACAGACAAACTATTTCTGCTCTACATATTATGATAATCGCTGTAATCATGTTAGAGAAATCATCTATGTTGGAATGATGGCCTTCATCTTCCACTCCATTCAGAATTCCTGTCCATTATCCAAAACAATAGTTTTTGAAAAAGGGAATGAAAGCAATTTAAAAAATATCATGCAAGTAACTTGAGTTACCAGTCTGGTTGGTTGAGTGGTTAACATACATGCTCTCCAACCTGCTTGTTGGAAGCAGAGCTTGCAATAATTGCAAAATATCAACAAATCCAATTCCCTTTGAGAGCTTAATGTTGAAAACTGATTCATGTGCATATGGCAACTGCCTTCTGGTTTCATATACAGGCCACTGGACACAATTTCTGTCCATCTATGCTCCTACCTCTCTAACCCAAATGACATTACTGTCATTTGGGTTAGAGAGGTAGGAGCATAGATAGAGTTTTGTCATTCTAATCCAAATGACAAAACACCTAAAGAAAAACTGACCTCTTGGTATCACTCTTCTTTTCCAACTTAAAAAAATCCAATTTCTACATAGACAACCAAAGCAAATTGTCTCAACTATTGCAGTACCAATGCACTGCATGCTACTTGTAACCTTCTACCAGAAAGATATCAGAAGACTTGAACAACCTAGATACCAGAAAAGTTTTTCCTGATGATATCCCCCCCCCCATGCTACTGAACTAAACACCCATCCTTTACATTTTATTATACATCCATGCTATGGGACTGTTGAAGATCTTCAACAGTCAATTTCATCACCTGGAGAACTACCAGCTAATTAGTAACCACCAGTATGAATTTTGTCACTCAAGATCGACAGTAGATCTTGCCTACATCAACCACTTCTGGATATGTGCTACTGCACTTGGTTTGGTATTTCCAAAGCATTTGATAGGATCTGACACAAAGGGCTGCTCAATAAATTGCCATCTTATAGGCTACCTTCAAATCTTTTTTAATTAAGTCATTGATTTTCTTTTGGGGTCATTTGCTGTATATAATGGTGGATGTGTTCTCTCTTCAGATTTCTTTCTAATGATGCAGGCATTCCTTAGGAATGCTTTTTTATATCACCTACCCTGTTTCTCATATAAATAAAAGACATACTGTGGCTGATCTCGAACCATATTCATACTTTGCCTATGACAGCACATGCTTCATTCTTCCTGCTAATATAGTAGCAAACAAATTAATCTGAACAAACACCAAATTTGTCAAGTTTTGGGTTTGGTTTCTGTTTCAGTTTCAGTGGTGGTCCATGAAGTTTTAAGTGGGGGTGCTGCCTATACAAAAGAATTTTTAAAAAATTATTTTTTTCCTAATCAGTAACGAATTTATTAATCAATAAATCTACAGATTTATTAATTCATAAATAAATAATGCGATGGGTAGTGATATGAGTTAGCATGTATATATTGGCGAGTATGTGTCGGTTGAAGGATAGATGCCTGAGGGAAGACGTGTGACCAGTGTATCCAGGAATGAGAGTGAATTCTGATTTTCAATTTCGATAGTAAATTGTATGGGTTCATGCTCCTTGTTCAGGTGGCTGAGGAATGTGTCTAAAGTTTGTCGACCATGTGGCCAGATAATGAAGAAGACATTGTCAACGTATCTAAGCCACACTGTAGGTTTTAGAGTAAAAAAAGTGTCCATATAAAAGTTAGCAATTGGGGGGGGGGGGGGGGGGGTAGTGGTGTTTTTTTAAGTAATTTCTCAGTATTTTCTTTATTCTGTCAGTAGGTAAAATTTATTTTGCCACACGAAGTAACCAGAACGTAGTACGTGGACAAAGAGGGCCATAATATCAGGCAGAAATTTGTTCTGTTGGAGAAGAATTGTGTCATTGATTGGGACATTTGTGAAAGGGCAGAAATGTCAAAACTGACTAATAAATCATCTTTGCCAAGTATTATGTGTTGTTTATAATTTTGTTTATAAAGTGTTGTGTGTTCTTTAAACAGGAGGGGGAATGACCTACCAATTTCTTGGCTATGTGATAATTAGGGTTGTCTATTCCTTCAACCATCGGCAGAAGCGGAACATTTTGTTAGTGTACGTTAGGAACACCATATATTCTGGGAGAACAGGCATAATGGGGTATAAGTTTTTTAACAGTGTCTGACAGCCAAGAAGTGATGGATTTAAGTAATTTCTCAGTTTTTTTCTTTGTTCTGTTAGTTGGATTATAGTCTACAAGCCGATAGGTGCTGTTATCGGAGACTAGTTGATTCATCTGATGGATGCAAGTTGATCTGTCAAGGATGACGGTGGCATTACCTTTGTCCGATTTTATTATAATTATATCTTGATTAGCTTTTAATGACTTGATTGCTGCTAGTTCTGTTTTTGTAAGATTGGTATATAAGGTTTTCTTTTTATTCAGCTAACAGAATAAAGGAAAAAACTGAGAAATTACTCAAGTTTGTTACTTCTTGGCAGTCAGACACTGTTAAAAAAACTTATACCCCATTATGCCCATTCTCCCAGAATATATGGTGTTCCTAAAATACACAAACAAAACATTCCACTTTGGCCGATAGTTGAAGGAATAGACAGCCCTAATTATCACCTAGCCAAGAAATTAGCATCAACACTCAAGGAGTTGGTAGGTCATTTCTCCTCCTATATAAAGAACACACAACACTTTATAAACAAAATTAAAAGCATAACACTTGGCAAAGATGATTTATTTATTACTCAGTTTTGACGTTTCTGCCCTTTTCACAAATGTCCCAATCAGTGACACATTTCTTCTCCTACAGAACAAATTTCAGTCCGACATTACGGCCCTCCTTGTCCACATACTATTCCCGTTACTTTGTGTGGCAAAATAAATTTTACGTACAAAAAGAAGGTACGGCCATGGGCTCACCACTATTCCCCCCCCCCCCCCCCAATTGCTAACACTTTCATATGGAAGCTTTTGAGCAAAGTGCTCTTGATTTCTTTACTCTAAAAAACCTACAGTGTGGCTTAGATACGTTGATGATGTTTTCGTTATCTGGCCACACGGTCGACAAACTTTAAAAACATTCCTCAGCCACCTGAACAAACAACATGAATGCATACAATTTACTATCAAAATTGAAAATCAGAATTCACTCCCGTTTCATAGATACACTGGTCACAAGTGTTCCCTCGGGCAGTCTATCATTCATGGTATACTGCAAACCGACACATACTGGCCAATATATACATGCTAACTCATATCACCACCCATCACAAAAATTTGGAGTCATTAACACCTTAAAAACAGAGCTATAACAATTTGGTCTAATCAATAAGCTCTTAAACAAGAACTAAAGATTATTAGCAATACATTTATAAATAATGGCTATAACAAAAAAATACTATTAATAAAGTTCTTCATAAAACTTCATCAAAAAAGAATATTATAGTAAAACCATAGCCATCCCACACATTAAAGGGTTATCAGAAAAAATCAATAGAATCCTACACCATTATAATCTCGATGCCACTTTTAAACCACCTATAAAATTAAAAAACATATTCAACTCCTTTAAGGATCCTCTCCACCATTGGCACATACTGGAGTTGATTGCATCTACTGCACCTGTAAGCTACCTTATATTGGTAAAACTGGACGTACAATCCCTATACGTAAAAAGAACACAAAAGACGCATTAAATATAATAATTTTGGTGCAGCAGGCCTCTCAGATCATGCTCTCAACACCCTACACCAAACTGATTGAAAAGTACCTGCTCTTTACATCATACAAAAAACCTGGTATGAAAGAAAATTTAAAGAAGTCTGTGAAATTCTGATTAACCACCCTAATCTCAACAATAATGATGGCATAAAAATTCCAAGAATTTGGATGGCACATATTCAACCTACTTAGTATCTAGCATACTTTAGGACTTTAAGCAATTTTCAGCTTTTATTGGAAACTATTCCATACCAATTGGTTGAAATTTATATGTATAATCACAGTTTTTTATTTTTATTTATATATATAAACATGTTGCTCTCCAGCCCAATTTAATTTTGTAACCCAACAGATATGAAATGGCAACGCAAAAAGTTTGTAAGCCCAGAAGAAACAAGTGGCTAATTTGGGACGAGCACGTGACTGCCACGTGGTGGCAATCCATCGTACAGAGGGACAATCTATAACAAAGAACAGACGGAAGGATCGAGAAAACATCTAACAAGATGGTAATGTGCAAATCTTCCTTTTTATGTGTTATCTATTGGTGACGAAGGTGTAAAGGGCCAGAGTTTAGAAGGGAAGAGAGATTTTTGAACAGTTTCCTGTGTTATGTAAAAATCGAATTGGACTGGTAGTCTACGTTCATAAGTTGTCTAGACCAAGTTTAATGTGTAGTTAGAAGCAGTAATCTAGTCTAATACCAACATCCATGTTTGTGATATAGATGAACATAAGATTCTCATGAGTGTGTTTGAATAGCCTGCCTGTTTGATTATTATTACCCTGCTTTACTTGTATTTTAGTATTAACCTTGATTTGTTTGATTATATGTGTTGTTTAAACTGTAATGTTCTTAGATAAATAATAAATGTGTTTTTCCATGTATACCTGAGTTTGTCTGAGTAAGAGATTGAATTTTACCACTCACGAAAATATCGAACCTATGTTAAGAGGAAAAAAGGGGAATTTAAGATTGTCAAGGCCATGACTATATACTGAGAACTGAATCTACCGAACTACTTAATCTATTATTTGAATTCTGGGAAAGTTTCTTCGGATAAGAATTTCTATTCTAGAGTTCTGACTGGCGCAGCATAAACAAATTTTATCAGAGCTCGAAGAGAGAAACGGCCCCAGAAAGTCAGTTTAGAAGCGAGATCTCAGTAGGCACAAGGAGAACAATAGAGGTAAAATATTTAAGAAAACAATGACGTAACAATATTATGATAGTAAAATAATGAAACGTTTACATCATTCCTCACACCTTATCAACAATTTTCCTCCAAATTAATCTGTTATCTGTCAGGACTTCAATATTGGCAGATCTTATATTTCCATCTTCTAAGGTAATTCTTACTATATCAATCCACTCAGATCTTAGTTTCCGATGGATCATTTTCCTGCCAACATCAAACATCTGTTTTACTAACTTGTCCTCTTGCATTCTGTTTAAGGTGACTATATTATTATTATTAGACACCTGCTCCATAACTCTGCCTCCGCCGCTCAATCCACCAACTGACCGCAATTATACCAATGCCATCTACCGCCGACTACCACCACTAGTATTTCCATAGACAATCACAAACATCCATGCCTACGGCTGGATTCAAACCTGCAGCCTTTTCGTTAGAGAGCAGATGCGCTAACCACTCAGCCAGCAGGCTAGCCATACTTCAGATTAGTTCTGCTCATACACTCCTGAATGCTAACAATGATGAGTTCCTTGCTAATATCCTTGCTCACTCTCATATTTGTGGTCCCCAGTCTTTGATCAAGTGTTTTATTTCTACCCAGCTCTTATCCATAAGTTAAAATTGGCATGAACACTGTCTTCTATACAGCTAATTTAGTGCTTTTTGACTAATTTCTTACTCCATATTAACTCATGCAATTAATTTTCTATCACACAAGCTTTGCTAATTCTGTTGTCTATTTCCATATTTAATTTGCTATCTTTAGATTCTCCATTCAGGATGCAGCTGATGTTTTCAATGTTCCTACCTATTTTCATAGTCTGTCTTTTTTACAGCTGATTTTCATACTAAATTGATTACAGCTGTTACTGAATTTAGTTAGAGAATCATGAAGATTTATATTGGATTTATTTAGGAGCATAACATCATCTGCATAAAGTACAGCTGAGATTAACATCTGTAATTTTAAAATTAAGTTTAATATCCACTTTCCTTCATAATGCGATTCATATGGATGATGAATAACAATAGAGATAGTGTGCACCCTTGTTTCACACCTGATTTTATATCAATCCATCTTCCATACCTCCTTCAATTCCAACTGCTGACTTACAAACTCAAATATAGACTATATATTGCTTGATATAATGTCCCATTTGCACCATACAATTGTAATGTTTTGAACAGCTTTTCTCTTGGTGCCTTGTCATATGCCTTTTTCAGATCTACAAACCTTAAATATAGATTCTTGTTATATTCCCATGATTTCTCAACTATCTGTCTTAAAATTTGATCCTAATAGCTTTTATTAGCCCTAAACCTAGCTTGTTCTTCTCAAAATTTCTCTTCCACAATTTTTCTTAGCTTTTTCTGAAATATGCTTGCATAAATCCTACCAGGAACATTCGTTAAGTAAATTCCTTTGTAATTCTCACATTCTGTTTAATTTCCATTTTATAGTTGGATATTATGAGAACTATTTTCCAATCATATGGAATGTGACCATGTGGCCTTTTGAATTATACAGTATAGCCACTGTAAAACTTGTATACCTCCATATTCCAGAGTTTCTGGTTAGATATTATCTTAATCCAGCTAATTTTTCACTTATCTCATGTAATCATTCATGATGGACAATATCTTGAATTTCATCACTGTCCTGTCACTTCTTGTTTCATTTAACAACCTTTCAAAGTATATACAATATACAGCAATCCCTCGATTAATGTGCCTAATGCATTCTTTAAAACAGGCACATTAATCGAAAATAATAACCTATGGGAAAATGTATAATTCGTTCCTCAGATTTCTTTTTTGACCCTTAATTTTTTTTATAAAAGAATTAAGGTATGTCTCTTAAAAGAAAACCATGAAGCTGAAAGACAAAACATATTCAGAATAAAAATTTATTATTCTGCTTCTGAACAAAGAATTGAGCTAACGTAGTTTGACAGGCATTCTGTTTCTTTTTTTCATACAACTGATGGTATGGCCCTATTGCCTCTTCTGCAAATTTTACTGGTTCTCTCTTCACCGGGGTCAGTCTCTAAGCATTGCTGCTTAAAAACTTCGATTGTACAAAAACTATTTTCAAATTATTTCTGTGAAACCTCTTTGGGCTTGTCAATGATTAAATTTTCTTCATATTCTTCAGGATCTTTCTGCTGCGCGTCTAAATTTAGCAGTCGGAATCACTCAACTTCTCGAAATGAGATTTAATTAACTTAGATTCATTTCAAAAGCCTCTAAAATCATTTGCACAATGTGGAAGAATGTGCTTCCAAATGGCTCGCATATTGCTGGCAGTAATTTCATTCGCTTTTGCGACTTTATAACCAGGCTGAGATTTCTCTGATTTGGCTACAAAAGTCTTGGAAAGAATTTGCTTCCAAAAAAAAAGGCTGGTTTCATCGACATTAAATATTTGTTGATCACAACAGTCCCCTTCTTACACAATTTTCTTCAAAATCTCTGGATATCTCCTTATCTGCACTTGCAGCTTCGCCTGTGATTAGAACATTATGTAGGTTATTTTTCTTTTTGAAACACTCAAATCACCCAGCACTACATGGAATTCTTCTTCTTTTCCATCATTGATAGCCCTTTCTTTCAAGGTTACAAAGAGACAATGCTTTTGATTTAATAAGGCCAGTGTTTAGCAGGATTCGTTTTTGGTTACAATCTTCGATCCATGTAAAAAGAAGTCTCTCTAATCAATCATTATAATATTTTGATTTTCAGTGCATGCATGATGAACTTCGAGCAGCCTTACCTTTCTCTTTGTATTCAGCAGTTGATTTACCCATTTTGTGTTCTTGTCCTGTCTTTGCTCTGGACTCGCCTTGCTATTTTTCTTTATTATTTCAAGTTTTTCTTCCAATCAGATTACTTTTTGAATCATTTTCACGCTTCTGTTTTTTTGCTCATTAATTCTTTTACTCATGATTAAAGGTTAGGAAAATAATTTAAAATAAAAAGGTATGAAAAATAATTGCAAAAGAGATATGATCAGCAAAATGCTATGTAAAGCAGACGACATAAATTTTGGCAGTAAATTTGGAATACAGTGTACATGGAAATAGTGTAGTATGCCATTAAAAATTAAATTTGTAAAATGTTTCAAATTGGTAACTAAATTATTTCATCCTGGTGAGCAATTTTTTAAAATAGTTAGCCATAAAAAAATTTATAGATCGAAAATTTTTAAAATCTGTAACATTTATTTTTAAGATGTATATAGGCGCACCAATTGAATTTGGGTATCGAAAAAATATGACACACTAATCGAGGGATTGCTGTACTTCAAATATATAGCACATCTTCAATTTTCATGTTGCCTTTCCTTTCACAGTATTTTTCTCCATTTCTAGCTTTTTTTTGTATAGCCTCCAGTGCATTTTATCACTTTCCTGATATTTATCTTTCATGTTTAATCAAAGCTTTCACATGACTTTCATTTATTTTTACACATTGTGTTGCTTTCTTACATTTTTCTCTGTTTTCACTCAGAGAACACATGTTGACCTACTTGCCAGCAGCTTTCAATAGCATTCTTCCTTTCTTTGACTGCCTCTAACTTCCTAAGACCAAAACGGAGTTCTCACTTTTCTAACCTTGCAAACAACCTCACCACATTCCTCCCTTGATGAATCAGAATAACACATGGAAAAGCTATATGTAAGTTGGAGTAAATGGGAATGAAGTTTTTTTTCTTCTTTGTGTCAGCTGCATTCTCTAATGCCTTGAAAAATTCCTTTGATTCTTCCTTAGAACAAGGATCTCTGGGACCATAGGCACAAATAAGTTTTGTTATCCAATTCCCCATTTTGATGTTTGCTCACATCATTATACTAGAAATTCCCTTCCATTCAAGAAAATGTTTGTGTTTAGTGTGAAATACTTCAGCTACTCCTTCCTTTCCTCTAATCATTAATGCCTGAATCTTGTATTTATTTAGAAGAATCGCACCTATTTTTGTTTTCCTTGTTTCAGCAACACCTATTACACTGACCTGGTACTTCAAGTCTTTTGTCTGTTCCACTTGTTTTCTACCAGTGCTTCTTATGATGACGGTGTCAATCTTGAATTCTTCTGATAATGAGTTGGAGTTTGTGTCAGTAACTGATTTTCTGTAAGTAACTGATTCGCTGTTCCCTGACAAAAACAGCAAGGCCCTCGTTCAATCACTCAGATAGCATGAAATTGTATCATGTTTTACCAACATTTTATTATTTTTATTTTGGTTTAAACCAATAAGAATACAATTTTGTTACCTAAATCCCAAACTGCTAGCCCATCCTCGTTTGTTCAGCATCCAGGTAGAAACCTACTAACAAGAAGCACTATGAGAAGATGAGGATTGGACACTAGGGTTTGAAGATCAGGTCAGTTCTACACATTCCTTAAAAGGCTATATGGAGGTCTCCTTCCAGTTATCTTTGATATTTAAGCTACTTCAAATTCTTCAGGGTCATGTAAGTTAGAATTTTAAAAAATTTCTGAATTTCAAAAATTTAATCCCTCTTTTTAAACAGCTATTTCTCCATGACAGGTGATCAAAATACCACAACAATCAAATTTATGACTAATCTGCTGGTTAAACTAACATTCCTATGAATAAATTTTTGAATAAACTTTCATGGAAATACTTTTTTATCCCAGTCAGTATACAGTATGTAAATTTTTTGTTAAGTATTTTAAGATATTTCTGAATAGGAACTTACGCTGTACAATGGAATCGTGACTGAAGGAAACTGAAGCAGACCGCAAATTTGGAGAATGATTGGCTCGCTGGGCACGGGCAGTATCACAGGTTTGATTGGGGTGCCATTCCTGTTTACAGTGATAACAGAAATAAGTGCCGCAACCTGGACGCTCACATTTTAATTTTGGGCAGCTGGCACATCCACTGGCAATAACTACATACCTAAAATTAAAAAAAAAATATATATATATATATATTCCCTGATGTGCTAAAATCTAAAATGAATATTGATAGCAATTAGAGTTCAAATTTTTCATCAAAGAATTGCATTTATGAAAGCTAGTAGAAGCATAATTATTAATGATTAAGTTTGTATTAAACAAAGTGTTAAACAATTAATTCATTTGTTATTTTTAACTTATTAATCCTCTATTAATTTTATTTTAAGTAATAGAAGGCTGAAACTTATTGCTGTTTATTATTATTATTATATTATTATTCAGGCCTCCATGGAGTCGAAAGACTCATCGTGGGAGGTCCTTCCTAAGAACATAAAGTCTGTCAAGACTCATCGAGGGGAAATCGCCCCTAAGAAACACAAAGTCTATCATACCACTCCTTAAACTCACTGACCATTCTCGCTCTCACCACTCCATCAGGCAATGCATTCCACGGTTTAACCACCCTCCACGCAAAGAAACCACTCCTCACCCTCTTGCTCACAGTTTCCTTTCGTAACTTCCAGGGATGGCTTCTTGTCATCACTCCTTCCCGCTCTTCAACCAAGCGAAAGAACTCCCCAGTGTCAACCCTGTACCCACCTCTCAACAGTTTAAAAGTCTCAATCATATCACCTCTCCTTCTTCTATCCACCAACCTCTGTAGTCCACATTCCCTCAGCCAATGCTCGTAACTATCCTTGTACAGTCCTGAAACCATCTTTGTATCCTTTCCACAGTTAATTTATCCCCTTCAAATTCTGGAGACCAAATCTGAGAACAATAGTCCAAGTGTGGTCTGATCAGAGACTTATACAACGGAACGAAAACCCTCTTATCTCTGCAGGTCAGTGACCTCATAATTGCAGCAATCCTCGGTGTTACCTTCACCACCTTTGCAATATGTCCCCTAAACTTCAGGTTTCTATCAACCATCAACCCCAGATCTCTTGTCTCCTCTACTTCCTCCAGCATAACTCCTCCCACAGAGTATGCTGCATCCCATCGATGTTTCCCAAACCTCAAGACCTTACATTTTGCTGCATTAAACTGACACCCCCATTCATTTGCCCATCTATCTAGCTTATTCAAATCCTCTTGCAGGGCTACCACATCTGCACTATTACTAATAATCCTTCCTAGCTTCGCATCATCCGCAAACAACTGAATATCCCCTTGCAATCCACTGGCAATGTCATTGATATAAAGGTTAAACAATATAGGTTCTAGCACTGAGCCCTGTGGGACCCCACTTGTAACCCTCTGCCTCCTTGAAACTGCTCCACCATACACAACTCTCTGATACCTATCAGACAGCCAATCCTGAATCCAGTTGACCAATCTGACATCCAGACCCATGTGCTGCAACTTAAATGTCAGCTTATCATGTGGCACCCTGTCAAATACCTTTGCTAAGTCTAAGAAAATTGCAGTATGTGCCTTTCCCTCATCTAATGTTCTTGTAACTTTATTATACAAGGCTAGCATATTGCTAAAACAAGAGCGCCCCTTCACAAATCCATGTTGACTCTCACAGATAACATTACCCTCATCTGCCCAATGTTGTATACGGTCCCTCACTACTTTCTCCAAGATCTTAACAACTACTGATGACACACAGACTGGCCTATAATTAGACACTTCCAGTCTGTTACCACCCTTATGCAATGGCACTATCTTACCTTCCTTCCATTCCCTGGGCACCTTTGCCGAAGCCAGACTTTCATTGAAAAGGCAGGTTAAAGGCACTGTCAGTTCACTGGCACATTCTCTCAAAACTCGTGGTGAAATACCATCCAGTCCCAAAGCTTTACTGACATCCAGAGTACTCAGTATCTGAAACACACACTCTCCTCCTGTACCTCTAAACCTCGAACCAGCCCTATCCCTCTAGCATTAAAACTGACTCCTCTAGGATGAAATACTCCAATAAAGTGTTCATTGAACAATTCCACTATGTCCTCTGCGTCAGTCACTCTATTCCCATTTTTATCCCACAATATCATTCTTCCACAGTCATTTCTCCTCCTACTGGCCACATAGCTAAAAAATTCCCTAGGATTTTCTTTGGATCTTAGGGCCAACCTCCTCTCATATTCCAGTTTCGCTTTCCGTACCACACTAGTCACTCTTCTGGCCTGTGTCTTATATTCTTCATGCATCTTCTCTTCACCTGTCTCCTTATATCTCTTCCATAGCCTCTTTTTCGCATGCAATTCCTGTTTAATATTGTTTGTCATCCACTTTACTCCAAATTGTGTCCTCTTCTTCACTCATGGTATACAATTTACCATTGCTGCTAACAAATATTCTTTCACAATTTCCCACGCACTAATGATATCCCGGCCTTCCAATTCCTCCCTCCATGAAACTTCCCGAAGTTGACGTCTAAGACTATTATAATCACCTGCTTTATAATTCCACATAAGTTCCCATCTCTTTGATACTCATGCATGTCTATTCATTTTCCAAGTCATGGTCACTCTCTCCAACTGGTGGGAGAGATGTCATCTCAGTTATTATCAACTCTTCTGATGCTATAACCAAATTCAAAACTCTTGAACTTCTTGTTCCCTCTGTTACATGTTGCCTAAGACATTTGTCCCTCAAGAATTCTAGAAATTCCATTCCCCTATTGCTACATGCATCTTCCTCTCTCCAATTTATACTACTATGGTTAAAATCCCCCATAACAATCATTCTTCTTGCACTTGCCAAACTTAGCTGTCTAAACACCTCCTGGTCCCCATCCTCTGTGCTCCTGGGTCTGTAGCAATAGGGGAATGGGGAAGCGGTCTCTCAATTCCTCAATTCAAATGGAAGCGGTCTCTCAATTCCTCTCTTTCCTCAAACGCACTCCAAGCATCCACATATACCAGTCCTCTCTTGTCACACATTCTCGCTATTATGCCATTCAATATCACCGCTCTTCTGCTCAGTTCATCATCATACCTAGGCAACACGCGCACTATTTTTCCTCTCTCTGTCTTCTTCCGTACAGCCTCAAGCAAAAATCTCATATTTCTCGCTGCCCGACTTACATTACTACTCAAATCATTTGTTCCTACCATCAAAATCATCTCATCCACCCTTTCACCTCTTTTAATTGCTGTAGCCACCCTTTCTATTGTTCCTCCTGGCAAACACTCCTCACGCATCCTATCTCGAACACCACGGATCATTGAGTCGCCATACATTATACCTCTTACCATTCTCTCTCTCCTGTTGTTTCCATTCTCTCCTCTTCTTTCATTCCAATAGGTCTCTCTCATTCCCTCTCTTCTGCTATTCTCTCTTCTAGCATTTCCATACCTCTCTCTCCTACTGTTTCCATTCTCCCCTCTTCTAGCACTAACGTACATCTCTCTCATTCCCTCTCTCTTACTGTTTCCATTTTCTCCACTTCTAGCACTTCCATATCCCTCTCTCATTTCATCTCTCCTACTGTTTCCATCCTCTCGTCTGCTAGCATTCCCATACCTCTCTCTCATTCCCTCTCTTCTGTTTCCATTCTCTCCTCTTCTACCACCCACATACCTCTCACTCATTTCCTCTCTTCTGTTTCCTTTCTCTCCTCTTCTAACACTCCCAAATTTCCCCCCCCACACAAACACACTCTGATTCGGCTTGCATTTATCTCTTCCATTCTCCTAATCTTATCTTTCATACTTCTGCTCTCATTCACAAGACATTCCACCTCCTCTTTCAGCTCATCTATCTCCCTCTGCAGGTCAGTCACTCTTAATCTAAATTTAATGTTTGGGAGAGTGAAGTTTAAATCTAATGTCAACAAGTTTCTTTCATATATATATGTGTATGTTAAAGATACCAAGCTATTTTAAACCTGGTTTTACTCCATTTTCCCAAGTAAGCAAACAGACAAAGAAGTCAAGTTTGCATCTGCATGTATTGTAAGTCTAACCGACCCACAAGGTACTGCAAGTCTAGGCAACTCGTGGTAAAGGTGGAATAAGCTCTGATCACTATTCTTAATATTTAGCCTTAATACAAAGCCCATCTCTTTGAGGAGATGTATGATGCTATGCATTAAAGGCAAGGGGCCACTACCCAGACTGGTTTCGACCTTTATTGAGGTCTCATCAGTGAGAGTCAGGCTTAGAAATACCAAGGTTAAGTAATACAGAGCTTATAAGTATTTTAGCAAAACAAGTTACCAAAAGGTGCTTTGACCTTATTAAATAAAAATCTCAGGATGAGAGATAGATGTAGAAAGTTTTTTTACCTTGGGTATAATATATGTTAAAGATACCAAGCTATTTTAAACCTGGTTTTACTCCATTTCTCAAGTAAGCAAACAGACAAATAAGTCAGGTTTGCGCCTGCATGTAGTGTGAGTCTAACTGACCCACAAGGTAGTGCAAGTCTGCATGTAGTGTGAGTCTAACTGACACACAAGGTTAGACTCCCACTCCCACTACATGCAGGTGCAAATTTGACTTATTTGTCTATTTGCTTACTTGGGAAATGGCATAAAACCAGGTTTAAAATAGCTTGGTATCTTTAACATATATTATACCCAAGGTAAAAAACTTTCTACAGCTATCTCTCATCCTGAGATTTTTATTTAATAATGCCAAAGCACCTTTTGGTAACTTGTTTTGCTAAAATACTTATAAGCTCTGTATCACTTAACCTTGGTATTTCTAAGCCTGACTCCCACTGATGAGACCTCAATAAAGGTCGAAACCGGTCTGGGTAGTGGCCTTGCCTTTAATGCATAGCATCATACATCTCCTCAAAGAGATGGGCTTTGCATTAAGGGTAAATATTAAGAATAGTGATCAGAGCTTATTCCACCTTCACCACGAGTTGCCTAGACTTGCACTACCTTGTGGGTCAGTTAGACTCACACTACATGCAGATGCAAACTTGACTTCCTTGTCTGTTTGCTTACTTGGGAAATGGAGTAAAACCAGGTTTAAAATAGCTTGGTATCTTTAACATATATTATACCCAAGGTAAAAATCTTTCTACATATATATATATATATATATATATAGAAAAAAAAAAAATAAATAAATAAAAAAAAATAAAATAAATATATATATATATATAAATCTACATTTTTTTAATGTCAATACCCCATTAAAGGGTGTAAAATCTACAACACATTTAGTATTGTGGGTGTACTAAGAATCAGATAAATAATACAGGAACCCTACTGTGGAAACCAAACATAGAACTTTTTTTTAAAACAATTTCAGTTTCTAATAAGCAGAGCAGTGGTATCACAGGGAAATGAAAATGGAATGGTCTACCACCTAATGACTTGAGATGGTAAACACAGGCATCCACAAAATGGTAATATATGAACCTGCAGCTTGGTAGGAAAGCAGAGATACTAACCTAACCACACAGCCAAACAGCTAGCATACAAATAGGTAGAGCATTATTTTGTGAATGGGATTACTATATAAAGGTTGAATGTTACTTCTGAAACTGCACTTACAAGGTGATTTTCCACAAACATTTTATAGAAATTTTCTTCACAAGAATGGTCTAGAGCAGGCTATGCAATCTTTCCAAAATGAATGCTATAACTTTTTTTTGCAATATTTTTGCAATATAGTATATTAAGGGGAGAAAAAAGTATGTAATTTATATTACAGATAAGAATATGATACCATATTCTTATCGGCTCAAAAAGTTTTGAGACAATATACAACATACCATGCTAATTTTAGGTTCATCTTCAAAGTAGATTCCTTGTTGACTGATGCATTTGTTTGTGCATTCAGACAATTCGCAAATGTCATCCAGAAATGCCATTCTCAGAATGCTATTCAGCTCCCTTGTAACTGCACTCTGAATCTCATCAGTGTTTGGAAATGACCTTTTAACAAAAATTTTAATTTTAGGAAAAGAAAATAAACAGCCAGAACAAGGTCTGATGAACAGGGTGGGAGATGATGGGTGGTGACTTTCCTTCTCACTTGCCAAAATTTGCTTCACAACTGCAGCATTTGTGAAGGTGCATTGTCACAAAGCATGAACCAATCATTGAATTGGTACATCAGTCTCACTCAATTCATTCTTCTCGTGATAGGTGCAAACTCTTTATAAAATCCCTCATTAACCTTCTGATCATTAGGGACGAACTTGTGATAGCTTTCTATGTCAAAAAAGATTATTTGAAATTTTTCAAATAATCTCTGAAATATTTCAAGATTTTTGAAAATGCAGCTTCTTGAGTTTTTGTGAATTTTTTCTCGCCCACTGTTGTTTCATTGCAGGAGCTTAAGTGAAACACCACATTTCATAATTATTATTATTATTATTATTATTCGCGACACCTCCAAGGAGTCCGGAGACTCATCACGGGAGGACACCTACAACTGTCTCAACCACTACACCGAACCTCTACTAGGAATCATCTCCATCAACGCCATCTACTGCCCACCTCCACAACTAGTATTTTTGTCTGTAAATTGCGTGTGTTCTGAAGGGCTGATTTGTCTGTATGTGGGATGAAAGATGGGTTTTTTTCTCCCGAGTTTCCAGGAGAAAAAAACCCTGCTACCTCTGTATGAGATCGGCTAACTCACCTTCAATTGAAATCGTCCAGATCTATTCCAAAAACAATTCATCTTCTTCTGCCATTCTCAAAAGGTATCAATACAAAGCCACTTGATGTGAACGACTCTTCTGTCGTAAGCGAGTAAGGAACAAATCTTGCGCACACCTTTCTTTTCCTAAATCTTCCATCATTATTTAGTGTTCAGTCTTTATTGAACATTTCTGTAATTGTTTGAGAGATACACAATGGTCCTCATCTAATAGGAGATGAACTCAACATTTTCATCTGTATGTGCTGTCAAAGGGTAGCCACTTCTAACATCATATTTCACAGCTTACCTTCCCTCATGGAAGTGACTATACCATCTGTACACATTAGCATGACTCAATGCTTCACTACCATATGCATTTTGAATCATTTCAAATGTTTCTACAGCACTTTTACCTTCCTTTACACAGAACTTTATTGCTACTCTCTGCTCTTCCAATGCATCAGTTACATAACACCCAAAAATAGTCACTCACAAAACATGCATTAACTCAACTGACGAACACAGGCTACTGTTGCATGGTCACATGGCATGTGCAATGCTCTTGTGATATTAGTCTCAAAACTTTAGCACTAGACCTTGTACAAATAAATTACCATATGCCTTTGTATATTAGTCGATTCAGAGATTAGCTGACCCAAATTTATAAGCATGGAGTGTGGGATATATATATATCAACACAGACTGGATGTACAGGGGGGAAAATCCCTAGGGAGGTAAATATACATGCATGGGTGTATGTATATTTACACATCATACCAATAATGATGTATTTAATCATGTTCTAATAATATTCTTTAACAGTGCCAATGTCAGCACAACAAAGTTGACTAATAAAAAGTTTTAGAATAATGGTTTGCAGAATTAAAATTCTTCAAAATCTGTTTCTGCAAACAATATATACCATCAACACAATTGGAGAAATATTGTGCCTAAGCAAGATAAACGATTTAACATTTTACATTTTGGCTAATGAAACTGGAAGGATTGATTATGTAATTTTAATATATTTATGTAGTGTTTCTGAAATGAAGGCAGATGAGCATTATGATTACCTAAATTTTAAACACAGCCTCCATAGATCACTCAATTTTGACAATGCACTTTGATTGAAAAGATCTGAGTTCAAATCCCATCTTGGATATATAGCCTCCCTGTTTACAATTGTAGCCCTAAAAGAATCCTCAGAACTCATTCAGACTCTATCCCTAAGAGATATCAACTTCATTCACTTTCACCATGCACTTTGGTATTTTACCTAGCAAGGAAAACCTATAAGCAGATTGAAAGCGCAACTATGGGTTTCCTGCTCCTCATCTGATAATATCTTTAATGGAACATTTTGAAAACACGACTCTAAACCTCGACTTCTCTTTGTGTTGATGTGTTCTCCATTTGGCCACATGACAGGGATACATTAGAAATGTTTTTAGCACACCTTAAGAGTCAACACTCAAGGATCTGTTTCACTACTGAAAAGGAAAACAATAACTGTCTGCCCTTCCTTGACACTAGTTACCAGGTTACCCAACAGATCCTTATCAATTTCAGAATACAGATAATCTACCCGCACTGGACGGTACATCCAGTCCTCCCAGTAGTATGGTCTTATTAAATCCTTAGGAAACAGAGCTAGAACCATCTGCTGAGACAATAACAGCCTCCTCAAGAAAATCAATCATGTTCAGGATACATTTTTAGTAAACAGTAACAAAATCAACAGAGCTCTCTGCCTAATCACCCAACCAACTCCTCCTCAAAATCCCGAACACAAAAAATCCATTGCCATTCCTTATATCTAGGATACCTAAAAAAAAAAAAAAAGAAAAAGAAAAAAAAAAAAAATTCTGCATATTCTGAAAAAGAATAACATATATCTTTCAGGTCTTACCAAAAACCAGCTGCCCTTATCCTCTCATTTAAAGATTCTCTCCACCACCAGGGACCATTCTGGTATCTACAGTATCTCTTGCCCCTGCAAGCTTCAATACTGCAGACAAATGGGAAGAACTGCCAACATTCATCTGGAAGAACACAGAAAATACATCCATTTATGCTACAGTCATTCTAGGGTGGCAGACTATGCCATGGAATGGATCACCAGATCCAATGGAAGAAACCTCCCTCTTATACAGAAACTGATTCAAATTAGAGAGATTATTTCTGGAATCTGCCAGAGACTACAACATTCCCCAAACTTAAACAAATTTGAATGCATCTCACTGCAAAAAAATCTGAGAGGCTATTTTGTGACTGTCAGCAAGTGAAAATCACAGTAGCCATAGAAGATACCAGTTAGGACTCTAGGAGCTTGCCTTCACAATCTGTGTTTGCCTACCCACTAAGGTGTCTACATGCAAGTGCTCATATCTTTTTGTGCCTGTGGAGATGCCAGACCAAGGCTAAATATTGGCTGAGTAATTTCATTAGCTAAATAAATTTAGTTAATTATTAGCTTTAGATGTCTAATTTATTCTGCAAAACATCAGAATGAATAACCAACATGCAGGCATCCATACCAAATCAGTGAGCCTCAGACTTTCCTTTGCTACAACAGTAACAAATTTGGTATGGTGTAAATCTAGGTTCCTTGCCAATTAATCCTGTGGCTGGTAACAATAAAATGATGAGATATGTCTTTTGCATTCTTGTGCCTGATTAGGACAGTGCTCTTCCTGTTTCACTGATGTAGGAGAGAAGGACTAATGGAAACCTTCTAGATGTTTTTCTGAAAATACTGAAAGTTACACAAAGATACATTGCTGTAGCTGTCAAGTTTTTTCTGAAGTTCCTTTGTAGTATTGGCATGGCTACTACAAGATTATAATCAACATTTCTTTTGGCTGAGTTGTTATACAAACGTTTGGGGAATTTTTGGGCATTACCACCATTACAAATAAAAGCCTTCAACAAGCAAGCACTTAAAAATTATAAATACAATCAGATTAATGGAAAGACCTTTCTGCCTCAGCTCCTCAAAAATCAGGCAGGTAGAAACTGGGTTTTATTTTATATTTTGTTCTCACTAGTAAATTCATGCATTGTTATTTGAGTTGGATTTTCAAGGCAGAACAGTAATTAGCAATATGATGTGTATTGTACATGCTACTGGAAGTTTTTCCACTTGGTTATACTATAAATTAAAGATGCCATGAAATTATATTCTTGGTTTAATCCTTTATCCAAGTGTAAGCAAACTTTGTTTGCACTTGAAGCAATTTCAGGACTGAGCAGCTTGTATATAGAATCTGATGACTTCAAGTCGCTTGCCTTGGTATCCCATATTTGCCAGCAAAGGTTGGGCGATTGGTAGAGCCTCTGCTACTAATGGCTCAGCAAAAAGTTAAGCAAGTTTCAGCACGGTTAGTAGTTGGAAAGGGTTCAATCGTTCTATGCTGTCGGCACACTCTCCCTCGATGAGTCTTTAGACTCCCTGGAGGTGCCACATAATAATAATGCAAAGCACATATCCTTATGGACATGTATAATGCTATGCATTATGGGAAGGATCACTACCCAGATTGGTTTCAACCTTTATTGAGGTCTCATCAGTGGGAGTCAGACTCAGAATTACTACTAAGGCTGAGGCAATGCAGAGGTCATATTTCCATATACAAGTAGCCAAAAGATGTCACACCTTATTATTAAAATACTTTGGATTAGAGATAGATATTGCAAATTTTTCCACTTGGTTAAACTATAAATTAAAGATGCCAAGAAATTATATTCTTGGTTTAATCCTTTATCCAAATGTAAGCAAAGTTTGGACAAGCTACCCAGTCCTGAAATTACTTCAGCACAAACTTTGTTTGCTTACACTTGGATAAAGGATTAAATAAAGAATATAATTTGTTGGCATCTTTAATTTATTGTACATGCTACATGACATCTGACCTAACAACAACTGCTCGTTCAATAACCAGGACTCTAGACTAGAGATTAGTTCCATCTTTGATCTTCGGCTTTCTTGTTAGTGCCTTGAAAATGTGATTATTACAGAAACAATCACTCTGGTGATATATTTATTTAAACCTAACAGAAAAGGACATAGGAACAGTTATAACTAAAGACTACAGAAACCACAAGAAATTCATAACCGAAAATTAAGGTAACAAAACCATTTGACTATTTTTTTTTAATTGCAAATGATATGTTTATTCACAGACAAGTACACAAAGATATATGGACTTCTCCTATGAAAAACTGTATTGATCATATATGGACTTGTTCTATGAAAAACTGTATTGATTATATATTAAGAAGAAAAATAACTCTTAACTTACTGAAATAAAGTAAAACAATGTACAACTCCCAGCTAAGATACAGATTAAATTTAAGCATAAAAGAAATAAAATAAAATGGGGTGCTTAAGGGTCAAAGCTGTATAACTGAGAGGAGACCTCAACATAGCCTTTAAAGGAATGCGGAGAACCGACCAGGGCTTCTGACCTAATGTCCAATCCTCACCTTCTCGTGGTGCACCCTGTTGGGTATCTACTTTGATACTGAACGAACGAGGATGGGCTGGCAATTTGGGATTTAGCTGAACAAATTGTATTCTTATCGGTTAAACCAAAATAAAAAATGATGGTACAACATGACAAAATTTCATGCCGGCTGGGGCGTCGCCCGGTTAAACAAGGCCCCCGTTGTTTTCGCCAGGGAACTAGCGCGAACAGCGAAAAGTCAGCTACTGGAACAAATCTGAAAACAAGCCCCAACTCAACATCACCAGAGTTAAAGATCGGTACTATCAACGTAAGAAGCCTGAATGGCAAAGAAATGGAGCTAGCTGAGGAATTAGATAAGTACCAGATCGACATAATAGGGGTGACTGAAACAAAAAAGACCAAAATTGGTGAGATCTTTCTGAGCAATAAATACAAAATGTTATATTCAGGCAATGACAATCAAGGAAAAGAAGGAGTAGCCATAGTATTCAACAGAAAATATGAGGCTAATCTTCTTGAATGGCAGTCAGTCTCAAGTAGAGTAATGTGGGGAAATATGAGAATGGGGAACTGGACAATGAGACTTATTTGTGCCTATGGTCCCACAGAAGGTTCTACTAAGGTAGAAGTGGAGGAATTTTTGATGCTTTAGAAAAAGCAACTGACACAATGAAAAAGGAAAAGTTGGCCCTTGTTGGGGATCTAAATAGCAGAGTAGGAAATGATTGTGAGACATAAAAATATTTTGGGAAAATTTGGAGAAAAGAGCAAAGCTAATAATAATGGCAAATATCTGTTGAATTTCTGCTCAGGACATGGACTGGTTATTACTAACACCATGTTCCAACATAAAAATGTGCACAAATTCACATGGAGAGAAGAGGCTAGGAATAAGAAAAGTCTCATTGACTATGTTATTGTTGATAGTGATGTTTTCTCCCTGGTGCAGGACACCAGATTGTACAGAGGAGTTGAAATTGGAAACGATCACTATTTAGTCTTGAGCAGGATAAAATTGAATTTCATATTGAAAAGAATAACATGTAAGAAAGTTTTAAAGCGAATAAAAGTTGAGCTACTCTCAGATGTGAACTGTAGACTAAAATACAGAAAGATTATTGAAAAGAAAATGAAAGAATTTGAGAACAGGAATCAAACCTTGGAGATTCAGTGGCAAACTCTGAAGAAAACATTGATTGATTCTGCCAGAGAGGCATGTGGTGAGGTTGTGTGCAAGGATAAAAAAAATCAGAACTCCCTGGTGGACACAGGAAGTTAAAGAGGCAGTGAAGGAAAAGAAGAAAGCATATCAAAAGTTCCTGGCAAATAAGTCAGCTTTTACTCTTACAGAATACAGAGACATATGTAAGAAAGCTAAACAGTGTGTAAAACTAGCTAAACAAAAGTCATGGGAGGACTTTGGCAAGAATATAGAAAATAAATATCAAGAAGGTAGCAAAATATTCTGGAGGTTGTTGAAGAAGCTTAGGAATGGAGATGATAAAGGTGACATGAAAACAGTAGAAAAAGATATCCTTGAAGTATGGAGTAATTACTTTGAAAAACTGCTAAATGAAACAAGCAGTGATGACAGCACAGTGATAAAAAAAAAACACTGACCAGACATGCAGTCAGGAATACATATCCATACTTGAAGTAGAAAAAGCCATCAAAGGCTTGAAATGTGGAAAGGCAGCAGGAGTAGATGATATTCGACCAGAAATGCTGAAGTATGGTGGTATAAAAGTCTTACAGTGGCTGCACTGCATAGTTCAGAAAGCCTGGACTGAGGGACGAATTCCCGATGATTGGAGTAGAGCTCTCATAGTACCCATATATAAAAAGGGAAATAAAACTGAATGTGAGAATTACAGAGGTATTTCCCTACTGAGTGTTCCTGGCAAGATCTATGCAAGTATACTTGAGAAACGGTTGAGAAGAATTGTGGAAGAAAAGCTTGGTGAAGAACAAGCTGGATTCAGGCCAAATAGAGGCTGTCAGGATCAGATCTTCACTTTACGACAAATAGTTGAGAAAGCATGGGAATATAACAAAGATCTGTATTTAAGTTTTGTCGATTTGGAAAAGGCATATGACAAGGTGCCAAGAGAGAAGCTATTCAATACGCTGCAGTTATATGGTGTCAATGGCGCATTATATCAAGCAATACTTGGTCTTTATTTGAGTTGTAAGTCAGCAGTTAGAACTGAAGGAAGTACAGGAAGATGGTTTAATGTTAAATCTGGTGTGAGACAAGGATGTACATTATCCCCTCTGTTATTCATTATCTATATGGATCACATTATGAAGGAAAGTGGTATTAAACCTGATATCAAAATTGGAGTTGTTAATGTCAGCTCTTTGCTTTATGCGGATGATGTTATACTTCTAAATAAATCTGCTACAAGTCTGCAAGATTCTCTGACTAAATTGAATAGCTGTTGTAATAGATATGGTATGAAGGTCAGCAATAAAAAGACAATGAAAATAGGCAGAATCATTGAAAATGTCAACTGTGTTGTGAATGGAGAACCTGTGGAACAAGTAAAACATTTCAGTTACTTAGGCACGATTTTTACTGAAGATGGTAAATTAAATATAGAAATAGACAACAGAATCAGCAAAGCTGGTATGGTGGGAAGTCAATTGAATAAATTCATATAATAAGAGAGAAATTAGTCGGAACACTAAATTAGCTGTATACAAGACAGTGTTCAAACCAGTTTTAACTTATGGATCTGAGAGCTGGGTTAGAAGTAAAACACTTGACCAAAGACTACAGACCGAGATATGAGAGTCCTGAGAAAGATTAGAGGCGTGAACAGATGGCATCAATGGCAATATCATATTAAAAATGAGGATATTAGGAAAGAATTTGACATTGTCAGCATCCAGGAATGCGTTAGCAGCGCTAATCTCAGGTGGTATAGTCACTTAAATAGAATGGGAGAGGAAAGATTAGCAAAACAAGTGTTCTCTGCCAGGTTGGCAGGAAAACGACCCAGAGGAAGACCAAGATATAGATGGATTGATACGGTACAAAGCGTTAGACGATAAAAATATAAGATCTGATAATGTTGGAGTCTTGACAAGTAACAGACTGATTTGGAGGAAAATTGTAGATAGGAAGTTAGTAATGATGTAATTTTTTCATGTAGTACTGTCATATCCTGTACACCCCTTGAGGGTACATGGCAGGAATTTGATGATGATGGAGTCTAAATACGAATCATTGTTACTACACACAGAAGTCAGGTGGTTATCCAGAGGGAAAGTTTTGTCTCGCATGCTTGAATTAAAATACGAGATAAAGATATTTTTTGAACAAGATAATAATGATTTTGTTGGTTTGTTGGATGACAAAAATATGGTGTGCTAAGCTGGCTTACTTATCTGATATTTTTGTTATTTTTAATAACATAAATATGAGTTTGCAAGGACCGAAAGAAAATATTTTGAACTCAACTGATAAATTGTTGGGATTTCAAAAAAACATTACTTTATGGAAGAATAAAGCACAAGAAGGTAGTTTAGAAAAGTTTGAGTCAGTTCCAAAAGATTGTTATAAAATAATTCATAAAATAGTTATTGATCATTTGACAATACTGGAGCAAAAAATTGTTCATTACTTTCCAAATTTAGAAATAAAAAAATTTGATTGGATTCGGAATCCATTTGTGATAAACGACATATCGGTGTATGAACTAACTTTGAAAGAAGAACTGATTTCTGTGTGTAATAACCGAGATTTAATTTCAAAACATTCAGAAGAATCAATTAATTCGTTCTGGATTAATCTTAGATGTGATTATCCAACAATATCACAAAAAGCTTTAAGTGTGTTATTACAATTTTCCACATCTTATTTGTGCGAATTCGGATTTTCGGCTTTGACCGATATAAAAATGAAAAAAAGATCCAAACTTTTAAATCTGGATCACGAAATGAGAGTACATTATCATTTATATGCCCAAATATAAATGAAGTTATCAAAAAAAAACATGCTCAAATTTTGCATTAAATGTAATTTATCATTAAATAAACATTTTGTTTACTTTGTAATGCAATTTCATTTTATATTTTATTGCAAATTATTATTGTATGCTATTTTTACAAAATATATTATAGGTACATGAATTAATTAACCAAGTAAAATTCTTTTAAATTTATCTTATTGTTAGTGTGCCGCCAAATTTTAAAATTATTAAGTGTACCGTGACAAAAAAAAGGTTGAGAATCACTGGTATAAGGCATGGTTGATAAAAGAGATGTTACAAGATACGATGAATTATTCGAAAGGCTTAATGTTTTGTTCCAACAAACCTATCCTGATCCTTACGATCTTGCCAAAGAACTGCGCACACACAGAGATAGTCTTTATCAAAGGTACAACGAAGATGGAACATGCAAAATAGTAGAAAATGTAGACTTTGGAATTAAATTTGATGAAGAAAATAAAATCGCTAGAGGGCTACATGGTGTGTAGCGTTTTCAGAGAGCTCCCGAAAGCTAAGTATAATTTTGAGTGAAAATTGGAATATTGGTTTAAATTTTAACGTAGTATTGGTTATTTTTGGTAGCTTGTTGTGTCTGTGTGATTTTGGTGTGAATTACGTTTTATTTAAACTTAGTGTTTTAACGATATGTTTCATAGAACAGCACAGAATAGCATGGCGCCAATGCGACGTTAGATAATGGCGTCCAAAAATACGACACCTTTCTTCAAAAACTGTAATGTGAGGGAGTTTGTCCAATGCGATGTGTGTGTGATGTATGCATTCCCGAAGGAGGCTGGAGTTTGGATGGAAAGTGATAGTGGTGGGAGAATGTGCAGAAGGTGTAAGCAAAGTGAGGAATTGAAGTATGAGATAGTTATGGTTGAAGAAAGCCAGAATGAGTGAAAATAGTGGCTTGATAGGGATTTGCGATGTTGTACAAGATGGCAATGAGAGCAGTGATCAAAGAGAGAGTGAAAGCAACTATACAGAGAGAGAAAATGGTTTAAATGATGAAAAAAATTAGGAATTATTTGTAGGGAGTGAGATCAACAGGTTGCATGCAGTGATACACAGTGCGCAGCGAGAGTTAGAGCACCTGCAAAACTCTTTCCAGAGTGCCTTGGCTAACGGAAATCATGGAAAGCTTTGCGTATCATGTTAAAAGTGTCCGATGCCGATTTTTGCAAATGCACACAAAATTTAATCGCATAATGCTGTTCCAAGGACGCTTCCATTTCGATGACTGGTCGCAGCTTGTAGGCGTGCTGAAACAAGCTTGTGTTTAGTCACATGACACTCTGGCACATCAGCCCGTATATGCCATCTATCAACCCCTTTTGTTAATACAGACAGCAACATTTCTTTATTCCACAGAAATTAATATTGCGATGAGTGGTTTTGCGACAGTAAAATTAGTCTTATTACTTATTGAACAGCCCTCGTAGATAACAATGGAGACAATACAAATCACGTCTAATTCTCCATACAATCATTCAAGCATTTTCGCTTAAACTTTAAGACAAAGACAGTAAAATTTCACATAAATTTTCAGACATGTGGATAGACTTAAACACACTATCTTTACTCAAGCTACAAACAGTTAAAAGTTGAAGCTTTTTTTTAACCATATTCAATTTAAATCCACATTCAATTTCTTTGCATTACAACATTAGCAAATTCTTTAAAACTCTATATAATACTTATTCACATTCAAACAGAAGTAAGACTTTCCAACTTCTCTAATACTTTCTTTGCTAATCAACAATAGAACCAACGTTCATCGCTTAATCTTCACAATCTAGGAATTAACATAAAACATCTTTCTTACTATTGTGCCAGCTCATTACATATAGTCCTAGATCCTAAAAGTATCGAAATCCAAAAAAAAATTTCAATCGGGTTCTAGGTTATGTAAGCAATACTACAGCGCACACACATAGATCATCGAAGAATCATATGGTAGGACATCTCGAAAGGACTGTCTTCGCTACTATCTAACTTCCCGCTTTCGTCGGAACTCCATGCTTGTAGGAATGTAACTCTCTCCCCATCCTCGGAAAGGCTTGGCACTAGAAACAACTTCAAAGTGAGAGCCCTTTGGCCCCTCAATTTCTGCCTTTTATCTTACTCTCTCGACCTTGGCCCTTCTTCAAATTTAGTGAATTTACTGGAGGGTTTTCTCTGCCACCCACGCTATCATTGAATTTTTGGGGGGGAACTCATAATCGGGTGACCTTCGCTATTTTCACTGGTCTATTTGTCTAATCCTGTCTGAGCTTATTTTTTTGTCTTTACAATTCTAGTAAAGACATATAGTGGTTCTTATAAAATTATTCTAACAATTTATTACCAGATTTAATACAGTAAAAGCGAGTTACTACATTAATTTAATTACAAGTATTTTATGTAAAATTTAAACTCCTATGTAAAATCGACATACAAAAAATTTACTTCTAAATTTTTTCTATACGAGATTTTACAGTTTCACATTATAGTGTTCCCAGGCCAGATTCAACCTTAACTGAGATCTCATTTAAAAAAAAAAAAAAAAAGGAGATCCTGTAAGCTAACTCAATGACATAAATCTTTTTTTTTCCCTTTTAATCTGTTCACATGAGTACACTTCTATTTTCATTTTGTAATGATGCTTCAATAAGCTTTGATTTGTATGTTAAGCATCATTACAAAGTGAAAATATGATTGTACTCAGTTTTTTTTTTTTATTAAATAAACTAAAATATTAGCAGTATTTCTTGTGTAAAATAGATTAATATTTGTTTCCAGTTAAATATGAAGAAACAAAATAACCTATTATTTCAAAATGAAACAAAAGAAAAGCAGATACATTCAATGAAGGGAAAAAAAATATATACTCCTTACCCACAATCTGGAGCAGGACACCAACGGGCATCAGGTTCAGTTACTAAAACTCTTCTAAGCATAAAAGACTCATATTTCATCAGCATAACTTCATCATTTAGAATCATACGGATATCATTTGGATGAATTGGTTCAGTACATTCTGGACAAGAGATATTTATCCTAAAAACGAAAAACATACGTACAATCTCATGAAATCAAATATATCAATATGAAATATACAAGATTTTGCTGCTCATCTCTATTCTGTATGTTAATGTTTTTTTATTTATTTTTATTCTATTATTTCTATGATAAAATAACTGGAAAAGCAAACAAATCTATTGTTTCTTAAGGAAAAGACACTTTTGTAAAGCACACAAACAATAGCCTTAACTGTACCGTAACCTATGACACTTAAAATGAATATGGACAAATACAAAATGACAGTCTGGAAGATACAGAAGAAAAAATTGATAATCTGATTGCATCAGTTGAACATTTTATTATTTAACTATATGTGGTAATTATACATAACTTTTATGTGATCCTGTAATTGTACAATTTTCATCTCAAGTAGCATATTAGAAAATAAAAAAGCCTAAAAATTTTTACTTAGAATCAAAAACAATTAAAAAAGAAACATCATATGGCTATTTGACCATGAAACAGTAATGGCTATCTTTACTTTTTAATTTGTCTATTATTTGTCAGGTCTCTGCTTCGATTTGATCAGTGCTCATATTTTATATTATATTTATTTATATTTTATAACTTCTTCGCACTTCGAACTCACCTATATCTTAGTCTTCTGTTTCAGTCCTTTCCTGCCATTGTTTTTTTAGACACCTTTTGTTAAAGTTTCATCTCCTATTCTGTTTTTAAGTGACTATAATATTTTAATCAGCTCTACACATACATTCTTAAATATCAAATTATTTTCTGATATATAGCTGATTTCAATATATGGTCTCCAGCCTCTGATCAACTGTTTATAAACCAGCTGTCTAATCTGTATGGTAAAAAGTTTCAGACATTGTTTTTTTACACCACTAAATTGGTTTTTCAGCTGCTTTCTCTTTCTAGTATTCAAATAGCTTCCAGTCTACCAGTCTTGCTTATTCAATGCTCTATTTCCATATTTACAATTCCATCTTCACTAAAAACTTGTTCCTGCAGCAGATGTTTTTGAGTTCCAGCTTATTTTCAATTGTTCTACTAATGATTTTCATACTAAATTTGTCATAGCAATTATTTAATTTTGGATAAAGATTTGATGGACTAACAGCAGATTTATTGATTTATCTAAGGAGATATCATCTACACAGAATAAAGAACTAAGCGTAACATCTCCTATTTGAATATCAGATTTAATGCTGCTTTCCTTAGTGATGAAGTCCACATATATTATAAATTCTGGTATTATATTTATCTGCTTATATATTTTTAAATTCTAGTATTATCAATTATTATAAATTATTATTATTATACGGGTACCTGCATGGAGTCCGAAGACTCATCACAGGAAACCCATCTATCCACAAAATCTATCATACCTTTCCTTGAATCCACTAACAGACAAAGCACTCACAACTGACTCTGGCAACCCATTCCATTCATTCACAACTCTCCAAGCAAAAAATCTAGTCCTTACACCCCCTACTAACCACACCTTTATTCAACTTCCAAGGATGACCCCTTGTTCATGTCCTCTAGCCAAGTGCTAAATAAATAAAGCATGCAATCCTCTCTTACACCCAATTTAATTAAATCATGTTCCTGGGAAAATGATGAAGCATGGTTGAGAAATAATGACAGATGAACTACACTGATTGTAAAATTGTGTGGTATAAAGGGAAAGCACCAAAATCAAACCAAGGTCAATTCTAATACTCATTCACAAAAAAAAAGAAGCAAAATGGACTGCAAAAATAACAGAGTTGCCCTAACAAATCATGGAATAGTACTTATATTAACAGAAAGAATAAGGAAGCTAATGGAAGAAAATATAGAGAATGAGAAAGCAAGATTTAGAAGAGATATGAATATACTATGCACCAAATATTAATGTTAAGTGTGGAAAGCTCCATGTAAAAATATAAATATTCATGCCTGATTTGGTGCCTTGCAGAAATCATTCAACAGCAACATAGATAAAAAGTCACATCAGTTGAACTCTAGTCTTATGTGGGTGGGCAAGAACTTGATATATCTACTGCAGAATATCAATGATAATGCACAGACTGTCATGAGAAATTGCGAAAGGTGGTTCCATACAACAGACATGAAAAAAAGGGAGTCCAATATATTTATTATGCTTTTGGAAAGAACAATGGATGTTATAAGGAGAATTTCAATTCAAGATACAAAAATATCAATAACTTAAGACTTGAAGATAACAGTGAAGTAAAGAAGAAAAGAGATGGAGGTTGATAATGAACACTGAAAAATCTAAAATAATGATATTTGGGAAGAGGAAGACACTCCTAACCTCTTACACCTCATGTCAGTGGACATGAGGTGTAAGAGGTTAGGAGTGTCACGTACCTAGGAAGCAACATGATGCGTGATTTAGACTATAAAAAGAATATAAGATCTCAGATAGAAGCAAAAATAACTTACAGGCAATGGTTTTTTTTTTTGTTTGTTTGGTTTATGGGTGCAAGAACAGCAAAGGTCATACTGTGCCATAGCAAAGGTTACAGCAGTACATAAATAGTCAAAAATAAACTAGTAAATAACATGTACGAGGATGTGCTGAAAAACAGCGATAATCACCATGAAGGAACTGACATGTCTGACATATACTTTTTTTATATATCCTAAAAGAAAAAATTATTGCAATTTGATGAAATAACATTGAGGGTTAAAGGGCTTTGAGATATGTTGTTTCTTGTGGTTATATCTGTTGCTTTAATATCCTTTTTGTTCTAGGTGTTTATCAGAACTTGCTTGTATAACACAAGCTTTTGTTTTAATTTATAATATAATCCTGAAGATGTATGAATTCAATATGTAGACTGGTGGTTTATACTGGATATGGAAACATCGATTCAGATTCCTTTTTCTATAACTTCTTGTCCACACACACACACAATAGAGGGTTTAGCAATATTTTGTGCATGAGTTTGATATTTTAAAAAAGTGAAGTGTGATTCTTTTCAATTTGTACTGATTTTGTTATGCAAATTTTGTTATATGAACAAAATCAGTATAAAGAATAATTCATTAGGTGGGCACTCTAGTATTTGTAAAAAATTCTGTATTATGTATTAGAATTCATTAGTAAGAGCAATACATTTTCTTTGCATAGTCTCTAAATGCAATTTTTGGATATTATTAAAATTTTGGAAATAATTATTTCTTCTGTTAACATCAACTCTACACCAAGTAATAGTTATTGAAAACTGGACATGATTTTGGGACTCCAAATAAAAATTCTCTACTTATAAGGATAATGATTAGAAATAAAAATGAAGCAATAATATTTCATAAAAAACATTTTTCATACCTGCTTTCAGAAATCTCAATTCTTAAATACTGCTGCAGACACTCATAACATGCATGGTGGTGGCATGAACTTAGCTCAGGGAAACAACTTTGGGGCAATTCTAATAAACAAAGGGGACACTCAAGTACACCACTAGTCATTCCATGATGTCCTGACACACTAGAATCATGCCGTGAATCACTATGTCCCATGGAAAGGCTATTGGATTCTGAATCTGATGAGGAATGTCCAATGGCAGTTAGACGAAAGGCCTCTCTGACTGATGTGGTATGCTACACAAAATATAAAGTGTAAAGGCATTAGATATAAGAATAGGATAATATAATTCCAAATCTTTAAAATAAAGAAGCACTTATAATTACTCATTACTGCTAGACAGGTTTACAACAAAAAGCAGTAAGCTAACACAAATCACCCATTTATACCAGAATACCAAATAACCTCTTTATTGTTGCAATACTCTTGATATTTGCTTAATTAGTTCTCTCCTAAAAATATATGCTATAGATTTCAGCTATTTTCCTCTCTTCATAACTCAGACTATGACTTTGTGCAAGTTTCCTTTCTTTTTTGTCCAACATTTCCTTAATTACTCTGTTCTTGGCATTAGAATAGTGTAATGTGGGATAACGCCTGTACTTTCTACTCTTCTTTTGCATGGTCAGAACTTTTCCTCTGACGGTTCAATGAAACGATCATAGTGAAAGAGCTCTTCTCTCCCATTTTGTCCAAAATTCCTGTCTTCATTTTCTAACAAATGTGCCAGGCAGTGCAAACAAAAAAAATTCAGTATATCAACTCCAGTGATGCTTTCTGGTCTGACAAGGCCATTGGATAGAATTTCTGTTCTATGCTTCTACTTACTCTTTCTCTCTCTTTCACACACACTTCATCACCTAAAGATAAAGCAGACCTTTTGCTTCATTCTGACTTCTGCAAAGATGACTTGAATCATTTCCTGCTAAACCAAAACAGTGCATCAGCATTTTACCTTCTCTTGATTTCGACCTCCAAAGGCATCAATCAGAAGAATATTGAATACCTTAGATATCAAAAAAGTCTGACTTGATGGTATCCACTATTGTGCTCAAAATTTGTGCTTCAGAACTAATATCTACCTTGCAATTATTTCATATCGACTGACATCTATCCCACAGATGTTTTATGAGCCTGTATAACATCATAATTTGCATACTGTAAAACTGAAATAGCGAAAAATTACATTTTATATTCTAAATCAAAGTCCCAGTTTACTTTTCCGCATTTTTTCCAACATTCAATACTAGTGATATTTGCATAATTGCAATCAAACATTGTGCAAAGATACAATCTAACATTTCTTCTTCTCTACAGCTTTAAAGCAGTTATTCCACTACTAAATACATTAAACCAAACTTTGGTTATGATTTGAGAGACTATCAATAAGATAAGACTGCTTCATCTCAAACAGCAAATAATGTTTATGCTACTATTCCGCCACGAGTGTGTTGCCTGGAGGGAATGCGTGGTGATATATGAGAGGGGTGGGACCACTGCTGAGGTCATCATGTATAAAGGAGATGAATAAAATTCAGCATATAGCCTTACAAAGGATCCAATTGCAGTATATTCCATATTATTCCCAATTACAACTCACCTTAAACCAATTAAAATCAGCCAAAGGAAACCTAGAAGGTTAGTCTGAGCAATTCAGGTAAGTTTTTTGTCTTGTTCCTGCTCGGCAGATGAAGTTGATCTTTCCACCTTAATCTTGGACATCCGAGGTCTCCTCTTCCTGCAGGTTTATATCATCATCATCAAATTCCTGCCATGTACCCACACTCAAGGGGTGTACAGGATATGACAGTACTACATGAAAAAATTACATCATTACTAACTTCCTATCTACAATTTTCCTCCAAATCAGTCTGTTACTTGTCAAGACTCCAACATTATCAGATCTTATATTTCTATCGTCTAAGGCACTTTGTACCGTATCAATCCACCTATATCTTGGTCTTCCGCTGGGTCGTTTTCCTGCCAACCTGGCAGAGAACACTTGTTTTGCTAATCTTTCCTCTCCCATTCTATTTAAGTGACCATACCATCTGAGATTAGCTCTGCTAACGCATTCCTGGATGCTGACAATGTCAAGTTCTTTCCTAATATCCTCATTTTTAATATGATATTGCCATTGATGCCATCTGTTCACGCCTCTAATCTTTCTCAGGACTCTCATATCTGCGGTCTCTAGTCTTTGGTCAAGTGTTTTACTTCTGTCCCAACTCTCAGATCCATAAGTTAAAACTGGTTTGAACACTGTCTTGTATACAGCTAATTTAGTGTTCCAACTAATTTCTCTCTTATTACATATGAATTTATTCAGTTGACTTCCCACCATACCAGCTTTGCTGATTCTGTTGTCTATTTCTATATTTAATTTACCATCTTCATGAAATGTGTTACTTGTTCCACAGGTTCTCCATTCACAACACAGTTGACATTTTCAATGATTCTGCCTATTTTCATTGTCTTTATCTTTTTATTGCTGACCTTCATACCATATCTGTTACAACAGCAATTGAATTTAGTCAGAGAATCTTGCAGACTTATAGCGGATTTATTTAGAAGTATAACATCATCCGCATAAAGCAAAGAGCTGACATTAACATCTCCAATTTTGATATCAGGTTTAATACCACATTCCTTCATAATGTGATCCATATAGATAATGAATAACAGAGGGGATAATGTACATCCTTGTCTCACACCAGATTTAACATTAAACCATCTTCCTGTACTTCCTTCAATTCTAACTGCTGACTTACAACTCAAATAAAGACTAAGTATTGCTTGATATAATGCCCCATTGACACCATATAACTGCAGCGTATTGAATAGCTTCTCTCTTGGCACCTTGTCATATGCCTTTTCCAAATCGACAAAACTTAAATACAGATCTTTGTTATATTCCCATGCTTTCTCAACTATTTGTCGTAAAGTGAAGATCTGATCCTGACAGCCTCTATTTGGCCTGAATCCAGCTTGTTCTTCACCAAGCTTTTCTTCCACAATTCTTCTCAACCGTTTCTCAAGTATACTTGCATAGATCTTGCCAGGAACACTCAGTAGGGAAATACCTCTGTAATTCTCACATTCAGTTTTATTTCCCTTTTTATATATGGGTACTATGAGAGCTCTACTCCAATCATCGGGAATTCGTCCCTCAGTCCAGGCTTTCTGAACTATGCAGTGCAGCCACTGTAAGACTTTTATACCACCATACTTCAGCATTTCTGGTCGAATATCATCTACTCCTGCTGCCTTTCCACATTTCAAGCCTTTGATGGCTTTTTCTACTTCAAGTATGGATATGTATTCCTGACTGCATGTCTGGTCAGTGTTTTTTTTTTTATCACTGTGCTGTCATCATTGCTTGTTTCATTTAGCAGTTTTTCAAAGTAATTACTCCATACTTCAAGGATATCTTTTTCTACCGTTTTCATGTCACCTTTATCATCTCTAACTCCTTTTACAGCACTCTTTCCTCCATTCCTAAGCTTCTTCAACAACCTCCAGAATATTTTGCTACCTTCTTGATATTTATTTTCTATATTCTTGCCAAAGTCCTCCCATGACTTTTGTTTAGCTAGTTTTACACACTGTTTAGCTTTCTTACATTTGTCTCTGTATTCTGTAAGAGTAAAAGCTGACTTATTTGAAGGAACTTTTGATATGCTTTCTTCTTTTCCTTCACTGCCTCTTTAACTTCCTGTGTCCACCAGGGAGTTCTCTGATTTTTTTATCCTTGCACACAATCTCACCACATGCCTCTCTGGCAGAATCAATCAATGTTTTCTTCAGAGTTTGCCACTGAATCTCCAAGGTTTGATTCCTGTTCTCAAACTCTTTCATTTTCTTTTCAATAATCTTTCTGTATTTTAGTCTACAGTTCACATCTGAGAGCTGCTCAACTTTTATTCGCTTTAAAACTTTCTTATTATGTTATTCTTTTCAATATGAAATTCAATTTTATCCTGCTCAAGACTAAATAGTGATCACTTCCAATTTCAACTCCTCTGTACACACTGGTGTCCTGCACCAGGGAGAAAACTTCACTATCAACAATAACATAGTCAATGAGACTTTTCTTATTCCTTGCCTCTTCTCTCCATGTGAATTTGTGCACATTTTTATGTTGGAACATGGTGTTAGTAATAACCAGTCCATGTCCTGAGCAGATATCCAACAGATATTTGCCATTATTATTAGCTTTGCTCTTTTCTCCAAATTTTCCCAAAATATTTTTGTATGTCTCACAATCATTTTCTACTCTGCTATTTAGATCCCCAACAAGGACAAACTTTTCATTTTTCATTGTGTCAGTTGCTTTTTCTAAAGCCTCAAAAAATTCCTCCACTTCTACCTTAGTAGAACCTTCTGTGGGACCATAGGCACAAATAAGTCTCATTGTCCAGTTCCCCATTCTCATATTTCCCCACATTACTCTACTTGAGACTGACTGCCATTCAAGAAGATTAGCCTCGTATTTTGTATTTTGTGTTGAATACTATGGCTACTCCTTCTTTTCCTTGATTGTCATTGCCTGAATATAACATTTTATATTTATTGCTCAGAAAGATCTCACCAGTTTTTGTCTTTTTTGTTTCAGTCACCCCTATTATGTCGATCTGGTACTTATCTAATTCCTCAGCTAGCTCCATTTCTTTGCCATTCAGGCCTTCTTATGTTGATAGTACCGATCTTTAACTCTGGTGATGTTGAGTTGGGGTTTGTTTTCAGATTTGTTCCAGTAGCTGACTTTTCGCTGTTCGCCCTGGTTCCCTGGCGAAAACAACGGGGGCCTTGTTTAACCGGGCGACGCCCCAGCCGGCATGAAATTTTGTCATGTTGTACCATCATTTTTTATTTTGGTTTAACCAATAAGAATACAATTTGGTCGGCTAAATCCCAAATTGCCAGCCCATCCTCGTTCGTTCAGTATCAAAGTAGATACCCAACAGGGTGCACCACGAGAAGGTGAGGATTGGACATTAGGTCAGAAGCCCTGGTCGGTTCTCCGCATTCCTTTAAAGGCTATGTGGAGGTCTCCCCTCAGTTATACAGCTTTGACCCTTAAGTACCCCTATATTTATATGCTAAAAAAATTTATATGCAGGTTTATATTTATATGCTAATTTGGGAATCCTATTGTTATTCATCTTTTCTATGTGGTGTAGCCAATTTTGCTGATATTCTTCTATGATGTTTTTTGTATCTAATCGTTCTCTTATTTCTGTGTTTTTCTTTTTATTTAACCTAGTGAGTCCTAGGAGAAGTCTTAGAACTTCATCTGTGGTGCTTCCAGCCTTTGTTTCAGAATCCAAGTTTCAATTCCAAATTTGAAAGATGGTTTAGAGGTCATATTATGTAATCTTAATTGAGTTTCTTTAATCATTTGTTTTCCAAAATTTCTTTTAATTATGCTATTCATTCTATTGTAAATTTGTAGTCTCGCTTCCAATTGTGAATCAGTATTGTATTGCGAGATTATATTTCCCAAGTATCTGAATTCTGTAACTTGTTCTATTATTTTATTGTTAAGCTTACTTGTGACTTTTTGAATGGCGTTTCGACACACTGCCATAGCTTTTGTTTTGGTTTCAGAGATTTCATTTAAAATTTTTTTTGCTATTTCATTTAGATGGTTAGTTGCAATTTGGAGTTTATCTTCTGAATTTGAAATTAGTACTTGATCATCTGAATAAAGTATTGTATATAGCTGTATATTATATGGTTAGTTTAACTCCATCTTTGACAGTTGTTTTCCATTCTTATAGGATTGTGTTTATATAAATGTTGAGTAGGATTGGGGATAAGCCACAACCTTGTCTTACTCCTTTATTTATAGTTATAGAGTCTGATAATATTCTATCTGCAAATTTTTGTTTCTCTGTATAGACTTTTTATTGCATTAATTAATTGAGGAGGTATTTAATCATCTTGTAGGTTAAATTCTTTTCTTTTTTCTATGATCTGTTGCATTATGAAAGCAGCATCTGTGCATCCTCTCCCTCTTCTAAAACCACACTGTCCTTCTTCTAAATAATTTTCTGTATATTTAATTATTCTGGTCTTTAAAATGTTTGCATATAGTTTAGATACTGTTATTAAGAGAGTAATGCCTCTGTGATTTCCACATTTGTCTTGGGACCTTTTTTTGTGAATATTATTACTGCTCCAGTTTCCCATTCTTTTGGGATCTTTTGATATTTCCAGATAGTATTGAACAGTAAGTAGGTTTTCTTTTAAACTATTGTCTGCATATTTCAAGGGCTCAATGCATATTCCATCCAGGCCTGGCCTTTTTCTATTTCTTGAGTTTTTTAAATTCTTTTTCTAAATCTTTCATTGCTATTTCTTCTGTACTTTCCTGTGTATTGATATCTTCAATTTTGTGAGTTTTGTCATTGTTTTGTATTTCTTGTTTTTCATTCCACAATGTTTTATAGGGTTCTATCCAATCCACTTTGGAAATTAGATTATTTCTTAATTTGTCATTTTCTGCTGTTAGTAGTTGCCTGAAAATTTTAAAACCTATTCTTTGTGGTCCAGTGATATCCTGCTCTAATGATTTAACATATTTACTCCAATCTTCTCTGTGTATACTTCTGGAAAGTTTTCCGACTTCAGCCCATAGTTTCTTATATTCTATATAGTCAGCAGTGTTTTTACTTTGCAGATAGATTTTAAAAGCCTGTTTTTATCTTTCAATTAATTCTTTTAAGTCATCATTCCAAGTTCTGAGTCATTTTTTGTTTTTCCTTGATTTATATCCTAAACTTTCTTCTGCTGCTCTTAGTATGGTTTCTTTATATCTTTCCAGTCAGTTTCAATATTGTTTGTAGTTGGTTTTATTTTATCTCTTATTCTGCTTTTATATAAGTTTCTGATACTCTCCTGTTCTAGGAGGTAAATTTTAAACTGTTTATTAGATGTTGGTACATTATCTTTTTTCTTTTGAAGTATGTGGTTCTTTTTATGAATTCAAATCTGCTTTCAACTAATATGTGATCACTATCAATTTTGCTTCCTCTGAAAACCCTTGTATCCTTGATATTATTATTTAGTTTGTTGTTAATAATAATGTGATTTATTACTGATTTAGTTCTGTAATCTATTACTGAATAAAATTCCATTGTTATTGATTACTGATTCTCCATCTGATCCAATGCATCCTGTTATTGAGTTATTTCTCACTCTATCGTTGAAATCTCCCATCAAGATTGTTGGTTCATTTTTATTTCAAGGAAATAAAAATGAACCAACAAGTTTAACGTAAAATTCTTCTGTCTCTTCCTCTTTTCCATCTACTGGTGCACGAATTCCAAAAATATTGAATGTTTGATTCATAATTTTCATTCCAACTTTGATTATTGTTTCTGATACCCAAGTATAATCCGAAATTTTGTTTTTCCATTTTTTATTAATCCAAACTGCAACCCCAGATGAAGCCCATTTGTCTTCTTGAACTCTGGAGAAGATCATGAAATAATCTTCCAGAATTTGAGATCCCTTCTTTTTTATCTCAGTTATTGCTGTTATATCAATGTTTCTATTTTTTAGTTCTCGATTTAGCTCATCAATTCTGTGTGTAATTCCACGGAAACTCAATTTTCAGCTTTCTTCTGGGTGGATTCAATGAACAGTATGTTAATCACTTTTTACATTATAAATTATATTTTATTACATAATTATTAGTCAAAAGATTTTTTTTCTTTTCAGATTGATTTAAAAATTTATAATTAAAAAATAAAGCACCCTTTAAGAAGATAACTTCATTAAATTTGAATAAAAAAAGCAAAAAATTGAAGATGAAAGCTGTTTTATTTCAATGATCAGTGGACAAATAATTATTTTTTTGTTTTGAACAATTAGAAAGCACTTTGATTAATTTCATAAGTTTAATTTTATCTTTTGACTAGGAGAGATATTCTGTTATTTTGTATATCTATTGGCCATCGTAATCTTTCAATGGATATATCCATTTTCCCTAAATTTTACTGTTTACTAGGTGAGCTTTTGTAGCTCAGCGGTATAGACGAAGCTCTTTGGTCGGAAAGACCCGGGTTCGATTCCCGTCCATGACTTGAGGAACTTTTATCTGGTCTCTTTCAACTAAAGGTGAGTTAGCCAGTCTCATATGGAGGCAGGGGGTTTTTTCACCCAGAAACTCGGGTTTTTCATCCCTCAGAACAGGCAAACTGGCCTGTGAACACACATACACACGGATCTTCAGTCATAAAATACATACTTAATCCCTCACTAGGAGGGCTCAATCAGTCCTAAGGGGCAGTCGAGGAATTGGGGGGGGGGGGGGGACACAAATAAATAAAAACTGTTTACTAGTATATTTTCGAGTATTTTGTCCTACCTCTATCTCCAATACAGAGGACATAATTTGCCTATTATTATTATTGTTCCGGGCAACTCCAAGGAGTCGACAGACTCATCGAGGGAAGCCGTAACATCATGTCAAGAACAACTATTCGAAATTCACACAGTATCTATCATACCTTGCCTTGAACTCATTCACGGTCATAGCACCCAAAACAGACTCTGGAAGCTTATTCCACTCATTCACTACTCTCCAAATAAAAAAACCTAGCTCTAACACCCTTGTCAACCACGCTCTTGCCCAGCTTCCATTCATGGCCCCTAGTCCTCCCACCACCAGTCATATTTTCAAAAATATCTTCTGGATCAATCTTATAGAAACCCTTCAGTAATTTGAATGTCTCAATCATATCACCCCTTTTCTGCCTATCGACCAATTTTTGCAACCCACAAATCTTCAACCTATTCTCATAAGGTTCATTCCACAGACCTGCTATCATCTTGGTCACTCGTCTCTGGATCCTCTCCACTTCCTCCCCATCACGAAGAAACCCTGGTGCCCATAACTGGGCACAGTAGTGCAGATGGGGTCTTATCAAAGCTCGATAAAGAGGAACAACAACTTGTTTGTCTCTGCATGTTAAAGTATTTTTCAGAAGTCAAGTGATTTGGTGAGCTGTTTTAGTCACTTTTGCAATGTGCCCCCTAAACTTCAATTCCCTATCCACCAACACTCCCAAATCCCTGGCCTAATCAATCTCCTGGAGTACAGTTCCACCGATGCGATATACTGCTGCTATTCTTTTCACCCCAAAGTGCATAACCTTACACTTTGGCACATTAAATTGACATCCATTTTTCCTAACCCAGTCCTCCAAACTATCCAAATCATCCTGTAAAATTTTGACATCCTGTGCACTCATAATTGCTCTACCCAACTTTGCATCATCAGCAAACAAGTGAACACTTCCTCTCAAATCCTTTCCTATATCATTGATGAACAAATTGAAAAGCAGTGGTCCAAGAACAGAGCCCTGTGGCACTCGACTAGTCACAAGCCGTCTTTTAGACTCCACTCCTGAATAAACCACTCTCTGGTATCTCTCCTTCAACCACCCTCCTATCCATCTCACCAACTCTATATCTATCCCCATCTGCTCCAGTTTACTGATTAAGGTTCTATGTGGTATCCTATCAAAAGCCTTGGCAAGGTCCAGTAGTATTACTGTAAACCCATTACCCCTATCCAGTTCAGCCATCACTGTGTTACAAAGCGTGAGCAAGTTACTGAGGCATGATCTACCCTTCACAAAACCAAGTTATCCCCCATACAATATCCCATTTTCATCTATCCAATCCTGTATTCTTTTCTTGACTAATTTCTCTAAGACCTTGACAATGATTCCTGATATGCTAATCGGTCGGTAATTTACAACAGCAGTCTTGGAACCACCTTTATGCAGTGGAACTATTTTCCCCTCTTTCCACCCCCTCGGGACTAACCCAGACTCAAATTAAACAAAATGGTCAAGGGTACTGACAATTCTTTAGCTGCTTCTCGTACAACACGAGCTGGTATACCATCCAATCCCACAGATGTATTGACATTGAGGTTATGCAATAGACTACTCACCTCCACTTCATTCACCACAATTCCCGTATAATCTACTGGTACATTTGTTTCTGCAATGTCACCACCTGGATGATATATTCTTGCACAGTGCTCACTCAGTAACTCAACTATATCAACTGATTCAGTTACCTCCCTACCATCGGCATTCTTCAAAATCATTCTGCGATGTACATTTTTCCCTTTACTTGCTACATATCTAAAAAACTGTTTAGGATTATCTTTAGCCTGCATGGCCAATGTTCTTTCGTAATCCTTGTTTACTTTTCTTACCACACTCGTTACCCTTCTGGCATGCGCTTTATACCGTTCATGTGCCTGCCGGTCACCTTTCTCCTTAAATTCCCTCCATAGTTGTTTCTTTTTTTGCAGCTCAAGCTTAATGGTGTTATTCATCCATTTAACTCCTACTTGATTTATTATTCAGACTCTAGGTATACAGTCAGCCATTGCTTCATGCAAACACTTCTTAACTACCTCCCACGCACTATCGACTTCTAGTCCTTGCAGTTGTACATGCCATGGCACTGAACCAATCAAACTCCTAAGCTTGTCATACTTTCCAGCCCGATAATTCCACATGTACCCTGTCTTAATTGAAAATTCTACACCTTTAGCCCCCTCCCAAGTCAAGACCCTATGATCACTCTCACCGATTGGTGAGAATGTGGTCATATTTGTTACAGCCAAATTCTCAGATGTAATTACTAGGTCAAGCACTCTCTGACCCCCTAGTATTTTCCATTACATGCTGTCGCAGATAGTTATCCCTTAATAACCGCATAAAATCCAATTCATTCCTCCCATGTGTCCTCTCCTCACTCCAATCAATGCGACCATAGTTGAAATCTCCCATAATAATCACCCTCCTTCCACTCATTTCTTCTATTTGCTTGTGCATACTGTCACCACCATCTTTTCCACCATGTACCCTGTCTTAATGAAAATTCTACACCTTTAGCCACCTCCCAAGTCAAGACCCTATGATCACTCTCACCGATTGGTGGCAACGTGGTCATATTTGTTACAGCCAAATCCTCAGATGTAATTACTAGGTCAAGCACTCTCTGAACCCTAGTATTTTCCATTACATGCTATCGCAGATAGTTATCCCTTAATAACTGCATAAAATCCAATTCCTTCCTCCCGTGTGTCCTCTCCTCATTCCAATCAATGCGACCATAGTTGAAATTTCCCATAATAATCACCCTCCTTCCACTCATTTCTTCTATTTGCTTGTGCATACTGTCACCACCATCTTTTCCATCACCTGGTCTATAGCAGCACCCAATTGTATATTTAGTTCTGCTAGCCACAATCTCACACCAAATGGCCTCAAATGTGCTCTTTTCTCTATCCTGCAATTCAACTTCTATTCTCCTTGGCTGCAGCTCATCAGCAATACTCCTCCCCCCATTTTATTCTCCTTGTCATTCCTGAACACACTATAACCATCACATTCACTCCCACTAGCTATATCATCTACAGTCAGCCATGTTTCACTAATACCAATAACCTGTGGTCTGGAAGTACCAACCATGGCCAAAAACTCTTCCTTCTTGTTCCTAATACTCCTAGCATTAGTGTACATGAATTTAACATGAACCTCTTCTGGATAGCATCAAGCATTTTTATGGAGTATTTTGATGCAATGTCCAAAATGCAGAAAGAATATTCTAAGGCTGGGCAAAGTGGAATTTATACGAGGGTGGTCTGAAAAGTTCTCGGCCTAACAATGAAAAAATAAATTTATAATTTCAAAATTATTTTTCAACATAATCTCCTTTAAGACTAATACATTTATTCTAGAGATGCTCCTGCACCGTTAACCCGTCCCTGTAGTAGTTCTCAGTAAGATCTGCAAAATACCCCTCTACAGCTGCAATCATCTCTTGATTCGAAGACAACCCTGACCAGCAAGGAAGAGTTTTAGTTTTGGGAAGAGATAGAAGTCAGACGGAGCCAAATATGGGGAATAGGGTAGATGTTCCAACAATTCATAGCGCAGATCCCTTAATTTTCCCATTGCCAAAGCACCTTTGTGGGCAGGTGCATTGTCCTGATGTAAGATGATTTTTTTCTTCTGCAAATCGGGTCTTTTCTCACAAATTTTTTCATCTAGTCTGGTTAAAAGATCAGAATAATATTCTCTGGTTATTGTTTTACCCTTTTCAAAATAAAAATAAACAAAATGTGTTTAGCATCCCAAAACACCTATGCCATGACCTTTCCTGCTGATGGAACCGACTGTCTTCTTTGGCGTTGAACAACTGGCTTCTGTCCACTGTTTTGACTACTGTTGGATTCTGGTTGGTAATGGTGAATTCAAGTCTCATCCATAGTAATAAATCGATGCACAAAATCAGTTTTATTCTTGTTAAAACACTCCAAGCACTTCAGAGATCTTCACGAGAGTGCATTTTTGATCTGCTGTGAGCAAGTGCGGCACCCAACTTGCGTAAAGCTTTTTCATATGCAATCTTCATGCAAAATATATCCTACATGTTCTTTTGAAATGCCTATAGTCTCTGCAATTTCACACACCTTGGCTCGCTGGTCATCCAATACCACATTGTGCACTTGATCAATGATTTCTAGGATTTTTCGGACGTCCTTCACGTAGATCATCTTCAAGGCTAGTACAGCCATATAAACTCGGCAGCCCATTTCTTAATTGTCGAAAACGAAGGAGAAGAGTGCCCATTAACTTTCATGAACTTTGAATGAATTTCTTTTGCCGTTAAACCTTCTTTTACAAAGAATTTTATAACTGCACGATACTCAATTTTATCCATTTCAAGGGATACAGACAACACTTTTGTTTCAGACAGCTGTATAAAACAAACTACTTGATAGAATGACTTGCAATTTCACGTGGATGCTTATGACAGATGTACCAACTTAGAAAAACAAATCTTGCCAATAGTGTTGCCATCAATGGTCGAGGCTGAGAACTTTTCAGACCACCCTCGTATAGTATTAGGAATGGTACAAGGAAGTAGTTCCTGAAACAGAAACAAAAGCAAATATTTTGGAGGAGGATTAAGCTAGCTTTGCTTTCTTACTAAGCTGAGTAACAAACACATCATATGAATATAATGTTTATTTTTGCCAGGAAAGCAAGAATGCAAGTCAGCTAAGAAAAGAAATCTGATCGTCATTAGAGATCTGGATATTATCAAAGGTAAGCAGAAATAAAAGTCAGATCTTTCTTAGAAGAATGATCTCTTTCACTATTGTTTCATACCAAGTCTTCACAGCTTAGATGGTAACAATATTCTGTGGTGGAAATTACTTGGATTTGAATCCTGTCTAGGCCACTAACAAGTCAAGGAAATGATTAAATAATCTTTATTTCCTCTATCTCTTTAAATATGGTATGATAAGAGTTCCTCGTCAATATGGGATATGACCTTCTGATAAAGTCTTCTGAATTATGTGGTATACAAATAACAAAACTTTTATAACATTTCTGGATATCAAGCCTTTCCACATTTCATATTTATGAAGACTTTTCTGTTTCTAAAATTAAATTCATGACTGCATTCTCCATGGATATTTTCTACTACTGTCCTATCACTTGCTATCTACTTCAATGTTTCAAAGCACCTACCCCAGCCATCCAGGATATTTTTATCTAGTTCTGTTATCACCTTTATGATTGCAGATGTTTTGTAGCACTCTTCCCCCCCCCTCCTCTTTCTAAGATTTTCCAAAAGCTTCCAGAACTGTTTACCATCATAATGATATTTATCTTCTGTATGTACAAAATTTTTCCATGGCTTTTATTCCAATTTGCTGGTATGGTTAGTCAAATGGATAGTGCTTCTATGCTCTAACCAATATATTAAGTTCAAATCCAACATAGGAATGAATATTTGTGAAATTTTTTTTTTTTTGCAGAATTGCATCACCTGGTGCGAGGCCATCAACCTGCTGTCTTAAAGTGGCTTGAAAAGGGTCCACATTTGATTTCCCAAGGATTTTTGCATTATTTAACTCTTATCTTACCTACATTACTAATGTACTATAGATTTACAACCTTTCAAGGATGGAATATTCACATTCAAAAAAAGCTACATTTTATAACTGCATTACATTTTTCTCTATGTGCTCTAAAACAATATGCTGATTTATTAGACATGAACTTTTTATATATATGACTACTTTCTTCCTGTATTTACCATAGTTTTCTTATTGCAGACTTTCCATGGCTATCAATCAATATTTTCAGATTTGTTCTTTTCTGCCCTTTTCTCTAAATTCTTCCAAAACATTTCTTGATATGTGGAATTCATTTCCCACTGCTGTTTAGAACTCCAGAGATTTCCTTTATGTTAAATGTTCTTTCTAATGATTCAAAATTACTCCTCTACAATTTCCTTACTAGTAGAACCTTCTGTATAATCATAGCACAAAGGAGTGCTTGTCAATACTGAAATTTGTTCACATCACTCTACTTGAAACCGATTTTCTATTCAAGAAGTTTATCTTTATGTTTAGCACTGAATACTATTCCCTTGATCCCTAGTTCCATAATAAATCGCACTTTTTAGCCTTCTCAGTAGCACCAATAATGTCAACATATTTCATTGTGGTATAACATAATTAAATGTCAAAACAGGTAGGGCATCACCAGCTTAAAAAAGCAGGTGATGCTTTTTTATCACCTGTTTTTTGTGATGTAATCAAAACGAACAGTGAGGTCAGCTACTGGAACAAACTCAATATCGAACAGAAATGAAGACACATAATCAATGTAAGTAATAGTGAAGAAACAGAATTGGAACTGCCAAAAGAATTACAGAAGTGCCATGTTGACATATTTTGTATTGCCAAGAAGGGAGAGGTGAAACAGGTTAGATTCTGTGGTGATTTTAGAAGATAATTTCCCTTTCATTCATATATAATAAAACTAAGAGATGTTATACTCAAGCAACACCAATCAGGAAAAGGAAGAAGCAACTATAGTATTAAATGCCAAACACAAAGATAAACTTCACGAATAACAGATAATTTCAACGGGCAAATTTCAAATGGTGAAATGGAATAATTAGATTTATTTGCGCCTATAATCCCACAAAAGGTTCTATCAAGACGTGAACAAAGAAGAGCCATCTTACAAAGATAAAGTAAAACCTAGTTCTTGTAGTTGATCTGAAGAAAAGAGTGGGAAAATGAATATCAGACATATACAGAAATATTTTAGGAAAATATAAAAAGCAATAATAATAGTAACTACCTGCGAGATTTCTATTCATGACATAGATGAGTTATTACTATATGTACAAATTCACATGGAGATAACAGAATAAAAGTCTTGTTCACTATATTATTATTGCTAGTGATCTCTTCACAATGGTTCAGGATATACAAATATAGCAAAAAAAAAAAAAATTTAAGAAATTTAAAAAAAAATTCAAACATGAGCTGCTTCAAGAGGCAAGCTCTAGATGCAAATTTATAATTATTATTATTACATAAAACCTCCAGGGAGTCCAAAGACTCATCGAGAGAGGGTACCTACTCTACAACTCTCCATCTCCACCACTGCAACTACCTTCATCAGTTGCACCAATGCCATCTACTGCCGACCACCACCACCACTAGTATTTTCAGACAAAGAATCCCATGCCCATGGTGGAATTCAAACCTGCAGCCTTTTGGCTGGAGAGCAGATATGCTAACCACTTGGCCAACCAGGCCGGCAAAAACTTGCAAGCACCAGTGGGATTATTATTGCAGAAAAATGAAAGTTTGAAAACAAGAACCAAACCCTGGAGATTCAGTGTAAAAAAATGAACACTGACTGATTTAGCTGGAGAGACATGTAATAAAATTGTTTCCAAGATTTAGAAAATAATAAAGCATACTGAAAATTTCTCAAGTCATAACACGTGTAATGAGAGAGAGAGAGGTGTAAAAGTAAATAAAATCACAGGAAGATTTTAGTAAGGAAACAGAAGACAATATCATGAAGGCATTTCAGAAACTATCAAGATGTAAAGAAATAGAGAAAAGAGCACTATAAGACAAATCAGAGACAAAGGAGGTTAGCAGCAAAAAAAAAAAAAATGAACAATGGTGTCAAATATTCAAGAGAAATGTAATCAAGAGTACTTTTTTTTTTATATGACTCCCATCCATGAGAGTTTATACCTACCAAGTACATTAGCATGAGTGAACTAAGGGTATTTTTTGTTTAATTTTTTTCGACCCCCTTTGATAATCGAGAAACCCTGCTCTAGAGACTAAACACGGAACTTTTTTTTCAAGCCAAATCAGGCATCAAATAAGCATTGCGGTAGTTTCACAATGAATCATGATATTCATCTCTAACCTACATACAAGTTATTATGACAGTATTACATCATTATTTTATCACTAACTTCCTGCAATTTTCCTCCAAATTAGCCTGTTACTAACTAATGCATCTCGATTTGCCTACATTGCAACTTCTCATGGAATCGTTTCACAAGCATCAAAAATCTCACCTTATATGAACTCTGTTCATGCATTCTTGAATGTTAACACGAAGTTCCTTCCTTAATACTTTAATTTTTGTATTATTCTGCCAGTGAAGCTATGTATTCATCTGGTCTTTAATCGACTGCTATTTTTCACCTAACTGACATTATCCATGTTAAAATAAATTTCAACACCATCTTATTATTTACTACTACTTTAGTCTTTTGGGTAATTTCCCTTTTATTCCATAGAAATCTGTTCAAAAAGCCATACTACTATACCAGAATGAATTATTCTATTATCTTATTTAATTTTCCATCTTCAATAAATAATGTATCTAAATAGATATATTTCATTTATTCTATAAGTTTTCCATTAAGAACTGATGTTTTCATTATTCCTGCATATTTTCATAATTTGTCTTTTTACTGATTTGCTAGCCAAATCTTCAGGACTGGGGTAAGGAGTTGTAACACCTTACCCCAGTCCTGAAGATACTTTCAGGCACAAACTTTGTTTGCTCACACTTGGATAAAGGATTAAACTAAATTTATTAAAATCTGAACAGTGATTGTATTTTGGAACACATCATCAACATAAAGTAAAGAGTGAAATGAATATCTCCAATTTTGATAACAGTTTTAATGCCAGTGAGAGAAAGTATGCAACCTTGTATTGCATATGATTTTATATCAAACAATCTTCTGTACTTCAGTCCTACATGCAATTACAGACAAAAAAAATACCAGTTGTGGTGGCGGTGGTGGGCGGTAGATGGCGTTGATGGAGATGATTGGTAGAGGTTCGGTGTAGGGTGGAAACAGTTGTACAGTAGGTGTCCTCCTGCGATGAATCTTCGGACTCCTTGGAGGTGTCACAAATAATAATAATAATACCTGCTGACTTACAACTCAAATACAGCCTATGCATTATTCTGTATAATGTTCACATACACCATATAATTGCAGTGTTTTGTACAGCTTTTCGCTTGTCATCCTATTATATGCCTTTTCAAGATCTACAAAACTGAAATATAGATACTCATGATACTGCTATGAATTCTCAACAATTTGTCCTATAGCTCCTATATGACTATTAACTTATTTAAGGAATTTACAACGTATACTGGAATATTAATTAAAAGAAACTTTAATAAATACTTCATCATATACTGAACTAAACCACATCCTTAATACTTTCTTAGTCAATGGCTACAACCCAAAAAAAATATATATATATATATTCTTCTTCTACAGCTTCTCCCACTTAAGTGGGGTCACTGTTTGTTATGAGTCTCCTCCACACCTTCCTATCTTGGGCTGTCACCACATCCAAGTTCTTCATCTTCAAGTCCTCTTCTACCAGCTCCCTCCATCTCTTCTTTGGCCGCCCACGCTTCCGCCTTCCTTGCACATCCATCTGCATGACCCTTCTTCCCACATATTCGTCCTCCCTCCTCATCACATGACCAAACCATCTCAACCTTGCCTCCTGTATTTTCTCTCCTAAGTTCGTAACTTTCACTGTTCCCCTGACATAGTCATTTCTCAGATGATCCTTTCTGGTCACACCGCACATCCACCTAAGCATTCTCATCTCTGCTACTTCCATCCTGCTGATGTTATTTTTCCTCAGGGCCACAGTTTCTATAGCATATGTCATAGCTGGCCTCACTACTGTCCTATAAATTTTGCCTTTCAGATTGATCGGCACCCTCTTATCGCATAACACTCCAGCCATCTCCCTCCAGTTCCTCCAACCTGCTTGTATCCTGCATCCCACTTCCTTCTCAGCTCCTCCATCTTCTTCCGCTGTTGAACCTAAGTATCTAAAGTCTCTCACCTTCCTGATGACATTTCCTTCCAGCTCCAGATCTGTCTCCTGGCCACCGCCCACTGCGCAACACATATACTCTGTCTTACTTCTTCTCAGTCTCATACCTCTCTCTTCCAGTACTTTTCTCCATCTTTCCAGTTTAGTTTCCGCTTCTTCTCTTGAATCTACACACAGCAAGATGTCATCTGCATACAACATTGTCCAAGGTGCATCTTCTCTCACCTCCTCTGTTACCACCTCCATCACAATATTAAACAGAAATGGACTTAATGCTGACCCTTGATGAAAGCCAACTGTTACTTGAAAACTTTCTGTCTGTCCCAGACAGGTCCGAACACTTGTCTTCACATTTCTGTACATCTCCCGCACCAACCTGACATATTTCTCCGGAACCTTCTCCCTCAGACACCTCCAGACTTCTTGCCTTGGCACTCTATCGTATGCTTTCTCCAGATCAATAAATACCAGATGTAGCTCCCTTTGTTTCTCTCGATATTTTTCCATCATCTGTCGTAACCCAAAGATAGCATCCGTTGTTGATCTACCAGGCATGAAGCCAAATTGTTCCTTTGCAATCTCCACCTCCTCCCTCAATCTACCATCAAGAACCCTTTCTAGGATCTTCATTGTGTGGGACATCAACTTTATTCCTCTCAATTCCTCGGGTATATTTTCCTGTTGGCAAACTTTCATGAACAGGTCCCACAGCAGGTCAATTCCCTCTTCCCCCAGTGCCTTCCATGCCTCCACTGGAATTCTGTCGGGGCCCACCGCTTTTCCATTCCTCATCCTCTTCATGGCCTCCATCACTTCCATTCTACTGATGTTCTGCACCATCCCCTCAGAAGGCTGCCCATCTCCTCTGTGAGTCCTTGCATTTTCCTCATTCAAAAGTCCCTCAAAGTATATTTTCCATCTGTTTCTTATGTCCACATCCCTCCATAATACTCTTCCTTCAGCATCTTTGATCTGCCTCACATGTAAGATGTCCTTAGCTGCTTTATTTCTACATTTCGCTAGTTGGTAAATTTTTCTCTGTCCTTCCTTTGTTTCTAATTGATCATACAGATCTTGATATGCCATGGCCTTCGCCTGTGCCACAACTCTCTTGGCTTCTTGCTTTCTCTCTTTGTACACCTCTCTGTTCTCTTCCACTCTTGACTCATCCCACTTCTGCTTTGCCTTCCTCTTAGCTGTCACTGCCACTTGTACATCATTATTCCACCACCAACCCTCCTTCTGCTCTCTAATCTTTCCAGATGTCTCACCAAGCACCTCGATTGCACAGCTCAGGATTACTTTTGAATTATGTTTCCACCAATCTTGTACACTTTCCAGTCCATCCGAAATCCTCTCTAACACTCTCTCCCTAAAACGATTCCTCACGCTCTCCTCTTTTAAGCGAAACCACTTAATTGTCTTCATCCCATGGCAACCAGAAGTTCTTATCTTCGATCTTATTTTAAAGTATGCGCACAGCAGTCGGTGTTGTTGTGCTACTTGATCTGTTGGAATTACTTTACAATTTGTCACAACCTTAAGATGTTTTCTTCTAGTCAAAATGTAGTCAATTTGTGAGCTATTGTTACCACTTCTAAATGTTATCAAATGTTCTTCCCTCTTGAAGAAAAACGAATTCACAATTGCCAGATCAAACGCTACTGCAAAGTCCACAACCTTCTCTCCTTCCTGGTTCATCATTCCCACTCCGTGGACACCATGCACCCTTTCACAGTCTCTATTCTGTCTTCCTATGTGCCCGTTCAAGTCTCCTCCGACAATCACCATCTCATTTTCTTCCAATTCCCTCATTTCTTCATCTAACACGTTCCAGAACTCATCTTTTTCCTCTGCTGTACAACCAACTTGCGGAGCATATACACATAATACGACCACCCGCTCTTCTCCAAAACCCAATTTCATTCACATGATCCTGTCGTTCCTTCTACCCACGTCCAGTACTTCACCCTTCATTCTGCCACACACCACAATTCCTACACCATTTCTTCCCTCGTTATTCGCTCCAGAGTAGAACAATTTATATCCATCTCCCAGTTCCTTTGCCTTTCCCCCTTTCCACCTTGTCTCCTGCACACATAAAATGTCCAACTTCCTCTTCCTCATCATGTCTGCCACCTCTCTTCCCCCTTCCAGTCATGCTTCCAACATTCAGTGTTCCCACTCGCAACATCCTCTCCACCTGCTGGGCTCGCTTCTATAACCGCACCCGCCCTTGATGTGGTAGCCCTCGTCCACTTCTCACAGCTGTAGGGCGATGTGGCTGCGCGTTGCTTAAGGGGTATGCCCTAGCCCTTATATCATTTTCTCTTCGACTCATAATCATAGTTTGAGTTGGCACTGAAGTTTTCCGACCGGATGCCCTTCCTGACATCAACCCTTGCATTTATCCGGGCTTGGGACCAGCACCTATTGAGGCTAGCTTGCCTCCTTCGGTGGCTGCATAAGACAAAATGACTTAGCAAGATAGGAAAGACTCACCCCTAGCCCTCGAATACTCTAATAGCATCAGGGGGAAGGAGCAAGGAGAGGAGAAAGAAGCAAAGAAAGAAGAGGAGGGACCAGTCTACAGAATAATATAGCAGATATATATTACATGAAGTAAGGCATGGTCCAGCATCAGGTACCTCGGATTTGCCATGCCCGTACTCACTAAAGTGAGCCCTTGAGGTGATATATATATATATATATATATATATATATATATATATTAAAACCAGTAAACCGCAAGCCCCCTCTCCCCTTCATAACAAAGATTACACTAAATCAATCAACCATTCCCTACATCTGGGGAACCTCTGAAAAAATAACCAAAATCTTAAAAAAATATGACCTAACTTCTTGTTACAAACCATATAAAAAATTGGCATCCCTTATCCACTCCACCAAAGAGCAACCACTTCCCCTAGACCTACCTGGAGTATACCAGGTCCCTTGCAGCTGTAAATTGTCCTACTTTGGCCAAACAGGCAGAACAGCAAATGTCAGGATTTCGGAACACAAAGACTACGTCCGGTTTCACCAGTACAGCCACTATGGGCTTGCAAACCATGCTCTGGATACCCACCACAGAATATGTTGGAAGAAAGCCACATTAATACACCGCAGCAAGTTTAAATATGAAAGATTGTTCATAGAATCAGCCTCAGCTCTAAAAAACTTTCCAAACCTCAACAAATTTGGGTGCATGAGACTGCCCCAAATTTGGGAGGCTTGCATCATAAGAACATCAGCCCAATATAAAGGTTCGCATAATTCTTCGATAATTTCGTCTCTGTCCCAATATATATTTTCCAATGAGGTGACATGAGAGCAATATTTTCCCCAGTTTTGAACTGTAATACTTTCAATTGCCTGTTCGGAAAGCTTAAAAAGTTTCGACATGTCAATATCCCCAGTTATGTTGTGATGGTGAATAAAACTTTTCACTTCTGCCCAAACATACTCAATAGCATTAATATCATAATGATATGGTGGTAGCTTCAAAGCTAGAAATCCTTTGAGCATCATGTCAAATTTAAATAGTTTAGTTGTGGGTGAGTTTCTTTTGACCAAATTATGGAATTCAATTTTTCACATATCTGGGGAATGAGAAATGTTATTTGCATAGAGCCATAAGAACGTGCTTCTTATTAGACCAATTTGAAACTTTGTTTAATGGAATAGAGTGATATGAAGCATTATTATCAATTATAACAACAGCATTTTTAGGAAGGTTTGGAATCAGTTTTTCTTCTGCCCACTTTTTGAAGATCGTAGAATTCATTTGCCCATGGTAATCTCCAGTAGTTGAATTGGCTTTGTATAGTAAGTTTGAATTCGGTAAAAAACCCATTTCTCCACCAGCACATTAAATTATTATGCGCCACGAGGCATTTCCGGTTTGTAGCACTCCACATTCTTCTTTAGACTGCAAAAATTTCCATAAGTTAAATTACTATCAATCCAAGTTTCATCTAGATACACAATCGGTTTTTTGTCCTTCCTGAAACGTCGTATTGCTCTTAAATACTGTGTTCTAGATAAAACAATGTCACTTCGCTCCATGATAAGTTTCCTTTTATTCTAGGACTTTTTAAAACAAAATCCGATTTCATGAAGTATTTTCCTTAAATTTCTCTTTTCCAAGGAAAATTAATTTTTTCTTTAAGCACAGGAATCAATTTCGGAACATTTGGCACTCTTTTCTCGACCACGTAAAATTCATGAATAGTTCTTCTTATGACGTCTACATCAAAATCATTCAAAGCTACGGTTTCGATGGTTTTCTTTACTCTGGCGTTTTTTTTTTTTTTTTAGGAGATTTAAATTTTGGCTTACCTTCACCTTTTGATTCCCTACGAATTCTTTTAACTGTTGACCCTGATACACCCATAATTGCACTTGCACGTTTTATGACTTGAGAAAGGGGAACAAGGAGAATAACTTTTAACGATTCTTTTTCGCAGAATGTCAGCACATTATTCAATATTCTTTTGCAATAGCTACTGAAACGTTTAACAACAGAACTTGTTGACTGTACTGGATCCATCATACAAATTAATACTAAAAAAATAATACAAAAAAGCGACACCAAAAATCAAGCTACTACTAGTACAGCGACAGACAAGAAAGCATGTGATTTCACGTTGGCGACCAATTCGTACATCCTTCATTTCTTTCTCCCATTCAGCATGAATCGACTATTCTTGGCACAATGCCAAGCAGAGATCTACAAACGGTGGGTGTACTATAGTAACATCTTCACAATTGTTCAGAATACAAGAGTATACAGTGGATTTGAAATTGGAAGGGATTATCAGTTTTACGCATGATAAAAATGAGATGCATCTTCTTCCTTTCATGTTAGGCTCAATATCTTAGCACAGCCAAGCATCTGCTTCTCAGAAAAACTGATTATTGCTTATGATAGGAAAGTTAATCTTATCTGCATTGGCTGTTATGTCTGCAAATTGCACTTGTTCCACTGATGGTTTTGCC